>NC_072803.1:52257500-52890000 GCF_028583425.1 Eublepharis macularius | reverse complement strand
TGTGGCTCCAGTCTCTGAATTTAAGTATTCGCAGATTTGTCCATGTTATGAATTAAGGACAATGACTTATTTAAAAGTATTCCAGGAGATCTCCAGGCCCCTCCTGGTGGTTGGCAACCACAGTGGGCAGTTTTGATTTGGCTGCAGGGCTGCTTTCCCATGGACATTTACTTCGATTTCCAAACGATGCAGAAAAGTGTCCCGGGGGGGTGGGGATCTCTTCCAACAGTGTTACTTTCCCGAGGAATACGTCCCACACAAATACTACTCAGTTTCCAGAAATAAGGCTTTTCTCTTCTGGAAAGAAAAGGGAAGGTGGAAGTGTCAGTTTGATCTGGTAATTTCTACTGCTGTTGCTGTTCTCAATGGTCTTAATCTTGAAATCCCTTTTTAACTGAATTTATTCTTGCCTTTAAATGCTTAATTTTTAATACAGTTGCAACTTCGTTAGGAGACCTGTGGGTTGTATGCTGCAATGCAGGTTTCAGATGCAAGCTATAAGTAACCATCAATGAAGGTCAGCTCTTTAAATGAGACCCAGAAGGTGGCCTTTGAAGTAGCTGCAACAACAGGATACAACCTAAGAACACTAAGCTGAGGCATAATATGGCATTTACTTCTGAGTAGACTGTTTAGGATTGCTCTGTCAGAGTGTGATATTCATCTCCAAAGGCTATTATAGATGCAGAAAAAGACATCCAAAATGATCAAAGTTGGAGCAGGGATGAGACTAGGGCTTTTTTTCAGCGGGAGCATGGTGGAACGGAGTTCCGGCACCTCTTGAAAATGGTCACATGGCCAGTGGCCCTGCCCCCTGATCTCCAGACATAGGGGAGTTTAGATTGCCCTCCGTGCTAGAGTGGCGCGGAGGGCAATCTAAACTCCCCTCTGTCTGGAGATCAGGGGCGGGGCCACTGGCCATGTGACCATTTTCTCCAAGGGCAACCCACTGAGTTCCACCACCTCTTTTCCCAGAAAAAAAGCCCTGGGGAGGACAGAGAGATGATACCTACCTCCAACAGCGAAGGAAAGTTATTAAGGCTCAGCCACTTGTGTATCCCACAAGCCTGAAGGCAAAATTTAGCAACTGTGTCTCCTGTGAAGAGTCCGCAAGAAGGAAGGAGACAAAGTTGCTCAGATCTTCCTGGTAAAATTGACAGGTTTGGAGCTATATATTGAGACTGGATGTTGTTATAGAATGAGTAATGCAGCAGAACATGTTCTTTTTTTTTTTTTTTTGAAAAATTTTTATTGGGTTAGAATCCATTATTTCCACATTTACATTCAATTTTCCCCAATTTTTTCATCTCTAACCCCCTCCCTTTCCCCCCCCTTTTTGTTGACCTCCAACAGCTTTCCAACCCTTTGTCCCCTTTCCCTTACTTTTATTAGCTTCCTCTATCTAAAACAAATATATATTCTCCATTATTCTAAGCAGTACATCCTTAACTATTTTTAACATTATATGCCCAAACTGTAAGCCTTTGTTTCCATCTTAGATAAACAATTTATCCCAATTTTTCAATTTCAGGTATTTCTATATATCATAAACCATATAGATCATACGTTCGTTTATATCAAACAATTTGACTTATTCTCTATATATATTACTCATTCTATCTTTTTATAATAGTTCTATATATCTCTCCTCACGTAGTCAATCAATTTGACCCATCTATATCTTCAGACATTCAGTTTGGTACAAAACTTGTCAGAAAAAAAAGAAAATATTGTTAGTTAATCGCTCCTTATATTTAGTCCTTATAATTAATTATTTTCTCTATGTTCTGTTTGTTAACCTATATATATCTATATATATGTCAATCTATTAATCTGACTGCTTATTAATTCACATTTATCTCTTCTCCCCCCGGTAAAGTCTCCCCCCTCTACTTCAATACTTCAGTAGTTCTCAAACTGCCACAGTTTTCCTCCCACCTCCCATTTCTTCTCCAGGTATTGTTTCAGCTTCTCCCAGTCTGTGTTGAACTGCCCTGAGTCCAGATCTCTCAATTTTCTTGTCATCTTGTCCATTTCAGCCATATACAGCAATTTGTAAGTCCAATCTTCAATAGTTGGCACTTCTTGTACTTTCCATTTTTGCGCATACAAAAGTCTAGCTGCTGCTGTCATATAAAATATCAACGTCCTGTGTTGGGCTGGAATTCCCTCCATTCCCAAGTTCAGTAGCAGGAGTTCTGGGTTCTTATTAATTTGAAATTGTAAAATTTCACTCATTTCTCTTATTATTTCCCCCCAGTACTGCCTGGCTACCTCACACGACCACCACATATGATAGAGGGAGCCCTCATGATTCTTACATTTCCAGCATTTATTAGAAGTATTCAAATTCCCTAGCGCAATCTTCTTTGGTGTCATGTACCAACGATAGATCATTTTATAAATGTTCTCTTTGATATTAATACATGTCGTTGTCTTCATTGTAGTTTTCCACAAGTATTCCCATGCCTCCATTGTTATTTCTTTATTAAAGTTTATAGCCCATTTCACCATTTGTGTTTTAACTATCTCATCCTCGGTATACCACTTCAACAGTACTTGGTATACCTTGGATATTCTTTTCTTATCTTCTTTAAGAAGGGTCTGCTCTAGTTCCGAATTCTCTATTCGTATACCTCCCTTTACAGAGTCCGAATTATATAAGTCTCTGATCTGTCTATACTGGAACCAATCGTAGTTAGGTGATAGTTCCTCTTGTGTCTTTATTCTAAGTTTGGATGCTTCAGTTTTAGTTATTTCTTTATACGTTAAACATTGTTGTTCATTATCAACAGCTCTCGGGTCTATCACCTCATATGGAACCACCCACAAAGGGGTTCCTTCTTGTAGATAAATTCTGTACTTCTTCCAGATTATGTATAAACTTCTCTGAACAAAGTGATGCAGGAACATCGAGTTGACCTTTACTTTGTCATGCCATAAATATGCATGCCATCCAAATATTTTTTTATATCCCTCTAGGGCTAATAGTTTCTTGTTCTTTAATGTCATCCATTCTTTCAACCAAACTAGGCAGATTGCATCATGATAAAGTCTCAGATTGGGCAGTTGCATTCCGCCTCTTTCCTTTGCATCTTGTAAAACTTTCACTTTCACTCGAGGCTTCTTGCCGCAGCAGAACATGTTCAATAGACCCTCCTTTCCCTATACGGCATGAGCAGAGCCTCTGAGGGAGTGGGACTTTGCCGCATCCTTCTCAGTGTTGAAGGACTTTTAGAGATTGGGCTGGAATTTATGGGTAGGATCAGGACTTTTTTTCAGCAGGAACGCAGTGGAACGGAGTTCTGGCACCTCTTGAAAATGGTCACATGGCCGGTGGCCCCGCCCCCTGATTGCCAGACAGAGGGGAGGGCAATCTAAACTCCCCTCTGTCTGGAGATCAGGGGACGGGGCTACTGGCCATGTGACCATTTTCACCAAGTCCGATGTAAACTTTAAAAAACTCCCCCTTTGTTCCAGCTGACCCAAAGTGACGTCATTGTGCAGTCCTGAGTTCCACCACTGAGTTCCATCCCCTCTTTTCCCAGAAAAAAAGCCCTGGATGAGACCAAATGTCACAAGCTGTTTGGTTCAGTTAGAAAGAATAGCCCCACTTCGATTCTGGATCCCTCTTAAGAGAAACAATCTGGGAGACCCAGGTTCAAACCCCCACTCTACCATTGAAGCTTGATGGTGATCTAGGGCTAGTCGCACTCTCTCATCCCCAACCTACCTCACAGGGTTGTTATGAAGAATTATGCATTTGGATGTTTACACCCTGCTTTTCTCCCCAAAGCAGGGCCAATTCTGCACGGCTTACCTGAAGCTGGAACTTTGCGGAACATGCTGGAAAAAACGCGGAGGATTGCGTTTTCTCGTGTGAGTTTTGTGCGACATCGTGCAAAACTCGCACAAGAAAACGTGATCTTCCGCATTTTTTCTGGCATGTTCTGCAATGCCCCGGCTTCAGGTAAGCCGTGCGGAATTGGCCCAGATTAAAACATAATTCTCCTCTCTTTGATTTTGGTCCTAAATGGTCAAAAATGGACCACTTCCACCATTCCCTCCATTATATGAAAAAATCTCAACTGGTGACCAGTCAAGAGAGAGAAAGTAGTCATGTTGGTGGGAAATTGGCCATTGGGCAGCCCTAACTTCCAATCATTTACAGTGCCATCCTAAATAGTATTACACCCTTCTAAATCCACTGAGTTGAGTCCATCCACATGGCATTTGGCAGTGCAGGTACCATGATTCCCAAGACAGCGACTTTAAAGGATCAAAGGGGTGCCCTCCTTCCCTTTTCACCAGTGGAAAAGTTGGTTGGATCCAACCCACCAACCTTGGATTTTGAAGAGTGTAATTCTGTGATTGCAGCGTTTGTCTCTGGCATCTGTGAAGTTTGGAGCAGGGCATCCTACTTGGTCTCAGAAGATGGGTGTGTGTTCCTCTTAGAAAACATCTTTATGCTGCCCCTGGTTGTAGATGGTAGGTAAAGGTAGTCCCCTGTGCAAGCACCGAGTCATTACTGACCCATGGGGGGGACGTTGCATCATGACGTTTTCTTGACAGACTTTTTATGGGGTGATATGCCATTGCCTTCCCCAGTCATCTACACTTTATCCCCAGGAAACTGGGTACTCATTTTAACGACATCGGAAAGATGGAAGGCTGAGTCAACCTTGAGTCAGCTACCTGAACCCAGCTTCTGCCGTGATCGAACTCAGGTCGTGAGCAGAGCTTGGGCTGCAGTACTGCAGCTTTACCACTCTGCGCCACGAGTAATGTTCTTTATTTCCACTACTGCACAAGCACAGCTAACAAAGAATCTATTGGCCTCATTTCATTTTTTTTAGTTCGATAGGAAAAAATAAAAATAGACAGTTTAAAACCTACCCAACTTTTTTAAAAACATAGTCACTGTGAGAAAGCAGATTTTATTCCTTGCTGCAAGGCAGACTTTGCACTGTGCTTGTAACATTTGCTGCTGCTATTGCCTTTTGTTAAAACTATTTTGCTGTTTTTATCTCATATTAGTGGTGATTGTGTTTGACCTATGGTTACTGAACTTTGGGATCTGTATTTCATGGTTTTTAATGAACTGAATTTAGCTCTGAGCTTTTAACCACCTTGAGTGATCTCAGCAACAGAAAATCAGGACAGAAATGTTCCAAAGAACTAAATGCCGTCTCGTCTGAGGCATGAGTTCTATTAGCAACATCTTGGATCTTACCTACTGTGCTATGACAATATTTTTCCTTTTATGGTGATTTTAATTCTTTTACAGAGAAAAGCAGGAAATAAATATTTTCAGAAAACTTTGAGCCAAAATAAACACTTTTCCAGCATTATCTTTACATCCAAGTCCTTGAGACCTGGAGTTGGGCTAAGACTGCTAGCCTAAGAACATTTTCTGGCTAGTAAGCCATGCGAATAAAATAGGTCTACTTAATTGCTTGTAGACCTATTTATTAGGGTTGTCAACCTCCAGATGCTGCCTGGATATCTCCCAGAATGGCAACTTTTCTCCAGACTACAGAGACTGGTTCCCTGGAGAAAATGGCAGTTTCAAAAGGTGAAGTCTATGGCCTCATATTCCTCCTGAGGCCCCGCCCCTAACTCCATCCTACTCAGGCTCCACCCCAAATATCAGAAGGGATTTCCCAACGCAGAGCTGGCAACCCTGATATTTAAGATTGCTCTCTAAAAGAATGAGTTGTGCAGCAGGCTCGAATCTTTTCTCTCCCCAAAACCATTTCAGTGCCGGGTATAAGGGAAATCAGGAAGCACCCTGAAGCACTGTGACTCAAGGCAGGTTAGAGAATAAATAGTAAAAGACATGAATACGTGAAG
Source organism: Eublepharis macularius (assembly GCF_028583425.1). Lineage (NCBI taxonomy): Eukaryota > Metazoa > Chordata > Lepidosauria > Squamata > Eublepharidae > Eublepharis > Eublepharis macularius. The sequence continues at coordinate 52,884,147 of NC_072803.1, read as the reverse complement.
ATACCATATGCCGAATCAGACTACTGGTCCTCCAATATTGTCTACTCTGAGAGCTAAAACACACAAGATGAATTACACGAGGATGCTCTCAAGTGAAGGGAGACGCCATGTTAGCTGGGAAGGCGAGTTTTAAAAGACCGATCAGAAGGCTTTGTCAATTTCCCCTCTCTGCAGAGCCAGCAAAGATCACTTCTCAGAGGGTTTGCTAATTTCTTCTCCACCTCCTAGAAGGGGGGGTGAAACTGACAGGGCATTCGGGAAGCCAAGAGGAAATTAACAAACCCTCTGTGGAACAATCTCCCTGGCTCTGTATAGAGGGGGAAAGGACAAAGCCTTCTGATCGGTCTTTTAAAACTCATCTTGTGTGTTTTAGCTCTGAGTGGCAGTGCTTCTCCAGCACCTCCAGCACTTTTCGTTGGAGATGCTGGGGACTGAACCCGGGACCTTCTACAGAAGCTTTACCCCTAAGCCATGGCCCCTCCCATCCAATGGACAATGCTACAGGACAGGATTAAAAGACAATGTGAACAATAAACTGTTTAAGGCAAGACACACTATAAACAATGCAGTTAGTTTCAGGTTGGTAGGTATGTTGGTCTGTAGTAGAAGATCAAGATTTGGGTCCAGCAGCATTTTAAAGGTGGTGGAGAGTGCCATCAAGTCATTTATGGCAATCCCTGGTGGGATTTTCATGGCAAGAGACTAACAGAGGTGGTTTGCCAGAGAGCCAGTTTGGTGTAGTGGTTAAGATCAGCAGGACTCTAATCTGAAGAACCGGGTTTGATTCCTCACTCCTCCACTTGAAGCCAGTTGGGTGACCATGGGTCAGTCACAGCTTCTAGGAGCTCTCTCAGCCCCACGCACCTCACAGGGTGTTTTGTTGCGGGGATAATAATGGCATACTTTGTAAACCACTGGGTGTTAAGTTGTCCTAAAGGGTGGTATATAAATCGAATGTTGTTGTTGTTGTTGTTGTTGTTGCCTGCCTCTGCAACCCTGGTCTTTCTGGGAGGTCTCCCATCCAATTACTAACCAAGGCCAAGTCTGCTTAACTTCTGAAATCTGACAGCTCACCTGGGCTGTACTTAGACCAACTAGATTTCCAGGGTATGAGCTTTCGAGAGTCAGAGCTCCCTTTTTCTGATGAAAGGAGTTCTGACTCTTGAAAACTCATACCCTAGAAATCTAATTGGTCTTTAAGATGCTACTGGACCAGTATCTTAAGTAGAATGACAAAAAATAGAGCACAGTGCAGCAACAGCAAGACAATACCTAGGATTATTTGATTACCTGAACCCTCGGAATATAGGATGATGCATCCCTTAAAGCTGACTGGCATGGGGGGTTGATGGAGAGTCTTGACTAGTGTTGGTGGGCTTGCCTAGTCTGTGTCCATCTGATGAGGTTGCCAATATGTAAAGTAACTGTCAGATAGGCTTTCAGCATATCTGCCATGCTTCTTGCAGTAGATGTATTTTGGATTTATGTATTACTTCAGTGCCTCTGTGTGCATGCAGAGTAGAGCCAAAGTCATGTAGACCTGTTGCTAACTGTTTATCTTCCAGGCAAGGTGTTTTGGTTATGAGTTCCTGCCGGAGCCTGAGAATGTGACCTTGAAGTTACTACAGAGACTGAACTGAGCTCATCCTTTCCCCCCTCCCCTCTTCCCAGGCAATGTGCGCCCAAACTCCTAACTGCCTCTTCTTCCTGCTGGGAGGGGGAAGAAACATTGACCTATAACTGACCTGACCTTCCCACCTTTAGGCATTCCAGTCATTTTTTTCCATGGTTACAGCTTCTTGATACTGGTATCTTGCCTTAATAAAACATCTTTAACTCATACACTGGAGTGATGCAGTGATGGGGAAGGATGAGCTCAGTTCAGACTCTGTTAATAAAGCCCTAGTTTAATTCATTTCAGAGTCCATCAATAAAAGGATAGGGAGGGATCACAGACTTTGCTGCTATTACTGTAAGATATGATGGACCATGGACTCTGCTACTGTTGCTATAAGTATGATCTTTCTGGATGGTTCCTATGGTTAATGTGTCAGTCATAGAATTGCTTATGCTCTGTTTCATCTTCAGCTCTGTGTTGGATTTCTGTGGTTTTTTTTTAATCTTTGCAAATTTGCATGTATACACCCATTACGTCTTTTATCGAAATGTCTTTGATATTGACTGTACTGACTTACACTGTGTAATCTGCCTTGAGTCTCATTGAAAAAATATAAACAAACAAAAATCTGGGGCCAACCGTATGATTGACAATATAAGACAGCAATAGCCTGAAAGCAGTTCTTACGTCTCGCACTCATGATGCTGCAAAACTGCGGTAAAGCAGCTGGAACCCAAGACCGCTGTGAAAATTCAGCAGCCTGAAAAGTGATTGCTGCTGAAAAAAGAGGAGTATGCCTCAACACAGCGCTGCCTCTGTAACAGAACACCCCAAAGCAACAGGGCCAGGCATCTGCTACATGAGGAAAGGATCAGGGAAGCAAATGTGCAAATGATATTGCTATGTCTGCAAATAGAAGCTGTAGACAAATATTCCAGCAATCCTCTCTGGATTATGAGAAGAACCTGATCCCAATTTTGGAGAGGTTAATGGGTATTCAGAGAAATGCATTTCAATGAAGGGTTTTGGCCCTCGTCTTCTGTGTGTCAGGGGAAGTGCCGGGCCCCAAGAGTTGCAGCAACCAAGCTGGGTGGAAATTGAAGGAAAGAAGTCTGTGGAAGAGACATAATCTCCATATCTTTCAAACTCCTTGAGATGGAGGGGGCAGTGAGAAAGAAAATCCCACCCAAGAGCCCTTGAAAGCAAAATGAAAAAGCCAAGAAGAGGGAAATCAGCATAAGAGGGAAAGGGTTTCAAATAATTACTTTGCAGAAGTATGGCATTTGTGAACAGCAGATGTCGGGAGAGGGGGAGAGAGAGAGAAACTCCTCCTGGAAGACATCAGCTCAGTACAAATCTGACACAGGAAAAAATAGTGAGATTGAGTATGGAGGAGCCAGGCTGTCCCTTGGCTACCTATCCCACTTCCCAACCCAATGTTTAATCACAGCATCACTCAGCCTTCATTTAGCACCTGCCGGTGAAGTGTTTCATAGCCATGTGTGTGTTGCAAGCTTTACCACAAACCAGAAAGGTAGATCAGCATTAATGTGGAATCCCAGGGCACAGTCAGGAAACACAAGATCCCTCAAACTTGCTGCCGCTGAGCAGGTCTAAATCTAGCTGGTAACTAGGGACCAAGCTAGAAGTGATGAGTTACACTTGAATAGCAAGTGAACAGACATAGTGATCGAGTGGAGTGCAAATGGAGCACAAGTGAACAGGGAGGAATACATGTGAGTCTGTTCACTTGCCATTCAAGCATAACTCTTCACTTCTAGCTTGGCCCTATGTGAGAGACGTCCTGGGAACCCTGGTTTGCATACAATCAGCAGTCCACTGGTAGAAGCAGACCTTTCCCAGCATTGCCCATCAGCCACTTTTGATTCCTGAAGAGGGACCCTCACAAACCAAAAAAGAATCAGATCTCATGGGGGTATAGTGTGTGCGTGTTATGTGCTGTCAAGTAATCTCCAACCTATGGCAACCCTATGAATGAAAGACCTCCAAAACGTTCTATCTCTAACAGACCTACTCAGATCCTGCAAACTGGAGGACATGGCTTCTTTTATTGAGTCCAATCATCTCGTTTTAGGTCTTCCCCTTTTCCTACTGCCTTCCACTTTTCCTAGCATTATTGACTTTTCCAGAGAATCTTGTCTTCTCATGATGTGACAAAGTACAATAGCTTTAGTCTTGTCATTTTAGCTTCTAAGGAGAATTCAGGCTTGATTTGATCTAGTACCCACTTATTTATAAGTGGGGGTATGGTAATGAAGGAAATTTGGTGCAATCACCTGTCCTTCCTCGTCTATCAGCCAGACAGGGGAAGGATACGGCCCCCTTCCCTCTCCTGCACTCCATCTTGAGTTTTATGTTCAATGGGGTTGACAACTCTGGCTTGAGAAATTGCTGGAGGGGTTGGAGGAGAGCTTGGGAGTAAGGAGGGAGAGAGGTCAATGGGGATGTGATGCTATAGAGCCTGCCCTGAGAATCTGCCTTTTCCTACAGGGGAACTGATCTCTATAGCTTGGACATCAGTTGTGATTCCTGAAGAATTCCAGGAGCCCCACCTGGTGGATGGCAACAGTAATGAAGGAAGAAAGGTGAAGTTTAAATAAAGGGAATAAATGGCAACTGTCGCTGAGACTGAGTGACTTGCTTTAGAAATATGTTCCACTTGTCTACTTTCTCCAGCCCTCTTGATGCTTCTGTCCCTCAATCCCTTATCCTTTCTGGCCTGTCTTAGATTCCTTCCTGCCTTTGTGCCCCCTTTCTTGCCAATGGGTTGGATCCAGACTAAATTGGCAATTTCTGCTAATTCCCTCCTTCTGGCTGCAGATCCCCCTAAGGTCATTACTCAGGGCCCCCTGTATTCCATGATGAACATTCTGTGAGCTCCTGTGGGAAGGCGAAGACAGGAAAGGTCCCATACTGCCACTGGAAAATTCAGTCCAGATCCAACCACATAAATCCATTTCCTTGACCTTGCTAAACCAATTTTAGCATTCTAGATCTGACACTTCTCCCTCAGCAGTCAGAATGGGGGCAATTTGCCAAAGCTAAATCCTTTTAATTTCATGTTCTCAAATCTCCCTGGTTGCAACCAGTAAAAAAATTTGACCATTCCATGACATCACAAAAGCTCGACCAATGGTACACATAGATTTTGTTATGAGTCTCACAGCAGCTGTTGCTTCCCTCCTATCCCAAAGCTCACAAATCTGCTGAATCAGTAGCAGTACTCTATTTGCCAGTGTTTCAATGGTCCTGTACAGGTGAGCCACCCATGAGCTGACTCACCACACAGGGAGGGGGAGCATGAATGAGCACACTGCCCCACCACCTCCACATGATCCCTGATTTGCTTGCTCAGTGCAAACAGCATGAAGGAAGTGTCTGTATGCAGGTTCTCTCCCCATGGTCAGCAACACACGCTATTATTGGTGATGGAGCATATACTCAGACATTCCCTCCATGCATTCGCATCACACAGATGAACCAGCAAGTGCATGGAGGCAGGGGGTTGGGGCCAATCCGCTTGTGCCCACTTTCTTTCCCTGCATGTTCAGTCAATGCGCAGATGGGTTATCTGTACAGGACTACACTCGCACGTCTCCACTTGATGCTGCATAGTCAAACGACAAACATGTGTGCATAAATTCCTCCCTGCTGTACAGATCTGTAAATAAATGGATCGGTTACTACGGTAGCATAAATCTTCCCTATTTGTTCTGCTGAAGGCTTCTCTGAAACAATATCAAAAATTAAAGTCCATAAGTGTATTGCCAGATAGATCAAATGTATTCACTCACAGAGTGCTCTTTAATGTGTGTAGTCCTTTACCCACCTGTTGATTTCAAATTTCTTGTAAATGCCATCCTTTATTCATGCGGAGTGCTCTTCAATTATCCTATTATCCATTGATCCCTAAGCCATTTCATTTCAATATTGATCACCTGAAGGGAGGAAATTGATGACAGACGAGGGAGACAAGAGGTGTATACCAAACAGGCAGGCTGACCTCAGTGTGCGAGGCAGCTGCTTCTTCCACATAGCGTGTCGGGCTCTTATAATCCAGTTTACTGAGCCTGGCTCAGCTTTAACCATTGCAGCTCGAATGAAAATGTATTTGTTTTATTTATCTATTTAACTTCATTTCTGTACTGCCTTTCTTCCCAATGGGGACCCAAAGCTGCTTACGTTGTTTTCCACTCTTCCATTTAATATTCAGATCAACCCTGTGGGTAGGTTAAGCTGAGAGTGTGTGACTGGCCCAAAGTCACCAACCAAGCCCCCATGGCAGAGTGGGGTTTGAATCTGGGTTTCCTAGTCTGACTCTTTAACCACTGAACCATAGTGGTGCTCAAATCAGCCCTGCAGCCTGCCTAGGTTTTGGTTCTGGAGATTCTGGGCCCAGTCAATCCTCTTACTCCATTTGTGTGTGTGTGGGGGGAGACTTTGCGTAAAAATGCTTCATACAATCAATGTGCAGTGTAAGCACATTTTGCTTTATGTGGTTTGAACGGACAAACACTTTGCTTTCGTGCAGGTGTTTGCTGCCATACATAAGGTGAAATGTCACTTCTCTCTCAAAGGGAGGGAGGTAGCCCTGGGTAGCCCTAGTGAGCCTGATCTTGTTAGATCTCAGAAGCTAAGCAGGGTTGGCCTTGGTTAGTAATTGGATGGGAGACCTCCAACAAAGACCAGGGTTGCAGAGGCAGGCAATGGCAAACCCCCTCTGTTAGTCTCTTGCCATGAAAACCTCACCAGGGGGCACCATAAGTCAGCTATGACTTGAGGGCACTTTCCACCAGGTAGGTAGGTGGGTGGGTGGGCGAAGTGCCATCAAGTTGCAGCCAACTTAGGGTGACCTCATGGGGTTTTCAAGGCAAGAGATGTTCAAAGGTAGTTTGCCATTGCCTGCCACTGCATAGCAACCCTGGACCTCCTTGGTGGTCTCCTATCCAAGTATTAACCAGGGCTAGTCCTCCTTACCTTCCAATGAGATCAGGCTAGCCCAGGCTATCCATATCCAGGCACCCATAAATATCAATGTAAAAAAAAAATTACAATTTTGCAAAGTAAATGTTTAATTTGTACTCAGATCAAGTTTGTCTAACTTTCCATCTGCCAGACTAAAAATTCTTAACATTTGTGATACCCAACAGGATAAAAGAGCTTTTCCTGTGGCACTAGGACCTGCACATAACTAATGAAGTCTCCAGCAGCCTTCTGGTGCTTGGAGAACAATAACTGTCCATCAGGTGGGAGGATAGGAGCCTGATGGGCTTTAAAGGAAAAGCTTTGCCCTTTCCTTTACAGAACTTGACACCGATATGGGAGAAGATTGGCCCTTGGGATATAAAGAAATAGGGGAAAGCCCCAGAATTCCTGGAAAAGAGAATCTGAAATACAGCCTGAAACAAAAAAAAACTGGTAACATTAAAGATTATTCTGCCTGCCTCTAAATTCAGCACCATTTAGGGGTAAGTTTAAGACCTAGGGAGGAGAGGATTGTATTCATTACCCATTTCAGTTTTATTTTGTCCACTACCTTTTAGCCTTTTTCTTTTTGCTCAATGACTTGTTTTTTCCTTTTTGTAATCAATGACTGCAAGTATAAAGTCAAGTTAATTTTTCCCCATTCTGAAACTGGTGTCAGGGTAGTCTCCCTGCACCCACAGGAGGCCTCTTATTGCCCTTGTCTAATAATAATTATTATGTGCCATCAAGTCACATCTGACTTATGGCAATCCATCACGGGGTTTTCACATCAAGAGATGAGTAGAGAAGATTTGCCATTTTTACCAAAATGGACAGAGTCTCCTTTTGAGTTGGCGGAATTAGCATTAAAGAAGAGGCAGTGAGAGGGGTAACTGGGATCTCCATCAATGTATACCAGGATTGTTCCCTTAAAGAAACTCTTAAATGAACAGGTAGATGTTTCTTTATTAATGGAGCAATAGAAGGCAAACACACAGGGCTGACTAGGAAATTGGGGGCAGGGGGGGGAGAGAGAGAGAGAGATTCAGGCATGGTCTATGGTATCAAAGGCTGCCATTAGATCCAGAATTAGATCCAGAAGGAGCAATAAGGAAACATGGTCTTTGTTTGTATTCAGGTGGAGATCATCTACTAAAGCTACTAAAGCAGTCTCCATCCCATGGCCTGGTCTCAATCCAGACTGAAAAGGATCCAGAGCTCTAGAGTTATCCAAGAAGACATGACATTGGTCAGCTACTGCTCTCTCAATCACTTTGCCCAGAAAGGGCAGATTAGAGACTGGGCAAAAACTGGCCGCATCATTTTTATCAAGGGATTTTTTTTAAGAGGTGGATTTCTGCCTGTTTGAGTGGTTCCCTGATTTGGCAATTGATGTACAATAGACCTCAGTGGCTTCTTACTTGATTTTAACAGCAAAGATGGGCGAAGATCCAACACACAAGTAGTGGCTTTTACAGATGCCAGGATCTTATCAGTTCTTTGTAACTGGTTCAAAGTAGTCCATACATACAATTTTAACATGAAATGGATCCTTTATTATATCTCCCTCCATCCCTCACAGATAGTAAACTCAAGAAGGCGGTTATCCTAACTAACATTGTTAGGACTGCTCTGTAAAATGACCAGAGATTTGAACCCAGTCTCCTAAATTAAAATCCAACATCTCAGCTGCAGGGCCAGATGGATTCTTGACATCTGGCCCTTTGTCCTCTTTGTCCTTTCCCATCCCTGTTGAACAATAGTTTGAAAAGTATCGTCTAATTTTGTTTTACTAAGTCCATTTACTGAGTCACTGTCTCATCATGGAAAGCATAATAATAGTAATTCAGTTCCCTGTTGATGTTGGGCTTTACAATGTGCAATTTAAAACTAGAGTGCTTTTAAGCATGTACAGAGTCTTCCCCCACCTGTGATTTGAAGTATGATCCGGAAAATGTTGTTCCCAAATTAGATCAAGTGCCAATGTAGGTGAGTGGGTGGGTGACATTGCCTGTGTGGATCCCGTATATACCAATAATGGAACACATTTTCAATCTGATGTAGGATGTTCAATAAAAGGATCACATCTTTTCTTTAGGCATTTGAGGATGCAGCTTGTAATCTGCAATCAAATTACGATGCAAGCAGAGAAATGGTCACCTGTCAGATTTTTATAACACAGGGGGTATGATTTACAAGCAAGTTCAAGTTCCAGTACATCTTACATTACATAGCTAAGCAATGTCAACATGGAGTCTATATTTATACTGAGCAATGGAAGAAGTTAGGTTTTTTTTTTAAAAAAAATGTGATTCTAAATTGCCAGTTTAGAGAACCCTTTCTAAGCCATCTAAATCAGTATTTAGTATTTGGGTTTAAATCAGTAGTATTTGGGGTTCAGTGGTACAGCAGGAGAAGGTTGAAGGGAGTCGCATTTGCATTCTTCAGATACCTAAAGGACTGTCACTAGAGGTGGGCACGGGCCAGGAAAATGGTGGTTTGTCGCAGTTTGTGGTTTGACACATTTCACAAACCACGGGCCGTGAACTGCAATGTACTTGCCCGGTTCGCAAACTGGTTTGTTTGGTTTGTCGGTTTGTCAATTCCGGAGCTGCAGAAGGTCTGCAGAAAGCCCATCCTCACGTTACCTAGGTAACAGATTGATCGGTGCCAGGCTGTCTGCAGTGATGAGCCCCCCCCCAAAAAAAAACCCTTACGAACTGCTCTAAAAACCATAGCAGTTTGTTGCAGTTCATCAGAAATGAGCTCTGACAAACTACCGGTTCATGAACTAAAAATTTGTGATGAACTTTGGTTTGTATTTTGGTTTATGCCCACCTCTAACTATCACGTAAAAGAAGGAAAAGAGTCACTCTTTTCTCAAGCCAAAGCTGGTGAGCCTTCCATCAAGAATGGTCTTGCTTTAGATATAATGTATTGAGAAGGGAGTTGAACCCCTTCCAGCTCTGGGACTCAGTACACAGCAAGTTACAGGTTGATCCAAAATTTCCAGTTACAGGATCGGGGAGTAGATGAAATGAACAGACTTCTTCCTGCGAGACCCTGAGGAGCTGCTGCCAGTCAGAGTAGACAATGCTGACCTTCAAGTGGATTGAGTGGACGGCAAGTGAACAGGGAGAAATACACTTGCCGTTCAAGTGTCATTTGTCATGTGTAGCTTGGCCCACAGTCCATAAAAGGAAGCTTTGTGTGATTACATAATCAGAAAAATCTGGGTTGAGAACATAAGGAAGGCTACAACAGTGGGGAAAGGATGTAACAGTTGCTAAGACAGAATGTATTTTTAAAGAAGCCCAAGGCCTAGCAACATATATCCCTCTCCTACACATCACAGTATTAAATCAAGCAGTAGTAAAAAAAAAAAAAAACTAGTAAGGAAAGAAGACAGAAAGGTATAAAGCCGTCTCCCCTAGGAAAGTGTGCAGGAGGAGGAAGAAGGAAGAGAAATAAATAAGGCAAGGAAATAGCTGGCAATGGATAAACGAACATGTCTTGGGCTAAGAAACATCACCAAAAGGTCGCCTTCATTAACCACTCCATCAAGCTACGTTCTACTCGCTGGCGCAGCTGCCGTCTCAGTAACAGCCACAATGGCACAAGGGGCTCTGTACAGTACTGCTGTTCTTGCCATTGCTCATTTTTATTTGTGAGGGAAATGCGTTTTATAACCCTAATGTTATTCCTGCCTCGCCAGTCTGGTGATGGACTTTTAATGTCACCGTCTCGGAGGAGCCAGAGAGATACAGTCTCCTCCCCCAAAACTGTGTGGGCCTTTGACTAGAAAGTTAGCAGCTGCTGTGAGGGGATTGTGAAGGTAGCAAGGGCAACTTAAAATGGCTGCTGAAGTGTTCAATGAAATAGGTATACATTCATATGATACGATATATTACTATGTGTTCCTTCAAGGGATGGAGAGATGGCTGCTAGTTTAGATAGTTTTGAGGGGGATGAGAAAAATCCATGGACAATAGGCTCCTCAGGGCCAAGCTAGAAGTGATGAGTTACACTTGAATGGCAAGTGAACAGACTCACATGTATTCCTCCCTGTTCATTTGCGCTCCACTTGCAGTCAAGTGGAGCACAAGTAAATAGGGAGGAATACGTGTGAGTCTGTTCACTTGCCATTCAAGTATAACTCGTCACTGTAGCTTGGCCCTCAGTGGCCATTAACCAGGATCACTAAATGGAACATCCATTTTAAAAGGCAGCATACCATTGACTTCCACTGCTTTCCAATTTTTTTAAAAAAATGTATAGGGATTGTAGTTTGGTTCAAGAGCAAATAATTCCTTGTGAGAGATCTAACAAAACTACAATTTCTAGAGTTTGCTGGGAGAAGGACTAGCTTAAAGCAGTACGTCCACACTGTAGATACCTTGTGAGAAAAAGCAGAGGAAAAAAGAGGTGAATGGCCAGACAACCAGCATGGCATAGTGGTTAAAGTGGCAGACTAGACTGGATCAGAGCAAGCTGTACTAGGAGTAAGAGTTTAAATACCTGCTTGCAATGAGACCTACTTGATGCCTTTGGGTCAGCCATTCTCCCTCGACCTAACCTGTCTCGCAGGACTGTGGTGAGGATAAAATGGAGGAAGAGAGCTCTGTGTATGCCTCCTTTAGCTCCCTTGAGGAAGGGAGGGATAAAAATGCACTAAATAGAAAAATAAACGGGCACTTAGCTCAGCTTCCTAGGGCTGAGAAGGCCTCAGAAGATGATCACATCCCATACTGACTTCTGTCTCCTCCCCAAATGCCACCTTCCTCAGGCACCACCCCCAAATCTCCAAGAAGTTCCCAAGCCAGAGCCATCAGACTTAGGGACAGGTGTTCTGTTGGGTAACTAGTATAGGAGGGAAGGGCTAATTTCCCTTCCCACCACACCACAACCCCAATCAAATTGCCCCATTTCCCACGGGTGCTGTTTTGAAGCCTTAACATAACATCTGCAGAACCTCTCAGAAATTTGCAATGTATACTTCTTTATTCAACAGGAAATTTGTGGGACTCGGGTTATCAAGTCTCCTGCTGTGGTGAGAGAACTCCCACTTGCAACCTGTGTTGACCTCCACCACTCTGTGGAAAAAAAAATATTTAAAGCATGCTGGTGTAAAGTGTGCCATGATGACAATTCTGGGAAAATCTGGAAGTGACACCACATCAGTCTAGGAATTGCCAAAACTCTATGGTTTAACAACAGAATTTCCATTGATTCCTAGATCAACATGACATCACTTCTGGTTCTCCCAAGAAGTGATGTCACAGTGCATGCGACATTGGTACCCCCCCATGTCCTTGCCCCCAAATCCTAATGGCTGCCAAGCCACCCTACTGCCAGTGTATGTAGTGGTGATGGACACTGGTATACATCGCTTGAAAGGGAAATTAGACATATTCATGGAGGACAGATCCATCAATGGCTACTAATATATATATATATATATATATATAAAGACAAACGTCCTGACTGATTCATCAACATGGCCGAAGTGCTGTGGAATTGTAAGCTCATTGTTTGGGACGAGAGCACCATGGTGCTTAAGGGGTGTTTTGAGGCACTGAGCACAACCCTCAAAGATGTCAGGGGCAATGAGAGAGTAATGGGGGTGGGGTCACAGTGCTGCTGGCTGAAGACTTCTGGCAGACTCTGCCAGTAGTCCCAAGGGGAACTCAAGCTGACGTGGTCACTGTGTGTGTCATGGTGTCATATCTGTGGCCCCTCATCAGAAAACTCTCACTAAGAAAGAACATGAGGGACCACTTGACAGGCAAGGTGCCCACTGGGGAATTCTCTGAACACCTACTAAAAATAGGGGATGGAGTGTATCCCGAATCCAAGGGAAAGGTGACCATCCCTGCAGGACTGGGCATAGTAGTGATGACTCTAGCAGATCTATCATGGAGATGACCCTAGCAGATCTATCACTATCATGGAGAAGTCTATGGACTGGCTGTGCAAGCGTGCCATTCTGACCCCCAAGAATGACAAGGCTGCCATCATTAATGAAACACAACTTAACTTCCTCGAAGGGGCAGAAATGGAGTACGGATCTGTGGACTCAGTGGTGCAAATGGATGATGTGGTCCACTACCCTGTGGAGTTCCTCAGCATGCTCAACCTCCTGGCTTTCCAGCCCACAAGCTTCTCCACAAAGTGGGGGCTCCAGTGATACTGCTGGAGAACCTCAGCCCACCCAAACTCTGCAATGGCACATGACTACAAGTGAAAGCCCTCCACAGGAACATCATCAAGGCCACATTGTTCACCGGCAGTGCTCAGGGGGAGTCAGTGTTCATACCACACATACCATTAATACCATCAGATAACCTCTTCGAGTTCAAGAGACTGCAGTTCCCCCTCAAGGTCTGCTTTGCTATGACAATCAGCAAGTTCCAGGGGCAGATACTGAATGTGGCAGAAATTGACTTGAAGGAGGACTGCTTCTCACATGGGCGGTTCTAAGCGGCCTGCTCCAGAGTGAGCTCACCCAGCAGCCTGGTGATCCTAGCACCTCAGGGGAAAACCACCAATGAGGTCTACAAAAAGGTCCTTCAGTAGAAAAAAAAGGTTGTACGTGATTTTCACATTATTGCACTACAATCTTTTCTTTTTAAAATCTCTTTAATAAATACTACATTTCAAAATTAACTTCATCAGTTTTCGGCATCAACATGCTTCGCTTTATTCAAACACCTTGGTGAAGCTCGGGTGCTATGCTATTATACTACAAAGCCAACTTTTAAAAAAAACCACAAACCAACAAATATTACATACCCATAAGTATTATTACTGGATTTAAAGTAGTTAAATACCGTAGCGAAGCACAGGCATCAAGCTAGTCTATATATATATAAAGACAAGTGTTCTGACTGACTCATCAACGCCCAGCCCAAACCCCTGGACCTAGAAACATGAAATTTGGGGAGAACATTTCTTTCATGATGTAAACACCCACTTAGAAGGGATTTTAAGAAATTCACCCACTAAGGGGGTCAAATTGTGTTTTCCCTAAAGGATACAGCTTCCCTGAGTGTCTGGCAGGCTGCTTCCTACTTGCGCCCCTGCCCACTGCCAGCTCGGCCACTCTTCCCTAATTGGGCCAGCTTTTCAAGGTCATTTGCATATGCATGCTGATTGTGGCTCACAACATTCCACACCTCATCCCCCCCCGAGACAGTTGGCACAAAGAGGTCATTTGCATATGTGGCCTGATTGGTCCTCACCCCCACATTCTAAGCAATATGCAGTTGCTATTGGGAGTCATTGAATGTGTCCTGAGGTAAAATGTACCTCCCAGTCTTCCCCTCAAAGTTCAATAGGGTTGCCAGTCTGCCCATGGGGCCTGGCTTTCCTGAGTGGCTGGCAGGCTTCTGCCTGCTTGCACCCTCCTCTCTCTAATTGGTCAGAAAATGTTACCAAAAATGTTACATACCCATAAGTATTATAACTAGATTTAAAGTAGTTAAATACCGTAGTGAAGCATGGGTATCAAGCTAGTGATAATTTTTTTAAAAAACCATCCAAATACAAAGGCAGTAAACCTCTGAATACCAATGCTAGGAGGCAACATCAAGGGGAGGCCCTGGGCTCTATGCACAGTTTATTGTCCCTACAGAGCAATAGTTTGCTGGCCTAGATGGACCATTGGTTCAAACCTGCAGAGCACTTCTTGTGTGCACTTTGTCCCTTAGAAGTTGAGTACTAGGCTAGTTGATCCATTTTGTCCCTAGGGCAAGTTAAAACTCTCTGACTTCCTTTTATTATTTGGGAAACTGAGTTGATCTTATCCAAGACCGTTCTTATTTTCTCCCTACGACAGCTCCAATCCAACTGTTTAGTGCTTTCCCCCAAAGAAATGGCTTTCAACGGCCCATAAATAATAACTGAATGGCTGTGATGTGTATTCTAATAACAGTTACTCTAATAATCACCCGCCCTCCACTCCACCTCTTTCTATCAGCTATTCCTCTTTCAGGGAAGATCTGCCAAAAAAAGGAGAAGTGAAATAACTGTGTCTGTTCAGCAAATTCCTCCTGACAAAATCTTTAAAAGTTGACAAGAGTAATATACTGAAAATTAGTTTAGAAGTGTTTCAAGTTTCAAGAAATCAATCAAAATCAAATTAAGTTCTGAAGATGCTGTCTGGAGAGTTTTAGGACAATAAAGATTAGATCCAGCAACTGAAATGTGTGGGCTACATCTGCTTGAACTAGCACCATACGAGTTACCTCACCGAAGAGTTACCTCACTTTTGCTTCTGAGAGGTCAGACAACATGTTCTGTGAGAAATCTGTGACTGGATCTCCCAACTTATTTTAAGGCTTTCAGAGTCACAGGATAAAGAAGCAACTGGACTGGATCCAAGGACCAAGGCAGTTGGAGAGTTTTACATTTCTCCACCTGTGCCATTTTCCACATAAAAACTGATCCTCCCCAGGTGCTATTTAAAGAAGATATATTTCTCATCCCTGCTGTTTCAACCCCAAATTTCCCAGTTAAATTTGCTTCTTCCTTGAGAGACCTGCAAGGACCCGAAGGGAGGAATCTCATTTCCCCTCAACAATGGTATTTCCTCTTTCTCTTCCCTGGCAGACCACACAGCTTCTCCTTTTTCCCTGCTTTCTTCTCTCCTTCCCAGCCACCAGCCAACCTACCTTTATCTGCTCCACTGTCTTCAGGCTTCCTTGACATTGTTTCTGCACCAATAAAAGAGCATTGTATGTTATATGTACAAACTAGTAACAAAGCACGTTATGGGAAAATTCAATGGGCTCTAGAAAGGGGAGGGTGGGCAGGTGGGCGCTGCCTCCTTCTCCATGACTGATCCTGACTGGGTGAAGGCAGGGGGCAGACTTTGCCACCTACACCGCTCCTGATCCCAGCTGGGTGAAGGGGGGTGGGCATTGCCTCCTGCTCCACGCTTGATTCTGGCTGGGTGAAGAGGGAGTGGGCATTGCCACCTGCTCTGTTCCTGATCCCAGGTGGGATCCAAAAGCACATCACCAATAAAACTTTGTTGTGCACTGGGTTTTGAATCTGCATTTGACTCTTGGTGATTCTTTGATTGGACTTGGAGAGTTTTTTAATCCATTATACTATTTTTGATACAATCCGTGATTGATTATTTTTTTCCTACTCGTGTGTTTTACACCTTGCTAGCTGCCTATTTTCTTTGGCACGTGGACTAAAACTTTGCAATCAGGCCTCATGGGGCCACATCCACCAGCCCCAGAAAGCCACTGCCAGTCAGAGTAGTCAATACTGATTTAGACGTTCTCACCAGCAGAAGGCGGCTTCATAATATGTGTGTGTGTATTTTTTTTTTCTTGCATCAATCCCTGCAGATATTCTGGATAGCTTGCTGGCTGCTCATCGCTTCTCATATTAGAAACCCAGCATCACCCGATAGCAGAAAGTGCCATGTACGGAAACATTGTGTAGCCATGCTGAGGAGTGATTGTGAGCTCCGACCCTTTTGTCTCCCATCCTGAATCACTCTTCCCCCAAAACTGTATGTCAGCATTTCCATTATAACCTCTTTATATGGGCCAGACAATTTATTTCTTGGGCAAAGTTCTGCGATAAGACGATACACAACATAAATGTCTCTGGCAAAAAAATACACTTCACTAGGAATTTATCTCTGCACAACTTCTCCAGCTTCCTGCACCTTATCATCCCCAGGCATCTCGAGGCACTTTCCAAAAGGTGGCCAATAATAATGTATTAAGATGGATATGCTGACTTTCAAGGGCTCGAAGTGCTTTGTGCTGATGGGAGTTATCCTGTTCTGCTTTACACATTGGCAATATGGGGCACTAAGGAAGCTTCCAATAAAGCACCAGCTTGGTGCAGTGGGTAGAGCATTGGCCTAGAGAGACCCAGGTTAAGATCCCCACTGCCAGGGGCAGAGATTCCTCTGCAAGGAGTGAGGGATCACCTGCTCCCACCCTTCCCCCCATGCCCACTTACTTGGCTGGTGGGAGGTATGTGCTTACTAGGGCACCCTCCAGGCAGCACCGCATGCCCACAGGTGGCACAGCATGCCCCCGGGTGGCACAGCACACTCTCGTGCCCACAGTGGCTCGATTCGGGCCAAAGCGCCCCCCGCAGCGGGCCCATTTTGGGCTGAATCATGCCCCACAATGGGCCGATTGAGCATGGGAGTGTTCCCAGGCTGCCCTTTTACCCGCACAATGATGTCACTTCCCAGAAGTGATGTCATTACGCAAGCCGGGAGCACGTGTATGCTGTGTGAGCGCACAAAACAAGGACCCAGGGGCACAGCAAGGAAGGTGCCAGGCTCCCAATCTTCCACTGGGGGAGTCAAGGGACCTGGCAAACCTAATCCTCATTCTGCCATGAATCTTTCACACTATCTCAGACTAATCTACCTCACAGGGTTGTTATTAGGGTAACATAGAGGAGAGAAGATGGGTGGGATAAATATGTAGCAGATAAATTTTCAGCACGATCTTAATGACACTTTCCACACTCTATCATTCCACAACAATGTAAAACAGATTTGTTCAGGAGGGCATTTTATGAAGGTAATATGGCTATAACTAATTGATTCAGGAAGGTACTTTTCTTTTATTTAATAAAGGAATTGGAGTGCAAACTATGCCACTGTGTATAGTAAATATGTTTGCTGCATATATTGTCCTACTGTCTACTCTATTATCCTGTTCTCTGTTTTTCTTTTCATGTAATACCATATTCTGCATTGTTTAAGGTATAATGTCTAATACTGATGTTTTGTGTCAGATTTCAGTAAGTCTAGTCCCATTGCACAGTTTATTATATGGTTCATCCTACTAAGTGCATTGACTTACAGTGGAATCCTAAGCAGAGTTACTCCAGTCTAAACTAGAGATGGGCACGAACCGGAAAAAACCCCGAACCATGCGGTTCGTGGTTCGTCAAACTTCATGAACCACGAACTTTCACGAACCTGCCCCAGTTTGCAAACTGGTTCGTTTGGTTCTTGAAAATGTCACATCCAGGTCAGAAAAATCAGCACTTCCAAGTCAACAGAAGGTCACTTCCGGGCCAGCAGAAGGTCTGCCGGAAGTCCATCCCCTGTTGCCTAGAAAACTGATTGATTGGCACCAGGCTGTCTGCAGTGACAAACCAAAAAATGAACCAAATGTACCAGCCTAAAGTTCGTGGAGGTTCATCAGAAATGGGATCTGATGCACCACGGTTCACAAACCATGAACCGGCCTGGTTCGTGCTTAATTTTGGTTCGTATTTCAGTTCGTGCCCATCTCTAGTCTAAATCCACTGGAGTAACTCTGCTTAGGATATTACTATTACTGTAAGCTGCCAGCGAGAAAGGTGGCCAATAAATAATGTAAATAAATAAATAAACTCCCTGGAAGTACACCCCACTGTGTCAAGCTCTGCCAGTTAGATCCCCAGTTACTTCACTGTAGACACTTGAAGAGTCCAGTAAAAGTTTCTTTATTAGAGATCCATCAGTATCAGTGCACTCAGACTACAGCATTGGCAAAAGTGACATAAATGGGCTAAGCAACGTTAGTTATAGGGCAGGATTCCCGCCTTGGGATAAAGACCGTTAGAATTTAGGTGCACAGGGCCTAGGAGGTTGGAGGGGGTAGAGAAAGGGAAGACAAGGATGAACTCATTTCGTGTCTCAGGGAGGTACGGCTCCAGCCGGCATTCCAAGGACAATTTCCTATGCCAGTCGAGAAAGCGAAAGCAACCCCCTATGAGATAAGCTCCTCTTGGCGATGTAGAGCCAAGCTACAAGTGACGAATGACACTTGCCTGGCAAGTGAACAGACTCACGTGTATTCCTCCCAGTTCACTTGCCATTCACTTGCTCTCTGCTTGATCAAGTGGAGAGCAAGTGGAGGGCAAGTGAACAGGGAGGAATACACATGAGTCTGCTCACTTGCCAGGCAAGTGTCATTCGTCACTTGTAGCTTGGCTCATAGTCAGACAGTTACCCAGATAGTTCTTTACACATTCTCAGAGGCCCAGAGTACAGACTACAGAGAATAATAGATATACATGGCAGATAAGCAGGGTGCATCTGACACACTGAGTAGACTTGAGAATCCAATTGAGTTGATTTCTGAGTAGATCTGCTTAGAAGTGTACAGTTTGACCTTTAAATTTCTAAATAACGTAGGAATGGAATCTCTAAATAACCTGGGGTTGGACCATCAGCTCTCATATGAACCTATCCAGTTGTTCAGATCTTCATTGGAGGCCCAGCAATGCATGCTCCCACTTTCTGAGGCGAGATAGGTAGCCAGCATTGATTGGGGCCTTCTGCATATCACAGCTTCCTCCCTGGACCTGTCTGCTTTGTACCAAATCTGATTACTTTAAGTCTTCAGGTTAAAATGGTTTTGTTTTCTCAGGCTTTTTGTGGTGTTTGTTGACTGCTAATAGTTTTACTGTCACTTTTTATTAGCAATGTAGAAGTTTTTTATTTATTTGCAACTAGCAACAAAGCCTGTTGTGGGAAAAAAATAAAACTGGCTCTAGAAAGCAGAGAGTGGGCAGGCAGGCATTCCCTCATCCTCCATCACTGATCCCAGCTGGATGAAGGCAGAGGGGGTGAGCATGGCCACCTCCTCTGCACCTGATCCTAGATGGGTGAATGGGAGGCAGGCATTGCCTCCTGCTCTGCACCTAATCCCAGCTGGGTGAATGGAGGCAGGCATTGCCTCCTGCTCCACACCTGATCCCAGCTGGGTAAAAGGGTGGGCCTTGCTGCCTGCTCCACACCTGATCCTGGCCAGGTGAAGCAGGGGCGGGCATTGCCACCTCCTCTGTTCCTGATCGTGGCTGGGTGAAGGGAGGGCTTTGTTGTGTGTTCCATGATTCTGGCAGGTTGAACGGGGGGTGGGCACTGCCTCCTGCTCTGTGACTGATCCAGGCCAGGTGAAGAGGGCAGGCATTGCCACCTGCTCCACTCCTGATCCCTGCCGGGTGAAGATGGGGGTGGGCATTACCTCCTGCTCTGCATCTGATCCAGGCCAGGTGAAGGGGGTGGGCATTTTCACCTGCTCCTTGCCTGATTTCAGCCAGATGAAGGGGGGTGGGCATTGCCACCTGCTCTGCTTCTGATCTCAGCCAGGTGAAGGGGGAGCAGGCATTGCCACCTGCTCCACTCCTGATCCAAGCTGGGTGATAGTGAGGAGTGGGCATTGCCACCTACTCCACTCCTGATCCCCGCTGGGTAAAGGCAGAGGATGGGTATTGCCACCTGCTCCACAACTGATCCCAGCTGGGTAAAAGGGGGCCAGGCATTGCCATGGTCCTCACTCTCGATCCCAGGGGAGTGAATGTGGGGAGAAGGCATTGCCACGTGCTCCCTTCTTGATCCCAGCTGGGTGAAGGGCAGGTGGGCATTGCCACCTGCTCTGCTCTGGATCCCAGCTGGGTGAAGGTGAGGGGTAGGCATTGCCACCTGCTCAGTTCCTGATTTCGGCCTGGGCTTCCCACCATGGCACACCCTCTGGAGGTATGGTTGCCTCATCTGGGCTTCCCTCCACAGCAGCACCCTCTAGAGAAGCACCAGGGTAGGAAATGAGTTGTCTTGAATATGTTTAGCCTTTTATATAGTAAGATATCTGCTTTCTACCACTCTAATTCATGCAAGGTGGTTATCAACAGAAAAACAATATTAAAACCATAATATATAATGTTTTATCTTTTTGTATCTTTTTCAATCATTCAATGAAGGAAGTGCTACAGCTAGAAGTTCCTGTTTAGGAACTTCTGGCTATAGCACTTCCTTAATTGCATGTGTTTGCAATTGTATCAGAGTCTCTCTTCATGTTACTAAGTACCTAGGGATGCTCAAGTGCAGGATTGTATGTCTAGTTCTCAATTCACATGCCAGCTGTTCTTGCTCAATGCACGTGATTTCACAGGAGCCCCCTTTTTGTGACTGCAGCTGCAAGTGATTCTGAAGAGCAAAGCTCTAAATCTGCTCTGTTTTTGCTATGAGAACAAGTACTGTAGGCTCCTTTAAATTGCCAATTTGCATTTCTTTAAGGTGTGAGAAAGTGTCAAGATCTGCATTTCAATGAATGGTTGTGGGGGAAACTGGGATACTTTTAGCAGTTGAGGAGGAACTGATATCAAACATGTGATGCAGAGCAAATTGAAGTGTGACTGTGTGATCAAGTGCATGAAAAGTTGGA
This sequence comes from Eublepharis macularius, assembly GCF_028583425.1. Classification (NCBI taxonomy): domain Eukaryota; kingdom Metazoa; phylum Chordata; class Lepidosauria; order Squamata; family Eublepharidae; genus Eublepharis; species Eublepharis macularius. Next base: position 52,863,336 of record NC_072803.1, on the reverse strand, counting down.
GGGAGGTCACATGAAATGAGCTTCATTTAAGCATCCCTAAGTATTTAGTAACACGTAGAGAGACTCTGAGTTTCTCCCTATAAAGCCCTCAGTGTGTTTGCTGGGACAGGCCTAAGTATTCTCTACAGGGCTTGCTCTGCCCTCTCTGCATAATTAGCCCCTGTTTATCCTTGTCCCTAGTCTCTGAGCAAATGATCCTAGAAGTTGTCTTTTTGTAATAAAATGCTTGCAAATCTTCGAGTTTAAGAATATCAACAGGCGAAGGAAGAAGTAGTTTTCTTTGGAAAGTGCCCCCCCCCCCCCCGGGAAACAGCAATGCAGGCAGCAGCCTACTTTTGCCAGTTCCAAAATAGCTGTACTTTCTGTTCCAGGAGCTATGTCACCGTACCAAAATGAATTCTGAGTGAAAGCTGCTCTGCAGTCACAACGCATTAGGCTTCCTTCGCCTCTCTCACACATTCTTGCCACTTATGCTGCTTATTTCAGGTTGAGAGCAAAACCTTTTTGCGAAAAGGATGAGCAGGTCTGCTGACTTTGGGGGCCTCTAGGGAAGGCTGCCTTTCCCCAGAGCTGTGGCTGCAATTCAAAGCATGCTTACTAGGGAATAAATGCCGTTAATCAAAGTGGGACTTACGTCTCAATAGACACTTCTATGATTTTGTTGTATATAGGGTTGCCAGGTCCCCTTAATCTCTGGGCAGAAGCTGGGCGACCTGGCACTTACCTTCCTCCTGCCTTCACATATGTGCAAAGTGCAGATGCTCCTGGCCTGCTCAATGATGTCACTTCCAGGAAGTGATGTCATCACGTGGGCCACATCCTGCAGGAGGCCAAACTGGCCCACTGCAGCGCATGGGAATGCTGCCAGGGCCAAACCAACCATCCCCCTCCTTCTTTCCTTGGAGGCATGTATTTAAGCCCATAGTAACATATACTAAAAATTTCCTACATTAAAAAGCAGAAATAAAATCCAAATTGAATACATTACATGCAAAATATTGCAATGTCACTTCCAAGGAAAACCTTGAAGGGATGGCAGTAGCTCTAGGAATCATTGGAGACTCTATGGTTTCAGACAATTGTGCATCAATTGTGGGTTACCATGACTTCCAGGTTTTCCCTGCAATTGATGCCATTGTGCATCAGATGACAGTGATCCACAACAACCATCAGATGACAGTGATGTTTTTTTTAATGTACACACTAGGGTTGCCAGCCTCCAAGTAGTGGCTGGAGATCTCCCAGAATTACAACAGGTCTCCAGGCCACAAAGATCAGTTCACCTGGAGAAAATGGCTACTTTGGGGGTTGGACTCTATGGAATTATGCCACGCCAAGGTCCTTTCCCTCTCCAAACCCCACTTTCTCCAGGCTTCTCCAGGTTTAACCCCCCCCCCCCAGATGGCCAGGAATTTCCCAACTTGGAGGTGGCAACCCTAGTACATGCACACCCTGCTTGGAATGGGAGCCCAGAGAGTAGAGCATTCCCTGCAGCGACCAGGGGCTTGGCAGCCTTGCCTTTGGATGGTGTCTCAGTAAACTTCCCAACCGACCCATGCAAAGATTAATTCCTAAACAGGCAATCCTCACTGTCTGTTTTCAAGCAGCCTGATTTGAAAGGGACAAGAACAGAACGGTGGGCCTGCAAGCCTTCTGAAATAGCCTTCCCCGCTATAGCTTATAATACATCTGAATAGATGCCTCCCCAACAGATATGTCCACAGACTCAAAAGCTTTCAGTAGCTGGAGACGTTGGACTTTAGGCTGCTCAAGATCTCCACCAGGCCCTGCACGTGAGCTCCCCGAGGGTCAGCTGCCTTGGCCAGAGGCAGAAGTTAGAATGCTGAATTAGATGGATGGCTGGTCTGGCCCAGCAGGGCAATTTTTATTCTCTTCTGTTCTTGGGCTCTCTTGCTTTTAGCCAGGCTTAATGGTGCCTTGTGTCCTTGGATTCCACTCTGTCCGTCACCTCCCTCCCTGTTTTATCATGTTCAGCATTCTCTATTCCTCCAGCTCAGCTTTTATCATCAAAAATCACTTCAGCACCTTCGGTGTCAGCAAACAGCTGTTTATCTGCTGTATCTTTCTAAAGCCCGGCTTTGAAATGGCCCCTTTATATTCAATGCAGGATCATCTGTAAAGCAGGGAGAAAAGCAATGAGAATATGTTTTCTTGTTGCGGATCAATACAAGTTTAACCTTCCCCAGCTTGTGTGCCAGCAACCCGTGCTCCCTTGCACCTCTCCCTCTTTCCCTTTCTGCATTTTTATCGTTCGTTCCTCCCAGTTCATCCTGTAGTGGAACTATTAAGATCTATCATTAAGATCTCTTAAAGGAACATTTTAGAGGCTGTCAAGAAATCATCACTCTGGCCCTATTTGCCATGGCGGGAGGGTGTAATAGTGCAGTGGTCTACCTTACAGGGTTGTGGTAATATTACCAAGAGCAGAGTGGTTTGATTACTAAAAGAGCTACATAAATGTATCTCGGTAGGTTTACTATTATTATTAATGCCTTTCCTTGGAGATGAGTTGAACTCTAATGAAAGTTTGACACATTCATTGAGGCTAGGTGGTCCATCAATGTTTGTTAATGGTGGCTAAATGGAACCTCTGTTCTCAAAGGCAGCATACTTCTAAACAACAAGTCCAAGGACAAGGCCACCCCTAGGCAAATGGGTTCACCACTCCCTCGTGCCACGGGGAAGCCACAACCAATCCACCGTCCCACATGCGCACACACACACACACACCACAGGAAGGCTGGTATTGGCACCCTCAGACACACCTCTTGCCTAAGTGTGCCTAATAGATGAGCCAGCCCTGTTCAAGAGGCAGCAGCAGAGAGTCTTTTACCTCCGTGGCCTACCTGTAAGCCTTCAAAGGCCATCTTAGTTATCCTCTTGGGAAACAGGATGCTGGATTAGGTGGACCTTTGGTCAGATTTTTCAGAGCTCTTCTTTGGTTTTTAGGACTTCCTTGTTTTGGTCTGTCTTTAATTTATGTCGACACCATCTTTACCCATTGCCTTTCAGTTATAACAACTCCTATGGTGGTTTCCAATGAAAATAGTTTTTTTTAAAAAAAAATCACAGTTACAACATTGGAACTCATAAAAATAAATCAGCTATGGCAACAGAAGAAGGCACCGGCAGGGGAGACAATATTTACCCTTTCTTCTTAGCCCTCTGGAAGTTCTGGCTGTTTTCTTCTTCATGAGCCCTTTGGCAAGGCAGGATTAAACAGAGCCTCCTGAATGGTAACGCAAAACGGACTCTACAGCATCTGATGTGGATTTTTGTAAACAAAATGGATTTATGTCTTTAGGACATCCTTTAAACTAGAGATTGTTTGAATCATTTCACAAGAAGCTTTTTAAAAAAGAAGAAGAGGTCTTTTATATCTTCAGATGCACCCCACAATCCCAAGGAGGGCTGCAGCATGGAGTTAATTGGCTTGATTATTCCAGTTAAAACCGTTCCATTTCCTTCCAGCACCAGAACCAGATAGCTCAGAGTCTCTGTTTTAACAGCAAAGTAGATAGAGCAGGGGAAGAATCAGTATCCAAGGTGAGACTGTAGAGGAAACAGGAGAGCAATCCAGTAAAGTTAAGCAAAAGGTTTCAGGGAAGATTGCTGAAGCAGCTCTGGAACTCCTGTCTACTTGGGCAAGTAGCTAGGACAAAGGTACATGAGAGCTGCACAAAGAGATGTTGCAGAAGCCTAGTCCAGACAGCTTCTGACAGGCTTACCAGCAGACCCTGCAACTCAAACCCTGTCTGGTGCATGGTGGACATGTAATGCAAGTGAAATTTCTGCTGTCAGATGTGAGCTTCAGCTTGGGTTCACTAACCCCTCTCAAGACCACCCTGAAGAGCAGTGCAACAGTGCTTTAAATGATGGTGTGCACTAGGTTGTCTGAAGTAGACTTTAAGGTTGGTCACTGGAAAAAATAAGCCAAACAATCAGGAAGCCTGGCTCCCCCTCAAAACAAAAACACAGTGAAAATGGAGAGTCTGAATTTTTAGATAAAGCCAAGGAAGTATTTTCTTTGCAATACTGAGAGGAAAAACTCCAAATGAGTTCTGAATGTATCTGTAGTAGTTTCCTGCCTGACCTGCATCACCTGTTCTCGTGAACAAAGGCACAAATCGTGGGAGTTGTTATGGAGTACCTGCACTGCTCTCTCATATTTTATGTACAGAGCTGCATTCTAACTCTGTCGGTTCAAAGAAAATTGTGTTTACTTATAACATCAAGTGAGACTATACCACAAATTTCCTCCACCCAGCTTTCACAAAATTAACCAGTTTCTCTCACTAGTTGACACTCAACCAATGGCAAATGGTACAGTCAATAAAAGATGCTTGAAGCATCTGCTGCCACCAGAAATGAGAGATTGTCACAGGACATTTTGGACCAATTTCCTATTTTAGTCTAGTCTGCAGGGAGCATGAAAGAATTGTGGTCCTGTCTTTCTTGCAGGGGAGTGCGTGCTCTTGGTGGCTGGAAGGGCACTAGAGCACATCTTTACCAGGGTCCCCCAAAATCTACAACCAGCCCTGGGAAGGAAGCTCTTATTCAAGTCATTTCCCCATAGCATCATGGATACCTGAGTTAAAGAAATTTCATGGATCACTCAGTCCAAATCTCGGCCTACAGCAACATTTCTGTCTAGGAGCATCCTTCCCAAAGGACCGTGAACCTTCCTCTCCAGTGATGGACTAGTTAATCATGTTTACGTAATTGCACCAGCAAGTTCACGTCCAAGGTGACTGTAAAAGTGAGAGGAAGATCTGGATTCTAATACAACCAAGAGCCACCAGAGGGTGGAACACACATCCCTCCCAGGAAGAACACAGTAGCAAGGGGAAATCAAGCAGATCACACAACTACACATACATGCTTGATGAAAACTCCCCTCTGTGTTCTGGCACAGGCAAACTGCAAGCAGGACCATCAGCGTGGCCCCAGCTCACAGCCACCAGTTGAACAAATGCAGGGAGTTCATACTCCCTACTGCCTTCCAATGCCTTTCCTGCATTGTGCAGGGGGTTGGACTAGATGATCCTAGAGGTCCCTTCCAACCCAATGATTCTATGATTGTATGATTCTAAGAACTCTGTCCCTGATGCTGATTGCTCTGGGGCTTCAGAAAAGACTCTACCAGTCAGAGGATGAAGGGTCACTGGTTAGTCGTACCTTCCCATGAAGAATGCTGTTATATGGGAAGACCCACCTGAGTGAAAAGGGATAATGTTAAGGATACCTCTTTTACTGGAGTTTCCTTCTTTTCCCTTCACTAGTGTTCAGACTGCTTGCCACCAGCTCTCTGGGTTCAGTTTTTGATTGGCACTTGTGGTTCTCCATTTCCCTTCCTGCTGCCAAAGAAATGGTCATTATGGGCAGAGTGGGGTGCAAGCATTTTCTCAGCCCTTTGAAAAGCACAAAAGGAGGGCAGGGGGCACTCCCTGTCCAATGACATGGATGAGAGCCCCGATCAAAGAATCTTACCAGTGTTCAGTAGATCATTGTATTTTTGGAACAAAATTCAAGCCCAGTACCACCTTACATTTCAACAAAATTTTCCAGGGTATGAGCGTTCATGAGTAAAAGCTCACTTTATCAGTTACAAAGAGAACGAAATTTCTTCAGACCTTATATACAGATCAAAAGGTGGGAGGCAAAGAAGAGCCAGTTGGAGTCAGGATGAAGAGATACACAATGCAAAATGTCATCAGCTTAATTAGAGCTAGGAGATATGCACAGAGTTGAAAAGTGCATAACATTAGCATCTGTAATGAGATAAGAATCCTATGTCCTTACTGAGCCTTAGGAATTTTTGGAAGTGGTGATCCATAGACACATTTTGCCTAGAGCTGCCACGTGGACTGTTCTCTGGGTTTTGTTCAGATTGTGCAATGCCAACTGCAACCATTTTGAGTCCTTTCCTGGCTGTGACTCCCAACTTAAAAAAAAAATATATGCCTGGGTCTTCTGCCCAATCTTTTAGCAATAAACATACCCACAGGGCTTTTTTTCTGTGGAAAGAGGTGGTGGAACTCAGTGGGTTGCCAGCACAGGGGACAACTCCTGATGGGTTGTCCCCTGTGCACACATGCTTCCAGGACCAATGACATCACTTTGGGTCAGCTGGAATGAGGGGGAAGTTTTTAAAAGTTCAAATCACCCTCTTGAAAATGGTCACATGGCTGGTGGCCCCGCCCCCTGATCTCCAGACAGAGGGGAGTTTAGATTGCCCTCCACACCACTGGGCGGCGTGGAGGGCGATCTAAACTCCCCTCCGTCTGGAGATCAGGGGGCGGGGCCACCAGCCATGTGACCATTTTCAAGAGGTTCCAGAACTCTGTTCCACCACGTTCCAGCTGAAAAAAAGCCCTGAACATACCTGACCCTTCCTCTCTCTGTATCCTTCCCAGACAAGCATGACTAAATCCTGGCATGAGCAAAGCAGCGTGTCAAAGACTGATTTCTCTTATTCCCCACCCCCCACTCAATTTTGCAATAATTGCCACGAGGTGACATAAAGCAACTGGCAGACTGAACAACAGGACATGCGCTCGATTTGCATAGTTTGCTAGCAATATGCAAATAAGGCCACCTGGATTTGGGTTTGAACTAGATTATGACAGTCTAAGCCTTGTGTCACTGAATCAGGTTTCTTAAATCCACAACTGTAGGTTGAACTGTCATTCATTCTCCTCCAGGAAGGCTACAAGAAATTAATTTTTAAAAATAACTCCAACTCTCTTGAGGCCAACAATAAAAAAAAATTGTGAGTGCTTAACAATACTCCCAGGTTTCCTCGCTAACTTGAACAAAAATCAGAAATCCTTTTCAATTTGTTTCCTCTTGGCTTTACTTTAATATTACATTACCTTAAATTTAATTTCAAAGTGTTCTGAGACAGCAAATAAATATCTGTTTCAGTCCAGAGTGGTGGTAGCAGAAGCACTAGAAAAATGTATACAACCACCAATGAGATACTCATTGATTTCGTTCTTCTTTTCTTGCTTCCTGGTCATGGAAAAGCCAGGAAAATTGTTCTCAGGCGCTTCTTTTCCAAGTGGCAGCTTGTTTCCAGTTCAGCTTCCTCACAGCTGTTGTTGCTTCCAGGTTGAAAAAAAGAATTCCCAGATTAATTCACTCACTGTAGCTTTTGCAACATTTTCTTCCTTAAGCCATTTGCAGCACTCTGGAAGATACCGGGATTAAAAGTTCAGATGCACCTGTTATTGGCCCTGTAGGTTATGACTTGCAAGCCACTTACTTGCTAGCAGAAACATTAGGATTGCCAGCCTCCAGGTAGTGGCTGGAGATCTCCTGGAATTACAACTGGTCTCCAGGCCACAGAGATTAGTTCACCTGGAGAAAATGGCTACTTGGGGGGGGGTGGATGCTATGGAATTATGCCATGCCAAGGCCCTTTGCCTCCCCAAACCCCACTTTCTCCAGGTTTCTCCAAGATTCACCCCCCAGATCTGCAGGAATTTCCCAACTTGGAGCTGGCAACCCTAAGAAACATACAGCCTGATCCTGTGCAGCCTTACTCAAAGGCAAATCCAGCTGAGTTCAATGGGGTTTATTCCCAAGGAATTGTACACAGAAAGGCAACCTTAACACGTTTCCCTCCTTGCTGCAGACAGTAATTTTTTTTAATTGCTGCTGTGCTTGGATCACAATTTGATTGTAATTTTCAAGCAGCACTATTATTGGGAAAATGCTTTTTATCATGCACTCACAATTATTCAAAGTGTTTCAAATGTTTTGTGCATATGCAATCTTGCATTCCTATTCCACAGCTGCCCCCTCCATTGCCTGTCGTCTGACCTACCCACTCAAGAGAAAAACAAATTAGCCAAAAATGTCCTTTCCTTGGCAATATTGATCCTGCTTCGGCATGATCTCTAGCTAAGGCTGCCAGTAGGGATGCCAGTCCCCCACTGGGGGCAGGGAATCACCCACTTCCTGGAAGTGATGTCATCACACAAGCCAGGAGAGAAAGGGACAAGAACTAGGTAGAAGTTGGGCCCCACATCTCCTGCCAGGGGACTAGGGAAATCTGGCAACCCTAGCTGTCAGTCCCCTGGCCGATGAGGGGGAAAGGCCCAGGGAAAAGTCTCAGGAGGCAAAAAGTTCCAGGACTAGCATGCTGACATCATTGTGCCCCTTCTTGGAGCTCACAAAAAGACCTCCACTGTGAGTGCTAGGTACCACCCCCCTCATCAGGATGGTAATAGTAACTGGCAACCCTTCCTGTAGGTGGGGCTGGAATTACAACTGATCTCCAAACTATGGAGATCAGAACCCCTGGAGGAAATGGTAGCTTCAGATGGTGAACTCTATGGTATATGTTACATCCAGGAGAAACCTAAGTCCTAGAATTACAACCCTTCTCCACTGAACTCCCTTCCTTCCCAAACTCTGCCTTCCCCAGTACCAGAAATTTCCCCAGCTACAGTTCGAATCCTTAGATGTACAGTATGGCTTGTCTCTGCACTCCATCATGAAGCATACTGGATGACTTGGTGTAAGTTACTCTCTCTCAGGGCAACCTAGCTTAAGTAAAGTAAAAGGAGGGAATGGAGGGTTATATGGAGGAGAGGGAGACCCAAATGTGCCTATGTGCCACCCCATGGGTGACACCCATGGTGCCATGTGCGCTCCAATCTATGTCACTATGGAGGAAGGGTGAGAATACATTCTAATACACATACTGTTGTGCAGTTAGGAGCAAGCTGGCAAGAGCTGGATCCACAGAACTCTTGGTTTCTGTGTCCAGCATCGCTGGATATTTTTTGCCCATGCATTTGCATCAATAGGTCTCTCCCCCCTTGTTAATTGAATCTTGATGACTATCAGACAAATCTATGAACTGCATCAACTGACAATGGATGGACATTGATCGATAGTATGTGAAACTTATCTGTGTTGATTAATCTGTGATGCTCATTCAAACATGCAGGTCGTTGCTTGTCAAGAGATAAGCAACTGTAAGATGGGCCACAAAGTAGATTTGAAAAAAATAAGCAACCGAGTTGCGCTCCAGCTATTCACTGGGTCTTAAAAACACTTGGGGCAATATAAAAAAAAGGCTCTCTCTTTAAATGATGCTTTGGCAAACCTGTATACCTGTTTCTTGCTGTCTCTTTCACTAGATTCCATTTGCCCTTAATGTGCTGCCAACATGTAACAAACTCTAATTACATGTGTAGTAATGTTACTGCATCTTGTTTTCTGGGCTTGCCCATGCGATCTACAGAGACATTCAGTAGATGGTACAAAAAGCCATGGGCAATTAAAACGTAAATATTTTCATAACTGAGTAAATAATCAAGGTCTAAATAGGAATTATGTGGGTTTTTCCTCAGTCTATGCAGGCTGAAAATAGTATTGTTACTGTATTCTTGACTTTCCATACTTAATCCTTATTAGCAAATTCTACCAACTGAGTCCATTCCGCCAACGAATTTCCTGCTCTTGCAGTCCCACTAGCATCCGATGAAGCAGTCTATGATGGTCATGTTATGTAAATTTAAACGAAAAGGTCTAAAAGGTGCCACTGAGAGGGTTTTTTTTTAAGTATTATTTTCTAACACAGCCACATTTGAATACTTATTATTTTAAAGGTTATCACCTCTAAAATACACATCTGAAAGCATTTCTTGTAATTCAAACATAGGGAAGAGAGACTTTTCATTGCACTTCATTAAGAAACAAGGAATAAACAATGCTCTAATCGACTGTTAAAAATCCCCACTGTTTCTCCTTGTATGGAAAATATTTGCCCAGAAACACAGCTGAGTTCAATTTCTTCACATTTTGTCTGGCAACCATTCAAGTGTTCCAAATGAGTATTGTTTTTGTGTGCAGGTCCTAAACCATATCGATAAAGAACTCGTGGAGCAATCCCAAGCAGGTCTACTCAGAAGAAAGGCCCATTTTATCTTAGTAAATGAGGCTTACTCCTAGGAATGTGTTCTTAAGAATCCAGTCTAAGCCATTTTATGCCCTGCATCTTTCGCCATGATTAGAATCCTACATTTTTCACTTCCTTATGGAATGCTCTTTTAGATAGTTCTGTTGTATCTTGTTTCCTCCATGTAATTGTTCTGTTCCTGCTGTCAATCACTTTCTGCTCTAAATTCTTCTCTTAGAGATTCTTTTAAGTTAGTTGCTGTAGATTTTCCGGGCTGTATGGCCGTGGTCTTGGCATTGTAGTTCCTGACGTTTCGCGAGCAGCTGTGACTACAATGCCAAGACCCAGGGCTGGATTGAGGAGGGGCAGGGGGTAGCCTGCCCCTGGTGCCACCAAAAAAGGGGTGCCGGGCGCGGCTGCCAGCCACCAGGAATGTGCCAGAGCTGGTGGCTTGCCACACGGGAGGCTGAGCGCAGGGTTGGTAGGCCCTCACCTGCCCTGCCAATGGGGCACCTGGCTTGCCACGTGTGCAGAACCTCCCAACCCTGCACTCAGCCACCCACACAGCAAGCTGGCCACCCCAGTGCATGCCCACGGCGCTTCCACCGCCAGCTCCACAGTGACCATGCGCTGGAGCGGCAGGCTTGCTGCATGGGCGGCAAGGGGCAGCAGGGCAGGTGAACTGGGCAAAGGGCCTCCTAGCCCTGTGCTCAGCTGCCCCCATGACAAGCCACCCACCCCAGCTCATGCTCGCGCCACCACCGCCAGCTCCGCAGCACACCGGGTGCTGGGGCGGCCGGCTTGCTGTGCGTGCGGCACGTCTCCCACCCTGCTTGATGACATCATGTGGGTGACATCATCACACACTGCCAGGAGCGTGCACATGTGCAGGGCCAGACAAGGGTAGCACCAGCAACCCTAGATCCAGCCCTGCCAAGACCATGGCCATACAGCCCAGAAAATCTACAACAACTAGCATTCTCCGGCCATGAAAGCCTTCGATAATATTCTTTTAAGTGTTAATTAGGGTTGAAAACTGTGGCTTGAGAAATTCCTGGAGTTTTGTGGGTGGAGCCTGGGGAAAGTGAAGTTTGGGGAGACAAGGAAATACAATGCCATAGAGAGTCCACCTTCCAAAACTGCCCTTTCCTCCAGATCACTGGACGGAGTCTGGAGATCAGCTATAATTCTGGGAGAACTCCAGGCCCCACCTAGAAGATGGCAGCCCTAGTGTTAACTCTTCCTTGATTCTTAGTCTCACCAGTCTTCCCTTCTTTGCCTTAAGGAAGACCTTACTGGGATATTTGTTAGTTGATGTAGCCAAGTTGCACAGTCAGGAAAGCATGGGATCATGTGCGGTGAAATACTCTTCAAGCCAGTATATTGCAACAAAAAAAAAACACATTTTTATTGAAGCTGGTTCATATTCACTTCCATTTTTGCAGTAGCAGAAGAAAACATAGAAACCTAATCTAAGTAACACTATTACTTATTATGAATAACCAGCTAATCCATCTGCACATGAGTGAGTGTATGGGTGTGCCTCTTGCAAGCTTGCACAGGAGAGCTCAGTAGAACCGTCTTGCTTCTTGCAAGACCAGCAGGAGAGAAAGAGCAAAACGGTACAGGAAGAGGAGGAGTGAGATAGGTAGGATCTTCTACATCAGAAAAAGAGGCATCACACAAATATAGTCTCCTTCAAATGTAAAGGGGAAAAAATACCCTCCCACACACAAGGTGTCCAGGCATTCTAGGCCACTTCTATTCCCACAGACCTTACCTCCTTAAAGGTAAGGAACAGGAGGAAGCCATCTTCCCACACTGCAATAGAAATCTTGGCAAGTAAAGAATACACAGTGAAACCTCCTCTCTCTCATACACATTATGTCTTAGTATAAGAACTCTCTGGAAATTTTAACAAAAGTTTTTTTTAAAAAAATCACAAATGTTCTTAACCAGATGAAAACGAGAAGATCCACGGATTTAGCAGAACATGTAAAGTTGCTCTAAGAAAATATAACTGAAAGGAAGAGGTCCTTGGAGCCAGGGGAAGGATTATAGTTTTGCCTTCAAAATAATACAACTTTAAAAGCCTCATGCTGATGTGTCCTATCCATGTTCTGCCAAATGCCAGGTGTTGTCAGAGATTAGATGTTTTTTACAGATCAAAGCCAAGTAGTAGGCCTTTCCAGATAAGAATAATAATAAGCAGAGATACTGCCAAGAAGGCAGAGGGGGAGGGGGATGACAAAAAAGTAAAAGGACAAACAGAAGTCCTGGGTATCTGCAAGTCAGTCGAGCCAGAGATGACACAAAGGAATCCAGAATGTATTGTGACCAAACTTCTGCCTTGCTAATGTAGATCTCTTTTTCAGAATTGTAAAAAGTTATCCAGTTTTGCTAGGGTTGCATGATCTAATCTACATACAAGGTCAGTTTAGACATGGTATGGACAATAGCTATAGTTTAACGTGATGTCTGGAAATGTACTTCTAAACACGGTTTGGGCTGCCAAAGCAGAATCAAAAGTCATGGTTGGAAGCACATTTGAACAGCTTGGCATGAGAAGCCTTGGTGGGAAAACCAAAGTACAAAAACCCAAGTTAGAAGTAGATTTGCCATGCAAGATTAATAGTATGTTGGCATAGTGTAAGAATGGCTACATATATTTATTTTATTTTAAACATTTTTATGCTGCCTTTCCACCTTCTTTAAGATTTCCAAGACAGCAAACAAAACATTTAAACCAACTTTTAAATGATTGATTGATTATATTTATAGCCTGCCCTTCCCGCAAGTGGGCTCAGGGTGGGGTACAGCAATGAATAAATTACAACAGATAAAACAATAGGACAATAAAACCACATCTCGACATAGCAGCATAAATTTCAGTATCCCAGATGTGGGCGCCTTCCCCTTTCCCTGCACACCATACACAAAAGGAAAGAGGGCGGAGGTGTGGGTTGGTGAACTCTAACTCCCCAACACATGGGGGGGGGCAGGTGGACCATATAGCCCCTCCCCATTGGTAGGAGACTAGCAGGGAGGCTACATAGAATACATAATATAAAAGCAATCAAAAACAACAAAACAAATGTACAGTTAACACTCATACACAGGAAGGAGGGTCAGTGAGGGAACGTCAGACGAAACAGAATAGTTCGCTGGTGGAAGACAATAATAGAGGGGGAAAGACAAATCTCCCTGTGGAGAGAATTCAGTAATTTTGCTGCCATGACTGAGAAGGCCCCTTCTACCAGCCTTTTAGCTTCAAACAGTGAGGCCACCCAAAGAAGGGCCCCTAAAGATGATCACGGTGGTAGGGTAAGTTCGTATGGGAGTAGGCAGTCCTTCAAGTATGGTTTGTGATTAGCTGGCAAGCCAGAATCATAAATCATAGTTTGAGTATAGTTACAAAGAATGTTTTGAGGTAACTACGGTTTGTTAAATATCCTGCCTAATATGACAAATCACAGTTACAACTGGTTCTCTGCCTGCAAAGACCATGAAGATAGAATGAATTAAGGAAGCTAATGGAAAACCAAAACAGACAAGCCACTCTAAGACCAGTATTGCTTTTTGTGCATTGGGAAGCTCAAACCATGATTTGAATTCTAAACTACGGTTTGCTGGGTATGATATCCAAATTGGGTATTAACATTTTAAAACCAACTCACTTGGGTGGATTGCAGGCAGAGTTCAAGAACAAATGGCTAAGATCACAGAACAGTTCATGTGATTGCTTCACAAACCAATGTGGCTGGCCAAAATGTATCCAGTCCAGTCCTTTCAAAGATGCGTCAAACTGCGCAAAGAGAAAGAAGGGCCAAACTCTGTGCTTTGCAAAAAAGACCTTGTGATAACCCAACCAAGGGATGGATACTTGCCTCTTCTTGTGGACTGAACAAATGCAGCTGCAAGCTTCAATCCATGGCCTAGTCCTAAATTTACTTATTTACTGTATTTATACCCCACCCTTCTACCAAATGGGGACCCAAAAAGGCCTACATCATTCTCCTTTCCTCCAGATTATCCTCACAACAACCTTGTGAGGTAGGTTAGGCTGAGCGGGTGTGTCACAGCTGGCTGAGGCCCAGGGAAGTTATTTGTAGGTTGCCACCACTCTGGTACAAGTTTCCTTGGAAGAGCCCAGAGCACCCAACCCACCCCTTCTGTTTACTTTTTCCCAGTAGGATTGATTTCTTATGTGACTGAATGAGGCATGAGGACACAAGCAGAATAATAAAGAACTTTATTTTAAAGTTTCATTAGCAACTGGTGTTCATAACTTTGTAAAGGAAAGAGAATAGTAAAGGTTGGTGTGCAAACAAAACTATAGCAGCCTAACATATTTAACTAAACTGTTCTCCTGGCGACTGGCTTCCAACTCTCTCGCCCCTTCTGGATGAGGGATCCCTCCATCTGCAGCAGCCTCCCCTCAGCTCTGCTCTCTAGGATTGAACACCCTCCCACTGTGGGCAAGGCCTTTTATCCCTTCTCTCAGACACCATCTCCCTACTCTCCTATTGGTGCAATTTTCCCTTCAGAATCCCGTTAACCAATCACAGGGTCCAAAGGGGACCTGGCAATGTAGGCCCTGTAGGGCCAAGCTACAAGTGATGAACGGCAAGTGGATTGAGTGGAGGGCAAGTGAACAGGGAGAAATACACTTGCCGTTCAAGTGCCATTCGTCACATGTAGCTTGGCCCGTAGTCACTTTAGTACAGGCTTCCCCAGAGCCACTGGGCCTCACTAGGCCCAGGCTCATAAGGTTACCCAGTGAGTTTCCACATCAGAGTGGATTCAATCCTTCGACTTCCAGATCATAGTCCAACACTCTAACCACTATACTACACTGGCTTTCTAAAGCACACGTGGCTACTACACAGGTGCAAAGCTGCCTAGCACAGTACTACCTTGATAGGAAACAGCAAAACAATCCAGTCAGGAGTTGATTTCACATGTAAGCAAGGAAGTTCAACCAACTTAAGTTTGCCTGCTGATCATATCTGCATTGAAATTCCCTGATGACTAACATGGACATACAAAGGCGTACACTGTATGGTGGCAAAAAGAGGTGCCAAGGCTCCAAACAGATAGAGAAATGCCAAGGATAGCTTAGAGATTTTAGGGCTCCAAACTAAGAAATGGAGTTTTTTGTGTGTTCAGATGTTTATTATTATTGACAATATCTTGCTACCTGCCCCCCCCAATTTTAAACTCAAACACTTGTTCCCTATTCTAAAACAGAGCCAAAAACAATTCCCAAGACATTGATTTGTGAATTGTTTTGAACCCTGCTTTCTGCAGAGGAGTAGAGATAAGTTAGGGGTTTTTTCTGATCTTAAGTTCTCTGGCACCAGAGCTTCGTTGCATCTGACTTGTAATCATCAAGTGGAAGCAGAACTTAAGTTCTGGATAATGAAATGCTTCTAAATTTCAGTGATATGTGAAATTTTACTACAACTCTTAGTAAGAGTCCCTCCAAAAGAGGTCATGGCTCAGTGGCAGAGTATCTGCTTCGCATGCAGAAGGTCTCCAGTTCAATCCCAGACATCTCCAAGGACCAGGCAATAGGTGGTGTGAAAGACCTCCACCTGCCACCCTGAGAAGCCCCTGCCAGTATAGATATCGGTGGACCAATGGCTGGATTACCATCTCCATCAACTGCAACACCCTTTGGCTGGATAAGTTTGTAGCTGCTCAGATTAGAGGGGGGGAAACACGGTCTGTGTATGTGCCCAATTGCCTATTCAGCATTCTATTATCAGCAACCAAGAGGCTTTACAAACAGGATACAAGTTGGCCTGCTATCATGCTCTTCCTTCATCAGCCCTCAAAACCTCTAGCTACTGCCGGTCTTCCTCTGGCTGAATATACAATACAGTGTTAGGTAGTTAAAAAAAAAAGCCACTGGTTCTCCATTAGATTGTCCCTCCCTGCTACTACCACTAGCATGTCTACTGTTACCGAAATATCTGTCACTCCCTGAGAAGAGTCAACAATTCAACATATTCAGCATTTGATTTATATATTGCCCTTCAGGACAACTTAACACCCACTCAGAGCGGTTTACAAAGTGTGTTATTCTTAACCTCATGACAATCACCCTGTGAGGTGGGTGGGGCTGAGAAAGCGCTGAGAGAGCTGTGACTGACCCAAGCTGGCTTCAAGCAGAGGAGTGGGGAATCAAACCCGGCTCTCCAGATTAGAGTCCTGCCACTCTTAACCACTAAACCAAACTGGCTCTCGAGAGAGAGAAGATCTCACTTTCATCTCCCTGAAAGTTCAAAGAAGTTGGATGCAATCTGAAGCTAAAGAGTAAACCCTATTGAGCTCAGAGGGGCTTTCTTCTGAGTAAACCTCCTTAGAATTGTGCTGGGAATTTCAGAGGGCACGTTCCTCAGACCTCTCTGTCATTTCTCCCTGCCACTTCTGTCCTCCCATGTGGCCTCAGCTTGGCAGATAAACAGCATTTGATAATACTTTATATTTGAGGCAAGCTGAGATGGGGACATATGAAGCTGCCTGGAGTCACACCATTGGTCTATCTAGCCTGGGATTGTTTATTTTTCCCAATATCAGTTCTTCAAGGACTTGGGCAGAGAGTGGTCAATCCCACTCATGTGACTTTTGACCTCTTTTAATCGGAGAGGTCAAGGCTTGAACCCGGGACACTGTGCAAAGTTTGTACCTAGTTCTGGGCTGGTGAGTGGCAGAAATACCCTTGATGTATGCAAGGAGATAGAGTAGCAAGTGATGTCTCATTACAAAGGTAGCAAGGAAACTGGGATGCTTGCTTAAGAGGGTCGAGATCTAGGTTTTCCCTGTTCTATTCTATCCACTGAAAGCCAGTGAGGACTGCTGTGAGAACCAGAGAGAAGACAACATGATGCTTCTCATGCAGACACATGCAGACACATCCTACAGTTCTCTTCCTTTGTACCCAGGCATGCCCTCCTCTGTTGGTAATATTTAACTCTGATATGCCTCACTCAGCAAGGGATTTGTCCTCATCACATCCGAGATTTTTCTCCGCTTTTCTCTCTTTGCTTTTGGGAGAAGCTGTGGCTGTTTCCAGAGCCTTGATATGGAAGTAGCACAAGATGATGTCGGCATTCGCTTATCAGGCATCTCCCACCCTTCTCTGAAGCCATCTGCCTCCATGGAGCACCGAAAGTCCCATCTGGCAGGTTTATGGTCACCATGCAACTGCCAAAGCTGCCATGCAGATTTCTGGCAGCATCCGAGAACAAAGTGGACCTTTAATCTTCTGTGTCTATAATGGCCAAAGACCTCCGATGACATCAGGTACATATCTGTATACTTTCGGACATGTATCTGCAGCAAGAGAGAGAGTGTGTAGTTTAGTGTCAAACTAGGACCTGTTCAATCCTGGTTCAAATCCCCTCACTTCCACTGGGTGACTTTGGGTCAAACTCTCTCTGTCGGTCTAACCTACATAACAAGGTTGATGTCAGGATAAAATGAGGAAGAGAAAATGAGGAAGAGAAGACTCCTGGGAGGAAGAGCTTTGAGTGCCCATTGAAAGGAAACAGGTGAGAGGAAACCAAGAATGCTGCGGAAACTGGCCTGCTCAAGTCTCTGTCTGTTGCATTTCTGGAATGGAAGAGTGGAACTAGAAGGAAAATTGTCCATTTATTTGTCCTCCTTTATGGTTCCATGAGGAACCCAGGTTCCTCCTGGGTTGCATAAATAGATAAAACAAGAAGGAGCTCTCCTTTCTTATAGTACTAGAGCTCAGGGGCATAGACTTGCCAGTTTCCCTGCTCCCACTGGGCACTTCTAGCCACTGTTCAGCAGAAAAGCAGGAGAAAAATAAGGGTGAAAAGGGGTGTGACAGGCAAAGTTCCAATGCACTGAGATCACTTCTCTGTGAGTGGAAGTGACATCAGTGTGTAGTTGGGGATGGTCTAGCATTCAGGCAAAACTCTATAGTTAAACTGTAGAGTTTTGTCCAAATGCTAGACCATCCCCAGCAGCACACTGACGTCACTTCTGGTCACATGAGAACAAGGAATCTGGCGAGCCTATGCCCCTGAGTTATCATATTATATGAAAGGAAGGCCCTTCCTTGTTTTATTTACTTAAGCTGACCAAGAAGAACCACAGGGAAGGATTGATATAAACTATGGTCTGTACTATGAGAGACAGTAATAGCACCATCACTGTACATGGCACTGGTAACATAATGCTGTCGATTTGGTGTCAGGAAGGATACTGTGGCCTTGTGAAGAAAGCAAACATTTAAAAAAATACCATAAGATTCCAGTACTATCTCTGCTACATGGAACTCAACCAAGATGCATTGCCCTTGCAATTTCTTGGAATACAGAGTTTAAAAACCATGAGTCTCTGCTCCAAAGAGCTTACAATTTACTCTTTTGCCCACAAATGCTCCTCTCCCTGCCTCCCCAAATGTTTCAATAGTGCCTAGAGATGGATGATGGTTAGTCAGACATGCCCACCATGAGAATTGTCCTGCAACCTCCCGAGGAAGCCTGTCCCTAGCCTTCCTCGGGAGGTGGTGGGCTCTCCTTCTTTGGAAGTTTTTAAGCAGAGGCTAGATGGCCATCTGACAGCAATGCTGATTCTGTGACCCTGGGCAGATCATGAGAGAGAGGACAGGAAGGGTTAATCAGTGCTTAGTTCTCATAGCCCTTTCTTACATGCCCAGGGTAAGGTCGATCTCCACCTTGGGGTCAGGAAGCCATTTTCCCCAGGCCAGTTTGACTAGGGATTCTGGAGGGTTTTTTGCCATCATCTGGGCATAGAGCAGGGGTCACTGGAAATATGGGAGGAGGTAGTTGTGATGTGAATTTCCTGCATAGTGCATGGGGTTAGACTAGATGATCCTGGAGGTCCCTTCCAACTCTATGATTCTATGATTTTATGAATATCATTTGGTGGGGGGGGCAACATTTTAGGGAGGGGTGCTGGCTTCATTTCCAGGGACTTTCCGAAAGCATTTGGCTGGCCCTTGTGAGAAACTAGATGCTAGATTAGATGGGCCTTTGATCAGATCCATCAAGTCTCTTCTCGTGTTCTTACGGATTTGAAAAATCTGCTCTGGAAGCTATAGAGTGCAAAGGGTGTTTTTAATAATGTAAGTCCCTTCTTGATTTTTTTTTGCAGTTCCATGTACTGCAGATGCTGAAATCTGATGCTTTTGCATACCCCAAGGTTACAAGGCACTTATTGACAACATCTCTTTCTACAGGCATATCTTGTACAGATATGCTTAGAAATAGATTGGAGAGATATGGAAGGAGCTTAGTGGGAAAAGCATCAGCAGTGTCTCCAGGTCCTAATCTCTCACTTCTTTCCTGAGCCAAGATGGAATGAGGGTTGACATGAAGACATGGAGAAGGACACGGGGCTAGAGATATAGCTCCAGAAATCATCTCTGACTCTCCAGGTCTGTTTTCAACACCTGCTTTGTTCAATGAGAGATGGAGAACAGGAAAAGGAGGGGAGCAGAGTGAGTTGGTGCATGGCATGTGTTCCAAGAGATAACGCGGGCCCAGTTCAAAGGTTACTAATTGGGTTTCTGCTTCCCTTTCATATTCAGTATGACTCAAAATAAGAGCACACATTTTTAACTTGCAACTTCAGCCACCTGCTGAGCTGGGGGAGGGGACAACGGGAGCTGCTTCCATCCCCACACCTCCCTCCACCCCTATCTTTCAACTGAATTTGCTGAAAGCACAGAGATGTGTGCTTTTTCATTTGCATACCAACAGAATGAGCAGAAACATTTAGGAGGGGAGCCAGTGTGAATTCAGGGCAAGCTCCAAAGCTGGAGGCCAAACATTCCACTCCAGCAAGCCTTCTTCACAACATGGAAGGGCTGCTTCAAAACTGCTTCATGTATTGAAAGCTTCAACTGAATTGTCAGGCAGGGCCTGGCAGGTACAAGCTATGTGGACTACATCTTGCCAGTCGCAAAAGCTTTATACCCACTGCTGGTGTGCTTTTGGGCACAATTCAAAGCACTAGCATGGGCCTAAAAACACTTACATTACCTAGAACCAGGGTACTTGAAGGATTATCTTCTCCTGTAGATACCTGCCTGCCTGGTGAGGTCGTCACAGAGACCCTGCTCTCTATGCACTCAAATTCTGAAGCTGTGTGTCTGACTAGCAAAGACAAGGCCTTTTCTATGGTGGCACCTAAGCTTTCGAATTCCTTGCTTCCAGAGGCTCACCTGATGGCAAATCTTTTCTTTTAGGCACCAAGTGAAGATGCTCTTATTCTCTCAAGCCTTTTAGTCCTCCTGCAATTAGTTCTACCTCTCTTCTCCTCTCCTGTTGTTATGGATGTTAGGCTGCGGTTTGAAAGACACTTTAGTGGATCATGCAAGGATATTTAAGCTCGTCTGCTGTGCTTTCTTAGTGCTGTTTTGTCCATTTTTTCCTGAGGTTTGATTGTTGGTTCAGGACATTTAAGTTACTGGAAAGCTTTCCAATGGCTGCTTCTCAGGAGTGCCACTGCTACAAAGGAACAAGCAGAGGCAAGCCCCAATAACTCTACCAGCACTGCAGGGCTGCTTGGTGCTATAGCACAACAGGGGCACAATGTCCAATGATTCGTGGATCTAGCATTAATGTCCATAAGAACTGGCGTCATTCTGCTCCTTTCTGCAAAATGTGTAGATGGCAGTCAATACCTGGTTGTTGTCACAGATCAGATCTCTCTCTTTGATGCTGAATTGGTATGGAAGGGAGAATAGGGTTCGCCAGTCAGATGCTCCCGGAGCTGTCCAGAGTGCTGATTGCTTGAGTACCTGGGAGTCTATCTCTGGAGTGGTTTTACAGCTTAATCACAAATGATTAAGCCAGATAGCCCCCAGTAGCAAGAAAAGCAGCATTTTCTGCAGAGCTGAAGGGTATTATATGAAGAGCAGAGATAGAAAGAAGCTCGACCCACCCTGGACAAAAAAAGGGGACAATGTTACCTGAGGGCAGCCAGTGAGATCACCAGAGGGAGGCCAGGAAGCAGTCAAACATCTCTCCTCCCCAGCTCCAGCTGTGAGCCCATCCACCACCACCCTGAAAAATATTTTGCATTGAGCTTTAAGTGCAATTTCTATTAAATGTTTGATTTTCATGAATTACTATGGGAGCCAAGTTTTGGCTGAAAAGCAGAATAAAAATAAAACAGATAAATAAATGTGCTGGCTCCTGTTTTCATGCACATCTGAATGCACTTAGTGCCTTAGTATAATTTTTTTTCCCCAGAAGCCCTTCCCAGCTGTCCCATTCCACTTGATTTTAGCTGTCCGGGTGTTACCAATCTTAATTTTCTCTCTTCGGTCCATCCCACATCCTCTTACACCTGCCACTCTCCTCCCATTTCCTCTCCTCCTCGCCAGTAATCACTGGGACATTGGAATTTATTTCACAAGGCTGCAAAGCAGGGCTTGAACAAGCAGGAAGGGGAAAAGGTAAGCAAATACGTTTCAAAGCAACAATAAAGGAACAGCACAGCAATAATTGGCCAGAACAGAGTGCCAAAAAAATCATAGCAGCTATTTCTATATTTGTATTTTTCAGAGCCTTATGAAAGCAACCCTCCCCGCTCCAAACCTTAAGGAACCATGCGCTAATGCTGCATAGTAGAGTCAAGGCTATTCTTGCAACAAATTCTGCAGTTGGGCATCTTCAAAGCTGCTTCCTTGACCTTAAATCTATACTGTCAAGCACTCCAGGTTGTTGCTGAGTTCAGCGATGCTTCTGAAATTCTCCTGATCTGACTTTCACTCCTATTTAGAGTGTTCCAGATGACTTATGTTTGAACCTGAAAGAGATCCATGGGCTAGGGATCCCATTCCCCTGGTGGGGGTGGGGGATCCATCCCCCAACTCCACCCCCCGCCTCCACTTACCTGGCCAGTGGGGGAAGAAGGCATGGGAACAGGCCTCCCGGGTACACTCCTGGATAGTGCAACGATGTCACTGACATCATTGAACCACCCCAAGAGCACTCCTGCACTCCCTCGCAAGCCAATTTGGGCCCAAAATGGGCTGAATTGGGGTCATTTCAAGTCCAAATTGTCCTGGTGAGAAGCACATCACCAGAAACTAAATCATCGCACAGCTGTGGGACCGTGCACCCATGCGCGGTAAGGGGACCTGGCACAACCCTACTGTGGTCCTGTTTTTCATTTCCAAATTCTATACTAACAGTGAAATGCCAGGTACAGTTAGGCCAGCCTAAACCCATTGATTTCAATGGGCTTAGACTGGAGTAACTTTGCGTAGGATTTCACTGTAAGTACTTAGGCGTGTGTAGTTTACTACAGCTTTTCTTTCCTTCACATCTTTGCCTCCCTCCAAATTAGCAATGTGTATGTGAGTACTGATAAAATAGTATACAAGAGGGATCTTGGCATGATAGTACACGCAGTTGTATCAAGAATGTATGTGTGTGCATGTTTTTGTGGTGTTTTGTGGTGTTTTATGGTGTCCACTGCCAAAAAAAAGAATCTTGATGAAATCATATGTAGGGTCAAATCCTTGCAGGTTAGTCTTAGGAGGCTAAAAAAAGATGCAAATGAAATGGAGGGTCTGATGCTGTGACAAAGCACAAAGCTTTAATTTCAGAATTTCAGAATTAATTTTAGAAACCATCCTAGTTAGCCCAGAATTAAAGACAAGTGGAGTGCAGCACAAACTCTAATTCTAGAACAATAATGAATGGAGGGAATCTGCAGGTCCCTAAATTGATCTTAATTGGCAAAGCAGCCGAGGTCTTGTTAAAATATGCTCTGCTTTGATATTGCCCCTCAGATTCAGCAAGCCCTATTAAAGCCTGGGAGCCGAGCTTGCCAGATCAAAGAAAAGCACTTCCCCACACAACTCAGCTTCTTTGAAAGCTAATGATCCAGCCTGCAAAATGCTAATTAGCTTGCCTAGCTGATGAGGTGTGTTGCGGAACTGTAGGCTGATTAGCTCAGACAGGGTTTTCCAATTCTCTTCTTGATCATGCCAGTAAAGACTGTTTAATTGCCAGTAACAGGGCTTAGGGAACCCAAGCAACCATACATCGCACCAGAACAAAGGCAAAATCCAGATATCAGATTTTAGAGTTGGAGAGAAAGTGTTCAGCAATAAAAACAGAAGTGGAAAAACTGATGGGTTGATGTATCTTTAATTCCATCCTCTTTTTTTTCTTCCTGCCATAATTTTGTGCCCTGCAGCTTCTCATAAAAGGAGACTGATGGCTAGCCAATGATTACTTTTATAGAAATTGGGCTGCCCATGAAAACTACCCAGAATCCACAGCTGGTACAGACTGTAGCAGCCCTATTATTGTCAGAGCACAGCAGATAGGAACTAGGGATGCCAGACCCCCCACCCCACCCCCTGCCCCCACTTATCTGGCCAGCAGGGGCTGCTCCCGGGCACAGCAGCTGCCTGGATCAGGCCCATTTCGGCCTGGATTGGGGCCACTGCAGAGCACAGGAGCGCTCCTGCCCTCCACAACGGCCCAAAACACGCCCATTACAGCCCAAATCGAGCTTGTTTCAGGACCGTTTTGGCATGGTTTGGGCCCGTTTTGAGGGGCTGTGGAGCAAGGGAGAGAAACAGGCCCATTTGACATGGATCAGGCACATTTTGGGCCACTGTGGAGTGCAGGAGCACTCCCGTGCGCTGCAGTGGCCCAAAATGGACCTGATCCGCACCAAAACAGGCCTGAAACAAGCCTGATTTGGGCCAAAACAGGCCCATTTAGGGGCACTGTGGAGTGCAGGAGCATTCCCGCGTTCTGCAGTGACCCCAATCTGAGCTCCTGCGGAGCGTGGGTGTACTCCCAGGGGGTGCGTGATGATGTCACTTCCCAGAAGTGGCGTCATCACGCTTGTGGGAGTGCACATGCGCTTTGTACATGCACACCCCCCCAAGAGGTAAATACATGGAGCCAGTTCCCCGCCAGGAGGTTAAGAGGGCCTGGCAACCCTAACAGGAACCCATCTTGCCTACTTTAAAACAGCTACACTGCCGGACAATTTGTTTCCAAGTTCAGTTCATGCAGCTCATTCTGAACTGGGGGGTGGAGCCTGGGAAGGACAATTTTGGGAGAAGGGCTGGAGCTTGGCAGGTTATAATGCCATACATTCCATCCTCCAAAGCAGCCATTTTCTCCATGGATACTGATCTCTGTTGTTGGGAGATCAGTTGTAATTCTGGGAAGTTACCAGCCACTACCTGGAGGTTGGCAACCCTACTGTCTCCCCATATATTATGTGCTAATGACAGGCCTCAGGTTGCTGCCTACTGATTGAGCCGCCACTTAAGGTAGCCCACCATCAGCCCAAGCTCATGCCTTTTCTATCATAGCTCAGTTGCCACCTTATGAAATGATCGCCCTTAGAAGGTAATTGGGGGGGCTATCGCTAGAAATTTGCTGGTGAGCCTACACTAAGAAGAAGGTTGCAGTCCCGGCTGGAGTAGGCTAAGGCTACTTACAGGGCTGGAAAGGGCTTTGAGGACATGAGAGGAGGTACCCAGGTGCCTGGCTGTGGCAGTGAGGCAGAATAGGCCAGGTGCCATGATAGGGTTTTATGTATTTTAGTTTTGGTTAGCAAAATACGTATAAAATATATCCAACCTGTATTGAAGGAGTTTTCGAGCCTTCCTGATACAGAGCTAACTAATAAGCTCCTGTTAGGTGCCGATCCCCAGATCACATTGGCTAGTGCCAGATTTTTAGCCACGGCCTGTAGAATTCGCAGGGAATGTACAAAGGAGTTTTGGTTTTAAATGCTTCAACAATGTGTTATCAGGGAGTGTTAATTTTGATGGTTTAAAAATTGTAGTTTGTTCTGTATGTTTTTTGATTTGTTAGCTGCCTTGGTGAACCTCGTGAGGGCAGAAATGCAATGTAGAAATTTTGTAAAATAAAATAACTATCTGAGGGGTTGTCGCAGTTGTTTGCAGAATGGATCCTCAGTATGACATCCTCTTATTGCCAGAGGGCAGGGCTCATTTTGAGGGGGAACGCACAGGAACGCAGTTCCAGCAGTTCCCCAAAGAAGTCACGTCTTGGGCCCATTTTGGCTTGGATTGGGGCCGAAACGGCCCAGATCGGGCCTCTGACGAGTGGTGGATCACTCTCCCGCTCATCAGTGACCTGATCCTGACCATTTTGGGGCCCTTTTCAGCCCTTTTCAGCCCTTTTTCGCCAGTTTGGGCCCATTTTTGGCCCTGAATGGCCAGGATTGGGTCCAAAACAGCCAGGATAGGTGATGTCAGGGGGTGTGGCATATGCAAATCAGTTATACTAATGACACACTTCCGTTGATGGGAAGAGGTGTGACATATGCTAATGAGTTCTGCTAATGAGTTCCTCCAGCTCTTTTTCTATGAAATTACCCCTGCCAGAGGGTATCACAGAGGTAGTCCAAAGCCATTTTATTCACTAAGGCTTTTATTGGGATATCAGCTGTCTGCTTGGTTATGGGGGATATTTGGGGGTTTATTGTATTTTGCAGGTTATTTCTTTATTTATTTCATAGAGTCATAGAATCCTAGGGTTGGAGGGGCCTCTAGGGTCATCTAGGCCAACTCCCTGCACAATACAGGAAATTCACAACTACCACCCCTCCCCACAGTGACCCTTGCTCCATGCCCAGAAGATGGCAAAACACTGTCAGGATCCCTAGCCAAACTGGCCTTAGGAAAATTGCTACCTGACCAGAAGGTAGAGATTGGCATTACCCTGGGCATGTAAGAAGGGGTCACAAGAACTAAGCACTGATATAACCCTTCCTGCCCTTCTTCTCATGATCTGCTTAGGTTCACAGAATCAGCACTACTGTCAGTTGGCCATCGAGCCTCTGCTTTAAAACCTCCAAAGAAAGAGAGCTCTCCGAGGAAGTCTGTTCCACTGAGGGACCGCTCTAACTGTCAGGAAGTTCTTCCTAATGTTTAGCCAAAAACTCTTTCGATTTATTTATTTAATGTTATTTATAGTCCACCTTTCTCACTGAGACTCTAGGCGGATTACACAGTGTGAGATTAGTACAGTCAATTTCAAGGACATGTCCATAAACAATGCCATAGGGTAAAAAAAAACACATTTACAAAGACATAGCATTAGTAAGAATCCAATACAGAGTTGAAGAAATGTTGAAACAGAACATAAGCAATTCTAGGGCTGACATTAGACAACATGAAGCACAGATAGCTCATAGGAGCACATATTTAAGACAACATAAGGCAACAGAGTGGTGAAGTCTATGGTCTGTAACTCTTTAGTGAAGCATCTGAGACCCCCTCCCTACAATACAATTTGGAATTGTCATGGGACACTACTAGATTAGATGGCTTTAAAAGAGCACTCCATCAGTTTTCGGAGGATAGGTTCATCAGTAGCTCTTTGCTGTGATCAAACTTCCATATTCAGAGGTAGTGTATCCCTGAAGACAAGTTAGCTGGGGGAAACAAAAAAAGAGGAGATTTTGGCCTCTGTGTCATGTCCTGCTTGTTGACCTTCTTGGGGCAGCTAGTTGACCGCTGCAGGAAGCAGGATGCTGAATTCGAGGGACCTTTGATCTGTTCCAGGAACCATCTTCTTACATCCTTAGGTTCTTTTGACTGAAGTCAGCCTACCTCGGTGCTGCAATGCACTTTCCAAGGAAGACTGAACTCCAGCATCTGTCTCTTTAGTAATAAATGGGTTTGTTGTCTAGAGAGAGGACAAAAGCCTTTTTTAAAGCCCTTGTTTTTCTCCAACTTCTTAGTTGTTGTTTTTTTAAAAAAAAATTAGAAATAAATAAATAAACTTGGCTGGAACACTGTTAGTTCCTCTTCTTTTCTCCTCCCCTCCCTCTTCACCTGGACACCCGCCCCCAGACATAAATCACTGTCGCTCGGGATAAATGGAGGTCCGTAAGTGCCGCAAACACTTAATGACAACATTCATCAAAAAGCCGAAGTGTTCCATATTGCGGCAGTTGCCGGGGCACCCGTAGCCATACGGATGCAGCTCTCTCTCCCACGCTGCCGCCCTCTCTTCTCGCCATCCCGAGTCTCCCATGCACAGCAAATGGCTTTTACCTTCGGTCTGCCCAGAGGACTGCCTGCCCACATTTCAATAAAGCTTTGGTGACTTGGTTGACTGGATACTCTTTGGAAAGGGCTACCTGCTGACTCATTGTCATGATGGCTCGTGGGGAGGCTGTGTCGGCTTCCTTCTGTGCCAAAATGGCTTTGTTTCTAAGGTTCAGAAGTCATGAGAAAGTAAAGGATTCATGGTCAGATATTCTGCTCTTTCTTCGTTAAAAATCCAGAAAACAACCAGAGGGAAGGACACCAAAGGGAACTTTGCAAGTTATCCCCTGAAGAGCAAAGGCCAGCTAAGGGCCAAGCTAGAAGTGACGAATGGCACTTGAATGGCAAGTGAACAGACTCATGTGTATTCCTCCCTGTTCACTTGCACTCCACTTGCACTCCGCTCGATCACATGAGTCTGTTCACTCGCCATTCAAGTGTAATTCGTCACTTCTAGCTTGGCCCTCAGAGAGGTGTGGGACTTAACTAGGGAAATGCCTAGAAATTTCTCAGTATTTAACTCTTAGGCATAGCAGTTTACCAACCAGTGAGTGAAGCCGCAAGATCCAGTTGAAAAGAATATCTACGCTTAGAGATTCTTTTCAACTGGACCTTGCGGCTTCACTCACTGGCTCGATTTATCTAGAGATCATTACCCCACATGGTATTTTCTAGGGTTTTCTGTCCCTGTCAAACTGTGGCGAGAATCGCACAAGTTGATCTTTGGGGACAGATTGCATGGGTAGATATTTCCCCCTTCTAACTTGTAAGATTTGCCTGTCCCTCCCAGACTCTGATTTGTTTGTTTGTTTGTTTGTTTGTTACATTTCTAGACTGCCTTCCCCATCAGACGGGCTCAGGGTGGTGTAACAACATACAATTTATAACATACAGTTTAAAACAATAAAAACATTATAAATATTTAAAACATTATCCATGTGCAACAAAATTTCTCAGATGGCGGATATAAGTATGTGTCACACTTTATGAGCTCCTGCATGGGTGGTGGACGGTATTCAGTGGTATGGCCGGCAAGAAGACAGCCTAGCCACCTATTTGGAGGTGAAGAAAATGCCCTGCATGCATGCTCATGAACACTCATGTTTCCTATTCCTAAGGCTGGGCTTTGCCCTGGAGAACAAATTCCATGTCTGATGCTTCCCTTCAGTTAATCTCTGCCTCTTGGCCCATCAGATCAGGTGGTACAATTTGGTAGGGTAGTGATTGGACAACTACAGCTGAGAATGTATGACTGTTTTGTATTTCATTGCTTGATAGACTGGTCGGTTTGTTTTCCACCCATGTTTTGTTGATGGTTTCATTTTCCTACTTTTCTTTGTTGGTTTTATACATTCATTTGCATTTTGTATGCATGTAATAGGTCAAATGTATGTCAATTATTCTTATAATATATACAGAATACTGATTTACTCATACACAAACAACACTGGAAAATGCATACATTTTATGGGGGAAATTCAGAGTAACGGAAAATTGTGCAAAAATAAAGAATTGTAGGTTTGATTCACATACAGGAGAAATAAACTCAGAACAGTGATTGGGGGGTTCAAAACCTCAGGGATGAGAAATTCAAAATCGTCTCTACCCAGACTGGCTCCAAGGAGCCCTTGGATGAAATCCACACTGTACTAATTGGGTGACCTTGGACCAGTTACTATGTCACAGGGTTGTTTTGAGGGTAAAATGATGGATGGGGGACCCATGCATACTGCCTGCTGGAAGCATGCATCTAGGAAACGTTCCTTGTGGTTTCATATCCAAAGCTGTTGAGTGAAGTGTTTAAAGTGATTGGATTTGTTTTCTGTTGGGGCATTGCTGGTTGAGGTCAAAATTCGTCAGTTTTTTTTCCCATTCTCATGATTTTCATGGACATTCTCTTCAATGAGAAAGAGCAGAGGGGAACAACTAGAGGCTCTGGGGTAGCTGTTTTTGCACAGAACAACACCAAAATCACACAAAAAAGTCCTCCCTCTAAACTAAAGAACCCCAAGTTTCAAGCAGGCTGGCCAAAGGGGGGTGGGTGATTTTACAGATGCCCAAAGTAGGTCTTTCTCTGCCCAGCCACACTAAGTTTTCTTTGCTAATTCCTAAAATGGCCAATAAGCAGCAGCCAGCAAGAGAGCTTCAGCCAGCCACCAGTAGGGCTGCCAGTTTCCCCGCTGGGACAGAGGATTCCCTGCTCCCAGCCTCCACCCCTCGCCACCACTCACCTAGCCAGCTCAGGAGCCCATGTGCATGCTATGTGCACGTGCAAAGATTTTCTGACAGGAAAGTGCTGGGTTCCCCTCCTCCCCCCTGCTGGGAGGGTAAGGAATCCTGGCTACCCTAGCCACAAGCATTTTAAAAAAAATAAAGCCCTGTCTGCATTGATTTCATTTCCCTACTTTTAAAGTGACTGACAATAATTACTTTTTACCTTTCCACTGAAAATTCTGCATTTTCTTTCCTTGTTGTGGTTTGTTATATACTTCCTTTCACCCCCGCCCCAATCTTTACATTTCCATTAATCCCTATGGAGGACTTCCAGGGGGGGGGGCTGAAGTCACTGTTTTCCCACCAAACGTCCCAAAAATTGCAACAGAGTATCTTCTCCCTGTCCTCCAAAGAACCCCAAGTTTCAAACATGCACTGGGGATCTGCCCGTGTTATTCTGGGTCTTAATGTGCTAACACAGCCCTGTGAGATGGACTTGTAGGCAAACAGCTCCTACAGCCCTATTGCAACATATCAAAGGTCACCAGTCTTTTGCTATGAAAAGCTTTACATGTTTATTTCTGTAGATCGAACTGTTCTTAAACAAGGCACACTATTAATTTCTTTTCCTGGACAGCCAGCATTTCTGTTTTGCGATTTTGAGGTCTCTCTTTATCTTTCTCACGCCTTCCCAAAGCTTTTCCTGGGTGAAAATCAAAACTGTTTGCTTGTAAGCGCCACTTTCCCCAATACAGAAACACAGTGGGTGTGCTTGTGAAGTCTCTCTGCTTGTTCTGGGGAATTTCCACTCTTAGCTTCCAAAGCAGTGCCTTCTAATGACTCTTCTGCCCAGCCAAACACAAAGGTAGTTTTGCCTTTTTAAATGATGCTGACTGGCAAATGAACTTGTCAGATGAAAGCTGAAATTGCACATTCGTTTTAAAGCGCTTTTGTTATCACTCGGGAATCTTTATGCTCCTCAATTAAGCATTCACAAGTAATAGTTTCTTCCTTTAAATGTCAACACACCGCTTTAACTAATTCAGGAAAAGACACTCCTCCATCTGCATGCCCTGGATACTGGCCAGTACCACCCTGCAACCCGACTGATATGCAATCCCACAAGCAGTATTAGCTTTATAATAATGATACCTTAGGGAGTAACCTCAGATTCCAAGAGGCAGAAGCCCCCTGCCAGCCCCCTGCCCCTCTGGCAACAGCTTCCCCCAGTTCACCTGGAGCCGGAGAGGATCATTTTTGTTATCTCCTCACTCCCACAGGCCACTGTAAAACCTGCATGGAAAGCCATCCGTGGCTGTTCATGAACTCTTCCAGGATTCCTTCATCTTGTGAGATTGCAGCCTGCATTTTTGGAATATTGTTGTCAGAACAACAAAAGCGATGTCTGAACGTTCACACGGTGAAGGGATCTAGGAACGGATTCTATTGAGATCTCTCAGGGAAATCCACATGTAACCTAGGGAACATGTAGATTTCCTCAAATATTACCTTCTCTGGGATAAGGAACATGACATGGAAGATGAAGCCCCTTTTCCATGCACCTCATTATTTATTATTTATTATTTATTATTTATTTTGTTTTTAACCCGCCCTCCCCGCAAGCAGGCTCAGGGCAAGGTACAACATTTATTAAAATACAGCTTAAAATCAATTATAAAAACAGATAAAATACAGATAAAAACAGATAAAATACTGTGCCCCTTTCAGGTCAACCAGAGGGAGTGGACACTCCATGGCAACCAGAGGGAGTGGACTCTCATGATCCTGACCCTAGAAAGACACCCCAGGAATTGAACAAAAGAAATGACTTGTATGTGATTGTGTTACATCTGACACCAATCTAACTGGTACACTCAGTAATGTCTGAAGAGGAGTTGTAACCTTGATGGGCTGGGGGAGCAAATGGATAAGCTGGAAGCAAAGTATGGACTGGAGGAATGGCAAAATGTCTTTGAGAGCAGTTTGGTGTAGTGATTAGGAGCAGCAGGACTCTAATCTGGAGAGCCGGGTTTGATTCCCCACTCCTCCGCTTGAAGCCAGCTGGGTGACCTTGGGTCAGTCACAGCTCTCTCAGAACTCTCTCAGCCCCACCCACCTCACAGGGTGATTGTTGTGGGGATATAATAGCACACTTGTAAACTGCTCTATGTAGGTGTTAAGTTGTTCTGAAGGGCAGTATATAAATAGAATGTTGTTGTTATTTGACCATCGGTGTCCTCCGGAATAAGTATAAACTATCATTCACTTCTACGCTTCCACGGGCTCTCCAGTGAAACTGACAAGATTTAGGAAAGCACTGTCACTTTGATGTTCTGCTTTTTAAAAATTAAAGACCAATGGCCTGAATGGATTCATGGAGCTGTCTCTTTTTTTAGGTTTGCAGATGATGCTTATAAGTGGTAACCCAGTTATTATCTCAGCCATGGAGTTTGGGGGGGGGGGGTGAAACCTGGGGAGAGGAGGGTTTGGGGAGGGAGTGTAATATGATAAAAGTCCAGCTTCCAAGACAGCCATTTTCTCCAGAGGAACTGATTTCTATCACCTGGCAACCAGTTGTAAATCCAAGCGCTCTCCAGACACCACCTGGAAGCTGGAAACCCTATTTCTGCCATGAGGAATTTGCCAGTTACTCTTGACATGCTGTGTGGGATTGTATTTCTGAGCTCAGAAATATGAACTCCATTACCTTTGTAATGTTCACCTCTAATGCTAAAGTGGCCCTGACCTGGATAGCCCAGGTGAGCCTGATCTCATCAAATCTCAGAAGCTAAGCAGGATTGGCCTTAGTGATTAATTGGATGGGAGACCTCCAACGAAGACTAGGGTTGTAGAGGCAGGCAATGGCAAGCCACCTATGTTAGTTTCTTGCCATGAAAATCCCACCGGGGGGGGTCGCCATAAGTCAGCTATGGCTTGAGGGCACTCTCCACCACCACCAATGCTAAGGTGAGCAGCACTACAGCTTCAAATTCTTCTCTGGCTTTGCTTGTATATCTGTCACCTTCAGTCACCTTTCCCTCCTTCTCCCTTCTTGCTGTCTCTTTGTTGCCGCTGATGGCGATGACAACAGTGACATGTAGGCAGGAAGGAGAGGAGGGAGGAAGAAGAGGAAGAAGGTGGAAGTATTTGTGAAGTTCCTGCATTATGCAGGGGGTTGGACTAGATGACCCTAGAGGTCCCTTCCAACCCTATGATTCTATGATTCTAAGTGGGAGGAGGGAGTGGAATGAGCCACTCTTTGAATATACTTGGAAAATGCAAATGCTACGTGCCGGTTCGAGGACTTGCCTGATCTGAGCCCATGCAAGGCGAGCACATTTCTAATTTCTGCCATGCACGCACAAAATAAAACCCCAGAAAATTACCCTTTTTACTTTCATGAGCAGGAAGATTTGCTCCTAAATGGAAATAAATAAAAGTTTATTGAAATATGAAATCGCAAATAGAAATGGTTGTTTGGGACCCGTTGCAGCAATTAGGCAGGAGGCATTCATTTTGGTGTTTTTATAAGCAACTAAAAAGATGTTTTAGAGTTGTGTTGAAATTTATTTACTCTGGGAGAACTTAGCCTGAAACACAGCATGTTTTCCCAAAGAGGCCTTAGTGGAGGATTTGCGGGGGTGGGGGTGGGGAGTCTTGCTAACCTGATTTTCCTAGCCAGATTGAAGCGCTTCTTGAATGGCTTACCTGTCATGAGCAAGCAATCCTTTGAGATTTTCAGATACTTTTTGCACAGCTTAACCCACAGTAGTGCCTAATTAACATTACAACATCTATGGGGAAATGTGCCATTTCATATTTCCTGTTGAACAATTTCTGATCATAAGGATGAGCTGATTTCCTTGATTCCTTTTTTTTTTATCATTCCAAAATTTCTCCTTGCACCGAGCCTCGCTCCTCTTTAATCCTGGTTTTTCACAAGCCATTTGTAAAATTCATTTTGGAGTCAGCACTTGTATAATTTGTCACACCTTTCAGTCGTTTCAATTCATTTACTCCTTTTTTTTGCTTCTTAATTACCAATGCCCTTGCATGTATGCATCAGATTATTTTTGTATGGTGTTTTATTGATGCTTGTGTGCATTTTTGCACTGGAAAAAGTATGGACAAATGAATGGATTTTGATGTAATTGTACATGAAGACTGCTCTTTAGCAGAGTTTTATCAATGTACATATATGTATTATTAATATAGAGCACAGGAGAAAATTCGAAGGAACCAAAGGAACTTAAGACTACTGCAACCTATGCATGTAAAATATGCTGAACAAAATTTGGAAACAAAAAAAAATGGAAGAATGAAGAATTTCTATTTATTCTGCTTCTGAAAGAAGGAAGTATTATTTTGAATTTCAAATTCCAGAGAGAAATATAGATGACAAGATCTTTGGAAGCTGCTCTACACTGGATACTTGGCATTTGTCCATTCTGTCATGTATGCTTTGGGATCTTATTGCAAGCATTGTCTATATGAAAGCCACTTGTGGGGACAAGCCCCTAAAAACACTAAAATCGAGTTTTGTTCTATTTATAATATATGTTTGTTTGCTTGTACTTTTTACATACACACACAAACATACATGCAAATATACTCCACACTCCTACCTGTCCCGTACATGGGATTTTGAACAGAGCTCTTCCAGATGATCTTTGGCTCATACAGAAAGAAACATTTGCCAAATTATAGCGCTCCTGACCCTTATAGATAAGGCACAAGATACATTAAGATACTTCCCAAGGTATAGAGTTCTCTAATAGGGATGTGCGTTTCGGCATTCAGAATGCCGAAAGAATGCCGAAACAAAAGTGTTTCGGCTTCTTTCGGGGAATGCCGAAACGTTTCGGGGAATGCCGAAACGTTTCGGGTAGCCGAAAGAAAAAAGCCGAAACGTTTCGGGATTCTTTCGGCTTTCTTTCGGCTTTTCTATGGGAAAATGCCTCCGTCTTCCAGGACGCCTGGAGGAGGCATTTTCCCACCGAATAAGCCCAAAATTGGTGGGGACCTTCCTCTAACCCTTCTCTAACAACCACCCAAGTTTCAGACAGATTGGACTTTGGGGGGCCATGTTATGGCCCCCCAAAGCAGGTCCCCCCATCCTCCCATAAGAAAGCGAAGGAGCAGCATATTGTTAGCATGCTGCTGCTGATCTTTCTTCATTATTTCCTATGGGGAAAAAATGAAGAGGCAGGCTTCCTTTGCCAGGGGTGGCATTTTGCATGCAAAATGCCCCCCAGCCCTCAGGGGCCCTTCTCCCACCCCTCCTCCCACCCCCCACCAAGGCTCAGCCTGCTCCCACTTGGGGGGGGGCATTTCATGGCCTCCCCAAGTAGGTGCTCTAATCTCTACCACTGACAGCTGGGGGAGGCTTGTGTTGCCAGGGGTGGCATTTTGCATGCAAAATGCCCCCCAGCCCTCTGGGGCCCTTCTCCCACCCTTCCTCCCACCCCCCACCAAGGCTCAGACTGCTCCCACTTGGGGGGGCCATTTCATGGCCTCCCCAAGTAGGTCCTCTCAGCCCCTAAAGTCCACCCCTTACAGCCCCACACAAACCCAATTCCCCCCCAGCTGCCACACACAGACCCAAATCCCCACATTAGCCCCTCACAGACCCAAATCCACCCCCACCTGCCCCACACCCATAACCCCAGGAACAGGCTGGCAAAGGCCAGCCCTCTCCCTTTGTTCCCTATGCTGGGAACTTCTAAACTCTCTTTCCCTGGGCAATTCTGCACAGCCCAGGGGTGCCACAATGGTGGGCACACTTCTGAGTGCCAGCTGGTCCCTGTGAAAGAGCACCTGAACCACAGACACCCTCCCTCAAATTCCCCCACCACCTACAGAGATGGCTGGCCAGCCAGCCCCATTGTTCCCTATGATGGGAACCAACTGCACAACAAAGAATAAAACAAGAACAACACAAAATAAAGTTTTAAAAAAATTATATTCTCCCTTCCAAAGTACAAGTAGGCAAAGCATTATGACACATTACACCAGCAGTCCCCCACACAGAAAAATTAAAACACAACTCACTTAACATCAGAGAATCACAAAGCATGATTCCTGTCAAAAACACTTTATTTCTTGAACAGCTTTAGGTTACACAGCAGGGGGGAACACCAAAGGGCATGGCAGCACTATCTTACACAAAAATAACACAACTCACTTCACATCAGAGAATCACAAAGCACAATTCCTGGCAAAAACACTTTATTTCTTGAACAGCTTTAGGTTACACAGCAGGGGGGCACAACAGGGCATGATAGCAATGTACTACAAAAAATAATACAACCCACTTCACCGTTTTTGACAGCAATTGTGTTTGTGTGATTCTCTGATGTGAAGTGAGTTGTGTTATTTTTGTGTAGTACACTGCTTTCCTGCTCTGTGGTGCCTTCCTACTGTGTAACCTAAAGCAGTTACAGAAATAAAGTGCTTTTGACAGCAATTTTTTGGGGTGATTCTTTAATGTGAAGTGAGTTGTGTTATTTTTGTGTAAGATAGTGCTGCCATGCCCTTTGGTGTTCCCCCCTGCTGTGTAACCTAAAGCTGTTCAAGAAATAAAGTGTTTTTGACAGGAATCATGCTTTGTGATTCTCTGATGTTAAGTGAGTTGTGTTATTTTTGTATAAGATAGTGCTGCCATGCCCTTTGGTGTTCCCCCCTGCTGTGTAACCTAAAGCTGTTCAAGAAATAAAGTGTTTTTGACAGGAATCGTGCTTTGTGATTCTCTGATGTTAAGTGAGTTTTGTTTTAATTTTTCTGTGTGGGGGACTGCTGGTGTAATGTGTTCAGGTGCTCTTTCACAGGGACCAGCTGGCACTCAGAAGTGTGCCCACCATTGTGGCACCCCTGGGCTGTGCAGAATTGCCCAGGGAAAGAGAGTTTAGAAGTTCCCAGCATAGGGAACAAAGGGAGAGGGCTGGCCTTTGCCAGCCTGTTCCTGGGGTTATGGGTGTGGGGCAGGTGGGGGTGGATTTGGGTCTGTGAGGGGCTAATGTGGGGATTTGGGTCTGTGTGTGGCAGCTGGGGGGGAATTGGGTTTGTGTGGGGCTGTAAGGGGTGGACTTTAGGGGCTGAGAGGACCTACTTGGGGAGGCCATGAAATGGCCCCCCCAAGTGGGAGCAGTCTGAGCCTTGGTGGGGGGTGGGAGGAAGGGTGGGAGAAGGGCCCCAGAGGGCTGGGGGGCATTTTGCATGCAAAATGCCACCCCTGGCAAGACAAGCCTTCCCCAGCTGTCAGTGGTAGAGAAAAGAGCACCTACTTGGGGAGGCCATGAAATGCCCCCCCCAAGTGGGAGCAGGCTGAGCCTTGGTGGGGGGTGGGAGGAGGGGTGGGAGAAGGGCCCCTGAGGGCTGGGGGGCATTTTGCATGCAAAATGCCACCCCTGGCAAAGGAAGCCTGCCTCTTCATTTTTTCCCCATAGGAAATAATGAAGAAAGATCAGCAGCAGCATGCTAACAATATGCTGCTCCTTCGCTTTCTTATGGGAGGATGGGGGGACCTGCTTTGGGGGGCCATAACATGGCCCCCCAAAGTCCAATCTGTCTGAAACTTGGGTGGTTGTTAGAGAAGGGTTAGAGGAAGGTCCCCACCAATTTTGGGCTTATTCGGTGGGAAAATGCCTCCTCCAGGCGTCCTGGAAGACGGAGGCATTTTCCCATAGAAAAAAGCCGAAAGAATGCCGAAATAATGCCGAAAGAATCCCGAAAGTCGAAAGCCGAAAGAGATTCTTGTTTCGGCTTTCGGCTTTAACGATAGAGAATCTTCTTTCGGCTTTCTACTTTCGGCTATAGCCGAAAATTTTTGGCTTGCACACCCCTATTCTCTAACCTATGGAGTGCCTGACACTTCAGGGTTATTGTGTTTTTTTTCTTCATACAACTGAAGGCCACAAAGGCACTGGCCAAGGTGTGGAGCTCTGTATGTTATGGAGCTCCTGATTAGAGACGGGCACGGTCCAAAATAAATTAATGATCCAGCTGATTGTGGATCGGCGCCGGCGACGATACCCAATAAACAATCCACACCGATCATCTCCCATTCCCGATCCGTGGATCGTGAAGGCCAAAGCGGGGCACACTGCTATTCCCAGCTATGTAGGAAGGTGGGTGCTGGCGGCGGTGGCCGGGCCCGGTGAGCCCGGGGAGATGGCAACGAGCTGCCTCCCCTGAGGGGGCAGGGGGTCTGGCCTGTGTTTGGCCATCAGAGCTGCCTATCGGGGTTTGCAGGGATGAGATTGGAGTGCCCATGGCTACAGAACACCCCCTTCCCCCTCCCTCCCCTGCCTGTCTTCTCCCAACTGGTGACTGCTTTGCTGCTCCATGGTTGGAAGGAAGCCCTGCTGATCAAGGAAAGCTGGGCTTCCATTCGGGTTTCTAGGGCGACAGAAGGAGGGCAAACACAGCTCAGGCATTCCCCTGGGTCCGTTGCCAGGGGAATAGATTGCTGGCGCCTGAGTGTCTGGCTTCTTGATCCGAGCACGATCGCCCCAATCAAGCCCCAATCCAGCCCCCCCCCCGATTGCTGGATCTAATTGGATGGGCTATAAAATCTATTGTCATTCAGAGTACACAGCTTTGACGGTTCATCTGTGAGCCCTAGATCATAAATGCAACCACCGCTCTTGTGTAACGCTTCACTGCACAGGTTTGTGGTATATAACACTTATGATGCACACAGAACAGCTTGGCCACAACAGAGAGAGGGGGATTTGTACCTTCTAGCAACTTTCAAGAGCTTAACTTTTTTGTCACACCAGTCCGATGGAAGCAGCTATGATGGGGAGGGGGTAAGTCTTAATCTGTGGACCTGCTTTCAAGACCTAAGGCTGAACTTTTCCTGAAGCCATGTATCGTATCATGTCGTGTCGTGTCGTGTCGTGTCGTATCGTATCGTATCGTATCGTATATCATATGAAACTGCTTTATACCTTATCAACCCATTCGTCTGTCTAGATCTGCCTGTTATATCTGATGATGGTACTCCTTGCAAATTGAATTTGGGACCTTCTGAAGAGAAAAGCTTGTGATCTGTGTGCCATTCCAGACAGCACTGCTCAAGGCAATTGTTTTGGTTGAGAGAAGGTGATGCAGAATTCTGTGCAAGCTTTCCAGTGATGTGTGAGTGAGGAGAGAAGGAAAGGGAAAGGAAGGGAGGGGGGACACATAATGTTCCCAGACTGCTCTGCGGCTGTACCAGCACCTGCATACAATACAGATAATGCTCTGATCAACAGATCGATTGGCGCTGGGTTTTGTTTGCCGCTTCCGAGCCCTGCTCCAGTTATGCTCACCTCTCTCGCCTGAGCCCTCATTATCTGCTCCATGCAATTATGTTGTGAAATGAATGCCAGGATGGGGAACAAAAAACATCTTCCTATCTAGCCACTCTCAGTACAAACTCCAAACAAACAGCCTTTCAAACTCAATAATATTTCTGGGGCCATTAATCACTGGCTCTGCCTTGTTTGCTGAACCAGGTGACTACAAGTTAATAAAGAGAGGGTTAAGAAAGAAGGTTTGCGGGGCGGGGGGGGGATCAAGGAGGAAAAGAAAGTTCCCTTGGGGGTGTGAATACAGATCCAACTCCTGGTAAAATGATACACAGCTGCTTTATAACAAATTTGGCCCATCTTGCTCAGAATGGTCTCCTCTAGGGTTATCACTATAGTGGGAAGCCTCCTGCTAATCACAACTGTTGTAATGAAAAATAAAAATGCTGCCAGCCTCTATATTGGTAGGTCACTTACAGATATAACCTGGAAGTGAGAATGGGTAGCTCTAGGAATCATTGGAAACTCTGTCATAAAACCATAGAGTACTGGGAGGTGGCATAGCCAGAAGTGATGTAGTGATTCCAGCAATGCCACAGCCCTCGCACCATGTTCCTATTTTCCCCCAACCTTCCCACATGTTGCTCAGCCTGGCAACCCTAATCTCTTCTGAGAGCCAAGCTACAAGTGACTTTTTTCACGTGTAGAACACGTGATCGTTTTTGCAAGTTTTTCTGGGAACTGAAGTCCCAGTGTCCTTCCCCTCTCTGTTAGAATCGCTGCCTGAACAGCCAGAGAAAGCCGGCTGCAGCAGCAGCTTTTGCAAATCGTTCCTCCAGTCACAAGCCTGCTCTCAATGATTTTTGAGCGGCTCCCTGGGAGCAAGACGCCCAGGGAGAAAGCTGCAGCTGCCCTCCCCCAAAGACTGGAAGAACGATTTGCAAAAGCTGCTTCTGCTGCTGGCTTTCTCTGGCTCTTCAGGCAGCGATTCTAACAGAGAGGGGAAGGACACTCGGACTTCAGTTCCCAGGAAAACTTGCAAAAACGATCAAGTGTTCTACACGTGACAAAAGTCACTTGTAGCTTGGCTCCTTGTCATGATGGCTCTCCACTTCAGTCAGAGCAAGGTCTGTCCCTATCATCCACTGCTTGAGATCCCTTAGGATCAGCCTTCACATTACAAGTTGCTTGGGTTTGGGGGGAATAATATAAGGACATTGTCTCAGATATGAGATGGGAGTTTTGTACCTTCCAGATGCACACCAGCCCTTTTCTGCTCCACAGCATGATGCTCAGGGAGAAGTCGTTTCAGCATCTTGTCATTTTTGCTTCTTCAAACCCTCGCATGGAGGTGCTATTGGCTCCATTGTAAAAACTACAGGCCAAGCTACACATGACGAATTACACTTGAACGGCAAGTGTATTTCTCCCTGTTCACTTGCCCTCCACTCAATCCACTTGCCGTTCAAGTGTCATTCATCATGTGTAGCTTGGCCCTACATTACTTGCACAACTGCAAATAAATTTTGCAGTGGAGCCAATAGTTTCAGGTGGGGTAGCCACGTTGGTCTGTAGTAGAAGAGCAAGATTCAAGTCCACTTGAACCTTAAAGATGAACAAGATTTGCAGGGTATATGTTTTTGAGAGTCCAGCTCTCTTCATCGGCCAACAGTGGCTCCTTGGGACAGTCTGAGGAAACAAAAGTAGTGTGGGGGAAAGGAGGCTGAAGCTGCCTCTCCCCACACACCACAGATGTGAGGAGAAAAGTGCAAACATGCATCTCGGAGGCACAGAACTCCCATCACAAGTCTCTCAGCAAGTGTGAGGACTTTGCAACTGGAAGGCTGGCAATTAATTTGAAATGCCAGGGAATAAACCTGGAATCCTCTGCAGTCAAGGGACATGCTCTATATAACAGTAACAGCAATAATAATAAAACAATAATAATAACAACAACAATGATGACGATGACATTCGATTTATATACCGCCCTTCCGGAGAACTTAAAGCCTACACAGAGCAGTTTACAAAGTATGTTGTTGTTATCCCCACAACAATCCTCCTGTGAGGTGGGTGGGGCTGAGAGAGCTCTGAGAGAGCTGTGACTGACCCAAGGTCACCCAGCTGGCTTCAAGCGGAGGAGTTGGGAATCAAACCTGGTTCTCCATATTAGAGTCCTGCCGCTCTTAACCACTACACCAAACTGGCTCTCTCTCTTGAGAGAAGATCTCTCTTTCACCTCCCTGAAAGTTAAAAGAAGTAGGATGCAGTCTGAAGCTAGGAAACAACCTTACTGAGCTCAGTGGGGCTTGCTTCTGAGTAAACTTCCTTAGAATTGTGCTGGAAATTTCAGAGGGCACGTTACTCAGACTTCCCTGTCATTTCTCCCTGCCACTTCTGTCCTGGCTTCAAGCGGAGGAGTGGGTAAGTAAATCTGGTTCTTCAGATTAGAGTCCTGCCACTCTTAACCACTACACCAATACTTACTTGGATGAGGCAGCCTTAGAGCAAGTTAGAGCTCAGTATCCTCTAGTTTGACTGGCAGCAGCTCTTTAAGGTTCCAGCCAAGGGTCTACTCTATCTCTGGCACCTTGTCACTGGAATGGCTGGTGACCTTTTTCAGGCAATGCATGTGTTCTGTCACTGAGCCCGCACCCTTCTGAAGGGAAATGATGCAGATATAAGCATTACCCTACCCAATGGGGCAATGATGGTAAGGAGTTCCTCTGCAAAACAAGGCACTGGAGGAGTGACTTCTGACAGGTCATCCAGCAAGCAATAGCACAGAATGCCAATGATGAGAGATCTTCTGAGGAGGACGGGAAGCAGTCAGGCACCCCTCCCTCATTCCTGGATGCAGCTCCAGCCGCAAAGAGTGCTCTGATTTCCTCTGATCCTAGGACTTTGGCTTTTACAATCTTTTTACAATCCTGAAAAGGAGGTGAAATTGACAGAGCCTTCAGGGAGGAGAACATGAAATAAACAAATTTTCTGAGGAGTGATCTCTTCTGGCTCTAGAGAGGTGAAACTTTCTAAAACTATGCTTCCCGACTAACATTGTGTCTCCTTTCACTTGAGCATCCTCGTGTAAGAGGTCTCATGTAGAGAGATTCATTGTTTTGTGTGTTTCCCTGTGAGCCACTTCAAGAGAGCTGGTTGGAAAGCAGCATACAAATATTGCCAGTGCACAGAATGTGCCGTGTAAATAAGCCCTTGGAGAGAACAGAAAGCTGACAAGAGGTGTGTGTATGTATGTGTGAGTGTGTGCAAGAGATAGAGATTGAGAGAGAGAAAACACAAGCAAGAGACAATGGCAGCCCTGTGGAGCAGCCACTCTTTTAATCTTGTTACTGAGCTTCGTTTAGGAGGTTGATACACCCCTGAGGACAGATTGACATTTTGATGCTCCTAGTTAGAAAAAGAACTCAAACTCGGGAAGCTGCTATTAACAAGCGAATAAAT
Organism: Eublepharis macularius; assembly: GCF_028583425.1. Classification (NCBI taxonomy): domain Eukaryota; kingdom Metazoa; phylum Chordata; class Lepidosauria; order Squamata; family Eublepharidae; genus Eublepharis; species Eublepharis macularius. The sequence continues at coordinate 52,821,353 of NC_072803.1, read as the reverse complement.
TTATGGTCTGCTGGCACCCAAATGAATCGCACTGTTTTGTCGAGCACACTTAAGCAGTGATCTATAGAAGCAGGCAAGAGCTGCTCTTCAAGCACGCCATTCTTCCTCGCCTCTAGGAAACACCATTTCCAAAAAGTGTGCCAGAGGGAGGAGTTGGGGGTGAAAAGGCAAAGAATGGAGCTTTCCATGCATGCATATGGTAAAATGAGTTGCTGCCGGAAAAGGGGAGGCATGACAATCCTAAGTGGGAACAGAACATGGGAAACTCCAAGGGCTCAGGGAAATCTTCTCCAGGAGCAAGACGCTTGCTGCTGTATTGTATGGCATTGGTGATGTGAAGCACATTTAAATTCCCCCAAGACAGCTGAGAGGCTGTCCACTAATGATGCCCAACAGCATGTCTAGCTAGGCTAAAAGTGTGCAGCACTGTAAAGAGAATGTTGACATTCTGCAACAACAGAAGCTGGATTCTGCAACCTGTATGCATTATGCAGATGAATTAAATGGGCATGGGCTTTGCATAATTCATGCTGGTAGTCAGGTTAGTAGTAGATAGTTTATTCGGTCTATAGCCAGCACAAGTCTCTATATTAAAACCAGAGTAACAGTGTAAATAAACAAAAATATACTAAAAACCAGGCTATAAAAATACAATAAATCCTATCTACAACATTTGCATTAAAATTCCCCACCTTCTCTAGAACAATTACAACAACCAAAGTGAAGGAAATACTCATTCTCTTGAGTCCACAGCCTCCCAACTACATTAGGCTTTGTCTTTGCGAGTTTTGTGGGCTATAGCTAAAAATTTGGTGGAATTCAGTATATACTGGGGATTAGGGTCGAAAAGTAACTTTGGGCTTATTTTCTCATCTGCAAACCCATGAAGCTTCTTTAATAAGGGGTGAATAATCTTTAGTCTATTGTCGTCATAGAACCTACAATGTAATAATACATGTTCAATCGGTTCTATTTTCCCCGACCCATAAAGGCAGAGCTGCTCTAGCAATGCCACCTTTTTGCACCTGCCTTCTCTTACCGCTGATGGAAAGATGTCACATCTGGCCATTGAACAGGCCCTACAATGTGTTGGAATCTCTACAAGTGATAAGTACACTGCTGGGGCTACTACGTATTTTATTTTCTGTGGGGACAGATGGCTTCTCAGCCTTTCGGCTAAGATCAGGTGTAGTTTCATGCTGATAGTCACTGAAGGGGGTGAACAGCTGCTTGGGGCCAGGTCACGTTCTGAAAGCTTATGATGCAACAATTTTGCTGAAGCTAAGCAGGTAGTGAGCTAGTCAACACCTGATGGGAGAACACCGAGGAACCCTATTTGCATTTTGGGGATCTCTAGGAAAGAAAGTCAGAATATCATTTAGAACCTTGCTTTTCCTTGTTTGTAAAATTATCCCAGGAAAAGGTGTTAGGACTCCCTATTAACTCCTTGTTGAGATAAGAAGTGTTTCTAGCCTGACTCTTTGCTCAGCCTTGGCAGGCAAACTGCGGCCCCATCCTCCATTCCCCCATATTTACTTAATGGAGAAGTGGGAGAAAAATGAGGAGAGAGAAAATGATTGCCTGGAAATGATGTCACCACATTGAGCAACTCTAGGAATGTTCCCAATCTCTATGTTCTTTGCCACAGAGATTGGGGGTTTCCCAGTCTCTATGTTCTTTACCGTAGAGATTGGGGTGATTCCTAGAGTGGTGCTCAATGTAGAGAAGTCACTTCCGGGTCTTCACACAGAACTGATGTCACCACTCCATTTAACACTCCCCCTCCCCATGCCCCATCCCAACCTCCAAAAGCTCCTGGGATTGCCATGCGTGGGCTTGGCAAACCTCAGCCTTTCTGACGCCTTTTAAAAATCAGATATCAGACTGCTTAGACAGAATACCAGTGCTAGAAAGGAACACCAGTGGAAAGCCATGGCCTCGATGTTCTGTTTGTTAGCCATCTGAGGGCCAAGCTACACATGACGAATGACACTTGAACGGCAAGTGGATTGCGTGGAGGGCAAGTGAACAGGGAGAAATACACTTGCTGTTCAAGTGTCATTCGTCATGTGTAGCTTGGCCCTGAGGCAGCCATTTGGCCAGTGTGCAAACGAGCATGCTGGACTGGAAGGACCACTAGTTTGACCTACTTTAATCTTTGGTTCTTAAACCCTGCTGTAAAAGCCTTCTTTGAATATGGATGATGTCACAGCAGAATTTAAGAACCGAATTCTAGGCTTGTTTCCAACTTTGGGAGGAAGGCAATAGAAGGTGGAGCAAGTAAAGGCAGTCTTGGATGGTAGAGCAAGTAAAGGCATTCCTGGATGTCACATCTTCTCTTGATTCCTTTTGAGTTTGGTTTCAGGCCTGATTGGGGGACCAAGGCAGTTTGGGTCAGAGCCTGAAATCCAGCAATCCTAACTCCATAAAGCAACTCTCCAGCCTGAATCTGAATAAGCAGATATGTATCTCTCCCATATGGCAAGGAACAATCAAACCTCTCTTCCCCCAAGGACAGAAATGTCATCCATGTTAGCATTTAACTCATCCCATTTCAAGCTTCCTTCAGCCTGTTCAACCTGTTGCATCTCAGCCTAACCTCCCTGATGTCATGAACATCAAATAAAATGTAAGAATTGTGCAACTTTTCAGAACTTATGGACATTTTTAGTTTTTAGGAGAAAGGGGGAGGGTGACCAGGTAGTGTAGTGGTTAGAAGGTCAGGATAGGGAGATCGACCCTTGCATGACCCTTAAGCTTATTGGGTGGCTACTCATGTTCTTTCAGTCTAACCTACATCACAAATTGTTGTTGAGGATAAAGTGGAGGAAAAGAGATGGTGCCCTCGCCTCCTTAGAGGAAGGTCAGGCTTCTTAAAAACAACATGTCCAATACAAACTATCTCCTTGTCCCTGAAATGTCATGCTGGTGTCAGCTGTGATTTTCATATAATTACGCTATACAAAAGATTCCTCAGCAGCAAGTTTCAAGGTGGGGATCAGAGCGCTAATAACATGCAAAGAGGTTTGCTGATGGACCAGTGGAAGAAAGAGAAATTCATTTATCACCTTTCTGCTTTGTCTTACCTTTAAGGAGCTGTATGTGGCTATCACATTTGATCTGATGGGGGAAGGCAGGCCAAGAGACTGCGAGGACAACTGGCATCTGGACTGTCTTACATCAGACAGCAAGTGAGAGCTCACATGACTGAATGCTTTTCCATACAACCCCCCTGCACATACAGAAAACTAGCATGTTTGGGGGGCCCATCTAGGATACTGGAAATTATGCTTGTGATTAGACATGGGCAGAAACCACATTACGAACCAAAAAACCCCACAAACCGCCCAATCTTCCATTCATGATCTGGTGGCTCGTGAGCATCCATGGCCAACAAACCAGCATTCGTTAGAGGCATGGTTCGGTGTGTTCTTCCGTGGTTCGTGAAGCCAGACAGTCAGGCACCATCAATCAATTCCCTTGGAAACGGAGCCGGGGGAATGCCTGAACTCTGTCTGCACTCCTTCTGTCGCCCTGGAAACCCGAATGGAAGCCCAGCTTACCTTGATCGGCAGGTCTTCCTTCCACCCATGTAGCTGCAAAGTGGTTACAACCTGGGAGAAGACACCCGGGGGAGGGAGGGGGGAAGGGGTGTTCTGTAGCCATGAGCACTCCAATCTCATCCCTGCAAACCCTGATAAGCAGCTCTGATGGCCAACCACAGACCTCCTGTGTTGCTCAATGGGACCTCAGCTTATAAAAAGCAGTGAGCTCCCAGGATGGGTTTCACTTTCAGCGAGCAGTAGAGTGGGACAGAGCTGTTGCTTGCTACTTGCTTGCCTTTGGGGAGAGAGACAGAGAGAGTTTAATTGGAGCTTGGATCCCTATTGCAATCTTGACCAAACTTGGGTAATGGCTGGAGGAGAGCTTGATAAACACTCCCGGGGAATATGGGCTCTCTAATTCCAACGGGGGCCGTTCTGATGCCCATGAACCACGAACCTCAAACCGGTTCGGCAATGGGAAAAATTCATTGTGGTTCACTGGTTCGGGTTTGTCGTCGGCACCAAACCACGAATTGCCAGTTAGTTAATTTTTTTTTGGTTCGTGCCCATGTCTACTTGTGATAAATGAGTCTATGATTTTCTTGTTTTATTTATTGTAATTTTATCTACTGCTGTAACTCGCCCTGAGCCCACTCACAGGGAGGGCAGGCAATAAATAAATAGATAAATAAATGAATAAATAAATAAATAAATAAATAGATGGTGATGATGATGATGATGATGATATGTCAAGTATGTGTCCCTACATACTCGTTTTCCATGTGTAGACTTTTATGGAGGAACATTCAGTGATGTGATTTCCTACTTGCTGCCTGTCATGCAGACACTGGTTTCTAAGGTTGCCAGCCCCCCTTACCTTCAAAGCAGGGGATTGGTGGTCCCTTGGCCCCGTTCTGGCTTCCTCATGTAGGCGTGTACTCTCGAGGTCCTGATGATGTCCCTTCTGTCATCGTCATTGGGGCTTCCAGAGAGCACACGTGCCATTTTGCAACATGCTCTGGTGGTTCCCAGCATGCATCCCCCCTCCTATCCCCTTCCACCAGCCAAGTGGGGCTGGCAATCCTCTATCCTCACTGTGAGGGCTGGCATCACTACTGGATACCCAACCTTCTTAAAAATGAATCACTGCCTTTTCCAAGGATGCCTGATGAATTTTATGGCCAATTTGAACTTGAATGAATGAAATCCTGCCCTTGACTTATGGCTACCCCTGGTGGGGTTTTCATGGCAAGACATTAACAGAGGTGGTTGCCTGCCTCTGCAACCCTGGTCTTCATTGGACGTCTCCCATCCAATTACTAACCAAGGCCAACCCTGCTTAGCTTCTGGGGTCTGACAAAATCAGGCTCTGAATTTAGATGATACAAATTTTGAAGTCATTTTTTTTTTTAAAAAATCCTTTTCATTTTCGTAGAAATGTGTGTTTAAAAGGAAATATATGCAACACTTGCTTTCTTATCAAAGCTAAGTTTCCTACTAGAATTGGAGATATATTATGTGTTACAGCACATAAAACTGTACTGTTTATGAAACCTAGGAGTATAAATAACTTAGTTTTACTCAAACAATAATTACAGGTATATCTAGAGTTAGAAATGCAGCTGCAATTTGCTAAGGAGACCAAGCTTATAATATCTTCACTTTTGCAAATTGGGAAAAAATAGGAGGAGAAATAAAAGTTGGAAAAAGAAGCCATCAACTCTATCGTAAACAAAAGGAAGGTTTTATTAGCTGAGCTTAGCAACATTTTGCAGATCTCTGAGTTACCAGGCAGAAAAAAATAATTTTGAAGAAAAAGCTCAGCTAACATCCCTGTAATGTAGAAAATTCAGAAGAAACACAGGACAGATGAAAGGAAATTATTTGTCACATGCATCTTTCCACATGCTTGCATCTGAAGAAGAGAACTGTGATTCTTGAAAGCTTATGCTACAGTAAAGTTGGTGAGTCTTTAAGGTGCTACTGGACTCTTTTCTATTTTTGCTACCACAGATTAACACGGCTAACTCCTTTGGATCTATTTGTCACATGGTATACAAGTAATGTATGGCATTCACTACATGATATGATCATGACTTCTGGCTTAGATGAAATAGACCAATTCATGGAGGAGTATACCTGTACCGATGGCTATTAATAAGATTTCCAGGTGTCCATCACTGATGGGCAAACTCCTGGAGAGTTGCCTCTCTGCCTGCCAACTGCTAGTGATCCCAAAAGATAAGGCTGTTCCTGATTACAGTCACTAAATAAAGGTGGTCAAAGGACCATCGGGAAGAAAGATTCTACAATACTATAGTGCAACAGTTTATAAATCTTTCCAAGTGATTTTAACAATAATGCATAATTACATCATATTACATATCATTTCTCATATATTTTTCAACATTTTTCAGCATTATTATCATTCATAATACACGGAAACAAAAGTCCTCTGCAAGAGGACCTGAGGGTGTGACGGCAATGCAGCAAAACAAGTCTTTAGAGACTCAAAATAACGTGTCTTCTTTAACTTTTTTTCTTCTTTTTTCAAATGTTTCAAAAGCCAAGATGGAAAGGTACGTGGCTGGTCCAGAGATGAAAGTTGGAGAGCCCAGCGGTGCCCGGAACTAAGACCGGCAGATTTTCCTATAGTTCTTCGTCCATAAGGACTTCCTCAGGGGCAACCAGCTATATCCGTACACAGTTGCATAACACACACACCAAAAGAACACCCATGGACGTGGAAAGAATCCTACATCAACTGTGTACGGATGCAACGGTGTACGGATATAGCTGGTGGCCCCTGAGGAAGTACTTATGGACTGTTGCACTATTGTAACTGCTAGTGATCAGCAGCACGAGGCAGGCCTCCTACAGATCACCTGCCATCAGCAAGCAACCCAGACAAATAGCTGCTCACGAGTTCCTGCACCTCGTGTGATGATGTCGCTTTGGATGTAATCGGGACTGATTCTTAAAGTCGCTACATTTTGCCTTAAAGACATAAGTCATTTCAAGTTCTGTCATCACTCTGGGTGCAAGAGCTACGGTTTCTAGGGTTCCCGGGGCCCAAGCAGGAGGGCAGGGTGGGGGAGAGTGGGGCACTTATGTCCCATGTGTGTGCTATATGTGTGCATGCTCCCATATTCTCCCTCTGCAGAAGGCTGAAAAATCACCCCTTTGGAGGAAATTTTCATTTTGAGCAAGTACACACACACCATGGCTCCTTCCTTCATCCCCTTTGGAAAATGCCTGCTCATTTTGGTGTAGTGGTTAAGACTAAAAGCACGGGACTCTAATCTGGAGAGCCGGGTTTGATTCTCCCCTCTTCCACTTGAAGCCAGCTGGGTGACCTTGGGTCAGTCACAGCTCTCTGGAGCTCTCTCAGCCTCACCCACCTCACAGGGTGATTGTTGGGGGGATAATAATAACATATTTTGTAAACCACTCTGAGTGGGCATTAAGGTGTCCTGAAGGGTGGTATATAAATTGAATGTTGTTTATTATTGTTGTTGTTGTTGTTGTTGTTGTTGTTATTCAACTGGACGAAGGAGGAGCTGTGGCATGTACGAGCATGCTCGAAGTGAAAACTGCCTCCAAAGGGGAGGTTTTCAGTCACTGTGCACACTCAGATTCCTCAGAGGAAGGGGAGCATGTGCATGCGCGTCTTCCCACTCCTATGCTCTGCCACCACCAAGCAAGTGAGCAGAGCCATGGGACATCGGGGGGGGGGGGATGCCAAGCCTAGCATCGGGGGGGTGGGGGGATGCCAAGCCTAGCAGGAGCATATGTGCGGCCCTTTGCTTGGGCTGCCTCCTGATGATGATGAGCATATAAGGAGGGGAATAGTAGTTACCCATGCACCTCTTGCCCTCCAACCTCCCAGTGGTTGCCAGGGGGACCTAGCAACCCTAGTAACCCTAACTCTGATGGCTAAAGGAACACGTGAAGCTGCCTTAGGGTAGCCCTGTACAGATGACCCATTTGCTTGTGGACTGAATGCATGGGAAGCGAGTGGAGGCATGGAGAATTCCTCCATGTTTTGGTACCATGTTCATGAGCTGGAGAACATGCGGAAGCAGGGCCGCATGCTCATGCCTGCTCTTCTTCTCTGCCTATTCAATCAGTGCATAGGTGGGTTCTCTGCACAAGGCTCCTGAGTCACACCATTCAATGTCAATATTCCTTACTTTGACTGGTTGCATCTTTCTACTGCTAGTAGTGCCTTTACAACAATCAGGAAACTAAACTGATTAACCAAAGTTTCATTAATAGAACTAACAAACTGGATAGGAAAGAAAAGAAATAAATCAGCTGCCTTACTATCCAAATAAGTTTGAGAGAGTACTAAGAGAAGCATTCTGCCAATTTTAGTTTGCTTATACTCAAAGCCAGTCTCTACGGTATCACTCTTTGAAGGCTCATACTTGATCTAACCTGAGCTGACTGGACGACAGATTTTTCACTTTCATTAGCCCTGAATCTGGCTCCTTCAGCTTTTCGTGATTGGCTGTAAGCTGCTTACACACACACACGCACACAGAGGGGGGGCATATGGGGGATAGTGAAAGCAAGGGGGCAGACTTTTGCCCATCCATCACAGTGACCCAATGGCTAAATGGGACTGGAACCTGGATCTCTCCAGACTTGAGCATTATACCACACTGGTCTACTATGCTGTTTCTTGGACCTGCCTAGAAGAAGCCAATACTTCTGATATCAAAAGCTGGTAACACTGCTATGATGATTTCACCAATTAATGGCAGTCACTAGCCATCTTCAGGCATTCATATGTGTATACATACACTATGTATATAAAATGGAAGGAGGAGTCATGCTTACTGGTCCTACCATTAGGGATGCTGAGAATTTGCATGTACTGTGTTTAAATGTGTAGCTCAGGTGCAAGGTGATCATGGGGTCTGTTAGGTTCAACAACCAAACAGGTCTGCATGCATAAAAATGTTCCCTTTCAGCAGCCATTAACGATTACTTAGATGAACCCAAAGGTAGGATTTTACAGAGTTTATTTATGAGTGATTTATATGATTTGTGACTCTCTCTTTAAACAGTAGCCTGCCAAGCAGATAGGTAGTGCAATGAGGATGGGGGGTGCAGATGGATGTCTTTGCATCTGGATAGAGACATAACGGTAATTTGTGAACTGTTTAATTTGAAAATTTTGGTTTCTCTTAGGATTTCTCCCCCAGTGACAAATCTTTGGTGATCTTTCTTCCCCAGTCCCACAAAAAAATTCTAAAGAAATGTTAATAATAATAACAACAACAACATTTGCCCTTCAGGACAACTTAATGCCCACTCAGAGCAGTTTACAAAGTATGTCATTATTATCCCCACAACAACAATCACCCTGCGAGGTGGGTGGGGCTGAGAGAGCTCCTAGAAGCTGTGACTGACCGAAGGCCACCCAGCTGGCTTCAAGCAGAGCAGTGGGGAATCAAACCTGGTTCTCCAGATTAAAGTCTCATGCTCTAAACCACTACACCAAACTGGCTCTCACCAAACTATTAAAAATGGAGCCTGGTTTTGTGTCAACTGCATAGAAATGGCATAAATATTGCATTTTAAAAAGCAATGAAAATGGGGGATTTACTTAAGTGAATGGACAGAGTGAAAATAATTTTCCTGACCATGCATGCAAATGAAAAAGAATACATATTCTTACACCTGAGGGCAGGGCAGGTGCATAAAATCCAGCTGCTATTTGCACACATACACTGCATATGCTTTTGAACATCAGGCTATTGTGGCTTTTGGGAATCAGATTTTGAAGATGCAAAGCAGGATAAAGGGGAGAAGTTAGCAAAAAAACCTTTGGCTTTCCAAATAGCCAAAACCCTGGTGCTAACCATAAAATTCAAGGGATGAAAATAGTCTCAGATCAATTTCCTTGAGAATCATTTTCTCTCCTTCTAAATGCCTAACGCTCAGGCCTGCAGGTGAACACACAACACACACACCTGCTGCGTAGTAGAAGGAAATCCAAGATGGAGGCGGTTTTCCTAAACCAGACAGGGGAGGTGGTGGCAGCAGCAAATGGTAGAGTTCTGTGAAAGAAAAAAGAGAAAGTTGCCGAGCCAGTAAGAAACTTTGTCCTTCTGTGGACAGCCAAGCTCTGCTTGTGTATTTGCATCCTGCTGAGAATGCTTATTGCTTTGCCCCCGCACACCCACCTTAGCAGTCTCCCCGATATATGGGGAAAAAATTAAGCTGGAGGGTATTAAGAAACAGACCTTCATTTGCTTGATTTTCAAGGGCCTTCCTATCTCCCGCCGGCAGTTCCAGCGCCTCGTGACTCCTTCAAAGAGCAGCTCTCCAGGAAGGCTGAGGCGTCCTTTCCCTCCTTCTTATCGGTGTCCCTCAGACTGACTCATTTGCCTAATGGTAGCTCTGTATCTGCCACAAGACACACGGTGCACCTGAAGCAAATGGCCAGGGGTGACCTCTCCAAACAGAACTCTTTCCTTTTTTCAAGTTTGAGCACCAGAAACCTTCCAGCATCCTCGTTTCCTCACTCCCACCCTCATTTCTCACCTGCAAAAACAAGTCACTAGCTTTGGGGCGGGCTGGGGGAGGAAGAAAGGTAGGCAGACTCAAATAAAAAACAATTTATCCAAACTCTTGGTCTTGACAGCAAAAGCACAGGAGCCAAACAACCACAGGAGACGGTCTTGCAAACATGCCATCATTTAAACTGTTAGCCAGGAATGTTATTTCCTACACTTCTGTATTCCAGGAACAGAAAACTCAAATTCTGCCGCTGGAATTATGCATTGGGCGTATTTATTATGAGGCATTTAATGCCTGTAGTATAAGAAAGCTGATAGGTTGCTTCTTAGTGGACGGCTTTCTGATCGCACTGGACAGATGAAGCTGCCTGATACCATGTCAGAACATTCATCCGTCTAGCTCAGTGCTGTCTGCTCTATCTGGCAGTGTCTCTCCAGGGTCTCAGGGCCAAGCTACACATGACGAATGACACTTGAATGGCAAGTGGATTTAGTGGAGGGCAAGTGAACAGGGAGAAATACACTTGCTGTTCAAGTGTCATTCGTCATGTGTAGCTTGGCCCTCAGACAGGGATCTTTCCCAGCCCTGCTCTTTGGCATCCTTTCCACTGGAAATTCCAGGGATTGAACCAGGGCCCTTCTTGATATAAAGCAGGTGTTCCACCACTGATTCCCAATTGTTTAGATAATGGATTGAGTGTATTTTCGGTGTGACCCAGCCAAGCTCTTCTGATGTCCCAACATTTCCCCTTCTTTTCCCCTCTCCCTTTCCAATTTACAGTGCCATTCTAAGGAGTAGATCCAGAGGCGTTAGCCGTGTTAGTCTGCAAAATAGTAGTAGCAAAATAGAAAATAGTTAGTAGCAAAATAGAAAATAGTTAGTAGCAAAATAGAAAAGAGTCCAGTAGCACCTTTAAGACTAACCAACTAGTCTTATGCATGCATCTGAGGAAGAGAACTGTGGTTCTCGACAGCTTATGCTACAGTAAAGTTGGTTAGTCTTAAAGGTGCTACTGGACTCTTTTCTATTCTAAGGAGTTACACCTTGCTAAGACCACTGAAAAGTGTAGTTCTTAGAATGCATAGCCAGTGTCCCAACAGCTGGGCAAAATCCTCTACTCGTTTCTCAGATGGAAGTGGCTTGTCAAGAGTAGAAATCATTGATTCATATATTTATATAAATTGGGTCTTCAATCCTGGCCCATCTGCAGGACTCAAGGTCTGGGTATTCACGGAGCACACACTGTGTCATATGTTGCTGCTAGTTCTCAGCTCGGGTTGTAACATCAACACAGTTTGTCTTTCCCCTCCACCATTTCAGTTCATTGGCTGCCACTGACACAGGAGCAGGGGATTTGCCCCGTGAAGAGGGCAAAGGACACTGCATGTAACAGAGGAGAGGGTGAAAAAGTTCCACCTTACAAAGGCTTGTCATAAATTTGGACAGAATAGTTAATACCAGACATTCTATTCTATCTGTTGTTGCTGGTGGTTATCTGAGGGCCAAGCTACAAGTGCCGAATGACACTTGAACGGCAAGTGAACAGACTCACGTTGATCAAGTGGAGCGCAAGTGAACAGGGAGGAATACATATTCAGGGCCAAGCTACAAGTGACGAATGACACTTGAACGGCAAGTGGATTGAGTGGAGAGCAAGTGAACAGGGAAGAATACACTTGCCGTTCAAGTGTCATTTGTCACTTGTAGTTTGGCCCTCACTTGCCGTTCAAGTGTCGTTCGTCACTTGTAGCTTGGCTCTTAGACCAGCTATCCCCAGCTGTACCTGGGGACACCATGGCACCTATTAATATGTTCACTAAAATCCTCTTGCTTCTTCAATCACGGGGGGGAAAAGACTCTTGAATGGAGCAGGAGGGGGAAGGGGTAGCTTTGGGTCACTCCCTACCAACCGATCAACTAGCCAAGTGAGGAGATCATCCAGGGCAGGTTGTCACAGCTGTGTGCCTTTTGCTTGGCCATAAACCTTAATGTTCCCCGGAGAGCCCTTTGTTTGGCAAATCAGAATCTGCCGGTGGTCTCCAGCCCCAGGGATGTTCGTCTCGCCTCAACCAGGGCCGGAGCCTTTTCGACCTTGGCACCAACCTGGAGGAACTCTCTGTCTGTAGAGACTTAGGGCCAAGCTACACATGACAAATGACACTTGAATGGCAAGTGTATTTCTCTCTGTTCACTTGCCCTCCACTCAATCCACTTGCTGTTCAAGTGTCATTCATCATGTGTAGCTTGGCCCTTAGTCATGGCAGGATTTGCTATCTTTTCACCGGGCCTGCAAGGTGGAGTTGTTCCGCCGGGCATATAGCGGTTGAGGCAAGTGCCCTCCTCTCTTCAATCAGCCTCCCACCAGGGGGAATATAATCCCCCTGGTCTGCTGAACATCAACAGTTTGCCACCCGCCCCCAGGGGTTTCCTGTACTTAGCAGAACTGTGCAATAAGAATGCTGCGATGTTTTTATTGAATGTGTTTTAATTAGTGTGCTACTGTTTTGTTCCTTTTTTGTGATCCGCTCTGAGCTTGGTTTTCAGGGAGAGCAGAATATAAGTCAATAAAATAATAATAATAAAAAAATAAACACAGCCTTTCTTATGTCCCTGGGCTTGGAAATCACAGAGGAAACAAAGCACCCCTTTCTGCTGAAAACTAAAACCAAACACAAAAACACAGAACCCATGGCAACAATGTTGTGATGGCACAGCCTCCATTTTGTGACTGGCTTTGCCCCCATGGCAGCCATTTTGTGGTGTGTCCCCCCCCCCCAACATACTCAAAATTTCAAAATATCCACAGTTCAACAGGGATCCCTGTTTCAGGCTCTGGGCTTAACGGTCAATGTGGATGTGAGATAGTAATGTCCTCTTCAAAAGAGCAGCACAGACGGAACATTCAACGAGGTTGTCTTATCCCATTATTCTAAAAAACACTTGATTCTTTGAGCATTTACTCAGAAGTACATTTTCTTGTGCATATTAGGGCTTTCTAGCAACAGCATGCTTTGGGGGTCTCTGTGCTGAATCACTGAGCAGAGGCCATGGCGATTTGCTTCAAAGGCTGGGTGATCCAGCCCTGACAGCATCTTGGCAGACACAATGGACAGGAGGAATAAAGGTAAGGGAACAGGTTGCTAAAGGATGTGATCAAATTTTACATCCTTGCTGGTTCTACTCTGGGTTGGCAACCTCAAGATAGGACCTGGAGATCTCCTGGAATTAGAACTGATCTCTAGGCAACGGCAATTAGTTCCCCTGAAGAAATTGGCTGCTTTGGAGGGTAGGTTCTATGGCATTATACCCTGCTGAGGCCCCTCCCCTCCCCAAACCCCCCTTCCAGGCTCCACCCCCAAATCTCCAGGCATTTCAGATTCACAGCTTGCAACCATAGTTCCACTTGATTATTTCCCGCTGTCATTTGGCTTGGACCTGGTATTTTTCACATCACTTGAAGTTCCCTTGTGGTCTTTCTTTGCATAAAATAGATGCCCTTTCTAATGCTATTGGGGCATCAGCAAATCACCATTATATGTTTTTTATCCATCTAAATGCTATATATTGTTCAAATAAGTTACATGTGAAAGAAACAAAAAAATTTGTCCAAACCAACCACAAAAAAGTGTGGACCAAATTTTTTAAAACATGCTTATCCGGTGCATAAGATAGAGGGTGGACTAAGGAATCCTGAGATAGCAGAAGGGGAGGGGCTGTGATTCAGTGAGAAAGCATCTGTTTTGCATGCAGATGTCCCTGTGTTCAGTTCTCAGTCTCCAGATAAAAAGATGAGGTAATGTGAAAGACTTGTGGCTGAGACCCGAGACAGCAGCCCCCAGTCAAAGCAGCCAATGCTCATTACTCACAGCGATAGACTAATGGACTGACTCTGTATAAGTTAGCTTCTTGTGCTCATAAGTTTGAACAACCTTCAGATCAGATACTTCCTAGTCATGTCTGTCTTCTTTCTGCAGTCCCTAGGATCTGGGGCCAAACTGAATGAAATGGAAACAATGAAGACTTGCTAGAACTGAACCCACGAGCTGCGGAGCTGTAGCTCCTTGCTGAAGTTATGCACTCATCATGCATCACCTAAATTTAATTAGAAACACACATCTATCAGTGTATCTGATATGGACAGGTCTATTCAAATACATTTGCTTAGCAGTTCCTGAATTACCCTTTGCTAGTTCTGTGCAGTGGAGTTCTGTCGCCCCCTGCTGTTTGCTGATCTCTGAAAGCTGCTTGTCAGTCCGTGGCTGTTTTTAACAGAGACCAGAGTGATGGGGGCACAAACTCCACTGCATCACAGCCGAAATTGTAGACACATACACAGAAATACATCCTTCTAAGAGCAAATCTGACCGTCCCAATGCCAATCAGCAGGGCAACAAAACAGAGCTGCTCACAGACAAGTTAAGGGGTTCTGCATACTTCGAAGACTCCAAGTGCAATGGAAATTTATAAACTAATAGTTTATAAGATTACAAGAAATGGATCAAAATCTAGATCCAAAAATGGAGATTTGTCACAAAACAAGATGTAGCTAAGTTAGTATCAGATACTGATCCAAATGTGACTCTGGCAGTAATAAAAATGTTGTCTATGGCATCAGATGGCATCACTCTCTAATTTAAAATCGTATACTTAAAACTGCATATTTATATTTCCCACATTGTATAATTATGTTTTTTCACAATGTTTGTATATGAATATAATCTTTCCTGTAGGTTATGACCTGTTGGTCTGTGAGCATTAATAAAAGACAGAGACTGATTAAGAAGATTACAAGCCAAATGCTCTGGTGGGGACTGAGCCTGTTAATTGCCCTCCAAAAAGCATGGCATGTTAAGAGCAGTGGAGTTCCCATTCAAGAAAAGTGGAAAGGCAGGTGGAAATTGGCCAGCTCAAGCGTCTAACCGTCTATAGTATCCAGGAGACTGTGAGCCATGCATCCTTCTCCTCTCCAAAAACGTTCTTAATTTTGTTGAAAAAAATACAATGTGTGAGTGCACCTGATTTGGAAGCCAGTGGTGAGCACATATTGTAGCCAACTCACAGCATGCTTTCTTTCTCGGACTGGTTAGATACTCTTTATATCCCCTTAAACCTAAGGGGGTGGGGGGGGTCACCTTCTGCTGGGCATGTCCTTCAAGAAAGATCTCCAGTTGTCAAAGGATCATTGCTTAACCATTAGCATCCCTTAAAGAAACATCAGCCAACTATTCTGGGCTATTAGCCTAGCAAAAAAGTAGCCAGCCAGCAGCCTCATGAGTGCATGAACCTGCCTTTAATTGAAGCAGACCAGGGGTCCATCAAGCTCAGTATAGTTTACTCAGACCAGCAGGGGCTTTCCCGGATCTCAGGTGGAGGCTTTTCACATCACCTGCCACCAGATCCTTTTAACTGGAGATGCCAGGGATTGAACTGGGACCTTCTGCATGCCGAGCAGATGCTCTACCTCTGAGCCACAGCCTCTCCCACTACGTCATCAGAAATGTATTGCACATCATTATTGGGCTTGGTGGTTTGCACCCATTATCATCTAAAATTCAATATAGTAGAAGACTACAGAGAGAGAGAGGAGAAAGATGGAGGTAAGGGTAAGCAGGTGAAGAATGGGCTCCCGATCAGTTTCAGCAGAGGTTGATGGAGGCTTAGGAGACAGTGGTTTGGTGGTCTCATGAGCAGAATAGCTGTTCAACAATAAAGAAGGGCAGTATCTTCTAATTCCCACCACTCCAACTCTGAGCAGCGTCCCACACTGTTTCTGAGGGTGCCCTGATTCTCAGAAGGAGCACCACAAGGGGAAGCGAAGGTCCATTCTCCAAGCTGTTCTTTGGATCCCAGCCTAAGTGAACAGTTTCACCTCTACTTGACTTAAGAGTGGTGTGCAATTGTAGAACAATACCCATTTCAACACTTATCTATGTCCTGATATTTGCATTCGGTTAGTTTCAGGTGGGTAGCTGTGTTGGTCTGTAGTAGAAAAGCAAGATTCGGGTCCAGTAGCACCTTAAACACCCTGACCTGGATAGCCCAGGGAGCCTGATATCAATCTCAGAAGCTAAGCAGGGTCAGTCTAGGTTCTCCATTACAGCTGCAAGACCAGGATGCCTACATTTCCCATCAAAACTTGAGGGAAGCCGACTAGTGTCCAACCTGTGTAAGACGTCACTTGTAGTTTGGCTCTCAGAGCAGTGAACTCTTGACTGATCTCCTCCGGATCAAGGCAAATGCCCAAACAATGCATTCTGCAGCCCTTAAACCAGGCTCCATATTCAAAGAATTTCAGACGCCAGTCCCAGAAAATTTCAAAGGTAAAACAGGTAGGGCTTCGTTCTTTCTCTTTTGGATTTGCATTTGGTATTTCAAATCAGTGTTGGCACTTGTCAGTTGGACCCCTGTAGTCTGATCCAGGGACCCAAAGAAGACCCTAAATACATGACAGATGTAAGTTCCATACGTTATGGTGCTGGTGTTTTGCCTAGCTAAGGACTCCATAAGGGCAACCATGTTTTTTGTTTTCTTGCATACAAAAGCTAGCTCACAATGGGGGGCCTGGGGGCTGGTTTATCACTGTTTCCTCATCTTCCTTTCTGCCTGCATTCCCTTTTGATAAGAATGCTGCCTGCGATGGATCAGAGGAAACATTGCCATTTGAAGAGGCCACCAAAGAAAATACGCGGGGGGGGGGGGGGTTAAAAGATTTGTAGCCAATTATTGAGTTCACCTCTACAATGACAGAGAAAGAAGTGAGTAAGAGAAAGAAGTGAACATTTGAGTAACCAGTAGGTAAATGGAACAGCCAGAAGCATGACTGCATTTGTACATACTGGAACAGAGAACAGCTCAAACAGTAAAATAATAACATAAGAATAGCCTGTTAGATCAGACCAAGTGTCCATACAGTCCAGGAAAACTTTCCCCACTCTGGCCTAGAGATGCTTCTGAAAGGCCAGTCCATCTTCCTTCTGTTGTTACTCCCACCAACACTGAACTGCAATTCAGTCCCAGATTGTAATGCAATCACTATCTGTCTGTCTGTCTGTCTGTCAGAGAGAGAGAGAGAGTTTGGGGGATGGTAGATCTGGGAGTAGGACAAGGATCGCCATGGGAAAGCAGTTTGAGAAAATGCAAGTGTGAAACACTGGCTAATTATGAACCATTTTTTTACTTCTTTATTTGAAAAAGGACCATTTTTCCCCCTAATGCTTGAGGCTGCTGCTTGCAGTCTAAAGCCAAAATCCATGCAATTCTGGTTGGCTTCAATAAAAACTCTGACAGGTCTTTTGCTTTTTGCATTTTGTTGTGGACCAACATTTGTGTTGGTGTTGCAGTTCAAAGAGAGGAATGACTTTAGTTAGCATCTCCATTCTCCACTCAGAGTTCCACCCCGACCCTGAGCACCTCCTCTATGTCAGCAGGAACTGGGTCCAATTTTGGAAGATAAAGGGTCAAACCAGCAAAGCTATGGACTTGAGTGATATTCAGCAAATCTCCGTCTCCGTCTATTTCTCTCTGTGTGTGATAGTTTTAAAAATGGATGAGATTACTGTTGTGGAGCACTTTCTACATGGGAACACATTATCCCATTGTCTGTCTACTGTCGTAATACCTCTATTATGGTACAAAGGAGTCGTCTTATAAAGCAGAAATCCATCTTCTTCTCAGAGAGATGGAAAGGCACCAAAGAAGCTGGTGCCTAATTGTCTGGGACCAGTGAGATAATGGACAATTTCTGAGCGACTTGAAGAAATTGCTCACGTAACAGACAGAAAACCATAACATGCAGAAGTGGCCATCATAATATTCTCATGTGTTCCATAAAACGTCCTCCATCAGGAGACAGGCTGTGAAAACTTCCTGTACATGTTGGTTGGTTAATAATAATAATAACAACATTCGATTCATATACCACCCTTCAGGAAAACTTAACACCCACTCAGAGCGGTTTACACAGTATGTTATTATTATCCCCACAACAATCACCCTGTGAGGTGGGTGGGGCTGAGAGAGCTCTGGAAGAGCTGTGACTGACCCAAGGTCACCCAGCTGGCTTCAAGCGGAGGAGTTGAGCATCAAACCCAGTTCTCCAGATTAGAGTCCCATGCTCTTAACGACTATACCAAACTGGCTCTCTCTGGGCCAAGCTACAAGTGACGAATGACACTTGAACGGCAAGTGTATTTCTCCCTGTTCACTTGCCCTCCACTCAATCCACTTGCCATTCAAGTGTCATTCGTCATGTGTAGCTTGGCCCTCTGTCTCTGGTTAGATGCTGGGTTCTAGACAATGGTGCAGGGGGCTGGTCACCATTCCTCCTACAGAGGCTAAAAGTTTGTGCATTCGTCCACCTTCTGTGCATTCATCCCCCCAATGCTTCCTGAGTTGTGAATGCCTCCAGGCCAAGTTCTCCTACTTTTCTGCTTTTTAAATGTAGAAAAGAGGACCCTGAAAGACACCTTTGGCCACTTTTATTGCTGATGTCTTTGCAAACTCTTCTTAGTAAATCTAGTTCTTAGTATATATTGCTTTTGTAGATCATCACTCCCCATCTCGCCTGGCTTTTACAGCAGTTTCCCCAGTCCTGCCTCCTTAAAGATCCCACTAACACAACCATAATGCTGGAAAACTGTTCCCCTCAAATGGCCTGGGTCAGAGGTAAGCTCTTTCCTGAGTTCTGTGTTGGCCCTCCAGGACAACTGGTTGACCACTGTGTGAAATGTAATGTCAACTAGACGGCCCACTGGTCTGCTCTTCTGATGTTCTATCTTTTTGAGAGAGCAAATCTCAGCATGAAAATTAAAAAAATAGGACTCTGTCTTAGTTAATACCTACCCCAATCTTCTGGAGCCAAAGCAAGAACATCACACCGCCTTGGGCGCATTGAAATGAAAGGCAGCCTGGTCATCCCGAAGCTAGAGATGGGCACGGAACAAAATATGAACCAAAATTCGTGACAAACCAGGCCGGTTTGTGGTTCATGAACCAGTGGATCATCAGATCCCATTTCTGACGAACCACCACGAACTTTAGGCTGGTTTGTTTGGGTCATTTTTCAGTTCATCACTGCAGACAGCCTGGTGCCAATCAATCAGTTTCCTAGGCAACAGGGGATGGATTTCCTGCAGACCTTCTGCTGACCCAGAAGTGGTGATTTGCTGGCCCAGAAGTGACATTTTCACAAACCAAAATGAACCGATTCGTGAACTGGGGCAGGTTCGTGAAAGTGTATGGTTCATGGTTCGAAATTCTGTGTGGTTGTGTTTGGATTCATCCCTTCCAACTCAGCTTAATTCTTACAGTAGCACTAGAATGGCTTCTCTTGTGGAACAGTGAGGCTTGAAGAGAAGTTCTGGCTGGATAGGAGACAAGCCTGGCTGTGGAGGGGGAAAAAAGCAGTGTGGAAACAGGAAATGCATGAAAAGAAAGGATCGTGAGTTCAATTCACATCAGGGAAAAGCAAAATCAAAACTAGGGAAATGGGGGAGTGAAATAGGAGAATTTTGAAATCATCTCTGTTAAATATCAACAAAGACAGTGTCAGGCAAACCTATCAAGGGTGGGTGTAGTAGAGATACAGTGCCATGACAGAAACTTAATTGTTGCCCCTTTTTCTTTCCAGGCAGAACAGAATTGAGAAGTTGCTCCTACAAGATGAATCAAGATGAGTAGCCGTGTTAGTCTGTCTGTAGCAGTAGAAAAGAGCAAGAGCAACATTTGTGCTAGGGTATGAGCTTTCAGGAGCCACAGCTCAGATCTGAAGAAATGACTTACGAAAGCTCATACCCTATCACAAATTTTGTTAGTCTTATAGGTGCTACTGGTCTCTTGCTCTTTTCTACTGCTACAAGATGAAGGTTGCCTTTTTCTAGCAGAAGCAACTGCTGTGGGTAATTTAAATTTTATTTATGGATTAAACCTATGTGTGTTTACTCAAAAGTATCTCCTATTATGCTCAATGGGGCCCACTCCCAAATAAGTGTGCAAGGGATTGTAGCCTTACTTGTATATTTATGGCACTCCTTTTAAGGAACACCCTCCACCCCCAAAGATTCAGCTGGCAACAAGAGTGCTAAGTTTCCAGCATCAGCTAAAGATGCCCTTGCTTAGCCAAGCTTTACGTTGATTACTTTAAATGTGATTTTAATATGTGGTTATGGTTCATACTTCTTGCATTGTGTGTAGGCTGCCTTGAGCGCTTCATGCAGGGAGAGAGAGTGAGAATTTATGGAAATAATTTTAGCAGCATTGATGCATTTTGCAAAAACTGCTTGTTCTTGTGGACCATGAAAACTGGGAGCTTTTTTTGTTTTTTAACCCAGACCCCCCATTGTTTTCCGGCCCTTTGGAACTGTTGCCTGTCAGGCGTAGCCGTGCC
This sequence comes from Eublepharis macularius, assembly GCF_028583425.1. Lineage (NCBI taxonomy): Eukaryota > Metazoa > Chordata > Lepidosauria > Squamata > Eublepharidae > Eublepharis > Eublepharis macularius. The sequence continues at coordinate 52,800,890 of NC_072803.1, read as the reverse complement.
AGTTACGAAAATTGTACTGGTGTGGAACCGAAGCCTACTCGACCAGATGTCATGGGGATACCATGATCAGGCAGATGGGACTGCAAATGCCTTCTGGGTCTCAGGTGGCTGGATTAGGATGCAGAGGGCACACAGCCAACAAGCGAGGAAGAGAGGAGATTAGCCCCCAAGGACCGACTCTCTGCTGAGGGCATTTGCCTGTTTGTTCGGTCGCTGCCTTTGGGTTCTTTGCACTGCTGCTGCTAACCAGTTCTGAACATTGCTCTCCAAATTGGGCGTTTCTCCTGGGAAAGCAAGGGCTGCGGGCAACAGATGCAGCTAGCAACCAGAGGGAAGGAAACCAGTTAAGAGCTAAAGAAGGACAGAATCTGGGGACAGAAAGGGTGCGTAAAGGGAGTGTTCCTTAGGAAGATCAACAACAAAGCCTTTATTGGCATATTTCAGGTTATTCCTCAGGAAGATCTGGGGAGCTGTCCCTGAATTTTGAATTTTCATTTAAAAAAAATTCTTTAGTCCACGTGGCAATATGAGTTATATTCAGTACTTCTGTACAGGGTTTCCTGTTTGAGGGCTGGTTTGAACTTTACCATGAAATATTACCATGGGTAATATTTATTATTTGTTTTCTTTATTATGTTCTGTTTCAGCAGTTCTTCATCTTTGTATTGGATCCTTGCTCATGCTATATCTTTGTCAAATCCTATGACATTGTTTATGGAAATGGCCTTGATACTGTATGGAAATGTCTTGATACTGGTTGTACTAATTTCACACTACGTAATCCGCCTTGAGTCTCAGTGAGAAAGGTGGACTATAAATGACATAAATAAATACATAAAATAAAACAAAATAAAAATACTTTACTTAAACCTCCCAACTTTTTCCCCTGTGGAAACCCAAGTTGGCTTACATAATTTTTTTCGCCTCCATTTTATCCCCACGAAAACCCTGAGAGGTAGGTTAGACTGAGGGCCAAGCTACAAGTAACGAATGACACTTGAACGGCAAGTGTATTTCTCCCTGTTCACTTGCGCTCTACTCAGTCCACTTGCTGTTCAAGTGTCATTCATCACTTGTAGCTTGGCCCTGAGCCAGTGTGACTGACCCAAGGTCACCCAGTAACTCAATGCCTCAGCATGGATCCCTCCTTGCAGGTTAATCCACCAAGGGCAGCACTACCCCCCTACATCTTGGCCACTGCAGACCTTCATCCTGGGAGCTATGGTAACTCACAAACCCTTACCCAAATACATCCACAGCTTAAAAACCAGTGGTGTAGTGGTTACAGTGATAGGTAGGGTTACCAGATGCCCTTACCCTCAACCTGGTGCTTACCTTTTCGCCGTTCCCATCATGCTTCTCATATGTGTGCCCTTGTGCTTGTGTGATGATGTCACTTCCAGGAAGTGATGTCATCGTGAAGGTGCAGGGTCACGTGTACACTTTGCAGCAGGATGACTTGGGCCCAAATGGGCATCTGAGAAGCGCAGGAGTGCTCTCAGGACAGTGTGATGCCATCACTCCTGGGAAGTGACATCATTGCACCACCCAGGAGGCCTGTTCCTATACCTTCCCCCCCCATGTAGTGGGGGGCAGAGGATGAAAGTGGGGAATCTTCTACCCTCACTGGGGGAATGGGATCCCTTGTGACAGACTAGTATCTGTGAAACTCAGGTTCAAATCCCCACTCTGCCATGGAAGCCTACTGGATGACCTTGGATCAGTCACACACTTTCAGCCTAACCTACATCGCTGGGTTGTTGTGAGGATAAAACCGAAGAAAAAATAATAAGGTAAGCTGCTTTGAGAGTCTCACTGAGGAGAAAGATAGGATATAAATGAAGTAAATAAAATTATGGTCAATGCTTTCTTTGAAAATGTGCCAGAAAGGTGAACAATAATGCATGAGCAAAGCTACTGTTTTGGAAACCAATGGACCGCAGCAAATCTGGTTACACACTCTGAATGCTCATGGAACTTGGTTGTTTAGATTCTAAAATCTCAAAAGCCCCCTAAGGCCAAGCTTGAAATCGATCTACACTGAAAGAATTCTCTCTGTTTTGCATTGCCACCCCTCTTAAATTAGCGCCCAGCGGGAGTTTTAGCTGATAGAAATAACTCTGCAGCATCTAGGAAGCTAACACAATCCCAACCATTGGTCCCCCACCCTGGCTCCCAGCTTGCTGCACTCTCTAGATGTTGTAATTGCTGTCAGAAATTCACCCAGGACTAGCTGGCCCAGATCTATATTCCCTCTACAGTCCCCGGTGCATTTGCGGCCTCTGAGGAATTCCTTTTCAGCTTTTCTCCTCTGCAGAAAAACCTATTAAGTCCATCAGATGTTCCCGTCCTTCTCTAACAATCCTCTTCCCAATTTTTTAAAACTTACTGCAGAAGAGCCATTTGCAGCAGAGGTAATGGAATTCTTGTGAGTTTGCAAACTATTAGTAAAAGGGGAGAGACTGCCGCTATTTATCTGCTAATACAGTAGTTGGGGAGGGGATGCTTCGTTAATTGCATTTGGAATCTATCGTAACGATTTGCCCATCTGAATGCAAACATGCCGACTGAGGCTTCTGTATTAGCAATAGATTCCCAAGGAATTCATGGTTGGGATAGGAAAGGTGGTAAATGGACCATTAATTTACAACATAATTAGAAAAGGGTAGTTATCTGGATTGGAGGGAACTAATATTTGAGAGTTTAAGGCAGTCAAGGACAAGGTTAACAGCACAACATAAAAATTTAACCAAACAGTGGTTGGGGAGAAAAGAATTTCTCAAAAACAGAAGTATTAAAGAAGTCTCAAAAGACTGTTAGAAGATTTTCCATGTTAGCCTTAACTGTGCCCACCAACAGTCACTTCCCCTGCGGCTCACTAGAGTGGTCTCCACATTCTGAAAACATTTGGAATGGAGTGGTTTGGAGTGCATTTGGAGAAGTGATGCAATGGGACAAACTAGAACCTGAGAGAAGTTGGCATGCCCCAAAGGGTCTTAGAAATCACTGCTGGTCTGAAAGCCCGCAGATGCCATCCATCACATAACGGCCTGGGATCCATCTCAGGTCTGAAAGGCCTTGGAGAGGAAAGGATTCAGAAAGCCATGAAATCCACAGGGCTTGAGAAAATCCCTTATGCATTTAGTCTGTCGAGGCCACGTCCCAAAGCGAAATAGGGTTGCCAGGTCCCTCAGAGTCCAAACCAGAGGATGGCTGGTTATGAGGGATGTGTGGGAGGGGACTTTCAGCTGATTTTAAGCAAAATATCCCTGCATGGGGTCTTTCCTTTTGTTGTCACGGCAGAAATAATTAATTCCTGGCATAACAATAAAGGCTCTGGAGCACGCGGGAGTGCACTTCAGAGCTCCTGGGCCCGTTCCCCATAACTCCCCCCCCCCACCTGGTAAGAGGCAGTAAGAGGCTGGGAGCGGGGAATCCCCTACCCCCACTGGGGAACTGGGAACCCTAAAAATAGATGACATCATCATGCTTTTCCATTTCCAAGAGGGCAGACCATACTAAACCAAATCAAAGCCTGGCACACTGATGTCAGTTGACAGTAAACTAATAAACTCTGATGTATTGTCGAAGGCTTTCACGGCCGGACACTGAGAGATCTCTGTCTTTTGGTGCTACACCTCTGAAGATGCCAGCCACAGCTGCTGGCGAAACGTCAGGAACTACAATGCCAAGACCATGGCAATACAGCCCGGAAAACCCACAACAACCATAATAAACTCTGGTTCCTTCAGTAATTTAAGTTATCAGCTGCTGCAAAGTAAGGACAAAACTTGGCGGGCCCTCCTTATTGACATTGCATCTCGATATACCATCCCAGACAAATTACTTCAACTTTTGGGAAGCAATGTCGACTTAAGGGAATGGATTTATAAAGAAGATGCCCTAATTGATAAATTTCTAATCAGTAAAACTAAATTTGATCCATGGTATAAAACCATCAAAAAAGACCACACTAGCACGTATCACTGACTGATATTACAATTTTTAAGCTCAGGGTAGCATTTACATCATCACACTTCCAGTCTATGCCAAGTGAGATGCTACTCAGGTGATTCCAAAAAAACCCCCATTGATCAGCTTAAATGTACCTGTGGAACCTCAGTCAAGGACTTACCACACTATGGTTTAAACTGTCCCTTATACCAGGAACCAAGGGGAAAATTTCTTGCCAATATTTTATCTGGTCTTCATCTTCTGCCTGATTTTGGTAAATTAAATCTCATTCAGATACAGATCCTTTTATTTCCAATAGGAGGGCACTCTATGCCCTCCTATTGTTGCCTTATAGTCTGTTAGAAACCATTTAATTTTAAAGTTGCTTATATATTAGGAAAAATGCATTTTACTGTAATTATATTTGTATGCATGTTTTATTATGAAAGGTTTTGGATTGTGAAGGCCGATGGCCATATACAATAAATTCTCTTCTTCTTGTACAAAGATTAGTCACAATTGATAGTGACAACTTGGCTTGGCATCTGCAGCTTGGAAAATTCCTGTAGATTTTGGGATGCTGCATGGGGAGGGCAGAGTTTGGGGAAGGCAGGATGCTCAACAGGGCTGTAGTGCTGTAGAATTTGGCCTCTGAAGCTGCCATTTCTCCAGGGGAACTGATCTCTGTAGTCTGGAAAATCAGTTGCAATTTGGGGAGCGCTCCCGGCACTTAATAACCCTAGTATCCACCAGTGGCTCAGGCCTTTGCACAAGCTGAGCACAGCCTAAGGGCCAAGCTACAAGTGACGAATGACACTTGCCTGGCAAGTGAACAGACTCACGTGTATTCCTCTCTGTTCACTTGCCATTCACTTGCGCTCCACTTGATCAAGTGGAGAGCAAGTGGAGCGCAAGTGAACAGGGAGTACTACATGTGAGTCTGTTCACTTGCCAGGCAAGTGTCATTCATCACTTGTAGCTTGGCCCTCAGAGACAGCAGGCTTTCTGGACTCTTCCTTGGAGGAATTCAAACTTTGGACTAACCAAATGGTCATCCGCTGAAGAGACAACTTTTTAAATATCTAGATTTGATCAGTTACTACAGGTCTTATTTGAGACTATCAGTTGTTTCTATCTCACTTGGATGGTACTACCATGACATTTCACTGAAAGCAAACACTTTAAGGTGAGTTTGAAGGCAAAATAGCTGAGTAATTTGAAGGTGGTAAGCCTTTTTTAAGGCTCAGAGAGGCATGGAGATTGAATGATGAGGGTGTGGCTCACTAGACAGCTGCTGTAGCATAGTTAAGTGGTAGGGCTGCGAATCAGCACTGTGCTGGTTTGACTCAAACTACTGCCATGAGCTCAGCAGGTAGCCTTGGGTAAGGCACTTCTCTCAGCCCCAGCTGTCAAGATGTATAGTGGTTATAATAATAACACTGACTTTGTTCACTGCTCTGAGTGGGCACTAATCTGTCTAGAAGGGTGGTTCATAATAACACACATAATAACATAATAACACTGTTATTGTTATTATGGTAAAAATATGTCTTGTTTACAGAAGGGTCCATGGTTAGTCCCTGGCAACTCCATTTAAAAGATCTTGTGGGTGGGGAAAGGCCTGTCTTTGCCCAAGATTCTGGAGATCAGATGACAGTCAATATTGAGCTTTATGGACCAAGGGTTTGATTTACTATAAGAGAGCTTCATACATTCACTCAAGGGCTCCTTAGCATTGCATATTAGTTTTCACCTCTTTTTAAATGCATATTGTTTTTCAAAAGCAAGCTAGATTCAACAACAGAATTAATGTAATGTCACCATGAATGAAGGATAAAAAGCACCCCGATCAGTGGGTTGACTAGCAAACCACAGCCTTGCTTCTGCAAACCTAATCCTCTCCATTTTTGAACCTGAACTTAATCGGATTCTGGTTGGTTACACTGCCTATCAGAAACCTGATCTGAGATAGTAAGTGTTCCTTGCTTCCACTGGCTAGGACAGTGGCACCATGGTCCTGTCCTCTAGCCAAGATATTGGTCTGCCTGGGGACACAAGGGAGAGGAGGAATTTCTAGATTGGTGGGACACCTCCAGCCAGCAGTCCTCTTCCCCAACACTGCTTGATGGGCCAACTGGCGGATAGGGGGAATTGCCGGTGATGCAGTGATGTCACTTCCAGAGTAACTAGGAAGTGACATCGCAAACAGCCTCCCTCCCCATGTATGCTGGTAAAGCTCCTGGTTGCCAGCCTTAGGCTGGGAATCTTTGGAGGAAGAAATGGGCTGTACGTTGATGAAAGCTACAGCTCGAACAGAACAATAAAAGCTGATCCCTCCAGTGAAGTCAATGGGCCATTGAATGCAAAGTGACTTAACTTCAAAGTACTGAAATGACTTCTGGTTCTGATGTTACATGGCATTCATCTATGGCAGCCTCTGGAGAAGGGCTTTTTTTCAGGGGGAACGTGGGGGAACGGAGTTCCGGAACCTCTTGAAAATGGTCACATGGCTGGTGGCCCCGCCCCCAGATCTCCAGACAGAGGGGAGTTTAGAGTGACCTCCACGCCGCTCAGCAGCGCGGAGGGCAATTTAAACTCTCCTCTGTCTGGAGATCAGGGGGCAGGGCCACCAGCCATGTGACCATTTTCTCTGAGGGCAACCCACTGAGTTCCACCACCTCTATTCCCAGAAAAAAAGCCCTGCTCTGGAGGAAAAGGATCCCATCTTTTCAGACACTGAGAACTGTATGTATAAATGCTGATGTGACATCCTTGATGCCTGAAGCTCTGGGCAGTTGCCCCCCTTCTCTCCCCCCACCAAAAAGGAAGTCATCTGAAGCCTGCCTCTACCTGATAATACCATGCAAATATATTTAATTGATGTGGGTTTATAAAATTGTGCATGGAGTGGAGAAAGTGGATATAGCGTTTTCTCCCTCTTCCATAATGTTAGAAATCAAGGTCACCCAACAACACGAGATTCAGGACAAGCAAAAACAAACAACCCATGGTCATTTGATGCATGATTAATTTAGGGAATATGGAGACGGTTACTGATTCTGACAGCTTTAAAAAGAGGATTATGTCAAGCCATAGAGTGTAGGTCCATCAAAAGTTATTAATCAGGCCAGCAATCTTTTCGAATTTTGCTCGAAGTTGCTGTAAATTTTCGAGAGATGATTGCGGATTAGTGAGATTGACTGCAAATTCTTGATTGTATATAGTTTAACAGTTGATAGTTATTTAAAAAAAGGAAAAAAGAAAAGAAAAAAATTATTAACCAGGATGGCTATGGTCAGAAGCAGTGTTCCATCTGAATGCCGGTTTCTGTAGTGCAACCATGGTTGGGTGGCTTTGGACTTTGTGCCCTGATTTTTGGCCGCCTTGATAATAACAAAATAACTTTTGATTTATATACCACCCTTCAGGACAACTTAATGCCCACTCAGAGCGGTTTACAAAGTATGCCATTATTATCCAACAACAAAACACGCTGCGAGGTGGGCGGGGCTGAGAGAGCTCATAGAAGCTGTGATTGTCCCAAGGTCACCCAGCTGACTTCAAGTGGAGGAGTGGGGAATCAAACCCAGTTCTCCAGATTAGAGTCCCACGCTCTTAAACACTACACCAAACTGGCTCTCTCTTGGGCCTCTAGGCAGCTATTGGGAGGTCACAAGAGGAGACAGATCCTTCTTAAGTACTTATGCTGATTGCGTATCTCCACCATTCTGCTTTCTACTCTTCCAGTAGACCTTTCTCTCTTTCTGACTCAGCTCTGCTAATTTGCATCTCTCTCTCTCTCTCCCACGGTAGTATACTGATTTTACACTCTCACACAAATGCAGACACACACACACACACTTCTGCTTCCTCTGGGAGAACAAGGGCTTTGACTATGCCACAGCTTTCAATTTCACTGTGAAAATTTACTGTATTTCTCCAAAACCAAACATCTTAACTTGAGGCTGGAAAGGGGAACTGTCCAGCTCCCCTTTCCGGCTCCAGGCACAGGAAGGGAGGGAAGGAAATTGTAGGAAGAAAAGGTTCCATTGACATTCTGATGAAATGCTTTAAAGTCTTCTCCAGTCTTTACAGGGCCAAACACCTGCCCACTTGAGTTTTAGGAAATCTTTGTTTAATCGCCACTTAAGGGCTGGCCCATTTATTTTGGTACTTTCTCCCTGCTTTTGTCAGAAGTTCCAGGAGCCGGGCTACTTGGAGTGGTTCTCTTTGGATGAGCAACTGCCAGAAGCTTATAATATTTACTTTACTTACAACTAAACCTGTGGAAAGGAGAGACAAAGAGGCAGGGCCGGATCTTGGGTTCCCGGAGCCCGGGACAACCCAAGTCCGGCGGCCCCCGCACATGCGCACGCTCCCAGCGCTGCGTAATGACATCACTTCATGACATCATCATGCAGGGTGGCATGCCACCAGTGGAGCAGTGGCAGCACTGGCAGCTGAGAGGCTGCCCGCACCACTCGCCTGTCCCACTGAGGGGGCGGCCGGCTTGCCACGCGCTCCCTGTCCTACGGGGCAGGCGAACGGCACGGGCAGCCTCCCAGCCCTCCATGCTACTCGCTTGCCCAGCAGGACAGGGAGCACGTGGCAAGCTGGCAGGCGAGTGGTGCAGAGAGCTGGAGGCCGCCCACACCATTCTCCTGCCCCGCAGGACAGGGAGTGCACAGCAAGCCAGCCGCCCCCTCAGCAGGACAGGTGAATGGCGCGGTCGGCGCCGGGGGCAAACTACCCCCCTGCCCCCCCTTGATCCAGCCCTGCAAAGAGGGGCACCTACCCTTCCAAACTCTAAATGCAGCCATTTCTTCGCACACCCAGCCAGTCCCTTTTATCAGCTGGAAGAGGTCACCTTTCCCAAGCTCCAGTGAGTTCTTGAACAGAGACACTGCGAAGCCATTTAAGCCTGCTTTAAAAACCCATTTAAGCTTGATTTAAATGTGTCACTGATCAAGAAGAATGCACTCATGTGATTTCACATCTGCCCAGGGTCACGCTTAAATGGGATTGCTACGCATCCAATCCAGCTGCTCAAGCAATGGTAGCTTACCAGTGCAATGCATGCCTGGGCTACCTATCTCTGGGAGGCTAAGAATGCTTGCATGGCAACTGTGGTCCGTAGTTTTTATAAAGGCAACATCCCATGGGCAATTTCATCACATCTACATTAGGCCTTAATTAACATTTCCAATTCTCTCTGATCAGATGCTTCTAGGAAGCCACCGAATCGGAAGGCAGCTGTTACATATCACCTGCCCGTAAAGGTGCAACAGTAAGGACTTCGAACACGTCCCCAGCTGAAGCTTAATTCCCTGAATGTACTACCTTGACCAGGCCAGCCAGAAGGGGAGACATTCTTAGATGAGTATATTCTCCGACATAAGTAATTGAGTTTGAGAAAGCACATCTTTCTACAATTTATTATTTTGGAATGGCAGCAGAATTTGCAGCCGTAATTCAAGCATAGTTCAGTGCCCTCCAGATTCTCTCCCCAACCAAGTTCTCCTCTCTCTGCTCTTTACCAAGAAGCCCACGTAACCTTGATTCTCAGCATTGCAGCACAGAGCAATTCGTCATAATAAACTTGTTTTCACTTTGCTAAGAGAATTCAAAACAACTCAAAACACAGAAAGCATGACTCTGTCGAGAAGGCCAATAAGGCTATCAGATATCCAGAAAGATGGGCACCTAACTGTCACACAATACCCTTACCATTTTCCCATCCTTCCAGCAACTGGGGTACACTGCTTCTGAATATGGAGGCTCTATCATGGCCAATAACTGTGGTATATTTGTCCAGTTGGAGTTCAGAGGTGCACTGCTTCTGAATATGGAGGCTCCACTTAGCTATCATCGTTAACAGGTATTTATTTATCTGTCTTCCATGAATTTATGTAATTCTCTTATATACAGGCCAGCTCTTTCGGAGCCTTCTGGACAACATTTGACTGATTGTCGGGCCAGCCTCCTCCACCTTTTGTGATGGCTTCTTTAGCTATAATGTTTAGAAGGCCTCAGGGGGAGGTGATGATCTCGCCATGGTTCATTAAGGATCATCCTACCTCCCCCTCCCCATGCCTCAAGTACTACTGAGAATGTCATCAAAGGGTGGAATTTGAGACAGGAAGACTGAAAACCTGCCTGCACCGTTGCCTGCAAACACAAGCACTCTGATGGGAAACATTTTATATTAAGCACCTTCTGTTACCAAATTACCATCAGCCGCACTTTTAAAGGGTGCTTTTTGTTTCAAGGTAGGTGGTAAAAACGTCCAAGTCGGGCTGTTCTCTACTTTTGTCGATTGATTTCCCTCCCCAATGATTTTTACTGTGATTTAAATATGTTCTCGAAGTTTATGAGACCTTCCCTGCTGCCTGCTTGCCTTTCCTTGTCTTTTCTTCTCTCTCTCTCTCTCTTTATCATCCTTTCTTTCTTTCCTCATTTAGCTGGAAGGATCGAGCCGAGAGGTAAACATCCGGCTGTTAAAAATCCTATGTGCAGCCATCGATTGCAATGAATCGTCTCGGGCTTGCTAGTCAAACTGAACAAAACGAAGTCTTTTACAAAAAACCCAATGCCAAGGTAATAAATAGACCACCTTTGGAGGGCAGGGAACAAACAGGCGGGCAGGCAATCCTGGGAAGACTGAGCTGTTGAGGTAGTTTCAACCTACTGGGTGGCAAAGGCACCCATTTCTTGCCCCTAGGCTCGCACTCAGCGAATGTGTCAAATTATTACCTGCAGGCAGGCTGTAAATCTTACCTGTATTACCTTTTATTATGTTGTTTCAACAGACTCTTAAAGCTGGAACAGCAACCAATTGATAGCAGCTTTAAATCTCAACCCATATTACTTCCCCCGCTTGGATGTTTGGCTCTTTCTCTCTCACACTCTCTCTTTCATACACACACACCTTCGTGAGACAAATTTTATAGGTCTCTTGTCGAGGGTTGCAATAGTGAGGAATCACTGGCAAGGGAAGGAGTAGCCAAAAGAGAACACAGAAAACATGGAGGGTGGGGGAGCATCATTGGTTGGTCAGTCACATTAACATGTTTGCAACAAAAGGTTATCATAGCAAAGACAAAAAGCATTGCCTAACAAAGACAAGACACATACCAAATGAATATAGCCAGCCATTAATATCACAATGATTATGGGTTGGATTCCACAACAGGGAACTCACTGAAAATTTCCATAGCGTGAAAAGCAAATGATTGCTCCATCGTGGGAGAACAATCAAATTAACATTCTTTCTAATTTTCTCGGCATCTACAGCAAACAAAGCCGTCTTCGAGGTGACAAATTTGTTGGTGGGGGGGGAGGCGTGACGAGCAGCACAGACTTTTTGAACATCTGTGGGCCTTGCCTGTCCAGTAAACAAACTGAAGATAAAATATTCTTTGGGGCTTTCATTTCATGGGCAGTAAACAATATCATGAGCAACAAAGAGCTGGCATAGGAGCATACTGGCTATGAATTAAGATGACCCTGGTTCGAATCTCGCCTCTTCCATGAATTTGCTAGGTTAAGCAGTTTCTCAGCCTCAGGCCCCTATCTGGAAGACAACGATAATAAATACTTTCCTTACAAGGTTGTTGTAAAAATTACAACATGAGAATATATGTGAAATGCTGGAAAAGATGCTATACTAATGCATTATTAACATCCTCAGCTCTATGCGTATGTGTTTTATAGCTCATAGATACTAGATTCAATAACTTCTGAAACAAACCAGTCCAATGCAGAGTATTAACTGAACATCTTTTCTACTAATGTAGCATTGTCAAGTTTGCTGAAAATCCAATACATGCACCATATTTACCTTCTTTTTCTCTTCTTTTAGAAGGGCCATTCAGAGCCTTTGGTATTGTTGTTGTTCTTCTTCTTCTTCAGTTTTTTTCTTTTCTTTTTTTTCTTTTTTAGTTTTTTGGGTTTTTTTGTTTTTTATTATTTTTTCATTTTCATTTTTAAACTAGGATGTGCATTCTTGGTTACATGACCCCATCTAATAAAGGATCACATAACCAGCGTGACGCTGTCACAGTGTTGTCAGAATCAGAGGTGGGCACATGACACTGTCACAAGCAAAGTCTAGCAAGTATTATTCCCACCGTGAATGGGCAAAAACTTCACAGAGGAAAGCTTCAGAGGAAAGCCCAGAAAGGTCCTTTTGGCTGATCCTTATACAAACACCATAAGCCAGTGTCTCCCTGTGGAAGAGGATCTCCAGAAGAATGGGAGTGTAGCTTTCTCTCCCCATTGCAAAGTTTGTCTCCACCAAAAGTGAAAAAAAAGCTCATCCCCCCACCACTTACTGCCTACCATAATATATGAGCTTTAGACTGTCCGTATATTTAGACATATCTTGTGGTTGGCTATTTTTATTCACTTCATTCAGACTTCATCTCACACCCCAATGGAACCCCAAAGCTGCTTACATCATTCTTCACTCCTCTTTTTATTCTCACAACAGTCCTGTAAGGTAGGTTAGGCTAAGGGTGTGTGATTGGGTCCAAGGTCACCTAGCAGGCTTTCAAAGTAGAGTGGGGGTTCAAACCCAGATTTCCTAGATCGTAGTTCAACATTCAAACGTCTCATATTTGGGCTAGGGGCTGACCTGTAGAATGTGTTTAAATGTGTATCCTCTGCCACTGGGACTGTGTGAGTTGCTTATGGGGCCAATTTGATATAACCAAATATCGGACAGACTGGGTTCAAATCTCCATTTGGTTAGGGTGATGTTGGCTAGTCATTGCTTTTCAGCTTGATCATGCAAGCTCTTTGGAGGAAGGAAAGAAGATAAATGTAACAGATATACAGGACCCACTTTGGTAAGTTTGATTGGTGGGAAAACAACATTAGGCCGCTCAATTTGAGTAATGGACAAAACATGCAAATAGCAACACCTAGTGACAGAACACAGAATTACAAGATGAGCTTTCATCAAGGAGTGAAGAGAAGCTTCCTGACAAGTGCTACTTCCGAGCCAAACTAAGGCAGGGCAAATTATTAGAGTTCCATGGAATTATAGTGCTGGATGCATTATACACAAGCAATACCAATGTGGTAGAGTATTGGACAGACTGGAACAGTCAGCGATTAAGTCCCCATACAGCCATGAAACTCCCTGAGTGACCTTTGATCAGTCATTATTTCTCAACTTGACCTACTTCACAAGGTTGTTCTGAGCACAAAATAGGAATAGGCCTATGCATATCACTCTGAGGGGGGGTTGATCATGTAAAGTTGTCGCTTTTGTTATATTTTTGAAAATTTGTATGACACATAGAAAATGCATTTTCCTGGTGGTAGGGATGTCTATTTTAAAATAAAGGGATGCCATACCTAACATCCCCATACCTAACATCTGCTTCCACTAGCCTCCCCTTTAATATCAGTTTGATTAGGTGGTGTTATATAAATCCATGAACTGAGAAGCTTCAAATGGTGGTTTCTCTATAATAAAACATCTCTTAAAGGGGGCAGGACACTTCCCTCTGGCCAGTTGGTATCCTTGGCTGCTACAAATTTATGTTTGGGATCCAGTCCATTGGCTAATCAGGTGAGCGTGCCTGAAGTTGCAACTCTGTTGTTGCCTCGAGGACCTGGAGCAAGTCACTTACATCTGAGGGCCAAGCTACAAGTAATGAATGACACAGGTTGGACACTTGTCAGCTTCCCTCAAGTTTTGATGGGAAATATAGGCATCCTGGTCTTGCAGCTTAGCTCTCCAACTGCTGTCCAATGGACTTTTCAACTGTCACTTGTCCAACATTCCGCCAAGCTGCCTACATTTCCCATCAAAACTTGAGGGAAGCTGACAAGTGTCCAACCTGTGTCATTCATCACTTGTAGTTTGGCCCTGGGTTTCAATTCCTTAGATGTGCAAAGTACTGGCTGGGATTGCCAATATTTGTCTCCAGTCCCTTTACTTTTAACAGTTTGAACAGCATATGTGAGAGGGCTAGGATTGTTATTGCAATGCCATGAAAATCTCAAGAGCAAGTCAGGCAGTTCCTCTCCCCAAGCCTCTCCCCCCCCCCCCCCCCGCCCTGGTCAGGTGGCAATCCTGCTAGTAACTTAGCTTATAGGCTTAGGTCGAGGGCAAAAATACACAAAAGAAGCACTTTGCAATTTTATTTATTTATTTATGTTATTTATAGTCCACCTTTCTCAGTGAGACTCAAGGCGGATTACATAGTGTGAGATTAGTACAATCAATTTCAAGGACATTTCCATAAACAATGGCATAGGGTAAATAAACACAAGGTTGCAAAAATATAGCATTAGCAAGAATCCAACACAGAGTTGAAGAAATGCTGAAACAGAACACAAGCAGTTCCAGGGCTGACATGAGAACCACAAGTAGGTCATAGGAGTACATTTTTAAGACAACAGATAATATGTAAGGTAACATAGTGGTGAAATCTATGGTCCTTAACTCATTAGCGAAGCATCTGAGAGCCCCTCTCTACAATACAAAAGCTTTTTTGAATGATTCGGTTTTACATTGTTTGTGGAAAGCTAGGAGAGTGGGGGTTCTCTTGACCTCCTCAGGCAGGCTGTTCCACAGGGTAGGGACCACTAAGAGAAAGCCCGTGTACGGGCTGCTGTTGATTTCGCCCATGTGCAGGGTGGCACCTGCAGGAGACCCTGTTCAGATGAGTGAAGCCGCTGTGGAGGAACATAGGGAGGGAGGCAGTCCCATAAGTATGCCAGGCCAAGGCTATGAAGAGCTTTGTCTGTGATAACCAATACCTTGAACTGAGCACGGTAACTGATAGGTAGTCAATGGAGTGACGGCAGAACAGGGGTGATGTTCATGCTCCTGCTCGCTCCTGATAGCAGTCGTGCTGCAGCATTTTGCACCAATTGGATTGAAAGCTGCTTTCTAATATTAGTTGCAGGTATCAGGCAAAAGGATGTAACTCTTCAGTCAGCAAATAATCTTCAAAACACCTTGCCCAAGGACGAAATGACGGCTGTTAATATGAATGGCTTTTAAAATGGATTGAATTGCAGGGCTCAATTAACTACTGAAATTATGTGGCGATGGTCAGTACTATCATGTGCTGGAGAGACAGTGTGTTTAAAGTGTGTGACTTTGACTAGCAACACCTGCATTCACATACTCATCCTCATGTGGTCAGCCTAGGCCAGTTGTTCTTCCTCAGCTTAAACTACCTCACAGGATTGTTGTGTGGATAACATGGGGCAAGCTGTGTGTTCTGCTATTCGTTCCTTGGAAGAAAGGCAGGTTAAAAACTAAGGTGCCTTTTAAAGATTTTTTTTTAGTTAAAATGGTGCCTCTGTTTCCAGAGGTAGTATATCCCTGAGTACCAGAAGTACCTTTCCCTCTCTAATAATAATGAATAATAATAACATTCTATTTATGTACCGTCCTTCAGGATGACTTAATACCCACTCAGAGAGCAGTATACAAAGTATGTTATTATTATCCCCATAACAAAACACCCTGTGAGGTGGGCAGGGCTGAGAGAGCTCCAGAGAGCTGTGACTGACCCAAGGTCACCCAGCTGGCTTCAAGAGGAGGAGTGGGGAATCAAACCTGGCTCTCCAGATTAGAGGCCTGCCACTCTTAAGCACTACACCAAACTGGCTCCCTGAGAACGAGAATGAGCCAGACTACACTACACTGAGCTATCTGAATCAGTTGTCTGACCTGGTATAAGGCAGCTTCGTGCATTCATATAAATTTACTACATCATGCATTTGACGAAATGTGATGCTTAATGCTATAAAATAAGATGGCCTTGCAGCACCTGGAGATTTCTAATGATGGCTTTTCTAATGGCATGAGATCACTACTACTCTTGTAGCCTTTCGAAAGCAAAGCTGACATACTTTTAAAGACCTTTGAGGTGGGGTGGGGATATTGATACACTCTTTCTTTCTCAAAGGTGGAGGGGTGGTATTTGGCGCAGTCTTTTTTCACACTCCTTTAGAGGAAGAAAAATTGGAGACTTGTGACATATTGGTAATAAATTGTTCCTTCAAAAAGTGGTTTGAACAAATGTTATGGAGACACAGAAGCAAGGGCACAAGGGATGCTAGATTTACATTTGCCATCATCTGCATCTTCTTTGCCTCACTCTTTTGCCTACTCTGTGCCAAACTTTAGATTGTAATGGTGACGTTTTATTGTCTTCTTTTCGCAACTCTGTATGTAGGGACAATCTCAATTTTTCATGCCTGCTATTGAGTCCCCAAGTCCTCATTGCAATTTAGCTTCTCCCTTCTGCAACTATTATTATTGTTGTTGTTATTGTTGTTATCACCATCATCATCATCATCATCATTATTATTCAAAGTACATGCAACACAATTAATAATAAATAAAGATCACGTATTATCATGGATTGGCCTTGCTGAGCTGATACAAGTTTCCGCCAGCGAGTGTATCAGCCAGGTATCGGTGCAAGATGTATGCTGTTCCAAGTAACGCCATCTTTTGCAATTCTGTAGGCGTTGTTGTTGTTGTTGTTGCTATTATTATTATTATTTAAGCTTGTATTCTGCTCTCCCCACTTATGTGAGCTCAGAGCAGATAACAGCCATGAATAAAATCACATTTAAAACCATAAATAAATAGAAATATACAGTTAGATCAACAACTCTTCATAGCAGCTCCATTTTCCCATCTCTAGACCAGACATTCCTTCGGAATGGGAGGCAAAGAAGCAAAGATAGGTAACTGACGGGAAAAATGGGATGGGAAGGGCACAATACCTCCCCAACAAGAGACTGGCAGGAAGAACTCATCCATGCACCAGTCTCCACCATATGCCTGGCAGAACGAACATCAGTGGACCAAGCTACAGGTGACGAATGACACTTGAATGGCAAGTGTATTTCTCCCTGTTCACTTGCCCTCCACTCAATCCACTTGCCATTCAAGTGTCATTCGTCACTTGTAGCTTGGCCCTCTGTCTTACATGTCCAGAAAAAAGATAACAGGTCTGTCCGGGCCTGAGTTTCAACAGTCAGAGAGTTCCACCAGTCTGGACCAAGAAGGCCTGGTTCTGGTTGAGGCTAGGCGAGCCTCCCTGAGGCCAGGGACCGCTAGCAGCTGTTTATTGGCAAATCGAAGTACCCTCCAGGGTACATATGGTGATAAGCGGTCCCGCAGATATACTGGTCCCAGTCCACTAAGGGCTTTATAGGTTAAACCAAAACATTGAACTTGATCTGGAACTCAATGGGAAACCAGCTCCACTGACTCAGAGTAGGTGTTATATGTGCCCTACATGGAATATCTGTAAGGACACATGCAGCTGCATTTGGGGCCTGCTGTAATTTCCAGATCAGACCCAAGGGTAGCCCAGCATAAAATGAGTTACAGTAGTCCAATCTGTAGATGACCATTGCTTGGATCGCTGTTGTTAGGTCGTCGTGGGCTGAGAGGTAGGGGGCTAGCTCCCAGACCTGCCACAGATGGAAAAAAGCAGTCCTGGCAACTGCTGTGGTCTGGACCTCCATAGATAAGGCATCCAGAATCACCCCCAGACTCCTAACTGTCAGAACAGGAACAAGTAACACCCCATTGAGAGTTGGGAGCTGAATCCCCAAGCCCAACAGCCCATAACCCAAGTGCAGGATCTCTGTCTTCATGGGGTTTAATTTCAGACAACTCTGTTTCAACCATCCGGTCATGGCCTCCAAGGCTCTAACCAAGGTATCTGGGGCAGAGTTGGGCCGGCTGTCCATCAACAGATACAACTGGGTGTCATCCACATACTGGTAACATGCCAGTCCAAACCCTCACACCAACTGAGCAAGGGGGCGCATCTAGATGTTGAACAACATCAGGGAGTGTATCACCCCTGCAGGACACTGCACATCAACTGGTGATGGGATAATAACTGCTCTCCCAGCGCTACCCTCTGTCCCGACCATGGAGAAAAGAGACAACTATTTATTTGTGTGTGTGTGTGTGTGCACGCGCGTGTTTTTGTTTGTTTGTTTGTTTTGTTTTGTTTTGTTTTGTTTTGTTTTGTTTGTTTGTTTGTTTGTTTGTTTGTTTGTTTGTTTGTTTGTTTGTTTGTTTGTTTGTTTGTTTGTTTGTTTGTTTGTTTGTTTGTTTGTTTGTTTGTTTGTTTGTTTGTTTGTTTGTTTGTTAGATACCAACATGGCTACCCACCTGAAACTATCACTAAGAGATACAGAACTGCTAAGAAATCTGAGTTTCTGCCACTCACTGGTTGAAATACCTAACTCACACTAATCCTGCATTTTTTCTTAGGAAGGACCTAACTTGGACTTTATGAGTCCTAGGGCCAAGCTACACATGACGAAAGACACTTGCCTGGCAAGTGGATTGAGTGGAGGGCAAGTGAACAGGGAGAAATACACTTGCCGTTCAAGTGTCATTTGTCACTTGTAGCTTGGCCCCTAGTTAGCCTAACTCGCAGTATGAAGTGGGGTGGAGAGGAGAGAACTTCTCCGAACCCTTTGGAAAAGAAACACACATCCACCAATTCCTGCTCAGCTTCAAGGTAGCCTGGTCATCCCACAGCTTTATAAAGGAAGGAGGGGTCAGTTTTAGCCATTGAAGGAGGCTATTTACAGCCTCTTCCTGGTCTGTTCTGATTGGCCATTGATCAGCCTGTCAACAGGAGAGGCCAATCCACCTCCATATTAAAAACTGCAATATCTGTAGTTACCAGTTCCTGACAAACAGCAACATCCTCTTCTGGGTAATCTTTAGGTAAAGTTCATACAGTGTCTATTCCTACAAGGTACATCATTTATCCATATCGTGCACAGAAGGATTTAATGACCTACAAATCCCATTTTAAAAATGCCTAAATTTTAGAAGAAACTACAAAAAGGGCTCAAAAAGCAAAGGTTTTCTTTAGTTGGAGGTAGAAACAAAAAAGGGAGGGATTTGCAGGTCACCTGATCCTGATTTAACTGGAGATTATGGGGATCTTGGGACCTTTAACTGGGGACGCTGGAGGATTTCTGTGTGCAAACCAGACTTTCTATCACTGAGCCATAGATCCCCTCAGCAGATTCATAGTGGAGCAGCTGGTCCCTCAGCTACTCCAGTCTTTATGGTTTTAAAGTTAAGAACTAACATTTTCCACTTTTGTGTAGCAGCCAGTAGCCTTGGGACTACATTCTAAACCCAGGTTTCCTCAATGGGCTTCCATGTGTGTCTGGATATGCATTCAGGGTTGCCAGCCTCCCAGTGGTGGTTGGAGAGCTCCGGGAATTGCAACTGATCTCCAGGCCGTAGAGATCAGTTCCCCCGGAGAAAATGGCTGCTTTGGATGGTAGACTCTATGGGGTTATACCCTAACGCTGTCCCTGCCTTCTCCAGTCTCCGGCCCCAAAATCTCCAGGAATTTCCCAACCTGGAGCTGGCCGCCCTATCAGTATTTCTAAATGGGATTCCTGAAAAACAAGATATGAAGTAGAAGCCAAGGTCCTAGAGGAGTTCCTCAGCAATTAATCATTAGTTGAGACTCCGATCCCCTTTCCCTTCTATTAACAGCAGTGGCTACATGCGGTGAAACAAGCCATTCAGCTCCAAGCTCAGGAAAAGAGGATTTTACTTGCCCTCTGGAAGGCTTGAGAAGTATAGATATATATAATTAAGTCTTTAGTGGCTAGGTTTCCAATATATTGTTCTGCAGTTTAGCCCCATGAATCCCATTAAACTCCAAACAAGCACTTGCCGTAAATGGATAACCCACCAGGCACTTAACACTTAATTTTTTTACTCTTTCTTCTCATGCAGATGAGCAACAACAGCTCCATCCATACGAAAGCACCTTCTTTCAACCTGCCTGGAGTGAAGGAAGAGACTCTCTGAGTATCATCCATGCATCAAAATCCAGCGTCAATGGTACTTTAAAGACGAACGTTTATTTCGGCTTGAGCATTCATAAGTCAGAGTTCACTTCGTTGGAGGCATCAATTGGCTGCTTCTCTGAAATTATCAATTTTTTCCCCTGCTCTAGAAGAGGAGTTTATGTCAATAAGTCAGTTATCTAGAAATCCATTCTGTGATGCTTATGGACGCATGGTAGGTTTCACTTACAGCAAACCTCCAACATTTCATAGATAAAAACCAGGGGCATGCTGTCACACCCATGTTCTCATTCAAAGGATCACTTTGCAAGCCCCACAGCTTCCACTATTAGCATATTTATTCCTGAATATCCCAATCTTCCCTGGATTTCAAAGCCAAGAGGATGGGTAAAAATGTACTACAAAACTGTAGCTGTAATATGTTTCCATGTCTCAATACACACTTCAGAAACTACAGCATGCAAAGTGACAGGATGTGCATGGCATAGTATCTTTGTCTTCGTGGGGTTCCGGGTTCACTAGAGACAAGATACAACCACCCATGATTCAGAGATTTACTGTGCAATCCTAAACCAAGTTGCTCCAGTCTAAGCCCATTGAAATCAATGGGCTTAGATTGGAGTAACCCGTCTTAAGATTGCACTGTTAATGTCTACAGGCAGCACGAAGCTGAACCCAGAAGAATGGCAACATTAGCAGCTCATATAAAAACTTAAGAGAGTATTCCCCAAAGGCAACATAGGGAAGAAATGGAATCAACTATTTTACCTGGGGAAAGAGAGAAGGAAATAGGCGCAATTGGCGCATATTTTGCAGACAGCCCCTTGATGTAAAACTGCTACAGAGCAGCAATAAAAAGCCACCTAACAGACACATTAGGCTCCTGCAAGAAGCCCATATGCTACCTCTGTTCCCACATGTATTTGGGCAATGTTATTACAGGACCTACAGTGTAATTCTAAACACAGTTAAAGCCTTCTAAATCCATTGCAGGCTTAGAAAGGTATGACTCTATTTGGGATTGCACTGTTGATGGCATACCAACAGGGGCACCTTTACCTGCTGGTCATCCAATTTAATGTAGGCCAACAATTCTGTTGTTTGCACAGGACAACGGATCAGTCTGCATGCAAAAGAATAAATCGATACACAAAACTGGCAACAGTCAGAAATGACAGGGTGAGCATTTCAGTCCGTTAGGATGCCCTGCAGCTCACCTGTGCGCCTTCATTTAGGAAGGTTTTTGTCACTCTTCACTTTCAAACAAAGTTTCTGAAACACCATTAAAAGAAAACACCAATTGATCATCACCTTTTAACTTGCTTTTTAATTAGATGTTTGTCCCACCCTTCCTCCATCAGCGCTACATATATGGCCCCCTAACCCCAATTTTATCCACACAACAACCCTGTAAGGAAGGTCAGCTTGGTTGTGAGAGTATCTGATGAGCTTCATGGCCTGATGCTCTAACTCAGGAATCTCCAATTTTCTTGAGTATCTTTTCAAATTTTGAGGAAGAGAATCCACTGCTGCCACCAATGGCTACCACAGGTGGAAGGGCCAGTCACAAGATGTCTTCCAGTGGAGTGGGGTTATCAAAGAAGGGCTCCATTGGTGACAGAATCAGCTCTTCACTTTGCTGTTTGAATTCAGTTTCCAAAGAAAATAGAGGGTTTTCTCCATTAGTAGCCATAGGGAGATGTTATGAAGCCAAAGCATAAGAAATTTATATCTATTGCCAGGTTGAGGGCACATGACTAGGACGAGCCTACCTGGGATGAACTCAGAGCTCTGCTAGCCAGTCAACTGGTCAGGAGTTACCAGCAGCTCCTTGTTACATTGGAGATCTTTAGATTTTATCCCTAAGATGCAAGGGACAAGTGTGCACCAAGAAATGGCACTGCTGGGCACCACGGTGCTCACAGGTGCCACACGGAAGGACTCACTGCTCTAACCACTGCAAGGGGAAATGAATGTCACCAAAGGTTACAAGTTGGAGACACATAAATGTTAAGTGATAATATACTGCATACCTGCCAAGACTGTAGAAACCCCTACCTTGTCTGCAGGTGCCCTAGTTTTGCTACCGTTAGGATTGGTACAAGTCACCTGCTAAACCAGTGTTGTATAGTGGTTAGAGCACTGAACTAGGCTCTGGGAGACCCCACTGTGAAAGCTCACGGGGTGACTTTGGGCCAATCACATACTCTCAGCCTATGCTGAGCCTATGCTGAGATGGAGCATAAGTGATGTAAATAAAATAAACTACCAGATATAGAAATAATAATATAGCATCTAAGAAGTATTCCAATAGCATCTAAGAAGTATTCCCATTTCTCCTTTATATAAGAAGGAATGTCTGTTCCAGTATGACCTATGCCCATCTCTTTCACAATGAGGAGAATGCTTCTTCAAATGTCATATAAGTGACATTCCCCTTTTCCTGTTCATATAGGGGAGGGCTGCCTTTTCCAAGATGCTGCCTGCTACAATTTGTGTATGTATCCCCTAAAACTGGATATCCCGCCCCCCAGAGCTGCTGTTTTGTTCATATGCAGTTGCAATGAATACATTGGTTAAAATTCAGAAGGTTCATCATCCAAGCTTTCTTTAACTGAGGGCCAAGCTACACGACGAATGACACTTGAACGGCAAGTGGATTGAGTGGAGGGCAAGTGAACAGGGAGAAATACACTTGCTGTTCAAGTGTCATTCGTCATGTGTAGCTTGGCCCTGAGTGACCACGGTGAATAAACCTGAACGAGTACTCTTCCAGAAATGCGTGGCTGTACTTCTTATGTAATTCATCACATCCTCTCCAATAAATTTCTGGAGGGGATTAATTGTTCTCCCTTGTTCAATATAAGGAAGACAAAGGATAAAAATCAGAAAGTTGGGGCATGTAGAAGGCATATTTGCAGTTCAAGTAAACATGCCTCCCTATTGGATCAAAGAGCTGAGATAAGCAGTTCGCAGCTCAGGATCACTCACTCCTATAGCATCAAGACCCTGTGGAGGGGATGCAGGGTGAAGACTAAATATTTCATGTTGGTCAAAGCAGCTCCTTCCCTCTTCCAGTCTATCTTTTCTCTCCACTTATCTCCAGTGGTAGTTGATAGATCAGCATTTGCCCAAGGAAGATAAATGCAATTCTCAGATGTTCTCAAGGAAGCATGGGGCCTCAAAGACAGCATTCACAGTATCACATGGGGCTCCAACATAACGAGAGGGATGTTGAGATGACCTTCAGTTTAGCTATCAAGGCTTTAGCTCAAAAGGTACGTCACTGAACCCTGGTGCAGTTAATAGAGAAATAGGTAAGGAAGATCTTTTTGGCCAGACTTACCCAAACTAACACAACCAGAGCAATCAATAGCAATTACAAGAAGACCCAAAACTCTACCTGGTGTTGATCTATATACAATTATATTCTAAGAAAGTATAAGGAATTTCATACAATTAACCAAACATCATCCATTCCATTGTAATTAGACAAGGTAAGTCCATGATAATATTCAAAAGTTCATATATGATATTGTTCATTTTGTTTTTTTCAGGTGGATGCTGATAAATTTTCGGTTCCCCCTGAGGTAGCCAAAGGCTCCCATCGGTTGGCAATGAGCCTGCTGGCTTGTGGTCTTGCTCGTTTCGAAGTCTCATTGTCACAGCCAATTTTTTAATTCAATTTCATCCTGCATAGTAGCAATCCAATTTCCTGTCGGGTTAGAGAATCATACAAGCAGAGATCTGGGATCCAGTCCCTACTTTTTTCATGAAGCTCTCTGGGTATCCTTGGACCAGTCCCTGACTGCCAGTCTATTCTGCCTCACAAGGTTGTTGCAAAAATGGAAGTCTGTCCAGAGTTCTTTGGAATTAGCAAGTAACAAAAATGTAATAAACTATCTGGATGAGTTGGAGTTTTATGAATCTGGTGGGCCATGATGTATAGCTGATAGTATGGCTAACGGGCTGCATTTGGTTTGGTGTATTATCACAAGTTTGATCCACATTGGGGCAGTGGTTGGGTCTTCAACATAAAACAAATGCCTGTGAAAAGAAGGCAACATTGGTTTTTAAATAACTCATTCCAGCCTTCCAATTGTCTGGGCAATAGCCCAGCCAGCCGATCCCACCCCATTCATCATTTGAAAAGAATAGGGGCTGGCACACACAGATCATAAATAGGTTCTTTTATTTATTTTTGTTTTCATATGTTGTGGTGATAAGCCTTTTCACTTTGCCAATTCCCAGTTTTTGCACCACATTTACACAACTGGTGCCAAAATTGACCTCAGTTCCAACAATAATATTTCTATCAGATTGTATTAGTTGGAAGAAATGATGAATTTCCTGAATGGGGAAAACTCATGTCAGAAACTGGGATTTTCTATTCGAAGCAGTGTGATCCTGAAATTCAATAGTGTTGCTAGACTTCATGAATGCAAGATATCTAGCAATCACTATGCCCATAAATTTATACTCCTGTGGTTGCCATGGGACTCACTGTGGACAGCAAATGCCTTCAGTAACAAGGGATAACAAGAATCTTCCACATAGCTACACTCACACACCTATCATAGGGAAACTAAGGTCCTATGCAATCAGTGGTAATGTTTGCAAGGATGCCCCATCTCATTGTAAGAGATATCCATGCCACTCAATATCCCAGTCGCTCCTATAGCAACCGCAGGAGTAATGGTTTGAAGGACTGCTGGCTCACAGGGTGATTAAAAGAATGGAGAAGGGGGGTTACGTGGGGTTGAGAGAGGCACAGCTCTGTCCACACAGCTTTTTACTGATAGCTTGGGGTTAGAAGAAAATTTCATTTTGTTCGAGCCGTTTTGTAGATATTTTGCAGCTCATCCGTCCTGCAAATTGGGGGTGGGTGGGTTGAGTGGAAGTCATTAAACCCTAATCAAAAGCAGCTCATCAGGAATCAGTGGGAGATCTCCCGATTAATCTCAGCTGGTGTTCCACGACCACTGTTGCTGCTGGGAGGATACAAAGTAATGAAATTAACAGGGAGGGAAAACATAACTTGGGCACAAAGTTGCATGACTTGAGCACCATTTCCATAGACCTGGGTTGTGGCTGCTAGCAAACTGGAAGGGGGGCATTCAAATAAACCGAGAATTGCACCTGGCCCCAGAGGGGACAGGTATCTATTGACTGGTCAGCTTAGCAGTGCCTGGACAACCTGGTTTTCACTCTTTAGTGGGCCGTCAGGAAGCAGCCAGTTCTCTGGTGGAGATTAGTTTCCATATCTAACAACATGATATAGTGGCCATTTCCACATGGCTTACCTTTCTCATTACGACCCATAAGAGCGCTCAAAAACTGCGGAAGATTGCGTTTTCTTACTCGAGATTTGCGCGACGTCGCACAAATCTCGCACGAGAAAACAGGATCTTCCACGTTTCAGAAACATTCAGAAAATGAAATCTGAATGTTAGGGTGTATTGGAAGAGTGGATGTGATGCCAGCATGCAAAGAGAATCCTAGGCAGATGCTTAACAGAACAGGAAATGATAGAGGTGAAGAGTTTATTTATTTTCTTTGCAACCTTTATGCCCCGCCTTTCTGCTTTCTCCAGGGACATTAAGGCAGTTAACAGTTAAAACTGGCATCATAAAAACAATTAAAAGCAAATCAGAGGAAACAGAAATTAAAACATAGGACAGGAAGGAGGAATACCTGAGTGAACACCAGATAAAAACAAAAAAATCTCCACCGGCTGGTGGAAGACAGTGACAGAAGAGGATAATTAAATATCCCTAAGGAAAGAGTTCCAAAGTTTTTTTTTTAATTTTATTTTATTGGGTGAGTAAAAATTAATATTACAGATTTTTAATTAAAATCCTCACTTCCATGTTCTACCACCCTTTTCCCTCCCCTCTTAATCTAAGACTTCCAACAGTTTTCCAACCCACTGTCTGAATCTACTACTTATATCCCCTTTTCTATTCTTAACTGTCTTAACACACTAGTAAAATAGATAATATATATTAGATTAAACAAAACCTAACATCAAACTATCAGTTACATTATGTTTCTAACTTATCTCCTCTCTTCTCTTGTAAAGATCAGTATCTCCTCCTTTCTGCAAAATTAATAGTTATCTAACAACCATAATTGTCCCTTTACGTCCCACTTCTTTTCCAAATACTGTTTTAACTTCCTCCAGTCATTAAGAAATTCTTCTGGATTCTGTTCTCTCAACTTTCTCATCATTTTGTCCATTTCTGCCATGTACAGCAATTTTTGTATCCAATTTTCAATAGATGGTACTTCTTGCGTCTTCCACTTCTGAGCATATAAAATTCTTGCCGCTGTTGTCATACAGAATAATAAAGTTCTTTGTTGCCTGGGAATCTCTTCTAATTTCAGATTTAACAACAACAGTTCTGGGTCCTTATTTACTGGGATTTGTAAAATTTCAGTCATAACTTCTGTAATATCTCCCCAGAACTGCTTTGCTACCTCACAGGTCCACCACATATGATATAATGAACCTTCATGGTTTTTACATTTCCAACACTTGTCTGACATTTTGTTGTTCCCATATACTCTTTCCTTCGGTGTTAGGTACCATCTATATATCATCTTATAAACATTTTCTTTATTATTGGTACAAGTCGATATCTTCAATGTATTTTTCCACAAGTATTCCCATGCCTCCATTGTGGAAAGAGATCCAAAGTTTTGGTGCCAGGGCCAAGAAGGACCTCTCTCGGGTTGCCACCCACCTAATCTCAGAAACTGGGCCTCAGTCAGTTACTGTAGTGGTTGGGTAGTTTCATATGAGAGTAGTCAGTATGCTACTCCCAAGCCCTGCAAAACATATGCAGGATTATGTGCCGATTTATGTCAGTGTACTAAAACAATAACGCAGGGTGCTGTGATATTTCATATTGTGAAATTTCACATGTGCTGCTTCCTAATAAAGCACTTGTGACAACCAGTGTTTGGGCTGTAGAAATTTTATGAATTCTTAACCCACATGACAAGTATTAGTAATGTTAAGTTATATCATTTCAGTCATACAAATGGGTGTTCCTACACCGTCTCTTTGTTGATCTCTTGCTGTGAATGTCAACATAGTTTGGTTCTTGAATTATAAAGCTTTGCTGGCCCTTGAGTCTGACAAGGACTAAAGAAACCTAGGTGCTGATTCCCCCTCAGCTATGAAGCTACTTTCAGTGACTTGGAGGAAGAGTAGGATAAAAGGGTAATAAATAATAAATATCTAGAATCTTAAATGTAAAGTGCCCTGACCTCGAGAGCCCAAGGAAGCCTGATCTCATAAAAATCTCAGAACCTAAGCAGGGTCAGCCTTGGTCAGTAATTGGATGGGAGACCTCCAAGAAGACCAGGGTTGCAGAGGCAGGCAATAGCAAACCACTTCTGTTAGTCTCTTGCCATAAAATCCCACCAGGGGTCGCCATAAGTCAGCTATGACTTGAGGGCACTCTCTACTCCCAAATGTAAAGTATGTCAGCAGGAGAGTGAAAAATAGTTTAGGGGTCCTAGAAAGCCAAGCCAGGCAGGCTTGGGCTAGTGATGGCAAGTGAACTCAACCTTGGCTTGATTTGGAATTTGGTTACTATTTATGAGCACTGTCTGTGAGATGAGCATTTCAATAAGAATTTAACTGAGACTATGGGGTCATTTTTTTTAAGTATGCATATTTACCTAATATAAAACTCTGTGACTGGATGCTCACTGTGTGACCTTAATAACATTTCATTTAATAACATCCAATTTATATACTGCCCTTCAAAACAACTTAATGCCCACTCAGAGTGGTTTACAAAGTGTATTATTATCCTCACGACAATCACTCTGTGAGGTGGGTGGTTGAGAGAGCTCTGAGAGAGCTGTGACTGACTCAAGGTCAGCTGGTTTCAAGTGGAGGAGTGGAGAATCAAAACTGGTTCTCCAGTTTAGAGTCCCACCGCTCTTAACCACTACACCAAACTGGCTCTTTCCTTTAGCCAGTCACACACTGCAGCCTAACATGCCTCACAGGGCTGTTGTTGTGAGGATAAAATGAAGGTGGGGAGAATGATATCATTTCAGGTAGCCACTAGAGAGAGACGTAAATAGAGACAGGAAAAAAGGCATACTTTAAATGTACAGCTAAACCCTGCTGAGTTCATAAGTCAGGTCCCTGGACTTCTGCCACAAACCCACCCTGGCATCACAACTGTGGAAGATGATGATGGTGATGATGATGATGATGATGATTTCGATTTATAAACCGCCCGTCCTCAGGGGCTCTGAGATGCATTCTCTGAGGCACTCAGTTGAGTCTGGCATTGAGAGCTTCTCCAGAAAATTTTGCATATCTTAGTTTTCATACCTACTGAGGTGGGGCATCTCTTTATCTGCTTTATCCAAACCATGCATTGTTTTTCTGCATCACCAATCCCAGCTGATGTATCTTCTCACAACACCTCAGTCCCAGGACTTCCCATAGAAAACAGTTCCCAAGCTGAACTGCGTCGTTGTCGTGAGTTCCAGAGGGGTGACTGTGTCGGTTTGTCACAGCAAAACAACCAAGAATCTTGCGGCATTGTAAAAACATATCATTTTAAGCCCCAAGAGGCCACCCTGGTGAAGTGTGAGGAGATACTGACAGTGCATACACACATGATGTAGCATTAATCCCTGCAGCCCTGACTTTATAAATAGAAATCTATTTAACAATAAGTTTTTCTCAGCACTCCTTGTTGGCTACAACATTTTCTCCTTTTTACCATTTTTTCCCTTTACTTGGCAATCTTTCCTGTCAATGACAATTCCGGCATGGAATGCTCTAAAGATACCAGGTCATCTCCTCTTCTGGCTATCCTTCACCTTCATTCAGTCCCAGCCGCTTAGATGTGCCTCTCTTTGCATAAATCTTCTCCTCCTTTCTCTGCTCAGTGCATCACTCTCTTTCACTCGCTGTAATGTCACCATGACTTCGTTGCATTTCAGGATGCATAGTAAAATAAAAACACAAACATGGAGTGCTTTGGGCTGTCCTGTGTGTGTCTATAAATTCTCTTGAGGTCTGATTTATCACAGTGTGAGTTGAATCTGCACTTTGCTTTACAATTTTGAAAGAAAAAAAAGAAGGGACTAGGCAAGCAAAGGAGATGGTTTAATTTTAAATTGCTGACCAGGAGGCAAAGGGGGGGGGGATACAGAAATGGTGGTCTATTGCAGAGCACATTAACCCTCATAGAAAACAGGTCACGCTTTAGCTGAAATGGTGCAAGAAGGCCCATTTAGTTGGATCATTCTGTCACAAAGCTGGAAGAGATCAGTGATTAGTTCTTCATGAACTTCCCTCAGGTCAGTTCAGAACAGACTGAGTGATTCTGAGCTTTCTCAAGAAGAGTTTTGAAGAAAAAAACTCCATGGGTTTTCCAAGAGTTCACTTGTGGTTTGTGGTGCATGTATACTGACGTCATCATACAGTATATGAAACATACTGAGTTAGATTGCTGATCTGTCTAACTCAGTATTTCTACTCTGAGTGGCAGCCGCTCTCCAGAGCCTCAGGCAGGAAAAGGCCTTTTCCAACAATAGCTATTGGAAATCCTTCAAGTGGATATTCAATTTTAACCAGGAATAATTACCTTGCAGACCATGCATTCTACCACAGAGTTATTTTATTTATTGGTTTATTTAAAACATTTCTAAGCTGACTTTCCACCCAACAGAGTCCACAAGGTAGTAACCAATAAAAACATTAAAACAAGCTTTAAAATTTATACAGAGATATGTACAATTTAAACAGTTAAAACAAAACACATAGGCACAGACATATGAATGGCAAGGAGTATCAGTGAGGAAATGCCAACAAAACAAAAATGTGGAAGACAATGGCCGTTTCCACGTGTCCTTAAAGGGACGGCCCACTCACTGAACGCTGGTGGCTTTTCTCCTTCACTCCACATGTCTGCAATTTCAAAACAGTAGCAGGCTGTTTAGATTCCATTTATCCGGTGCCTTTTTGGGGAGCCAGAAAGGTGCAGGAAAGCGTGTTCTCAGAACCTGCCAGCATTCCGTGAGTGGGCTGTCCCTTTAAGGACACGTGGAAATGGCCAATTATAGAACAGGACACACAAATCTTGGGGGAGGGGGATTCCATACTTTTGGCACCAGTGAGAGCACCTCCCTATCACAGATATGGTATCTTTTCCTAATTTCCCTATGAAATGCTTTCCCTAGTCATGGCAGAGACACAATCAAGGGAGGAATTGTGGCTTCTTAATAAAGTGCATGTTTGTGTTCAGAAATCCTAGGCCCACGTATACTGTACCAAACTAGTTGAACCAAATAGTCTGACTTGGAAGATACCTCATATGTTCAACAGCAGCCACTCTCCCAAGCAAACATATTCTGGAACAAACGTAGGTTTTAGAAATGAATGGAAGACAGCAGTCACATAAAATGTTAGCAAGAAACACATAAGACGATTGATCTGAACAGAAAGATTAAAAAAAAAAAGCTGCTTGGTTGGTTCACGTCAATAAACGTGAGATTGAATGACAGCAAGAATTTAACATCAAGAATTCATATGTACAAAATGGTTGGCTCTGTAGTTCATATAGCTTCATAGCAAATAATGAGAATTTCATTGATACATGAAAGTGCTTTGGGGCATGTGCTAAACCAGTGCAGGAATCCAGATGCCTGTGAGTTCAAATGCACCATGTAAGTTTTTCTAAAAAACATGTAGGCAGACAGCAGCTGCCCTCTGGAGCGGAAGGCCAGTGGGAAAATGGGAATATGGGGAAAGAAAGGGAGAATACAAAGGGAAAATTAAATGGTGGGAGATCACATTAGACTGTTTCTCCTTAAGGTAGCTTCTCCTCCAGGTTGGTTTGCTTTTTGTACAGGTGATAGGGATGGTTTTGAACTTCTTGTTTCTGCTGCTTCAGCCCCCAAATCACTGTTTCAATTCTGCCTGTCTCTTGTGTAAACGGAATCCATGAATCTTTATTGCCATGCCATTTTGTATTTCCCTGCTGTGAATTTTTCCCATAAAATGTATGCATTTTTAACATTACCTGGGCATCAAGAAATCAGTATTGTATATTTATGCTATGTATCAGGGCTTTTTTTCTGGGGAGCGGAGGGCAATCTAAACGCCCCTCTGTCTGGAGATCAGGGGGCGGGGCCACCAGCCATGTGACCATTTTCAAGAGGTTCCAGAACTCCATTCCACTGCATTCTCACTGAAAAAAAGCCCTGCTATATATATTATAAACCCTTTGGACAACTGTTTGTATGCCTTTTATTCATAAACATGCATGCCAAACTGATCCAAGCACCCAAGAGAGTCAGTATGGTGTAGTAGTTAGAGGGTTGGATCAGGGTCTGAGATCCAGGTTCAAATTCCCACTGTGCATGGTGACCTCAGGCCATTCACACATACTCAGCCTAACTTATCTCGCAGAGTTGTTGTGAAGATAAAACGGAGACTGATAAATGAGAGCCACTTTGGTTCCCCATTGGTGAGAAAGGTGGGGTAATAAAAATAAATTAAATAGAAAGCATTGGCTTATCACATGCTTGTAACTGGACAAAAACAGTTCTTCTGTCCATAACTGCTGGAGATAATGACAGCTTTTCAAGTACACGGAATACGTTTTTCATAACCAGAACAATTTAAATGCACCAGATAGAGTGAAAAGTTTTAAGCGGGTTTGAAAGAATCAGAAGCAGGAAAGTAAAGCTCACGACCACACTACAGTAGCATTCGTCTCCAGCGGGTCTCCTTCGTCCTCCATTACCCAATTGTCCCAAACAAGGCACAGATAATAAGGGAACCATTCCTCCAAGGCAGAACAACTATGATTTGTAAATGCTTCAATTAAGGGTTCCGTTCCATTTGGCTTTTAAAAACCGCTGGGGACCCGCTAAAGCATGCTTGGTCAAAAGCAAGGAACTGATGCCACATTGTCACCTGAAAGACTGGCACATACGTCCTCCTCGTTAACATTTCCTTCCCGTTAATGAGAATAATAGCCCAAGCTTAGAATGTTGCCTTCATTTTAACAACCAGAAAATAATGAAACGCTTTCCTCAGCACTTGGTCCAGTGCCAGGAACCACCTGGAAAATCCAGATAAGGCTGCGGAAAGGGGATTGGCTTATTGTCAGAATAAAGGGAAGGAATGGCTTGAATATTAACTCGCGACATTAGGACAGGAAGAAAGTAAAAGAGTTTAGTCCCGTCCCCCCCACAAAGGCAGAATTGAGGACCAGTACAACTCCTTGAGGACAAATACAAGCAGATGGACTCAGCAGATCCATGTTAAATTTGGAAGCCCTTTTGGGGGAGCCTTTTTGTGGCAAAATGTGTCTTGTGCTCAAAAATCAAGATCATTGAAATAAATGGTCTTTAAAGGGTATAACCACTTGCTTAGGATTGCTCTTATTTTTTCTCCTAAACAAGCAGCTCTTCTTCTCCCCATACACCATTATTAGGATCATTTAATTGCACATTTGACATTGGTCAGTTCTACTGGGACTAAAATCACACTGGCAGAGGCCGTTTTAATTAGGGGAATGGAATAATTCCCTCCCTCCATTCCCAGTACTATGGCTCGAATTCTTATTTGGCTTCTCATTGGCTACATTTTAGGACCAAAAACACATTGGGGGAGTAAGCTGACTGGAATGGCCTTAGAAGGGTGGGACTGCTTAAGAAAGTGCTACAAACATTGCTTCTCCTTTGCACAAGCTGAACTCACAGTTCTTCAGTTTCATGCCATTTTCTATTTCCTCGCATTTTCCACACAAAATATATATCTTTTCCAACCCTAGGATGGATCCTGCCTCTATCCTACCACTTAATTGAGCAAAGTTTACACATTAAGCGATTTATGAAAATATTTACACTCCACCTTTCCTTTCATCTCAAGTCTGAAGCCTTCTGCCAATCTAAGGAGCCTTCCAGCCTTCCAGCTACTTAACTGGATCTTCTGTTGGGTGAATTGCTACTTAAGTTGGAGGAAGGCTACTCGGAGGACCCCACTAACTGTGAGTAAATAACTCAACATCATCCATGCAAATGAATGCTCATTGTACAACAAAACACCACATATATTGCATACCGAGCCCTTACTCCATCTGTACAGATGCAAAGCCACAAAACAAGTTGCAAAAAGCAGAAAATTGAAACCACTGACAAAATATATACCAGCATAAAAGGAAAATAAAAGAGATATTTGCTCATCCAAATGCCTTGTTTTATTCACATGCAAATTTCTGGAGAGTAATCCATTAAAACTTGTATGTTTAATTGATCTCTTCAGTCTTCTGAGCTTTCTGTTCTGGTTTCAACGTTTGGTTTTCATTCGTTTCATTTACATGCAGTAAAAGAAAAGGCCAATTTGGCTAGGGATCCTGACGGTGCTTTGCCATCTTCTGGGCATGGAGTAAATGTTACTGTGCAGGGGGTGGGGGGAGATATTTGTGATTTCCTGCATTGTGTAGGGGGTTGGACTAGATGACCCAAGAGGTCCCTTCCAACCCTGTGATTCTATGATTCAGTCTTTCTTCTGGGGAACTCAAGATGACTCATATAATATTTCCAGGCAGTTCCCCATCCTAACACTAACCAGATGAAGACACGCTTCACTTTAGTAAGGTTGTTCTACCATGCACACTCAGGACATGTTCTAGGATCTTTGCCTCTAAGAGTTTCCTCCAAATGCTAAGCAGACAGGCTTCAAAGTTTGCCAGATCCCTTCTCCTTCTATGACCATGGTGGTTTTTCCACCAGCTCTCCTTTTTAGAAGAGCTGTCAAAACTCTTACTTTGGTCTTCCATCCTCTGATCTGCTTGGAGCCCCAGTGGACAACTAACGTCCTCAATCCAAAAGCCACTCAGAACAAAACCAGACCAAGAGCTGCCTTTCAACCATCACTCTTCAGTCATTCTCCCAGCAGCCAAAGGGATCGACATCAGCCCTAGAGATTCTTTACATAAATAGAGCGAAAGGGGCGGGAGTGAGGGTAACAAATGATAAAATAGCATTTATGCTTTTAGGGATTTCCCCCCTCTCTTCCCTTTTCTTTCTCTTCTTTTTGCTTTAAGAAGGCATTTAATAACCCATTTTTACGAAGGCACTGGAGAGTCAGGGGAATGGAGGTTTTCAAAGTCCTGTTTTGAAAGGGGCTGGTGACTTGAAAGCTTGTCTCAAATGTAATTTGCTAGTACGGGGTGGTTACACAATGAGGTGTGTAAATGCAGTGCTCCCTACAGAGTTCCCTTCAGCTCTTCTTATTATGAGGATGTGACGTTCCGGGAAAACCAACGCAATGTGGCTCAGTCCGGAATTCTCAGAGTCCATTTGCACATCAATGCCTGGAAAGGAGTGCAGACCAATTCTTATCAGATTGTTGAAACTTTTCAGTTCCCCATTACTTTCTTCCCTTAAAAAAAAAAAAAAACCATTATTATTATTATCAAAATTTGTATTAAGAATTTTGCTATGGAAGATTAGCGCACATCCCAGGGCAATTTCGCCGGATTATAGTGACGGAAACTGTGTGTTTTTGAATTACACACAAAGGAGCATCTACTGTGTTTGTTAGGGAGTCCATTATAAAATTTTAAGAATTAAATCACATAACTATTTTTATGGCATGAACCAACCCCAGAGCAGAAACAATTTTAGGAGAGAAAATAATTTATGAAGCAAATTATTCTAACTAACACTTACTTACGGGGCTTTTTTTCTGGGAAAAGAGGTGGTGGAACTCAGTGGGTTGCCAGCACAGGGGGCAACTCTTGGTGGGAGGTGGTGCCCCTGGTACCACATGTGTATGTGCAAAGGGTACGCGTGTTCCCAGGGCCAATGACATCACTTTGGGTCAGCTGGAACAAGGGGAGCATTTTTAAAAGTTTAAATCGCCCTCGGCGAAAATGGTCACATGGTTGGTGGCCCTGCCCCCTGATCTCCAGACACAGGGGAGTTTAGATTGCCCTCCGCGCTGCTCCAGTGGTGCAGAGGGCAATCTAAGCTCTCCTGTCTGGAGATCAGGGGGCGGGGCCACCAGCCATGTGACCATTCTCAAGAGGTTCTGGAACTCCATTCCACCACATTCCAGCTGAAAAAAAGCCCTGCTTACTTATATGATATGTAATATGATATAAAAAGACTAGATAGAAAGGGTTTTCCCCCCATATTCTATGGTAAGTCACAGTGTCACCTGGAAGACCCAGGTTCAAATCTCCACTCTGCCATGGAAGCTTGCTGAGTGACCATGGAGTAGTCACTCATAGGGTGGCCAGCCTCCATTTGGTGCTTAGAGATACCCTAGAATTACAACAGATCTCTCCAGGTCTCAGAGTTCAGTTGCCCTGGAGAAAATAGTAAAGAGTCCAGTAGCAGCTTCAAGACTGACCAACTTTATTGCAGCATAAGCTTTCGAGAACCACAGTTCTCCTCATCAGATGCCCCAATTGGTTCTCGAAAGTTTATGCTACAAAAAAGTGGGTTAGTCTTAAAGGTGCTACTGGATTCTTTACTATTTTGTGATTACAGACTAACACAGCTAACTTCTCTGGATCTATGAGAAATGGGAGGGTGGACTCTATGGTGTTATGCCTTGCTGAAGTCCCTTCCCTCCCCCAAAGCCTGCCCTCTTGAAACCACACCCCCAAAGGCTCTGGGAATTTGCCAACCCAGAGCTGGCATCTGTAGTCATGTTCTTTCAGTCTAACCTACATAACAGGATTGTTGTGAGAATAAAAAAGTGGAGAGGAAGTTGTAAGCCACTTTAGATCCCCCACTGGAAAGAAAAGTGCTGTAAAATGAGGTAAAATAATACCCTAGTTCCTGGTGTCAGCCAGAAAAACTGAATTGCATTGGATTTAGGACAGACAAAGGGCAGTATTTATTTATTCCCTTTTCAATTTTGAATTGGGGGTTTCTGAAAGACCTACATACCATTATTGTTCTTTTCTGGGTGAAGCGTTGCCAATACAGATCCAATCCACATTTTAAAAAAAAAATTCTTATGCATTTCAGACCCATTCTTTGCAATGAGGGCATCCAGACTCTTTGGGGCAGCTGTTTCTGCAGTTTATAGCACCAGAATCACATAGAACAGAGTCCTCCCTCTAAACCATTGACCCATGGAGTTTGAGCACACACAACAAAGGGTTTCGGAGTTTACGGACCCCAAAGAATACTTGGGGGAGGCAAGTTTTGGGTGGTTGCAAATGTGCATGCTGTTCTTTCCAAGGGTGGAGTGGGGAAACGAGGCTCAGGGGCAGCGGTTTTTGCTCTTAACCCAAAACCACATCAACCATTAGTTAACCGAGCCCCTGAGTTTTTCCTCAAACACAGTGATTCACACACAACAACAACAAACCCCAAAGAAGGCAAGTGTGGGCAGGTGCATACTATGGCAGGAAACTGGCTGGCAAAGTGGTAGCGGGGTGGCAGCACAGCTCCCAAGCAGGAGCGCACTCCAACCAGTGCCGGGAAGCAACATTAAAAACAATACTGCTTCCTATTCATTTTGTTCTTTTTCTAGAGTGCCAATAAACGATAGCCTTTGTATCATGCTGTTGCCTGTTACTGCTGTTTACTTGTGCTTCGTAATTTTGTTCCCACAAGGAGTGGTGACACGAAATAATTCCTTTTGACACTCAGTGGTCTGCTGTGAAATAGGGCATTCTCACATTAATCGCCACCAATCTTCTCTATCCAGATGTGTAAGTAGGCAGAACGATTGTCTGAGAACCCCCCCCCCCCACCCCCAAACATATTTTTCTAAGTTTTCCTTTTGCTATCGGTGCAGGTAGGATTGTTTTTGAAAGGGCGAAGTAGGCCAAAGACTGGCTGGGGGCTTGACTTAAGGGCAAACCAAGCCATGAGGTTCACCAACTCTCAGTATAATAACATTATAATAATAATAATAACATTCGATTTATATACCACCCTTCAGGACAACTTAATGCCCACTCAGAGCGGTTTACAAAGTGTTATTATTACCCCACAACAATCACCCTGTGAGGTGGGTGGGGCTAAGAGAGCTCAAGAGAACTGTGACTCGCCCAAGGTCACCCAGCTGGCTTTGTGGAGGAGTGGGGAATCAAACCCGGCTCTCCAGATTAGAGTCCCGTGCTCTTAACCACTACACCAAACTGGCTAGCCCTACCTACCTATAAACCTACCTCAAAAGATTGTAGTGAGAATGAAAGGAAGATAGAAGGGAAACATGGTACACCATCCTGAACACTTTAGAGACAAAGTAAATTAAGATATAATCATTGACAATCAATGACCTTACTCAATGAACCAGCACCAACTAAACCTATTTCAAACTAGTGCCAACTAAACCTATTTCAAACCATATTGATGTGACTCCTGATTGCCTGTTCTTTTGTCCCTCATGTCATGTTGTGTATCTGCGGGACCGTCTTTCCCCATATATTCCCAGAGGACACTCCGATCAGGGGATAAACAGCTGTTGGTAGTCCCTGGCTCCAAGGAGGCTCAGTTAGCCTCACCCAGAGCCAGGGCCTTCTCAGCTCTGGCTCCCACCTGGTGGAACGCTCTGTCAACTGAGACCAGAGCCCGGCTAGACCTACTATCTTTTTGCCAGGCCTGTAAGACAGAGCTGTTCCACGGCTGAGGTCTGGGCCTCCGCCAGCCTGAAACAACAAGGGATGTGTAAAGTCTAACCCTCCCTGAAAAGGCTGTCCGCCATCCTGTTTTAGTTTGTAAGGCTGATTGCATAACTAGAAATATGTTTTTATTTTAATGATGTTTTTAAATGTTATATGGAAATGGAATTTTATTGTATTTTAACGGGTTGTGATCCGCCCTGAGCCCTCTCGCGGGGAGGGCGGAATAGAAATGTGAAATAAATAAATAAATAAATAAAATAGTGTGTTATTCTTTGGGCTTCTGCCATCTACTTATCACACTGCTGATCATCCTAGTGGTTGGCTCTAAAGCTTCCTTTCTGGGTTTCCTCCTTTGAATTACTCCTTAGTGAATTGCTCTAAGAATTCCACCCCTGTCTTTCATGCTGACACCCTCCAAGTATTTACAGGCTGTTATTAAATCACCTCTTTAGTCCTGCTTTATCTGAGCTGTACATAATTAGTCCCTTTAATCCTTCCTCATAGGTCAATCCTTTCCTAAGCCTTTAATCATTTTTATCTCCTTTTCCTGGATCCATTCCAGAGGAGACTGATATCTGTTTCCCCCAATCCTCGCCCCTTCTCTTTTCCATCTCTCTTTTGCTCAGCTTTTTAAATCAGGGCTTGCTCACATACCACGGAAATACAATGGTTGTTTGGATTGAAAGATCCCAGACAAATATCAGATAAATGTCAGGATATTTGCAGGAGGAAAAAACCACACTATGGATCCTGGATCCATGCTATGGTAACATCGAAACTTAACTTTGTAATGCACTATACATTGGTCTCCCATCTAAGTCAATTAGGAGGCTCCAATTGGTGCAAAATGCTGTGGCTCAACTGTTATCAGGAGCGAGTAGGAGCTTGAAGATCACTCCCATCCTACAGGCCCTCCATTGGCTACCTATCAGTTACCATGCTCAGTTCAAGGTATTGGTTATCACAGACAAAGCTCTTCACAGCCTTGGCCCAGCATACTTATGGGACTGCCTCCCTCCCTATGTTCCTCCACAGCAGCTTCACTCATCTGAACAGGGTCTCCCGCAGGTGCCACCCTGCACATGGGAAAAATCAACAGCAGCCCATACATGGCTTTCTCTTAGTGGCCCTTAACCTGTAGAACAGTCTGTTTGAGGAGATAAGGAGAGCCCCCACTATCCTGGTTTTCTGCAAACGATGCAAAACCAAATTATTCAAAAAGGCTTTTTACTCAGATAGGAGGGCTGTATTGTAGGGTAGGGGTCTCAAATGTTTTGCTATTGAGTCAGGGACCATAGATTTCACCACTGTGTTGCCTTACATATTATCTGTTGCTTTAAATATGTACTCCTATATACTACCTGCGCTTCATATTGTCTAATGTCAGCCCTAGAATTGCTTCGGTTCTGTTTCAGCATTTCTTCAACTCTGTGTATTGGATCCTTGCTAATGCTATGTCTTTGTAAACTTGTGTTTATTTCCCCTATGGCATTGTTTATGAAAATGTACTTAACACTGTATGGAAATGTCCTCAATACTGATTGTAATGCGCCTTGAGTCTCAGTGAGAAAGGCAGACTATAAATGAAATAAATAAATAAATAAATTTCAGCCCCCTGTAGCTTCCCAGCACACTGACATCACTTCCAGCACAACCAGAAGTGACATCAAGATGTTGCCAGTGACATAATGATGTTTCCAGCAAGCCCCCCCACCCCGGCCACCACCTTTTGCTGGTTGCCAGCGAACCTAGGCACATCCCAACAGAAAATTTTGCTTTTGGGCTAAAAGCACTGTCCCTGCCCTCCCACTTGCCTTTTACCCTACAGATAAGTGCACCATTTAATCGATTCTCTTGGCTCTCTATACTTCTTGTTTCCTCAGTATTACAGATGTCTCTGTTAGCCTGAGAAGAGTGGAGTTTGGGGAGGGAGCTCAGCATGGAAGTCCAACTTGCAAATCTGTCATACAGTCTACCCTCTGAAGCTACCATTTCCTCCAGCGGAACTGATCTTTGTATACTGGAGATCTGGAAATCAGTTGTAATGCTGGGAGAACTCCATCCTCACCTGGAGGCTGGCAACTAGAGACAGGCACACACTAAAATACGAACCAAAATTAAGCATGAACCAGACCGGTTCGTGGTTCACGAACCATGGTTCATCAGATCCCATTTCTGACAAACCGCCACAAACTTTAGGCTGGTTCCTTTTGTTCATTTTTGGTTTGTCACTGCAGAGAGCCTGGTGCCAATCCTAGGCAACAGGGGATGGATTTCCTGCAGACCTTCTGCTGACCCGGAAGTGAACTTCTGCTGACCCGGAAGTGATGGTTTTCTGACCTGGATGTGCCATTTTCACAAACCAAATGAACCGGTTCGTGAACCAGGGGCAGGTTCGTGAAAGTTTGTGGCTCGTGGTTCATGAAATTTAACGAACCATGAACCACATGGTTCATTTTTTCCCGGTTCGTGCCCATCTCTACTGGCAGCCCTACCACTGTCTGTTTTTCTAACCCCATAAATTTCATTTTGTTACAAACTCCTTAATAGCCACACTTTTTCAAAGGACAAATACAGGTTTAGAAGCCAGTAAATACAATACATGGAACA
The DNA here is from genome assembly GCF_028583425.1 of Eublepharis macularius. Lineage (NCBI taxonomy): Eukaryota > Metazoa > Chordata > Lepidosauria > Squamata > Eublepharidae > Eublepharis > Eublepharis macularius. The sequence goes on along the minus strand of NC_072803.1, from coordinate 52,760,817 downwards.
TAAGAGACAACCAAAGTGAAGCTGAACAAGGTTAAGAAGTCAGTAATGCAGAGTAAAATCACTGCAAAAACAAGCTGCCTCCCCTTTTGAAAAAGCTTATATTGCAAGAACAAAATATTACTTGTTATCAGAGTATTTTATTGCCATAGTTACAGCCCTGGTGACTTGTCAGTTCCAATACTGTGTTAGAATACAGACTGCAGTAATGATAGCAGCTAAGAAGGGGGAGAGGGAGAATGGGCAAGAAGTTGGGACAGGACCTTGATTTCCCCCGAAGCATCCTCCAGGGCAAATATTCCAGAGACAATTTCCATTAAACTAGAAAATCTTGCAGTTTAGCCTTTAAAAAAAACAGAAATAATTGCCTGAAAATCTCTCAATTTCCCAAAATGAATTTTAACCCTTCCATCTCATTCACTCTTGCAGAAGCCTACAAGGAATTGAAAGAGGACAAAAGTTAATAAGTACATCAATAAATAGTCAAGATTGGTATGGAAATAACAGGCGGAGATCCTGAAAAGCAATTTAATGACTGAGTTATTTGGCAGCATTTAAATTACAGTTTTTGCACCAAAATAGGATACTTGACAAACATTTTTCATTTTGTTCAGCTTCCATTAAACAAAGAGCAACAAGAAGGGGTTGAAGGATTTAGGCATCCAAATTCTTACCTGTTTAGTTTGCAATGGGGGACAGGACAGTTCTTTTCTGGGAGGAAGGGGTTTGTGACTTAGCGGCAGAGCATCTGTTTAGCACGTAGAAGGTCCCAGATTCGGTCCCTGGCATCTCCCATTAAAAGATCTTAGGTGACTGGGAAAGACTTTCGCCACGTGAGACTGTAGAGAGCCACTGCCTATATAAGTAAATGATACTGAGAAAGCTGGTCCAGACTTCTGGCCTCGTAAAAGGCAGCTTCACATGCAAATTGAGAATGATGCAAATTGTCACAATTGTAGTATAATGAAGAGTAGCTACAATTCAGGGTTACAATACTTTCCTCATGTGCAACAAGCTCCTGGGGTCCCATTGTTGGTGTCTGCAAATGAAAGGCATTTGGGTCAAATAGGGTTACCGGGTCCTCCAAGCCCCTGGAGGGGAGGTCAGAGGCCCAGCTCCTAGCATGTGTTGTAGCTCTCTCACACCCTGTGAGGTGGGTGGGGCTGAGAGAGCTCTAGAAGAGCTATGACTGGCTGGATTTGGACTGGATTTGGCCCAAATTGGGTCAGATTATCTCCACAATAATCAATAGGGCTGAGAGAGTTCTGAGAGAGCTGTAACTGACCCAAGGTCATCCAGCTGGCTTCAAGTAGAGGAGAACACTAGAGAATCAAACCTGGTTCTCCAGATTAGAGTCCTGTTGCTCTTAACATTCCCTCCATGTTTCAGGGATGGAGCCTGAGACATGGAGGGGCACAATAAGGATGTAATGCCATAGAATCTACCCTCTGAAGCTGCTGTTTTCTCCAGAGGTCAAAGACAAAACAATGATCCCGGAGTACACAATATAAACTATAATATTTTTAAAGTGCTACAAGTGCAACAGTGCCTAAATTCAACAACAATTTCTAATGAGTATAATAAATAATGCTATACAATAAGTATCAAACTGTCTAGCACAACATTCATACAATACAACATTTCTACACAATTTTTACAAAAATATCCAAATGGTGAGAGAAATGTACAAAAACAGTTAATTTATCAGTTCATTCATTCATATCGGTGCACAAAGGCACTCAAGCCTTTGGTAAGGCTCAACCAATGGTAAGATCTGAAGCTGTAAGTTTGCTTGATAGCGTTTGTGAAGCAGTGAAGCTGTAGAGCTGTAAAGTGCCACTCCTACGAGTTTTGCCAGCATACTTTGTCCAATCCCGTTTCGTACCAACACTTCTTCACGGGCATATTTCTATAGCAAATGCTTCAATCAGTCTCACACCACCATATCGGTATTCTCAGGACGGTCTGACCCCGGGATAATTGTTTTGTCTTTGATTTCTGGTCCCTGGAGGAGCCCCCCTTTCTTTGGTTACAGTTTTCTCCAGAGGAGCTGATCTCTGTAGTTTGGGGATCAGTTGTAATTCCAGGAGAACTCCACTGGCAATTCTGTTTGCACATTTATCCAATTTGATATGCAGTAGTTTAGAGGAAATGTGCATCAGCAGTCTAGGATAGGCAGACAGGAAGGATGTTGTTTGAGTAAAAAGTTAAATGTACATTAATCAGACTTAAGGAATAAAAATTCAAAGAAGTTGGTGGGTGGACATTTTAACCTCCATGCCCTTTCCATCAGCAACCTCACAGTAACCATCTTCAAAGAGCTGTATTTGAGAAGATGTACGAGAAGTAAGGCAGAGGGAGAGGAATGCATTAAGAAATTTGACTGTGCCAGACGAGGCCTAATCAGAGGTTATGGTTTCGTCTCACACTTTATGAGCTGAGAGTAACATTGTTTCAGTACCCATGATGACTTCCTCAGGTACCGGCAATATTGATTCATGTCTGCTTAAGATCATCTTATCCTCTATGAGCCTGTCAGTCAATTACGATCTTCATTAGATGATCTTAACTTGTATCCTATAGTGTTTTCATAAACATTTCTTGTTTTTAGCTGAAGCTGTGTGATTGCTTCTTTCCTCTGGTTTTGCTGCTCTTTTTTATCATTATTTCATTGTTGTTAGAATTATTATTGTTGTAAGCCAGTTTGCAGATATTTTTCTTGGGGTGGGGTATAAATAAAGAGATAAATAAGAGTTCTGGTGTAAACATTCTACCAATAGATTTCCTGAGCTTGCATTTAACAATTCCACTAGCATTGGCTGAATAAATGATCGACAACAAAAGCTCTATAAATAGAAATAATTAGTTTTGAAGGTGCTGGTGCCAACAGCCAACAGGATTTTTTTTAAAAAAAACATCAACACAATGGAATTACATCACTTCTAGGGAGAAGTGACATCATGACTAGAAATGGGCATGAACAGCAATACGAACTAAAAAAACCCACGAACAGCCCAATCTGTTGTTCGCGAACAAGCTGTTTGTAAGGCCCCAATCTAAACAAACAGGTGGTCATTGCAAGCCTCATTCGTTGCTGTTTCTTGCTGTTCATCAAGCCAGACAGTCTGGCACCTGCAATCAATTCCCATGGCAACTCAGGCAGGAATTGTCTGAATTCTGTCTGATCGCCTACTGTTGCCCTGGAAACCCCAATCTAAGCCCAATTTAGCTTGATAGGCAGGTCTTCCTTTCAAGTGTGGACTGGAGCTCCAAATTTGTTACAAGAGGAAAAGACCAGGGGGGAGGGGGGCTCCCAGCTCTGGCTTTCAGGGAAAGACAGCTGCTGTTAGAGAATCAGGGTGAGTGCATTGGAGCTTGAATTTTCTTTGTGTGTGGTGGGATAGGGATCTACCCCTTCAGGTTCCAGGGCTGCTGCCAGGCTCTGAGGCCAAGCTATTATTTATTATTGGTACATTACCTGCTGCCTGCTCAGGTTGGGTTTCTGGGAGTGGTGCGGTAGAGATCTTGATGGCTGGAGGAGAGCCTGCTGGCCCCCACGAACAACGAACAATGAACATGTTTGTGACAGGATCATGTTCATCAGTGTTTGTTGTTCTTTGTTCGTGGATAGCAATGAACAACGAACACCATATTCATTTTTTTTTCTGTTCATGCTTATGTCTAATCATGACTCTCTTGGAATCACTGGAAACTCTATGGTTTTATCATAATAGGCAGGAAGGAGGGTTAGTTATTTAACACCAAATGAAACAGACAAGTCTTAACACGCTAGCAGAAGATCATGATAAAGGTGGGCAGACAGTTTGGTGCCATGACCAAGAATATCTTTCTTAGTTTGCTACTCATCTAGCCTCAAACAGAGGCAGCACCCAAAAAAGGGCCTCTGAAGATGATTGCAGTGTTTAGGTAGGTTTAAATGAATGAAAGATATTATCCAGTCAAAGTTAAGCTTGCTGAAGCCTAGGGGTCCCATTCCTCAATGGGGGGAAGGGGATGTTTTGCTTTCACCCTCTCCCCACCCCTGCCTCCACTTACTTGGATGACAGGGAAGGAAGGCACAGGAACGGGCCTCCTGGGCGTGGTCCCGGGTGGCACCATGATGTCACTGACATCATTGCACTGTCCCAAGAGCACTTCCGCACTTCACCGCAGGCCAACTTGGGCCCCAAATGGGCCGAATTGTGTGTGTGTGTTTGAACCCTACTGGAGCCCCATTAATTTCAGTGAAGAGCTTAGACACATGCTTAATTTTTTCTCATGAAAATCAATAGAACTTTTTAAAAAATACTTAAATTTGGTTGAGTTGGGCCCCGAAGTGGACAGTGGGATCTTGAATATGCAGGTTAGCTTTTGTGCTGTGGAATGTACTGTGGGCCTGCGTACCTTCAATATACAACTCGGAAACCTCAGGGTTAGCTGCCTGTTCTATTCCAAGCCCTCTCTTTCTAATTACAGTTAATTGCATGCATGCTACGATACCTCCTGGTCTTTAATAGTCACCATTAAGATGTCTTTTGTGTTACTCCCCTCGCCCTTTGCTATTAAAGGAAATACTTTTCCCTTTAGGAAAAGAGGCTTAGCTGTGGCCTGAACAGTGTGCAAAACCCTGTCCCCAGATAAAAAGCAGCCTGGGACTCTATTTTCCTTCTACTCTTTACTTTCCTCTCCTCTCTGACAACAGGGAATGTGCTTCCTGAAATGGTTCCCCAAGCTGAGGATTTTGATGCCCACCACTGGAGTTCCATTTAATGAAGAAAATCTGTTGTTTCTAAATAGAGGTTATGTGCTTGTAATACACAATTGCTGCCTTCCTGAAGGCTTTCATTACTGAACAGTGAAGTCACTCTTTTTTTTCTTATACACCTACAAGATGCACAACATTTCTATTTGGACGGCTAGAGTCAATATATTTTTACTCCATTTTTCTCCCCATTGCAGCTAATGTGGAATGCCCCGACCATGTCTGTTGACCTAACCAGGAGACTTACCCAGGAGAAAAGTCTATCGTGTTGTTAGGCTGTGAGTTTCAGAATTCCATAACTGGATTTCCCTTCAGTAATTAGAAACTTCATGAACATTAGTAAAGAGTCCTGTAGCACCTTTAAAATTAATCAACTTTATTGCAGCATAAGCTTTCGAGAACCACAGCTCTCTTCATCAGATGCATGGAGGATATGAAGAAACTGGCCAGAGACATATAGGGGGTGAGGGGAGGGGGGGAGAGGGTGCAGGGAGTGAGGGCCATGTAAGTGCAAGTCAGTTGCAAAAGTCATGAAAGAGGTGGGGGTGCGCAATCCAGGTTGGGTGTGACCCCTTCCCTCCATTGCTGAATCTGAGTGGAATGCCTGAAGGCAGTTCCTTCTGGTAATGAGATAACCATCCAGAGTCCCTATTCAATCCAAGTCTGACTGAGTTAAATTCACATATGAATTTCAATTCAGCAGCTTCCTGTTGGATTTTGTTTTGGAATGTTTCTGTTGATCTATGGTGACCTTTAAGTCCTTGATGGAATGTCCTGGTAGATTGAAGTGTTTTCCTACTAGTTTCTGGATATTGCCATTTTTGATGTCAGATTTGTGTCCATTTATTCTTTTGCACAGAGGTGGACTGCAGAGGTTGCACAGAGGTTGGCTGGTTAGCTGTAAAGGTGTCTCAGGCTGGCTTATGCTTGTTGCCACCAGCCTGTCTGTCTTATCTCTGACTCTATCACTCTTAATCACATCATACCTATCTCTTTATATTCAGAGACGGACGGACGGACGGACGGACGGACGGACGGACGGACGGACGGACGGACGGACGGACGGACGGACGGACGGACGGACGGACGGACGGACGGACGGACGGACGGACGGACGGACGGACGGACGGACGGACGGACGGACGGACGGACGGACGGACGGACGGACGGACGGACGGACGGACGGACGGACGGACGGACGGACGGACGGACGGACGGACGGACAGACAGACAGACAGACAGACAGACAGACAGACAGACAGACAGATAGATAGATAGATAGATAGATAGATAGATAGATAGATAGATAGAAACTTAGAGCAACTGAATAATGTATAGGTCAGCTGTGTTAAACCAGTTGATGTTTTTGTTCCAATCAGGCAAATGAGAACAATTTAAATAGCTCACCAGGCTAAGGTCCAGCAACCTTATGTCATTAAGGCTCCAAAATGACATGCTGGAAGAGAATGTTCTGACCCCCAAGGCACAGAGATATTTAATGAAAGCAAGCTGTTGAGCAAAGTCACGGAACATAACATAGACATACTGTCTCATTATGAAATGGCGGACACAACAGAATGAATCTTGCCCACTTTCACTTACTGCAGGCCTATTCATTGCAAAGAGGAGACAACTGTACTTCCTTGAAGTAGGAAGTGGTGCTTGAGAAAAGTATGATTTCTTAAAAGGATGAGAAGGTGGGATATGCTTTGGGAAGGGAAAAGGAATATAATGGGGCAGTGAAATCCTAAACAGAGCTGCACACTTCTAAGCCTATTGATGTAAATGGACTGGGAAGATTGTAACTGTGCTTAGAATTGTGCCGTAAGCAAAGGAACAAAAATAAATACCACAGAGATCTTGGTGTACAAGACATGTGACTAGGATCCTCCGAAGTACTCACAACCAGCCATGTTTCTGCTGGAGGAAAAAATCATTTTACAGTAAAATGATGATGTCTTTTGAGTAAAGACAAGTTATTTTAAGAATATGTGGCCTTTTAAAAAAATCTTTGCTTAACACAATATGCCAGCTATTTATTCTGAATGAAATGAATCCCATCTCAAATTTCTGTCTTAAAGAAACCGATAACAATCATCACTAATGGATATTTATTAATCACTAATGGACACTAATGAGTATTTATGAATATCTAGGCTGCCCTGAGATATATATAGATATGTATGAGATATGTATAGGACATGGTACGTCCAAATGCCGATCGTGCCCATCTCTACTCATGAACAACCATGAACATGGCCCTGTTCATGAACATGTTCATGGTTGGCTGTTCGTGGGGGCCAGCACGCTCTCCTCCAGCCATCATCCAAGTCAAGATCCCTACTGCACCACTCCCAGAAACCTGACCTGAGCAGGCACCAGGACAGGTACCAATAATAAACAATAGCTTGGCCCCAGAGCCTGGCAGCAGCCCTGGAACTTGAAGTGGTAGATCCCTACCACACCACTCCCAGAAACCTTACCTGAGCAGGCAGCAGGAAAGGTACCAATAATAAATAATAGCTTGGCCCAGAGCCTGGCAGCAGCCCTGGAACTTGAAGGGGTAGATCCCTATTCCACCACACACAAAGAAAATTCAAGCTCCAATGCACTCTCTCTATCAAAATGCCAACAGCAACTGTTTCTCCACTGTCTGCAAAGTCAGAGCTGGGAGCCCCCCTCCCTTCTGCTCTTTGCTCCCTTGTTGTAACAAATTTGGAGTTCCACACTTGAAAGGAAAACCTGCCTATCAAGCTAAATTGGGCTTAGATTGGGGTTTCCAGGGCAACAGCAGGAGTTCAGACAGAGTTCAGACAATCCCTGCCTAAGCTGCCAAGAACTGATTGCAGGTGCCAGACTGTCTGGCTTGACGAACAGCAACTAACAGCAATGAACGAGGCTTGCAATGACCACCTGTTCGTTTGGAATGGGGCCTCACCAACAGCTTGTTTGCGAACAGCTGATTGGGCTGTTTGTGGCTTTTTTTAGTTCGTATTGCTGTTTGTGCCTATCTCTAATCAGGACTGCGTACCCTCTCCCCTTTCCTGACTAGAGATGCTACCAAAATTCATGACCACACTATTCAATTCAAAAAGCCCATGTGGGTTCTTCCTAATTGGAATTAGGTTAGAGTCATCTTTTCCCCTGATCATGCTAACAAAATATTGATAAACTAGGAGCCCTGACCTGGATAGCCCTCACAAGCTCAGTTTCATCAGATCTCAGAAGCTAAGCAGGGTTGGCTTTGATTAGTAATTGGATGGGAGACCGCCAATGAAGACCAGGGTTGCTGAGGCAGGCAGTGGCAAACCATCTCTGTTAGTCCTTTGCCATGAAAACCCCAGCAGGGATTGCCATAAGTCAGCTATGACTTATGGGCACTCTCTACCACCATACTACTGGGAATACGGATTCATGTCTTGGCATCAATTCAGTATAATGACATAAAAATGGCAAAATCAACTGCAGCTCATACATGGGTTTTCTCTGTGGTGGCCCCTACTCTGTGGAACAGCCTGCCTGAGGAGGTCAGGAGAGCCCCCACTCTCCTAGCTTTCTGCAACCAATGCAAACATGAATTATTCAAAAAGGCTTTTGTATTGTAGGGAGGGGCTCTTAGATGCTTCACTAATGAGTTAAGGACCATAGACTTCACTACTATGTCACCTTACATACTACCTGTTGTCTTAAATAGGTGCTCCTATGAGCTACCTGTGCTTCATGTTGTCTAATGTCAGCCCTAGAATTGCTTATGTTCTGTTGCAGCATTTCTTCAACTGTGTATCGGATTCTTACTAATGCTAGGCCTCTGTAAAATTGTGCTTATTTACGCTATGGCATTGTATAGGGAAATGTCCTTGAAACTGACTGTACTAATCTCACACTGTGTAATCCGCCTTGAGTCTCAGTGAGAAAGGTGGAGTATAAATGAAATAAATAATAATAATAATCAAGGGTCATTTTGTAGAAAAAGAGCTGGAGGAACTCATTAGCATAACTCATCAGCATAACTCATTAGCATATGCCACACTCCTTACCATCACTGGAAGTGTATCATTAGCATAACTGATTTGCATATGCCACACCCCCTGACATCACCTATCCTGGCTGTTTTGGACCCAGTCCTGGCCATTCAAGACTGAAATTGGGCCCAAAATGGCAAAAAGGGGCTGAAAAAGGCTGAAAAGGGGCCCAAAATGGTCAGGATCAGGCTGCTGCTGAGAGGGAGAGTGATCCACTACCTGACAGAGGCCCGATCTGGGCCATTTCGGCCCCATTCCAGCCCAAAACGGGTCCAAAATGGCCGAGGGTCAGGTGGGCAGGACCATCTGACATGTGACCTCTTTGGGGAACTGCCAGAACTGCGTTCCTGCGTGTTCCCCTTTAAATGAGCCATAATAATAATAATAATAATAATAATAATAATAATAATAATAATAATAATAATAGAAGAAGAAGAAGAAGAAGAAGAAGAAGAAGAAACAAACAATTTAGTACACCAGCAATGAAAATGGTTTTAAAAATCTCCCAGTGACAACATATGAAAAGAGATAGCCGAAGATGAGAACCGAGACAATACACATAGACACTGTATGTACATTCACTCTTTTTTTATACTGGTAATTGTACAAAAGGCAGAATCCCTAATTTCATATGTATGACTGGAACACACACAAGCTAAATTAAGCTGAATGTTTAGAAGTTAGGAACATGAGTTGCAAGTATGACCCTTCTTCTCCCTTCTATGAGTTCAGAACAGAAGTTTGAACGGAAAGAAATGAAATATTTCTTTAAAATATTTATACCCCACTGTTCTCCTGCTCAATGGGACTCAAAGCAGCATATGTCAGCAAAACCCACTCAAATCTCATTTCATGAAAATACAGTAAAATAACAAGAAGGGAGGAAGCTGTTTATCCTAACATAATGACTGGCCTCCATGCACCAGCCACCCAAAGCATATTGCAAAAACTCTGCCTAACACATCACTCTCTGCAAGGTTGGGGCCTTCCTCACATCCTTGGGAGGCTCATTACATAAAACAGGGATGGTCACTATTAAACATTGAGCTTTTTGCTCATAGTGATTTCAACCAGTAATGAGATCAGCTCAGAACAACATGTTTATTGAAGGCCAGAGCAGACAGACAGAAAAGACAAGCTCAATGTGAACCAAAGATATACACACAAACCTTGCCCTGATAGTACCCAACAACCAATAAGCACTTGGCGTTAGAATCCTTATTTTGCATTAACTATATACAAAGTAACATATTTACAAAGCTGTGATTGGACTTTATTGTACATAGCGGATTGGATGCAGCCAGCAGAAAAAATAGCCAATAGCAATGAGAGCTTTAGGAGCCTAGGCTCAGCCTGAAGCTCAGCCAGTACGTAAGAGTCACCAACAAAATCTGAGTAGAAGACAATTCTCACTAATAGAGGAGGAAATTTTAATAAGCCCTGGTCTGATAATGGGACCTGCCTTCTGGGCACATAAAGGCACATATGAAAGATTAAGAGATTACAGCCTCTATTGTGCAAGAGTTTTCTAATGCCTTTGCCCAAATTTTAATACCTTCATGTTTATCATCTTACTTTTCCAAATCATTGAGCTTGGATCGGGGAGAAAAGCACCAATGACTAAATAATTAGCAACTAATAATTGTTTTGAATGCTTTTTAAAAAGCTTTCTGTATAGACCTGAGTGGTAAAGCAGCGCTATGGAGAAGTAAATACACACACAAATAACTTTTGCTGAAGGTTGAAGCCACCTTGAGAGCAATCATGGTGTAACTCAGGAGGAAGAAGATAGGCTGTTCTACTACCTTGTCAGCTTCGCTTTGCATCAAAATCTGCTTTCAATGCTACAGAGTTATTAAAGTTGGGGATTGTGGCGATGCGTGTGTGTGTTTATGTCAAAACTGGGTCACCAAGGGAGTTCTCAAGATAAAAATTCTGCCCTCAATAAAACACACCACCCACACACATCCAAAGATGCCTGCCAGCTAATTTTAACATCATGCTTTCAGGGGAAGGAGCAGTCACCTCCCTTGACCGGACTTGGGAATATTTTGTTTGGTGGCTCCTTTCCTGAGATAAATATTCTACAGTTGGAAAAACTGGATCCAAAACTATAACTTAATTTTAGTACTCTTTGCTGTGTGGCTGGCCAGGTGGGATATCTGCTGAGCCACGCAGCTCAACAGAGAGCCTATTGCTGACCAGAGACACTAGACATTTTCTGTTTTCTTGCCCCAATTTTCCCCCATAAAATGTATTCATTTCCTAACATTTCTGTTAATAAATCTGTGTTTTATATTGTTCACATACTGCATAAATTACTGAGGTTGCAGAGGAAAGATGGAACAGAAATTTAGTCATAATTAAAAGTATTATTTGTGCAAATAATATATATTTTATGCAAAAAAAATACATATGCAATACAGCCAGTTTGGAGTTGTGGTTAAGAGTGTGGGACTCTAATCTGGAAAACCGGGTTTGATCCTCCACTTGAAGCCAGCTGGGTGACCTTGGGTCAGTCACAGCTCTCTCGGGGCTCTCTCAGCCTCACCCACCTCACAGGGTGATTGTTGTTGTGGGGATAATAGTAACATACTTTGGAAACCACTCTGAGCGGGTCTTAAGTCATCCTGAAGGGCGGTATATAAATTGAATGTTTTTGTTATAAACCAACAGCAAGAAGATGTTGCATAAAACCAATGTTGAAACTATAAGCACATACAAGAAATATAAGACATTTGTGTATCCCTACATTTACTTAATCCTTTATTGTCTGTAAGCATTAGCCATCACAGCATAATTTAAAAACCAAGTAGGAGTAGGAGTCTGATGGAGCACTCTGGAGCTTAATCTAGTTTTGGCAGGCCCATCAACAGTGGGATCGCTAAAAAACAGAAGCAACATCAGCAGTGAAGAGACATACTACTGATATTTAGGGTTGCCAGGTCCCTCTCTGGAGTTTCCAGAGATTCCTAGAACTATCCACTGTCACTTCTAGCTTTTTTTCTGGAAACGACATTATCACATTTGTGATGACAAAAGGTATTTAAACATTTCCGCACCATCGCTCCAGGCAGGGGAAGACAATGGAAGCTCAAGGTGGGGAATCCCCCACCAGGGCTTGGCAGCCATAGTCCTGGGCCTGCTCTCCAAGTGCAGGGACCCTCATGTGAGGTAAAACAGAATAACATCCGAGGGAGGGAACCTTGTCAGGGCACAGAATGCTATTTAATTGAGACCAGTGATGGTGAAATCTCCCCCCTATCAATAAATAGCTGCTTGGGCAGCCAGCAGACATTGGCCTCTGAAGGGCAAAGTGCAAATTCAGCTCTGTTTTTGCTGTGAAAACAAGTACTGTAGGCTCCTGTGAATTGCCAATTTGCATTTCTCTAAGGTGTGAGAAACTGTCAAGATCTGCATCTGAATGAATGGATGTGGGGGAAACTGGGATTCTTTTAGCAGCTGGGGAGGCACTGATATCAAATGTGTGAATGTACTCACGAGGAGAAAATGATGCATCTGACAAAGAGAGCTGTAGTTCTCGAAAGCTTATGTCTCAATAAAGTTGGTTAGTCTTAAAGGTGCTACTGGACTTTTTACCATTTTGCAACTACAGACTAGCACGGCTAACTCCTCTGGATCTGTTTTGTCTTTATTACTTTTATTTTGTAAGCCACCTCAGGCAGGTTACTGAAGAGACAGCATAAAAGTTTTCTAAATAAATAGATAAATGAAAATCCTTAAATTAACAACTGTGCCTTCTAAAGATAGATACACCCTTCTAAATCCATTGAAGTAATGCACTTAGAAGAGTATACCTCTGCTTAGAATTGTACTCTAATAGTGCAATCCTAAACAGAATTACTCCAGTCTAAGCTCAATGACTTCAATGGGCTTAGTCTGGAGTAACTCTTCTTAGGCTTGCACTGTAAGTCATCTAAAACAGTCAATAGTCTAAAAAAAATTGACCGTGCATCTTTCTGGCTGCCAAAGCAAACATCATCACTTGATCTGTAGTAAGCCCATTCATGTTTGACAAAGTAATATGATATCTTTAAAGTTCTAGTACTCTCAAATTCTTATAAATATTCAATGTGCATACAATTCATACAACAAGTACAATAATCATACATTAGATGCAATATACAAAGTTATGAGGAAAAGGACTACACATTCCCTTCCCGTTCATTCCAAGGAAACAGGATGCCAACTCCGAGTCCAGTAATCTGGTAAGTACTGAGTTTTTTGCAAAAGTGCAAGTCTCATCTAATTCTTCTTTCCTTCTTATAGGTTTTCTTCAGTATTCCATATAAGGGATCCTAAAAGGTAGTTGCTCAAACTGGGGCCGGCTGCAATGTCAGATTTTGTCCTCTGACTTCCTCGGGGGCAGGCAAAGGATCACCATAGAAAGACTAATTATTTCATTTTCTCATGGAATCCAGAGAGTGATGCAGACAAGAAGATCCTGCGTCCTGACTTCCTTATCCCAGGTGGTCTCTCCACTCTTTTTTTGAGCTGTTGTTCTGGGATTTGCCCTGTGTATATACTATACCATTCATGTTTGACAGCAGAGCACAAATTATGGTCCAATCAGACCAACTTCTTGTAAGGGACCAACAATACAGAAAAGTACCTCTCTTTGGGGCTATTATAAGCATAAAACATAACATTCAATATCCTCCAACATTCCCAAGTGACGCACACACATCTCAAGTCAGCATCACTGTACTTAGGGGTGATTTCCGCAGACTGCCTCAATGGAGAAAAGTCTTGGTCATTTTGCAGAGTGTGGCTGTGATGAGGCACCATAATGTCACTTCATTTGGCTGCAACGCTGTGCTTAAAACCAAGTGTGTCCTTCGTCGTCTCCATTTCAGGTTGACAAGAAAGGAGAAATACACCAATCACCATTCCTCGTGATGCCGTTCACCTGAATATCCAGCAAATACAAAATCCACCTGTCTTTCTTCCGTCCTAATTGGAATCCCCCTCTGTCGTCCTCTGGCTAATGTATTCAGCTGTGAGTTTAGGGGATCTCAGAAGGCATAAATTGTCAGCTAGTTGGAAGAAAGCATTGACAGGGGCATTATGTCTAATCTCTCGCTTTCAGGGCTGATCATTCCAAAGGATTTAAAGAATGTTTGAAATAAAGAAGGGGCCTTCTGTTTCATCAGTGTTACAGTGAGAAGATTCCTTCTCAATGGCTGGGAGCTTTACCCGAGCACAGGTAGCACAGAGAAGGCCTCAGCTGGTGATGCTAGCTGGATGGTAACCTCAGCCTCTTCCAACACACTCTCTTTTACTCTGACCTAAAGGATCCCAGCAAATCTACTTGTATTGCCCATACATTTGGCTTAGGGCCCCGCTGCTTTCCTCTTTCCAAGGATGCCCCAAACCAGTTATACTTCCAGAGGTAATTTTGCATTAACTATATACAAAGTAACATATTTACAGAGCTGTGATTGGACTTGTACATAATGGATTGGACGCAGCCAGCAGAAAAAATAGCCAATAGCAATGAGAGCTTTAGGAGCCTAGGCTCAGCCTGAAGCTCAGCCAGTACATAACAGTCACCAACAAAATCTGAGTAGAAGACAATTCTCACTAATAGAGGAGGAAATTTTAATAAGCCCTGGTCTGATAATGGGACCTGGTCTGATAATGTAATCATGTTGTACAATGATAAAGCATAGTCTTCATGGATCCAGACATCAGAGACTTTGGCCGTTTCCACATGGCTTACCTTATTCTGCAAAATAGCGAAATCTCGCGCAAAATCTCGCGAGAAGATGCTGTTATCGCACGAGAAGATGCGGTAACAGCATCTTTGCGTGAGATTTCGCTATTTTGCAGAATAAGGTAAGCCATGTGGAAATGGCCTTTTTCTTGGAGTATATACAAATGACTGACTCATCCAGTATTATGAAAGCCATCCAAACTAGGATTTCTGGAAAGGCCTGAAGATTTGGGGGGGGGGAGCCTGAAGAGGGTGTGGTTTGGGGAGGGGCGGGACCTCAGTAGGGTATAATGCCATAAAATCCATCTTCTCCAAGGGACATTATCTCTGTCATCTGGAGAGCAGTTGTAATTCTAGGAGATCTCAAAGCAACACCGGGAGGTTGGAAATCCTAATCCAAACTGCATAAGAGTTCAAGCTACACCAAACATTTGTCAGTTTGGTGAAAGTACTTTGGGAAAGGGAGGGGGGTGGAATATTTCATGACAACCCCATATATACATCTTTTGTGCCTGTTCATAGTCATTCTTTCATTGACCAGCTATGGCTTTGGAATCATTTTGTTCCCCTGATTCAACCCAAAACAACCAAACTAAAAGTTTCAGGAAACAGAAATGTTTTACCTAGGGGTGATTTAGAATTTCTCAGCTTCAAGTTGGGAAATTCCTGGAGATCTGGGGGGTGAAACCTGGAGAAACCTGGAGAAAGTGGGGTTTGGGGAGGGAAAAGACCTTGGCATGGCATAATTCCATAGAGTCCACCCCCCCAATAGCCATTTTCTCCAGGTGAACTGATCTCTGTGGCCTGGAGACCAGTTGTAATTCCAGGAGCTCTCCAGCCACTACCTGGAGGCTGGCAACCCTATCTGTTTCAGTTCAAAAATCCCTGTTTTGGTTTCAGTTCTCTGAAAGTTTGCAAAATAACAATGACTGGCTATGAGTATGCAGATTCAAGAAGCACTTGAGCAGTTGATAGCTGTGATGTCCACTGCTTCCATTGCGGGCTCATCGCTTTGAGAGTTGGCTTCTGCTTGCTCGCGGCTTTGGGCTCCAGAACAGGAATATAAAGAGGAAGAGAGCTTGGTCTCCATTCTATTTAGTTTGAACTTTTGTTAACTTGGACTTATCCTTGGAGTCTTTATCCTTCTGAGGTTCAAATTTGTGGCATTTGCCGTTTGGAAAGTGATGCTCTAATTTGTCATTGATTCATTGTATTGCTTGTGGTTATATATTCTGTTTGTAATTTGACTGTACGAACACCTAGCTGTTTCAAATAAATTTGATGTATTTTGTTAAAAAAAATTGTTATAAGCATGTTATTTTACAGCTGTATGGTGTCTTGTTAATATAGTCGGTCATTTAGACCTGACCGCGGTAGGTCTATTGCTTGCTTACTACCTGGAGGCTGGCAACCCTTTCTGTTTCAGTTCAAAAAATCCCTGGTTTGGTTTCAGTTCCCTGAAAGTTTGCAAAATAACAATGACTGGCTATGGGTATGCACATTCAAGAAGCACTTCACCTTCCAGGAAACACTCTGGCTTGTAGCCCCAACGGCTTCCCGCTTCAGAAAGCAGCAGACAGAACTTGGGTTCCCAGTTGTGGCCACAAAAGCTCGTGATGTGATTTCCCTTGCATGCAAGCGTTCCCAAGGAGACTTTTGACCTGGGGATGCATCGATGCACCATTCCCTGCCTGCTTTGTGGCACAGTACAGTCACAGAAAACTGTACTTCATCGTTCTTCTGAACCTATGAATTGGCCCTTAATTGGGTATTTCATTTCACAATCCTCCCCTTAATTGTGTATTTTGCTACACAAGCCAACCCTCAGTTGCTTCTTTTGTTACACAACCCAGCCCCAGTCATTCCGCACAGATCAGCCCGGCATCCAATATACACCATATAAACCACGCATCCTTGGTAAACTCTGATTATCATTCCTCCAGCTGCTTGCCAGCGTTCCAAACCCTATTATTATAAGGATAATAATGAAAAAGTTTTAGTATGTTGTGATCTGAAGCAGAAATATATTTACACTGTGAATTGTTTGTCAAGACTTGGGGAGTGGGAGAGAAAAGAGCATTGCAGTTCTTCTACCATCGTATCTAAGAGCCAAAACACACGTTAAGAAATACCTAGGTTCAGCACGTGTTCTCTTACCTCAAGGTTTGCCGGGATCTGTAGGCGTCCTGGAAGCTTAAAGTTTAGCATTTACAGAGCAGCAGAGAGGGAAATACAGGCGCCTGTATTTCCCTTCCCCTTTCTGCTGCTCTGTAAATGCTAAACTTTAAGCTTCCAGGATGTCTACAGATCCAAGCAAACTTTGAGGTAAGAGAACATGTTTAGCATTTACAGAGCAGCAGAGAGGGAAATACAGGCGCCTGTATTTCCCTTCCCCTTTCTGCTGCTCTGTAAATGCTAAACTTTAACCTTCCAGGACGCCTACAGATCCAAGCAAACTTTGAGGTAAGAGAACAAGTTTAGCATTTACAGAGCAGCAGAGAGGGAAATACAGGCGCCTGTATTTCCCTTCCCCTTTCTGCTGCTCTGTAAATGCTAAACTTTAAGCTTCCAGGATGCCTACAGATCCTGGTAAACCTTGGGGTAAGAGAACAAGTTTAGCATTTACAGAGCAGCAGAGAGGGAAATACAGGCACCTGTATTTCCCTTCCCCTTTCTGCTGCTCTGTAAATGCTAAACTTTAAGCTTCCAGGACGCCTACAGATCCCGGCAAACCTTGAGGTAAGAGAACACGTGCTGAACCTAGGTATTTCTTAACGTGTGTTTTGGCTCACAGAGCAGAAACCCACACTGCCTAATTTTCCATTTCATTTTTTAATGTTAAACTGTTACTTCTGAAATCTGGACTAATACTGACTTTGCCCAATGCTTGCTTTGGAGATATGGCCCAACTAATCTTGAGTAAATCCCTTGTTTATGGCATTGTAGCTTTTGTTCCTTGGTGCAGAATACCTTACCACACTATGGGGAGTAGAAAAGAGCAAGATTCCAGTAGCACCTATAAGACTAACAAAATTTGTGGCAGCATATGAGCTTTCATGAGCCACAGCTCCAGGGCTTTATTTCAGCAGGAACACGGGGGAACAGAGTTCCGGAACCTCTTGAAAATGGTCACATGGCTGGTGGCCCCGCCCCCTGACCTCCAGACAGAGGGGAGTTGAGATTGCCCTTCGCGCCGCCGTGGCACAGAGGGCAATCTAAAGTCCCTTCTGTCTGGAGATCAGGGGGCGGGGCCACCAGCCACGTGACCATTTTCTCCGAGGGCAACCCACTGAGTTCCACCACCTCTTTTCCCAGAAAAAAAGCCCTGCACAGCAAACTTCTGCAGATACAATTAGAATGTGAGTCCATCTGTCCTTATATCTTGGAGAGTGGAGTGATTATAGACACCAAATGGTAATAGCTGTTGAATGACAATGGCAGGCAAGATTGAATAGGGTGGGGTATGCAGAGGGGTAGTGGGTGTGGAGAAATCAGCATCGGCAATGAGACAGGAAGCCTGGGTCTCGATTCAGTCCAGGTAGGTGCATTGTCCTGAGCTTCGTTATCAGTTGCAATTCAGCAGTCTCTCTTTCTAATCTCCCTTTGAAATTCCTCTGGAGGATAACTGCAGATAGTGAATTTGTTTCAGTCTTCAGATAATGTGGTGCTTATAAGTGATCAGTTACATTCTGACACAAGGCAGCATGTGTCACCCAAAAAGTTGCCTGGTGTAAAATGCAACTCCCATTTCGTCTTAGAGTTTGTTTGTTTAAAACAAGTATTGCTGATAATTCTTGAAGTCAATGGTGTATGAAATGAAGCCTGCTCCCTCTGGAATGGAGAGTGAAGATACATTTTGCAGAGGGAGGGGGAAATCAATCCCACTAAATTTCTTGCCTATCATTTTGGTGAAAATGTAAAGAAAAGGTAAAAAAGACAAAAATGCTCTTCAGATGGAAGGCTGGAAGATTACCCTTACTCTGAAATGTCTTTGTGATCACCATGTAGCCAAACCTAATTGGCTATGTGTAATAGCAGACAAATTGGGGTTCTTCTCTGACAACATTTGTCTGTATTGCATAGAAATTGCCTGTGGCACTCACTCTCAACTGACCTCTTAAGAACGATTGTGAGTGGCATAGGAAGTCTCACTATGACATCAGAGGGCCAAAGTTAGGTGTTGTTTTGTTTAAATAGGCAATGAAAACGTAATTGCTGTGCAGAACGTATTTCCGTTAATTTTCATGTGGGAGTGATATACATAGACCAGCTGCAAATCTCTGCCCGCTCCAAGACCGGAGCCTAAAATGGAGCTGCCAAAGGAAAAAATGGAAAACCAGCTATTTCCTCAGAATGAACGGAATGTTCTAGAACCCTCTTGCCTGACTCAATAGTCTTATTTGTATTTTTGTATCTATGAACTGAGAGTATCCAAAATGTATTTAATAAGAACTGTTATCTGTTTTCTTCAGTTTATTTATTCCCACATCTTATTTTAAGTCCAGCAGCTTTTCCCTACTGATAATGAACTCCTTCCGTAAACGAATCATAATTTCCTTCAGCAATGCCCTCCTCTACCCTTTTACTGTGCAGTGGGGCAGAGCTCCAGTCTAAGCCAAATGAAACTGATGGTCTTCGACTGGAGTTCTTCTTACAGTGTCAAGCCCCCTCCCTCACACAAAAACATGGGGGGTGGTATAAAGTGAAATGGTAATCTTTGAAAATCAAGTACCAACAGGAATCTTGGATGGGCATTGCTAACCAGCTTAAGTAAGTGAATTATGAGGCATGATATATTGATGGGGAGGGATCAGATTTTTAAAAACTCTGAAAGTAAGTTCTCTTTCCTTAAATGGAAGAGGACGTGTCATAAGTCAAAAGGTCTTTTTTAAAAATCCAAGGTGGGTAAATTGGTGCCCATCCTTGCTACATAATTGCACGTCTTCTCCAACTTTGCATTTCCCTCTTTAATTTGCAAACTCAGTTGCTGTCCATCTCTTTGCTCTCCTCTCCTTCTTTTCCCATCTTCATTCTTCAAACTTCTGTCATTTTTTCTCCTTGCACATAGAACAACTTACCATTTTTTAAACTCACTCGTCCTTCATATCCTTGTCCAAGAGCTACTTCCCTGACTATTTAGTCTCACACTTTCTGCTCCCAAATGCATCTCCATATTCTACTGTCAAACTCTCTCCCTCTCATTTCCTAACCCAGTTTTGTTCTCTATGGAATTTTACCCCACTAAGGTACCTCCCCTCCCCAAACCTATCCTCCCAAGACTCCACACCCCAAATCTCCAGGAATTTCCCAACCTAGAGTTGGCAATCATACTGCCCAGCTTCCTCCTCTAAACGTTCAGCCTTTTCACCTAATGAGGAGGACTCCATATTGCAGTTTGTGACATCCTTGGACTGATCCATTTCAGACTGCAGGTGTGGGAGGGGGTATGGTTTTGCATTAAAAACAATTTCCTTGCATGTGGACAACTAGTATGCTAAAGACAGCTGGTCTGCAAAAGTTCCCTGTTATCCTAGCCTTCTTCATACAGGGAGCTTTTGCAATGGAAAATTTTCAAATGTTCAATATCCCACCTATAGTCTGAAACAGCACCAAAAAGCCAGAGCTCACAATGCTAATTCTGCATATTTGAGCAAGTAGAGAATGCACATTTTGGACAAGCAGAGTGATTCCGCACATGTTGGATAATGCACTTTCAATGCACATTATCAATCGTTTGAGGTGGATTTTTTATTCCACACAAAAAAAATCCATTCCAAATGATCTATAAAGAAGATTGGAAGTGCATTATCCAATGTGTGTGGAATCACCTGCAGTCTATTATGTCGTACTGAACATGTGGTGTAGTGATTAGGCTGTTTGGCTACGATCTGGGAGATCCAGAATCCCTACCCTGCCACGGAAGCTCACTGAGTGACCGTGGGCCAGTCAACAGTCTCAGCCTAACTTGCCTCACAGGGTGGTTGTTCGGATAAAATGAGAGAGGGGAGAACAATGTTGTAAGCCACTTTGGGTCCTTTTTTAGAGAGAAAAGTGTGGTATATATATCTAAATTAAAGAATAAATAAAATATATGGGGGACTGAAGTGGCTCACATGTACTGGACCAGATGCATGCACAGATGATACTGAAAGCTCCTTCAGAATGCAGGGAAGTATTTACTCATTCATTCAGAGGCACAACCCCCACCCCCACCACTATTGTAAGTCTGGTGACCGGACACGAAATACGCAAGATAGGGTGGTGAATAAACTGTAAAATACATCCGATTAAAATAAGTCTTTGTCAGCATAATTCCAAATAGAAACATTTTCACATAACTTCTGATGATTTCTCAGCTTGGATGTTGGTCAGCTCCCATGCAATCACTGTATAGCAGCCATTGGGGGTAACTCTTCTCCATACATGGGGCTGCATCCCCTAAATAAAACCTTTGCCCCACTTCTGCACCATTTCTCTTGACAGGCTTGGCCAGCATGAGACCTTGAGCAAATAAAGAAGCTTCGCTCACCCCCAGGTTGCTTCTAATTTCTATTTAGTGTTATACAAATCCACTAATGTTTTCACAATATAAAGTAGCATAAGAACATAAGGAGAGCCCTGAACAAATCAGTGGTCCATGTAGTGCCACATCATGATTTACACACAGGTGAACCTGTTGCCCAGGAGGGCCATCGAACAGGGCATAGAGACTTCCTCTGAGGTTGCCTCATAACTCTGGGGTTCAGAGGTTTACTGCCTCTGAATGTGCAGGTTCCCTCTAGTCACCGTGGCTGGTAGCACTGAAAGATCTATTCTCCATTAATTCATCTAATCTCCTTTTAAAGCCATCTATGCTCAAAGGCATAGCCTGGACTCGCAGCTAGTGGGAGACCAGGGACATGGAGGGGAAGCCATCAGCAACAGTGTGATGTCACTTCTAGGAAAACCTGGAAGTGACCTCATGCCTCTCTAGGAATTACTGGAAACGCCATGGTGAGTCAGCCTCTTCCTAGAGAGAGAAGCAGGTCACTTTCAGCTTTTCCTCTAAAGTGATATCAGACCAGCAGGCCAACAGCCATTCCTTTAAGCTGAGTGGTGGTGGAAAACAGAACTGGAGGCAGGGGATTCCCCACCCCCACCTTCACTGGGGGGGGGCTAGCAACCCTACCTCACAGACATCACTATATCTTCTGGTAGTGAATTCCACAATTTTATTGTTTGTTAAGTAAATAAGTACTTCCTTTTGTCCCTTCTGAATCTGTTGCCCATCAACTTCATTGGGTGCCCCTGAGTTCTAGTATTATGGGAGAGGGAGAAATAGTTCTTTCTAGCCACGTTTGCTATCCCGCACATAATTTTATAAATCTCTACGAGTTCTGCCAACCCAAACATGGCAGCCAGTGGAAGACTGGGGGTGGTGGTGGTAGGGAGAGCTAGTAAAACAGCATAATGTGATGCTGCTATGTTACTTCTGGCCATAACAACTATAGAGATTGAGGGAATTTCCGAATCATTGTGCAATGCAGTGATATCACTTCTAAGCTGCTAACCAGAAGTAATATCACTCCCCTCCACCTGTCCCCCTTCTGCTTCAGTGAGCACCAGCATGGGATCTCCTAGCGAGCATCTGGTGACACTAATCTCTAACACGTCTCCCCTTTAGTGGTCTTTTTCTGCACTGAAAAGCCCAAACTCCTTGTCCTTTCATCTTAAGAAAGATGCTCCAACCTCTTAATCAGGTATCCAGTCAAGGTCTTTGATGTATCTGATCTATGTCTTGTCTGTTTGCTAACTGGTGAACAAGAACCCTCAAAAAAGGACAGGCCTTTATATGAGGGTATTTCCTTCTTCCTCCACCCACATTCTGGCCTAAACAGAATTCTTCCAGGTTCAGAAATATCACTATAGTGAAAGTTCACTATCAACCATGATCTTTGGATTGGCTCAGAGAAGCAGAAAAAGGAGACATGGACCTAGTTCGTCAACATGGCTTTCAGCTCGTCCTCGGTCCATGTTTTGCCCTCAAGCAAAGCTGACTTCAGCTGCCTCAAGAAAACATGCCGTTTGACTTCCCTGTCCTTCCATACCAAGTAGGCATTTCTCCGCAAGTACCGGAACAACCCCAGCTTCTGTCGTAGAGCGGCTCTGTCTACACCCTCTAGGATAACAAAGATGAGGCTGGCTTTGCTGTCCAGTAGCTGCCAAGACTGAGCAACTTCAAGTTCAAAGTTACACCAACGACTCTCCAGGAAGTGGGTGGAGACCACAGCAATGACTTTCCGACTGCTCTGGAAGCCTTCTTTGATAATATTGGTTATGATAGGCACACCAGGTCTGAAGTCTCGATAGTGGAGGCAGAGGCGGAAGCGTGGCACTCCTGATTCTAGTGTATCCTCCAGCTCTTGCTTCACCCACACTTGGTCCTCCCCAGAGTAGATGACAAAAGCATCGTAGATTTTGCTGTGATCGGTAGTGGAATGGCCTCCACTGAGCAACAGTATCATATAATATAAGTGGAAGTAGAACTTATAAACTAGAATCAAAGACAAGGCCACAATCACAGAAATGCTCACTGAAACTGCCACTGTGGTTACACTGACTTGGCAAGTAGATTCGTCAAAATGCATCAGCTGGGTACCTTTTAAGTGTGAGGGGCTGTGACACTTCATCATCTCTGCATTTATAAAGAGGTCTTTGTGTTCTTGGCCCCACCGCAGGAAGTACAAACGATCACAGGAACAGTCAAAAAGGTTTTGAGAAAGGTCCAGTTTCTTCAAGCCACTCGGCAAGTTCTCTAGGTGCTTCTTGGTCAAGGTAATCAATTGGTTGCTATGGAAATCCAGGATAGTGAGGGCCTGTAAGTGCATATAGGACTCTGGGTAGAAATCCAGGAGCTTGTTGTTGCTGATGTTCAGTTCACGAAGGTCATGGAGCAGGTCAAAACTACTAAGAGACACATGCTGCAGTTGGCAATAGGAAATGTCCAAGATTTTCAGCTTAGTGACATTTGTGAAGGCATTAGCCAACTGATTGTCCTTAAAAGAGTTGCCAGCCATTTTCAATACTTCCAGGCTGTCCAAGCCACAAAATGAACATTCCATGGTAATAACAATGCTGGTGTAGGATATATCAAGGTAAATGAGAGTCTTAAGGCACAGAAACGTCGGGAGCCTTCCTGGACCTATTAGTCTAGAATGTTGTAAATCCAAATATTTCAGTTTGGTTGGGCCAAAGACCTCTGTTGACAATGTGATGAGTGAATTGAAGCTGAGGTTCAAAACCATCAAGTTTGAAAACCGTTCCTTGAGACATAGCCAGCGAAGATCTATATAAAGGTTGTTATCACTGAGATCTAGGGTCTCGAGATTCTTTAAAGTCCAATTCACCTCTGAGCGCAAATTAAATTCAACGAGTGTATTGGTATCAGTAATGCGGAGCACTCTTAGCTCTGTCAAGGAAGCCAGATTCTCAAAAGGCACATGGTAAAACCGAATATCTTTGCATTCAAGATGGCGTATGTTGTTATTTTTAGGGAAGTATACAGTCTTAAGGTAGGTGTGCATGAACCGTACAGTGGAGATGTTGTTCAAACAGGCAGAAAGACTATCTGTTCTGCCAAAAGCATCTCCAGTGCAGATGAGAGTTATTTTCTGGAGCTCCATGTGACAGAGACCATCCAAGAGATTCTTGTTAAAGGACTCTGCTTTCCTAAGGTTCCTGTGTCCGCCCAACACTAAACTGTTAACATGTAAGCCAGTCAAGTTAAGGAGACCAACCTGCATGACAGCGTTATCCTCAAAACTGGATCTCAGGGACAGTTCCTGTAGGTAAACTCTTTTAAAAGACCTCGGCTGGATATATTTTATGTTATTTCTACACAGCACAAGTGTGAGGTTGTGCGTTGGCAAGGCATCCAGGTCTCCACTCGAGATTGAGGAGATCTTATTTGATTGGAGAATCAAACGTTTAAGATGTATAAGTTGGGAGAAATATTTGGGAAGTTTTAAGGAATCTATGTAGTTATTGCTCAAATTTAGCTCTTGAAGAGACATTAAATGTCCAATGGGTAAACTGTCCAGTAAGAAGAGGTTGGTTTCTACAAGGACCAGTCTTTGCAGAGATGTCAAATCCTGAAATGCTCTTGGAGCCAAGAACTGGAGAGGATTGCCGGTCAGAAGCAAGACAGAAAGGCTATGGAGTCCAGCGAAAGCATCGTCTTCGATTTTTGTGATGTGGCACCTATTATGGAAGAAGAGAAGAGAAAAAGGCTTGAGGTGATTTTGCTCTTTCAATTCAGCTGGCAATTCATTTGACTTTGCTAATGGTAAGCAACACATATCTTCATACATAAACACATGCTCATCACTGTACTTTTTTTTCTTTTCTTTTCTTTTTTTTTGGCAGTATTCCATCAATATCAATGTTTCATCAAAGAAAGGGAAAGGTACAAAGGAACCAAACATTGGGCCAAACTGCCCAGCAGGTAGTTCTGGAACCAATTTTTGAAATTCAGAACAAAACCCAGTTTGCTCTCTTGCCCAGTTGCTATGGCACGATCAAATGCTGTCTTTGGCTGTTTCCACATGCTGTTAAAGAAACAGGCTACTTACTGAATGCTGGTGGGTTTTTTTTTACAGATTCCAGATGCCGCCAGTTTCAAAGTGGAAGCAGGCAGTTTGTCTTTCGTCTGATCAGTGTCTTTTCTGAGACCGGGATTTCCTGCTCTTTCCTGTTCCGGGTCAAGGATGCTGATCAGACGAAAGACAAACTGCCTGCTTCCGCTTTGAAATCGGAGGCATCTGGAATCTGTGAAAAATAAATGCCAGCGTTCAGTAAGTAGCCCATCTCTTTAACAGCACAGGGAAATGGCCTTAGTTCAAACCTTCAACCTCTGCACCCCACAATAAGGAGTGGAGGAAAGCACAGTGCAAGCTCCAGGGCTTTGTGCCCAACTTTCATCACAAACAGCGTATCACGGTTGAATGATGAGGTCTGAACACAGCTATTTTCTGATACCTTTCTTTGCTAAAACAATGTCCTTGTTTTTTCTTACTGAGGAGTCGAGAGAGAGAGAGAGAGAGAGAGAGAGAGAGAGAGAGAGAGAGAGAGAGAGAGAGAGAGAGAGAGAGAGAGAGGGATGGATGGATGGATGGATGGATGGATGGATGGATGGATGGATGGATGGATGGATGGAATACCCCATTGATACCCTACTTTTCTCCCCAATGGAGACCCCAAAGTGACTTACATCATTCTTCTCTCCTCCACTTTACCCTCATAACTACTCTGTGAGGTAGGTTAGGCTAGCTTTCATCATTTCATAGCAGAATGGGGATTTGAACCTGGGCCTTCCAGATTGTAGTCTAGCACTCTAACCTCTACACCACACTGGCTTTCAGTTAGTGTACACACACATGCATGAGAGCTCCTCTCGTTCCAGCCCTTTTCAAACCTGTAGAAGATGAAGACAAAAGCATGGAGCCCAAATGTCCATTCACAGCTTCCTTTCTGTCACCTCATCACTACTTCTTCGAGAAGAACAGAATCCTTTCTTCAGAAGTCAGTGCAGGACTTGCTGTTGAAGAATAAATGACCAGCAGACAGAGGAATGCCTTCAGAAACTGGGAGAAAAGAGGGGCTTGGGATATGTGTGTGTCTCAGTGTACAACTACATGTGACACTTTCCCGGGGCTGAAGAAAAAAATGCACTCGTGTGCTGCGCACATCTGCTTCCTGCACATCCCCAATGGAGTTAACACTACAATTGATGCTCACGGACTTGCTGTTAAGGAAAACAAGATACTGCCAGATACCCCACCGCCACCACTTGATTGGCCTGCCCGCATGGTCTCTGTGCAGTAAGAATCTAAACGAAACACAAAATTTTCGGCAGGAGGGAGTCATTACAGCCTCGTTTCACAATTTAATTCAGCAGTTCCAGAAGTTGCTTTAAGGAGCTGAACCAACAATTTCTGTGTGTATTGGTGGATTTTTTTTATTATTATGCACACCCCTGGACCAGGCCAAAGTAGAAGGCAACAGAAGGCAGCTTAGCCAAGTAGGTGTAGAGATCATGTCTTGAAGTGAGTTGATTGGTCTGGATTTCATCTTTATATAATCAAGTTTTGTTCTTGAAGTGCTGTAGGCAACCATGGAACAGGAGCAGGAATCATGGATCAGAAACCAGAATTACCAAGACAAAACGTCAGGACAAGGAGGCCACCCCAGGAGAAACTGTTGCTGTTCAAGCCAAGACCGAACCTATCTTGAGCTCAGGAAAAATCACTGGTGGGGCTGGTGGAACACCTCTGGAGCCTTCATTGCCAATAAAATAATCCAACTTGTAACCTGGGTACCTTGTTGCATAGGGCAGCAGCCTATGGACTTGTGAGTTCTCGTTGTGAACTAGGCAAGACTCTTCCTGTCCACTCAAAGTCTTGGGCAAATGGAAGACCATTGAAACAGGACAAAAGAGGGGTTCTTTGGCTGAACAAAGTCTAGGTCATGTGCTGTGGTTAGATCCTCTATCAGTTGCTCAAGATGCAGTACTGTTGCCAAGAAATCAAAAGTGCATTACCTTGTAATATCCAGAAACCTCAATGCAGGAACCAATGAGAAGTAATTTGAGTACAGGACTTCCAGTGGGTTGAAGCTCAGATCCAGGTTTTGGGTAGAGTTTGGGATTTCAGATGGAATTCCTTTGAGGTTCAGCTCCATGCAAACGTAAGTGATGCCTGGAGTCACCTGCAAAGATGACAAATAATTTGTATCCATCCAGATTTACATAAAGGACGTTCTAGTAATCATCTTTCAAAATTCAGACAAAAACCTGCACATTTTTGGGGCTTCTATGATCAAAAGTCACTATTGGTTTTGGAAAAACAGAACTCCATTAAAGAACTTGCAGGATGGTTCCCAAGGAAAAAACACACGTGAAAATATTATTTCTAAATATTATTTCCACATGGATTTTTCTGCAAAGAACCATTTGTAAGATGTGACAAAAATTCATCTGTGAAACCCATAGGCAGAATCTACTATATTATTTATTCCGCCCTCCCTACATTTCCAACAGGCTCAGGGTGGATTACAAGATACATAGAGGTTAATATATATAAAACAATTATTATAATTAATGATTCTAAAAACATTTCATTTACACAATTAAAATACAATTATAAATTATAAATAACAGCATAGTGGCACAGAATTCGACTGATCAAAAATTTAAAACAACTTCAGAGCACCTCTGCATTAAAACGTTTTTTTTTTTAAATGGGGGGTATTGGTGGTGGTATTCTTCATTCAACGCGCCAGTGGTTATACTGGATTTTCCATTCCAATTTGCCTATTTAATTATGCCTTCACATTAATTGTTCCAGAAGCATGCTCAATGTTATAAATTGTTATGCCGCTCCCAGGCAGGAACGGGAAAAGATGGACTGATAGCTATCAGTTATATCTTATGATTGTAGTATTTCATTAATTGATCAGCGAGATTACACATTTTTGGTCAGTTACAGAGGTGGCCCCAAACATAGCATGCGATAGACTTTCAAACAAATGTTTCTATATAAGTACTCAGGGCTTTTTTTCAGCTGGAACGCGGTGGAACGGAGTTCTGGCACCTCTTGAAAATGGTCACATGGCTGGTGGCCCCGCCCCCTGATCTCCAGACAGAGGGGAGTTTAGATTGCCCTCCACGCTGCTGTGTGACTATTTTTTTCAAGGGTGATTTAAACTTTAAAAAACTCCCCCCTTGTTCCAGCTGACTCAAAGTGATGTCATTGTGCAGCCCTGGGAGCGTGCGCGCACTTCGCCACAGGCACCAACTCCTGCCAAGAGTTGCCCCCTCTGCTGGCAACCCACTGAGTTCCACCACCTCTTTTCCCAGAAAAAAAGCCCTTTAAGTACTTACACATCCGTGTCTACAAGATGCCTTCTGAGAAGCATTCCTCTTTCATTATTATACATGAAAAGACTCTTCTGCAGCTATCATAGAAGGAATATCCCCTGCTCTCTCACAAACCAAAGGTAATAACTTTTCTAAGACTGCCCTAGGAGTGACATTCCATCCTCTCTTAAACTCCCTGCCTCATATTGAAAGGAATGCCTTTTCTGGTGCCATATTAACAGGCGCATGCACAGGAGGGAAAAACCTTTTCTAATGCTTTCTTAGAAGCAGGGCGTTTTTTCTGGGAAAAGAGGTGGCAACTCATGGCAACTTGTGGCAGGAGGTAGTGCCCCTGGTACCACATGTGCATGTGCAAAGTGCACGCATGCTCCCAGGGCCAATGACATCACTTTGGGTAAGCTGGAACAAGAGGGGAGTTTTTAAAAGTTTAAATCGCCCTCGGTTGAAATGGTCACATGGCTGGTGTCCCCGCCCCCGATCTCCAGACAGAGGGGAGTTTAGATTGCCCTCTGTGCTGCTGAGTGGTGCGGAGGGCAATCTCAGCTCCCCTCTGTCTGGAGATCAGGGGGCGGGGCCACCAGCCATGTGACCGTTTTCAAGAGGTTCCGGAACTCTGTTCCACCACGTTCCAGCTGAAAAAAAGCCCTGCTTAGATGTATTTCTCCTCTCATACTCTGAAGAGAATGCTGCATCTGAAATGGTCCCTGCAATGCCATATATATGCATCATCCAAAGACAAATTATGCTCTTTTTTTATCCAGAACTATTATTCTTTTACAAACCTATGCAGATTTAATTAATTTAAATTTATACATTATAGGCCTAAGGACAACACAGGTGTTAAGATGGGCACAGAAGATTGCTGTGTTCAGGGAGGAAAAAAATCCTCTCCACCCTTTATTCCTGTTCCATTTCGAAAATACATCTTTATAAAAGAATACATCTTCACAAATAAATCTAGGCAGCTAGAATACGCTCATCTAACACCCACTCAAAGATGATGATGGAAACAGATTGAATCAGAATAGTGCCATTCTTTTTCAAAGTAAATTTCTATCCCTTAAATCCGAAAAGATAAGTTAAAGAGACCAATGAATACGTTCTGGTCTCAGAAAGAATCGATGAATGCAGGGCATTGTTGGTCAGATAGGGACTGCAACCTCTGGCTCTAGAGTCAAATGTGGCTGAGTACAGAACCAAATATGGTTCTTTGAAAAAGAAATATTTAAGTTAGTGTAATCCTAAACACAGTGACTCCAGCCTTAGCTCATGAATGGACTTAGACTGGAATAACTCTGCTTAGGGTTTCCCTGAAAGTATATTGGAATGGTAGGTGGGGTGCTAAAATGATCAGTATGTGAAGGGCACAGAAAAAAAATATGGGACTTTGAGATACTTTGCAGAAAAGCAAATGATAGAGGCAGGGCTTTTTTCTCCAGCTGGAATGCAGTGGAACAGAGTTCCAGCACCTCTTGAAAATGGTCACATGGCTGGTGGCCCCGCCCCCTGATCTCCAGACAGAGGGGAGTTTAGATTGCCCTCCTTCTGTCTGGAGATCAGGCGGCAGGGCCACCAGCCATGTGACCATTTTTACAGAGGGCAATTTAAACTTAAAAAAACTCCCCTCTTGTTCCAGCTGACCCAAAGTGCGGTCCTGAGTTCCACCACTGAGTTCCACCACCTCTTTTCCCAGAAAAAAAGCCCTGGATAGAGGTGATCAGTTGCCAGTAATCTAAGTGCAAATCATGGACAGATTTAAGCCAGTGCACTAAAACAACCTTGTGGGATGCTCCTTTGTATGCTTATTATGTATTGTGAGACCTCATGTATGTCAATTCCTAATAAAAGACTTGCAGCAACCAGTGTTTGGGCTGTAGAAGCTTTATAGATTCTTCATCTGCATGTCAATTATCGCTAATGTTAAGTTGTATAGTTTCAGCTACTGGCTTTTCGCAGAGCTCTCGCTCTCAATGTTGATAGTTTGGCTCTTTAATGTAAAAGGATGCTGACCCTTGCTCTAGGAACAATCCCTATTTTCTGTTGCCTGTCCACAGTGAATCACTGTCCCAATTTTGACTTTGTGGGGGACGTCGCCTTAAAATTTTGTTAGCATGATTTGCTAGCCTTTCCACTCTTCAAGGTTCAGGGCCAAACTCCCAGTTGTCTGTTAAATATCTGAATGTATTTTCTTAAGGATTTATTTATTTACTTACTTCATTTATTTTTAGGGTTGCCAGGCCCCCTCAACCTCCCGATGGGGGACATTGGGGCCTGGCACTTACCTGTGGAAGTGGAGTGTGTGCACGCATGAAGTGTGCGTGCTCCCACAAGCATGATAACATCACTTCTGGGAAGTGACGTCATCACGTGGCCCCCTGGGAGCTCGCCCAAGTTCCGTAGGGGCCCAGATTGTGGATGCTGCGGAGCGCAGAAGCACCTGCCCTCCACAGCGGCCCCAAATGTGCCTGTTTCAACCCAGATTGGGCTTGTTTCAGGCCTGTTTGGGTGTAGATCAGGCCCATTTTGAGCTGCTATGGAGCGTGGGAACACTCTCGTGCTCTGCAGCGGCCTGAAACAGGAAAAAATCCAGGAAAAAAGGGGCCTGTTTCAAGCCGCTACAGAGCGCAGGTGCGCTCCCACACTCTGCAGCCACTCAAAACAGGCCTGATTCACGTCCAAACAGGCCTGAAACGAGTCCTATCTCAGCCGAAAAGGTGCGTTTTGGGCCACTGTGGAGGGTGGGAGAGCTCCTGTGCTCCGCAGCGGACTGAATCTGGGCCAAAATGGGCCCAATCCAGGCAGCTGCAGCACACAGGAGCACGCAGCACCACAGGGGAGCACGCATGGAAAGTGCGCTCCCCCCACTGGCCAGGTAAGCAAGGGCAGGGTGTGGGGGCGGGGGATCCCCCATTCCTGGCAGGGGTCTGGCCTCCCTATTTATAGCCCACTTTTCTCCCAATGCAGACCCAAAGTGGCTTACATTGTTTTCCTCTTCTCCATTTTATCTTCACAATAATCCTGTGAGGTAGGTGAGGCTGAGAGTCTATGACTTGCCCAGTCTTCCATGGCAGAGTGGGGATTTGAACCCAGGTCTCCCAGGTCTTCCTCTGACACTCTAACCATGACACAGCACTGGCTCTCATCCATTCAGGAGTCACACTGGGCACAGTCTGCCATTCCATGCACTGCAGCTGATAAGGTATGTTTTTCTGTTCTGTCTTCACTGAAAATCACAGCCTTCATTTCTAAATCAGAGAGGAACCGACTACTACAAAGTAAACTAAAATGGTAGCGTAGGGACTGCAGCCTTAAGAAAGGTATAATATGGGCAATACAAACATGTTTCTATTTTGATCCATAAACTATTGGGCTGTATGAGAGAGGGGGAATAAGGATTACGCTGCAAAAAATTACAAGAGACTTTGCATTTTTCCCCAGAATACAGATCAGATATGAACTCTGCACAGCTCTGTGAGGCCTCAGCAAGGTTTGGGTTCTGGGACTGAGGGAGGGAAGTAGAAGATGGGCTGGTTCTCACTCCAGTTGGCCCAGAATCAAAAGCCAAATGAGGACCAACTTCTAAGAAAACAAACAGTCAAAGAAAGGGAGATTTACAACACAATCCTAAGAAGAGTCACTTCAATGGGAGCCGTTTTCCCACTGCTTACCAGCCATGCAACAGCCGATTTCGTGCGAAACTGCGCCAGGAAGACACTGTCATTCCGGGAGCTTGGCGTGATATTCCGTGGCCAGTAAGCAGTGTGAAAACAGCCAGGCTTAGACTGAAGTAACTTTTCTTAAACTGGAGTTTAGGGCTTAGACTGGGCTTAGACTGAAGTAACTCTTCTTGGTTTTAGACTGGGGTAACTCTTCTTAGAATTGCACTGTTGGTCGGACCATGTCCCCACCAAAAAGGTAAGTTGCTCATACTGAGGAATAAGCTCTGAAGGTAGTGCTTTATGGGGGAGAGGGGTCAGGGAACTGGTCCATGGTATCAGCTCTGACAGAGCTATTTCTGCAGTCGAGATGGCACTCTCAAAGTATGGTATTCAGCCTGCCACACTGGCTGTGGTAACTGAGACCAAAGGAGAAGGCACTGGAGCCCAGTCCAGGGGAAACCTCGTTTTGAGACATACACATTTTCTTGAAAGACCCTTGGACCAATATGTGGAGTGAGGTCAAATTGGACAATCCCAATCACCCCTCCATGTGTTGATTCTACGCACATGTGAACATCTGCATCGGGTTTGGTATATGACCAATGCTTGATGGAACCCCAGAATCCAAAGTGGAGCTAAACTGAATTTCTTTGATCAACAAGTAAAGTCTTGGTACTTTACCCCAGAGAAAAGTTGCCAAAATGATACCAACAAATTCTAAAATTTACTGGAGATGCAAGAAGGAACTTAATTCATATATTCAGATTTGGTGGCAGCGTTCGAAGATCAAAGTGCTTTGGCGGGACATTTGCAAAAACATAACATAATTTTAACAGCAAAATTCCTTTTGACCCTGGAGTAATTGTTCTGAGATATATTAGAAATAAGATTAAAAATATGGACTGTATTATAAGGAATCTTTTAGCAGCAGCCAAAATATTAGCAGTGCAATATCTGAAATGTGAGAAAAGATGCAGCATGGAGGTTTGGCTTTGTAAGACATGGTTTGTTTCTTCTCTCCTTCCCACCAACCTTTGTCTGCCCCCTTGTCTTCACCTTTTGCTCTTCCCTCCTCCAGCAGATTTCCCCTTATGGCTCTGTTGCATGGTATTGGCTGAGCTGGCCCTAGTTGCATCGGAGGGAACATGCAAGGATTTGCGGGGGGGGGGGGGGGTGCTTCACTTTTCCCTGTAACCCCTTCCCCTACACTTTTCCTCTTTCCCTCCTCCTGGCAACCTCTATACGCTCACATTTCCCTACATCCTTCTCTCCTTCAAACCCACTAAACAATTTACCTTTTATCTGACCCCAGTCTTCACGTATTTCTTAATTCACTTCATTTACATACTGCCTTTCTCCACAGTGGGGACCCAAAGCAGCTTACATCATTCTTCTTGCCTCCATATTATCCTCACAAGAACCCTGAGAGGCAGGGCTGGTGCCAGGTTTTCTGGCGCCTGAGGTTGGGGGGGGGCAGCTTCAGGACTGCTCCTGCCCTCACATACGGGCGTGCAGAGTGCGCGGGCGCGCACCCGGACTGCAGGGCGGCAGGCGGCTGGGCAGGAGGGCTGAGAGGCTGCCAGCCCAGCCAGGCATGGCGGATGGCTGGGGAGGCGTGCGTGCGTCCCCCCAGCCCTCCCACTTTGTTGCTCCACGCGCCACCCTGGACACCTGCCATGCCTGGCCTGTGGCTGCTGCTCCCAGCCGGGGGCGCATGTTGGCAGCAGCAGCAGCATGAGAGAGCAGGGAGGCTGCAGTAGCTGCAGGCCAGGTGCAGCAGGCGGCCAGGGCGGGCAGCTTCCCATCCCTCTGTCAGCCGTCGCACGCTGCCGCTGCCAGCTCTGCAGCGCACACCCCTGGCTCCGGTGCCCCCTCCGGCACCTCAGCGCTGGAGGCAATCGCCGGGCTTGCCTCAATGGAGGCACCGGCCCTGCTGAGAGGTAGGTTAGGCTAAGAGTGTGTGACTGGATCAAGGTCACCCAGTGAGCTTCCACAGCAGAGCACTGATTCAGAGCCAGTTTGTTGTAGTGGTTAGGAGTGCGGGACTCTAATCTGGAGAGCCAGGTTTGATTCCCCACTCCTCTGCTTGAAGCCAGCTGGGTGACCATGGGTCAGTCAATAGCACTCTTGGGGCTCTCCCAGCCCCACCCACCTCACAGGGTGATTGTTGCGAGGATAATCATAACACTTTGTAAACCACTGAGTGGGCATTAAGTTGTCCTGAAGAGCAGTATATAAATTGAATGTTATTAGAATGCACACCCACTACATGCTGTCCTGAGAGGGTTTTTTTGCCTCCCAGGCCCGTTTCCCAGGTCTCATCCCCCCCAGGTGGCCAGGTGAGCGGCAGTGGTGGGCAGGGGCTGGGAGCAGGGAATCCCCCATCCCCACTGAAGACCTGGCAGCCGTAACCTATCCCAATTCAACCTGAAGCTCACTGAGTGAGCTTGGGCCAGACACACTCTCTCAGCCTCACCTACCTCAAAGGGAGGTTGTGAAATAAAATGTTAGGAGGAAGAAAGAAACACGTGGGCTGCCCTAAGCTCTTTGGAAGAAGGGTGGGATCAATAACACAAATTGCTGCCACTCCCAAGCCCCCTAAGCTGAAGGCGTTCCTTCCTAGATGATCATTTCCATCAGCCACATGGCATCAGAATATGATCTTCCTCTTGCAGATGCCTTGGCTGGCCCTCTGAACATTCTCTATAATGCAGACAGAACACGTGGAGGAACACAAAGTTCAAGAACACCTCCTCCTGTTTCCTGCACATTTAGAAAAAGGGGGTGGGGAAACCAGCGCTCCAATTCACTAAGGGTCTCTCTACACATTACTAAGTACCTAGGGACACTCAAGAGAACTTCATTTCACATGCCCCCCCCTTTCCATGCACTCAATTGCACAGTCACACTTCAATTTGCTCTGCGTCACGTGTTTGAACAGTTCCTCCTCAACTGCTAAAAGTATCCCAGTTTCCCCCACCTCCCACATCCATTCTTTGAAATGCAGATCTTGACATTTCTCACACCTTAAAGAAATGCAAATTGGCAATTCAAAGGAGCCTACAGTACTTCTCAGAGCAAAAACAGAGCTGAATTGGCACTTTACCTGTCATGTCTGCATACCATTTATCCATGCCATTCATGTTTTCTGCTTCCTGTATTGCATTGCTCATACTGTGTGACTATATGCTCTCTTATTATGCCCATGTACTATGACAATTATATTCATGCCATCTCGAGCTTGCCTAAAACCGAAAGTACTAATGTTGAGACTGTTATCTCTGAAGCCTGCTTACTGACCTTGTACAAAAATGTAACTCTTCGCAAGAGACAGAAGGTGGTGAATTCCTTGTAATCTTCTGGCTTTCTCTGGCCAGACAAAGCTGTAGTGTTTCTCATGAGAATTGGGAGTTTTGCGCCTTTTTGCTAACTGCCCCAAGGGAGGGTGGAATCCTGCTCCTTATATCAAAGTGCTTTTGTGTGTATTCTCATTCTTGCCAATTTTCCTAGTCATCTTTGGAAGTACCTATGAACCTATTGGATCTCTATAATGAAACCTTTTCAACCAAGACCCTGGATTACTTCTTGTTAGGGGTTGGGGATCTATCTGTCATGGTCTGCCCTCCTTAGAACTGACATTACCCTTCGGAATCACTTGCAGATGCAGTCACACAAAGGGAGCTCCCGTGAAATCAGCATTCACGTGCATTGAGCAAGAACAGCCTGCAGGCAAATTGAGGACTAGACATACAATCCTGCACTTGAGCATCCCTAGGTACTTAGTAGCATGTACAGAGACTAAGAAAACGATCAGAGTGGAGCCAAGGAGAAGCTCCAGAGAAAACAGGATGCTTTTCTTATTTCAAAATCACCTACCTGCACACAGGGGTTGACGCTGGCTATCAAGCGAGTCCGGAAAATCACAACCAAAGAGAACGTGATGAATACTAGTAGGGAGAGGGCCCCCCTCCTGACCATGTTGGGGATGTGTCCCCCTCCTGAGCAGGAAGGAACGCAAGTGGAACGTCTTTCTTCTAAAAAGCTGTGTAAGCACAGGGGGAATTGCCTCGCTGCACAAGCCCTGGCAAATTCTGTGAAGGATTGACAGAGAAAGGCACTAGAAGAGGAAGTGAAACTGAAAACAAGGTAGCTTGGATGTATTCTCTTTATAACAAGTCCTTATTGTTTACTGCTACAGGAAGTTCTAGGCACGGTGGTTTGCAGATCAAGAGGAACTGAGGTACCATCATGTGATTTCTTTTTCTTGACTGAGTTGTCACTCAATATTATACAAAGCACAGACTTCTGCGGTGGGGGTTTGGGGCTTGTTTTTTTACCCCCAAGCAGCCCCAACAAAGCAACATTCGAGCAGATCAAAGTCTGGCAGAAAGAATCCACTAATTCTTTACCCACCACTCCTTTTTCAGCTCAAAGTTGCCATCCCACCTGCTTTTTTACCCACTAGGTTAAAAAAAAATATTCTGTCTCTGTCTCACTGTTCCTTTCAATCATTTAGAGAATTTACATACCTCCCCTCCACCTATTATAAAATAATACCCAGAGCTTCTTAAGGCAAAGGAAATTGCCAGCAAATGAAGCTTTTAAAAAACATAAACATATTTGAAGACAGTAAAGTAAAAAAAAAGCAATAAACAGCAATCTAAACTTCTAGTGAAATAGCAATCAACAGCTGTACAAAACATCCCTACGATTGGAAAGCTAGTTTTCCAAGATTTCTGGAACATGAGGACAGAGGCGAGATGTGTACAGGTTACACACCATGTGCCGAACACACAGGCAGAGCCGATGCACTCTATTCAGCTCCCCCGCCCCCGCCCCACCTCCATGTGATATATGCAGAGCTTGACCCGACTACCTGGCAAATGATCCTCACTTTTGATTCTATGGGATGTACAAACTTGCCAGTCTGTATCCAAACATACACTTAAAGTTTCTTAAGAGCGGCTGGTGATTTATTCTAATTCACGCCACTCACTACTACCCACTAAGCCCCCTGAAATTTTGTTCCTGGGGAGTCTGTGGGCCCTCAAGAGCATCATAGGGGGCAAAATGTGGGGCAGCAGTAGGAGGAGGAGATTGGTGAAAATCACTACTAATAACACTTAAGCCACCTTAAATCTTTGGAACTGTGTGGCTGAACCCAAGCCACCGCTTCTGGTTTCCTTTTTGTGTGCATATGTTGTCACCGGGGTCCTTTTTGTTTTGCCCACTGGTCATTGCTGGTGTTCTCCAATCATTTGTTTCTTTTGTGCCATTTTTACATCATCTTTATGTTATTTAGATGTAACTGATGCAAAAAGAGGCATCAATCACAACAGAGCCGGTTTGGTGTAGCGGTTAAGAGCAGCAGGACTCTAATCTGGAGAGCCAGGTTTGATTCCCCGTTCCTCCACTTGAAGCCAGCTGGGTGATCTTGGGCCAGTCACAGCTCTCTCGGGGCTCTCTCAGCCCTACCCACCTCACAGGGTGATTGTTGTGAGGATAACAAAAACACACTTTGCAAACCACTCTGAGTGGGCGTTAATATTATTCCACGCTGAAAGAACCTATGTCAGAAACTGAAAATTTCAGACTGAAACAAGGCAGCTATGAAATTCAGTACCATCCCTAGTTCTTGCTTGAAGGATCCCAACAGCAGAGTTCTCTCGATCTTCCATGCACTAGGATTGCCTGAAATATTTCTAGCCTGCCTCTTCCACCTCCCACCTTAAAAAGGGCCCAAGGCAACTCAACAACATATCATAAGCGATATAAAGCCACAATATCACACAACTAAAAACAGTGATAAAAAATGGTATCCACTAAGTGCAAACACCAACAACATTCCATCTACCAGCGTCAGCCTCAACCACAGAAAGACATGCTAAACTACCCAGCCTACAGGGATGCTAAGACCCACACCGGTCCACAGATATTGATTCTCAGGTTCTTGCTTCACACCACCCAGATCCAACCCAAACACCGAGGAAAGAAAATCTTGTGAACGAGCAAGCTTAAAAGGCCCTTAGCATGACCACCACCACCCCGCCTCCCCCACCTGACAGACTTTTATGGAGGCAGGCAGGCAATATATCCTCCTTGCCTCTTCTGGAAAGTAATTCATGAAGGCTGGGGCCTATCACCAAGAAAGCCTCAAACTGGATCGATGGAGATCTTACTGGCACAATGCAAGACACAGCAAGCGAGTATTGCAGAGCAGAATGAAGCTGGCACCTGGGTTCACACGAGGACGTTCTAGCAAGCGAAGGGCTTTAGAGGTAAGAAACAACACCCTGAACTGGACATTAAAAATGTCCTAACACTGATGTAATATGCGGGTATTGGCTAACCGCACCCAGGAGAACAGCTGTAGCATCTTGCACTCATTGAAGCGACCATCGATTAGAGAGCAGAACCAAGAAATCCACACTATATTTAAGTATAAAACAGTTCTGTTTATTGGCAAACAGGGCAGAACTTCCTTCCCCTAATATTTGCAATAATCGGCCGAGATGTTTGAGCACACAGTTCCTCCAGAGTTCCACGGAGCCACTGCAATAAAAGGACCCCCTCCCCCATTGTTTTAATTGCATCCCTGGCCATTTTCACATTGCTTACTGGCCACGAAACATCACACCAAGCTCCCAGAACAACAGTGTCTTCCTGGCGCGATTTCACGCAAGAACGGCAGTTCTCAT
Source organism: Eublepharis macularius (assembly GCF_028583425.1). Classification (NCBI taxonomy): domain Eukaryota; kingdom Metazoa; phylum Chordata; class Lepidosauria; order Squamata; family Eublepharidae; genus Eublepharis; species Eublepharis macularius. The sequence continues at coordinate 52,722,027 of NC_072803.1, read as the reverse complement.
GCAAAATCGCGCCAGGAAGACGCTGTCGTTCCGGGAGCTGGGCCTGATGTTCCGAGGCCAGGAAGCAGTGTGAAAACGGCCCCCTTTTTTAGAAAGCCCAAGCAGAATTCAGCAGGTCATCTTCTCTGAGCGCACAGGTTTGGGGAAGCAGGTCTCGTCCAGTACACAGAAATTGAGAATTAAAGGGAGCTGAAGTAGCTCTGCCCGTTGAGTATGCTCGACAGCTTGCAAAAACATCTGAAAAGTAACATCCTGTAACACTGAAAATGGTGGGCTTACAACAGTGTAGCCAAAACGGGTGGTATCACCACTGGGGCCGGGGTCCCCAGACCCAGGAAGTAGAAGGGTGCAACACGTTCGAGATAATCTCCCGCTCCTGCATCTTCAGCAGCCATTCCTGCTCAGCTGTAAGATCGTGGATCAGTGCCTGCAAAAGGGAACAAGTCTCTTTTAACTGAGCCTCACAAGCTGAAGCCATTTCTACAGGACCTAAGCCAGTTCTTCAAAGGTCCAGCAGAAAAGCCACCTGTGGTCATGCGGGGGGCTACAATGGAAGCCTTTTCTCCCCCTTCCAGGACCTATTGCAGTATGCTTACTATGACACAACTAGAGCTACACCGTACAGCCACTTGTTTCGGTCTTCAGAGTGAAATGGGAGGGCAGGACGGGTTACATCAGTGCTTAGTTCTCGTGGCCCCTTCTAACATGCCCAGGGTAAGGCCGATCGCCACCTTGAGGTCAGGTAGCAATTTTCCTAAGGCCATTTTGGCTAGGGATTGTTTTTCTATCTTCTGGGCATGGAGCAAGGGTCACTAGGTGTGTGTATGGGGGAGAAGTAGTTGTGAATTTCCTGCATTGTACAAGGGGTTGGACTAGATGATCCTAGAGGTCCCTTCCAACCCTATGAAAGAAGCTATCCACAACCATTAATTCCCTGATCTACTTTGTCTTTAGAATCCTTATTTCACTTCACTCAGGGTTTCTAGCACTTTCATTACATGATCCTAGCCAATCAGCCCTGACTTAGGTGCTGATGTCCAGCCTATCAGCCTTGGTTTACCTGCTGATGTTTAGCCAATCAGCCTTGGCTTATTTGCTGATGTTTAGCCAATCAGCCTTGGCTTGTGTACTGATGTTACTGAAGCCAAACATAATTAATTTAGAGTGAGGGCAATGAGTCCTATGCTGGTCTCCTGGGGAATCCTAAACAATTAGGAAGGTGAGAGAAAGCTAACAGTGAAATCCTAAACAGAGTTACTACAGTCTAAGCCCATTGAAATCAATTAACCTAGACTGTAGTAACTTGGTTTAGGATTTCACTGTAAGCCTATTTAGGGAACGGCTTGCTGAACATTCGAACACCTCCATGCTTTTTACAGTGATCCTTAAAGGATTTCCAAAAGAAAAATGTTTTTGAAGGCTGACAAAAATGAAAATCACCCACTCTCTCTCTCTGCTTATGGCTGATTATGACTCAATTCTAGCTGCATCTTCCACTTCCTTCTAGTATTTTCCCACCATCAAGCAAAGGAGGAAAAAAATAGCACAGAAAATACATTCACGGGATAAATCGGGTGATATGCTTCAGTCGGGGGGATTCATGAGGGTGTGAATTTCATGCCTGCTCCAAAGTCCTCTCCCCAAATGAAGTTCATGTTCTCCCTTTGTTGGCATGATGGAACAATTCAAGCACTCTGCAAAAACAAGTCTAACTCATACCCTTAACTCATAAGTCGAAATAACTGAATATGTGAATGTGAGCGTTGCTTAGGAGTTGGTCTGAGGAGATACACTAGCTCCAGACCCCGGGATCCCCAACCTTTTTGAACCTGTGTGCACATTTGCAATTCTGACACAGTGTGGTGGGCACAGCAACAAAATGGCTGCCACAAAATGGCCGCTGCAAGAGGCAAAGCCATCCACAAAATGGCTGCCACAGCTTACCTTCAGTCACACAGTGACGATCATTGTGCTGCAGAAGCAGCTTTGGCCAAAACAGTGGTTTTTAAAATCTGCACAGCAAATCAAATCTACCCAAATCTCCAATTGCCCATCAGAAGCAAAAGCCCCACCTGGCCCCACCCACTTTCCGAAAACACTTGCCGGGCTCAAGGAAAGGTGCCAGCGGGCTCAATGGTGCCCAAAGGCACCACGCTGGGGAACCCTTCAGTAGCCCAATGCTCCTTACAGAAGGTTCTTACCACTTCACTGGTCAAGCGATCCATGCCATAGTAATGCACCGGGGAGGTTCGGTCATGATTATGAGGGTAGCCAAACCCCACAATGTTAAGTTCTTGGCATAGGTGGAGGGCGAAATTCAAAGCAATGATGCCGGTGGTGGAATGTTTCTGAAAGAAAAGGGATCTTCAACAGTCAAGAGTTCTTTTGCATGCATGTGGTTTTTAAAATACTTTTTATTGCAAACCAAGACTTTAAAAAAGAAAAGCAAAAGTACATTTTAGCAGTGGATTAAAACACGCTTGAGTAATCTCACGATACAGGTCACCTTCTATTATTTTCTTTCTATGAGTATTTTGTACAAAGAATACTTGTTAATACATCCAGTAGGCTGAAGTCTGTGGACTGCTTCTCATATGCAACCTACACTTGCCCCCAAAGTCAGGCTTGTACCTATCACAAGGTGAGGCAGTGGGTTGGATCCTTCCCCTGTCGTACCTGTCCCCTGAGAAAAGCTTGACACCTTCCTCCAGTCTAAGTCTTCCACTGGAAGACTCCTTAGGCTGTGTCATTGGATGATGGTTGGATCCACCCCATTCATGAGAATCACTGCTGACCTTATCACATCCCAGAGCAAATCACTTTCCCAGATGTGGTTGTTTAGTATTATGTATTTACAAGAATACCCTGACCTGGATAGCCCAGGCAAGCCTGATCTCATCAGATCTCAGAAGCTAAGCAGGGTCACCCTTGGTTAGAAATTGGATGAGGGACCTCCAGCAAAGACCAGGATTGCAGAGGCAGGCAATGGCAACCCACCTCTGTTAGTGGGCAACCCACTATGAAAACCCTGTCAGGTGTCACCATAAGTCAGCTATGAATTGACGGCACTCTCCACCATTTACACGAATTTTATTTATTTATTTATTTCATCTTCAATTTCTATTCCGCCCTCACCACACCAGCAGGCTCAGGGCGGATTGCATTCATAAAACTTTAAAATTATATTCCACAATTAAAACCACAATAAAAACAATATACATATTTAAAACATAAGAATACAAAATCAAATTGACAAGAATACAAGAATTGTGGGTGGGGGCATTCCATCCTCTCCCCCTTGCCCAACCGACCCCAGCTTCACTGCAGTGGCAAAGCCGGGGTCTAGTTGACTGGGGGGAGGATAGAACCCCCTCCTCCTCTGAGATTCTCTCGGGTTCCGCTCTCTCCCAGTTGCCCAGCTGTCTTGGAGCTTTGCAATGGCAGCAAAATTCCTGACCGCCCAATGTTTCACTGATGGAGCCACAACAGTGTTGATGGTGGGGTTGCTATAAAGATGAACAAACCTAAGGAATATCAATATTGGAGGGGGGATGGTTAGCCTTTGCCATGCCTATTTAGGGGTTTTCTGGCAGGCCCCTGCACAAAATCTTAGCAACCTGGTCATAGTTTAGTGGAACGGCATCTACTCTGCATTCAGAAGGTCCCAGGCTCAATCCAGCTAAAAGAATCAGGTAGCAGGTAAGGTGAAACTCCTCTGCCTGAGGCCTTGGTTACCTGCTGCCAGTCCGAGTAGACAATACTGAGTAAGACAGACCAGTATAAGGCATGTTCGTGGGTTTGGGATCATAGACTTGGTGGGCCTCTGATCTAGGGTTGCCAGGTCCCCTTACACTCCCGGCACGAGGCTGGGGACATGGCACTTATTTGGGGGGGGGGGTTGTCTCTGCATGCTTCACTTCTGGGTACATCATTGCGTGGGTGCAGGAGAATGTGTGCACTTTGCAATGGGCCGATTTGAGCCTCAACCGGACCGAATTTGGCCTGTTTGGGGCCCAAATCAGCCTGTTGCAAAGCACCCACACACTCTTGGGGTGGCACATTGATGTCACTCTTAGGAGTGATGTCATCACTAGAGCTGGGCACGAACAGAAAAAAACCCGAACCTGGTGTTCATTGTCCGTTGCCATCCACAAACAACAAACTACAAACATTGACAAACATGACCTGTTCATGAATATGTTCGTTGTTCGTGGGGGCCAGCAGGCCCTCCTCCAGCCATCAAGATCCCTATCACACCACTCCCAGAAACCCTACCTGAGCAGACAGCAGGAAATGTACCAATCGACAATACACAAATAATACCTTGGCCCCAGAGCCTGGCAGCAGCCCAGGAACCTGAAGGGGTAGATCCCTACTGCACCACTCCCAGAAACCTTACCTCAGCAGGCAGCAGGCAAGGTACCAGTAATAAATAATAGCTTGGCCCAGAGCCTGGCAGCAGCCCTGGAACTTGAAGAGGTAGATCCCTATCCCACCACACACAAAGAAAATTCAAGCTCGAAAGCACTCTCCCTGTCTCTCTCTCAAAATGCCAACAGCAACTGTCTCTCCCTCACTGTCTGCAAAACCAGAGCTGGGAACCCCCCTCCCCCCTGGTCTTTGCTCCCTTGTAACAAATTTGGAGCTCCACACTTGAAAGGAAGACCTGCCTATCAAGCTAACTTGGGCTTAGATTGGGGATTCCAGGGCAACAGCAGGAGTTCAGACAGAGTTCAGGCAGTCCTTGCCTCTGGTTGCCATGGGAATTGATTGCAGGTACCAGATTGGCCGTTTCCACACACCTTGAATAATGCACTTTCAATGCACTTTAGTTATCCTTTATAAGTGGATTTTGTGTTTCACACATGGAAACCCAGTTCCAAATGATCACTAGAGAGCACTGAAAGTAGCCAGTGTCTGGTTTGACAAACAGCAATGAACAGCAACGAAGAGGCTTGCAACGACTACCTGTTCGTTTAGAATGGGGCCTCACAAACAGCTTGTTCGCGAACAGCTGATTGGGCTGTTCATGGCTTTTTTTAGTTCACATTGCTGTTTGTGCCCATCTCTAGTCGTCACACCACTCCTGGGAGAGCACCGGCAGGCCCGTTACCGCACCCTTCTCCCCCACTGGCCAGGTGAATGGTGGCGGGGGTGGAGGGTGAAAGTGGGGGATCCCCCGCCCCCACCGGGGCAATGGGATCCCTACTCTGATCTGACCCACCTTAAGCTTCTATGTGGGTCCAAATGCCAAAGCTGATGCTTTAAAACTGCATCTTCATGCCCCGTTCTTGCAAAAAGGCAGTTTCTGCCCCAACCAAAAGAAAGCCTTCCAGAAGGACAGCCTGCAGCTTGTGTGAGACCTGCCTCTGCTTCACTTTCTGACCCCCCCCTTAACATGATGTGAGCAACACCCTTCTCTTTGCTGAATCATCTGTCCTTGTGCTATATAAATGCTCTCTGCACATTAACTTCCAGTTTGCAAACGTGAACAAACAAGCAAAAAAGATGGAAAACAAAACAAAACTCCAGAACACCATTAATCCATTTAGAAGCCACAAGGACCTTTACCAAGGCACACGCAAAAGCCCTCCATTAAAAAGAAGGAAACTCGACAACAGCAACTGCTAAACAACACAGGCTAAACCTCCAGGGTCTCAGCATACACTTAGCACTTAACGAGTGGGCTTGTAGCGCTTAGCACCAGTCTAGAAAGTGTGAGCATGTTTGTGAATGGCTGTCTGGGCTTGAAAAGCAGCAGGTTGGGGGGTTGGGCTCAGCAGTGACCTTGAGGCCCGCTATGCTCGCCAATCAAATGCAGATTTTGGCTATTTCCCTTCTGACTCTTAGGAATCTAAGCAAGCTTCCCTGCAAGAAAGCCCCTCTGGGACCTCCTTCTAAGTAAATGTATTTTGGATGAAGGTGTTAAAACCTCAACGGCCAGAGATAAATGATTTCTGGAATGTCCTACAAACGCACACCAGCCTGCAACATTAGCCTGCACTATGTTCAACTGTTAGCATATTGATTTTGCACAGACTTTTAAAGTCCATCTATTTCATTTGTTCTACCCTTCATACAAGGACCTCTGGTCAGCCCATATGGTTCTGCCCTCCTCCTCACAGCCATCTTGAGAAATATGTTATGCTAAGAGAGAGTGATTGGCCTAAGGTCATAAGCAAACTTTGTGTCTAAGAGGAGGATTTGAACTCAGGTCCCCAGATCTTAGCCCAACACTCTAACCACTACAGCATTTACTCAGTTGTATAACTAGTGTTTTTCACAGGTACACCATCAAAAAAGAAACTATGAGGTCATCTCACATTTGCATACAAGTTACAGTTATGTCCAATAAATAATTTTGGGGTGTGTATAACCCACATAAAAATGTTATCTTCAGAGTCATCTTCCAATCAACTAAATATGGTACACTGTTCTGGCTTTGAGATGGCCTACTATGTCCCCTGAGGAATAACAACAACAACAACAACTTATTAACATTCGATTTATATACTGCCCTTCAGGACAACTTAACACCCACTCAGAGCGGTTTACAAAGTATGTTATTATTATCCCCACAGCAAAACACCCTGTGGGGTGGGTGGGGCTGAGAGAGCTCCAAGAAGCTGTGACTGACCCAAGGTCACCCAGCTGGCTTCAAGCGGAGGAGTGAGAAATCAAACCCAGTTCTCCAGACTAGAGTTCCGCTGCTCTCAACCACTCCTTCAGAGTGATTTTCAAAGCACTTCCAAAGGTTTATTTATTTATAGTCCGCCTTTGTCACTGAGATTCAAGGTGGATTACACAGTGTAAGTCAATATGATCAACAGCTGGGGCATTGAATAAACAATTCAAAAGGCATAATTCCAAATACAGAGATGAAACACTGCTGAAACAAAAAGAGTAATTTGACATGATATATTAAATAACAAAACGACCCAGTAGGAGTACATCACATCACATCAACAGTATAATCTATTGTACAGTCCACACTCCCTGTCCTTTTACCAAAGGATCTCTCTAAGCCATTTCTTACAGCGTAAACCTATCTTGTGACTGAAAAAGCCCTCCTAAATAATTCAGTTTTGTATAGTTTATGGAAAGTCAAAAACAGTGCTGCTTTCCTGACCTCCTCAAGCAGGCCAGTTCATAATGTAGCAGTTGCCACAAAGAAAGCGCATGTACAGTCAACTTTTGCCTAAGTGCAAGGTGGTATATGCAGAAGGCCTTGTCCAGGTGAGTGCAGCTGTCGTGATGGAGCATAACCGGAAAGGTGGTCTTGCAGATATGGGGGCAAGGCCATGAAGGGCTTTCTAAGTGATCGCACAAACCTTGAATTGAGCGCAGAAACTGATGGGCAGCCAATGGAGCGAATGCAGAACAGAATATACATGCTCTGACTAGGTCCTGATAACAATCGAGCTGTAGCGTTCTGCACCAGCTGGAGTCTCCAAGTTGACTTTGAGAGGAGATCTATGTAGAGTGTATTATAGTAGTTTTGTCTCAGTGGGTCTCATCTTTACTCCCATCATTCTTCCAAAGAGCTCAAGATGGCTGACATACATGGATTTCCCCCACCCCCCCTCCAATTTTAACTTCACAGCAAATCTGTGAGGTAGGCTAGGGTCAGAGAGAATGACTGGTTCAAGATCACCCAACGCTCTACACAGCCAGGCGAGGACTTGAACCCAAATCTCCCAGTTCCTAGTCTAACCACTACACCAGCTCTGGGAAGCATGGCAGAGTCTTCTGAAACTCAGGCCCAGAGACTCAGGGAGTGGAGTCTAGGTGGGTCAGTCAGAGGGGTGGATTTTGGTGGGATGGCAGCTGGTGGATCAGGAAAATGCTGCACATGGAACAGAACTAATAGTAAAAACACTTCAAGCCAAGCAGAAAATAACACCTTTCTGTTCTTTTCTTCCCTGATATTCTTCCTCCTCTGCAGACCCTAAGAAGAAGGCTTAAACCCTGAAATTTCAGGGCATGGAAACTCTAGTTACAGAGGTTTGCAGAAACAAGCTGACAACTGTATTGACCCACTCAGATGTTTAGAAATGCCATGGCCACCTTCCTCAACAGTGAGAAAGGCTATGCAACTGTTCCAGACTGCAGTGGAGCGTGTCCTCACGGGAACCCCATTTAGGACACATATTCAATATGTACTGCACCAGCTGCACCGGGTCCCGGTTGAATTCCGGGTCAAGTCCAAGGTGTTGGTGTTAATCTTTAAGGCCCTCAACAGACTGGGACCTGCATATGTTCCCCAGAGGGTGTTACACTATGCAGATCAATATCTGCTGGTAGTCCCTGGCCCCAAGGATGTTCACTTGGCCTCAACCAGGGCCAGAGCCTTTCCAGCCTGGTGGAACGCTCTCCCAGTTCAGACCCGGGCCCTGCAGGGCTTATTACAGTTCCGCCAGGCCTGTAAAACAGAGATGTTCCTCCAGGCCTATGGGAGTGGTAGAGGAGCTGGCGAACTATCCTGCTGGTCCTTTTTGTTCCGCTCCACTGTCTAATGAGATCTGTTGTGCCTACCCAGATTTTATTATTTTGTGATTTTAACTGTTATTTAGTGTGTGTGTGTAAAAACTGTGGTTTTATGAAGTTGTGGCCCACCCTGAGCCCAGGTGGGCAGGATATAAATAAATAAATAAATAAATAAATAAATAAATAAATAAATAAATAAATAAATAAATAAAGAAAGAAAGAAAGAAAGAAAGAAAGAAAGAAAGAAAGAAAGAAAGAAAGAAAGAAAGAAAGAAAGAAAGAAAGAAAGAAAGAAAGAACGGACCAACGGACGGAACAAGACACAACCTGCACAGCACAGAATGGGTGGGGTGTATGCCTCCCCCATGCAAGGAATGCACTCAGCCATAAAGGCTTTAAGAGAAAGGATTTAGAGTCCATACCTGAGTCCACTGATCCAGTTGGAGGAATTTGAATGTTGCTTGGAAGGTAACATAGGGGTTCAGTATGCGCAAGTGGGAGGCCTTCCCCTTCCACTTCATAGGGGGCTGGCGCCAAAACCCAGCCAGAGTCTAGAGAAGGCAAAGAAAAAAACTCAGAAATAATGATGTGCAACACACACACAACCCTCTGGGTGGCCATGAATTTTAAAAGGAATTTTTTTGCACGTGTCCCTCCTCAACTCTCAAAAAATCCAGGGAGTACTCAACAAGGACATTTGCGGGGAGGGTGGGGAATCAATGTCCTCATTCCTTGTTATCCCCACTCTCCTAAGCACAGGGCTTTTTTTCAGCAGGAACGCAGTGGAACGGAGTTCCGGCACCTCTTAAAAATAGTCACATGGCTGGTGGCCCCGCCCCCGATCTCCAGATAGAGGGGAGTTTAGATTGCCCTCCGCGCCGCCGAGCGGTGCGGAGGGCAATCTAAACTCCCCTCTGTCTGGAGATCAGGGGGCAGGGCCACCGGTCATGTGACCATTTTCACCAAGGGTGATTTAAACTTTAAAAAACTCCCCCCTTGTTCCAGCTGACCCAAAGTGATGTCATTGTGCAGTCTTGAGTTCCACCACCTCTTTTCCCAGGAAAAAAGCCCTGCCTAAGCATAAACTCTTCCCTTTTATAAGGGGAAGGGGTAACAACAGTAGCAAAGGCACATTAGACACAGGGGAAGGCCCCTGTAAGGATTTTCCTTACCTAAGACAAATCCCACACGCCCAGCCATCATTTTCTGCAAGGGATTATCAAATTTGTAGTTTTCTCTCCCTCTTGATTCAGGCCAGAAGAGCTGCAATGGGTCCCCCAGGGGTCTAATGAGCCCTGCCCACCCCTAGTTCCCCTTCCCCTTTTATCAGCATCACAGTTCAGACTCAGTTGAAATATCACAGCAAGAAAAGAACATTTAGAACAGCATGGTAGGGCAGATACTCAGTACCCTCTGAAAGGATGAGACACAATGAATTTCTTTATATAGTTACTTAAAATCATATATACCCACTTCGGGGTTTTGGGATTTTAAAATTTATTTTTTGGTGTACCGAGCATTTTACTGTAGCCGGTTGTGGGGAGGATGAGTTAAAAATTGAATAAATAAATAAATAAAGTTCCTTTTAAATAAATGTCTGAGTCAGGGCTTTTTTTCTGGGAAAAGAGGTAGTAGAACTCAGTGGGTTGCCCTCAGAGCAAATGGTCACATGGCTGGTGGCCCTGCCCCCTGATCTCCAGACAGAGGGGAGTTTCGATTGCCCTCCGCATCACTCAGCAGCACAGAGGGCAATCTAAACTCCCCTCTGTCTGGAGATCAGGGGGCAGGGCCACCAGCCATGTGACCATTTTCAAGAGGTTCTGGAACTCCGTTCCACCACATTCCAGCTGAATAAAAGCCCTGGTCTAAGACATAGATAAAATCTAAAAATGAATTTAAAAACTCAATTAAAAACGCATTGCTCCCCAGGGAGGATTCCTATTGGTGAATAAGGGAGGTCAGGAGTTGTAGCCCATCAATGGTTAGAGTGAATGAACTGTATTTTTCGGGTACCTAAATGTTATTAATGAAGGCATCTGAAAGAGCATTCTAACCTCCAGGCAGAAGGCAACCGAAGCAGGACTTACAGAGTATGTTTAAATGAGAGAAGGAAGTCTTTCCCACACCATGTTCCTAAACTGCTTAGATGCGAGTAAAAGCTGCCAAAAATGTGAAAAATAGGGATGTTGCCAAATTTATTCACCATGTGTCATTTATACAAAAGTTATATGCAGAATGCTGATCTATGGGTGTACAATGATGAAAAATCATACATTTCACAGGAAAAATTCAGTGGATGGAAAAAGAAAATAAAGACTCTCTGATTCAATTTGCCCAAGGCAGAAGAGAAGTCAAAATGAGGATTTGGGGGGTGAAACTGCAGGGGCGATAATTTCAAAATCCTCCCTAATTGGAATTAGGCTTCACCCGTAGCAACTAAATTGGTTGTCCAAGTGATCAAACACGTTCCCAATAATTGCTGCAACAGGAGGACACAACCACATATGTGCCCTGCAAGGATTATGTGACCCTCTTTCTAGGTTGGAGACAAAGAGAGGCACATCATGTACATAACCCCCATGCCACTGCCCTATAGCAAATACAGCATTGCTGCTGGGGATGGTACACATTTCCATCACCACTGCCAGCCCCTGGATAGATGAGTGGCAGAGACAGTCATGGATAGCCAGTTGGCTGCAGCAGCATAGTGAAGAGGTGGTCTGTAAATTTAAGAAGTACACAAATGCATTAAATACAGGAAATCCACAAGGAAAAAGAGTCGATAAGTGTCCATCAGAGATGCAGAAGTCTTCTCAGAGGGAAGCCTGAAAGGGGCAGTGTGGATTATATGACCTCTAGGCTGTAGGCTCTGGTATATCTTAGGAATGATCTTGAGTCTGATTAAGGAGTGAATGTAGAGAGTTTATTCAGGAACTACATCTTTGACAGAAAGGAGAGAGACAGAATAGATACTAACTATCTCAGTAAACAGGGAGGAAGGACTTCTGGGAAGAGGCAGGAAGCAGAAAGTAGCCTAAGAATAGCAATGTGGAGATATGCAAGAAGGACAGAAGAGAGGAGGAAAGAAGGATTCCACTCTGCCATCTATCTAAGGGCCAAACTACAAGTGATGAATGACACAGGCTGGACACTTGTCAGCTTCCTTCATGTTTTGATGGGAAATGTAGGCAGCTTGGCGGAATGTTGGACAAGTGACAGTTGAAAAGTCCATTGGACAGCAGTCGGAGAGCCAAGCTGCAAGACCAGGACTTGTCAGACCCACTGCCTCTCGCAGGTATTCTCTGTCTTCTCTGTACACAAGACGTACTTCCAACCTACGTTTCCATGGGTTTACTTACAGGATTTGTCCATGTTCTGCTCACATTTCCCTTCTACAATCTACAGAAAAGACTACTTGCCTCCTTCTCATCCTCCTCCTTGTTCTGAAGCACCTCCTTCACCCAGAGGAAATCAAGTGTCTTGAACGGGACAAGGACGAACACTGTGTCATTGTCGCTGTTTGCTAAAGGGTCAGACAATGCTGACTCGGGGAAGAAGAAGCGAAAGGTCGTTTTCTTGCCAACGTCATTCTCGTAACCTTTTAGAGGGGCATCGTTTATTCTGGGGAGAGAACAAACAATGTGGATGGGAAAGAGGGCAGAATATAGCTTATGTTGCATCCATCCGTCTAGGCTCTGTTACTCAAAAAGGCACTGGCTCTCCATGAGTCACACAGCCCTGCATCCTTTTATCAGCAATTCAACCTATAGTTGAAATGGGTGATATATCCGATCCAATTCAATGCAATCATTCAGATCAACAAACAAAAACTGCCTGATTCTAAAGCAGACCAATGATCCATCTAGTCAAGGCCGTATTAACCCATGGCCAGGCCCCTAGGCCTTCAGGTATTTCAGGCCCCCTCCAGCACTTCAATCTTTCACCCCACTACAGCTGACAGCCTGACTCTGGTATGGTAGGTACTAGACCACAGTACATAGCCCTATATCCATTTTGAGGGTTTCCTGAAGAAGTCTAGTCACAATTTTAAAAACATTTTTATTGCACAAGTAGAACTCTTCAGGGCTGAATCCACATTCACCTCACACCCACATTTTTCCCGGTATTTTTGCGTGTCTGCAATCTGCAAATTTCTCCCCTCCGTTCACATTCCATCCTCAAATGTGTTATTCTCGCGTGCTCCTACGGTCACACAGTGACTGGAATATCCGCTTTTGTGGGCGGGAACAAATTTTCCCACCCATTTTTTTTTATTTTTTTGAACTGACTTTTCCGTTATTTCGATCTTGCCTTATAAGGAAACATCAATGTCTTGTCTCTCTGATGCATTGACGGAGACCCAACAGTGTGCCTGCACGTCTTGCGCCCCATTTTCCTGGTGTGAGGTTATAGAACATCATCCCTGACAGTTTTTGAGGAAATGTAAAATGTCATTGGGGACCAATTATAACTTGGGGGAAACATGGGGGCGTGATGGAGGTCCTGCTCTGTGTTTTCTTAACTTCGAATGATTGATTCACCATAATTTTGATATTACAGTAATCCAGAGAAAAATAAAAAACAGTTAAAAAGGAAGTTTCGCGAGTCCATTCTGAGGAGAGATTCACCCCAAAATGATTTTTCAAATGACCAGATTTGATTTAGAAACAACATGATCAATAAATCCAATGCTATGAAGTCAAAAACAGTCTTTTGCAGACTACGGAGCACTTGAAAGTTGAATCAGCCAATAGGAACTCTCGGAACGGCCGGAGAGACAGGAATGGGGGTGGTTTTTAAAAAAACCGCGTAAATTGCGCATTTGCCCGTTCACGTCCACCGTGAAACTCCCGATGAAAACCTGTTACCACATATTTGGGAGAAATGTGAATGAAATGCGTCTGTTGGATCAGGTAATGTGACCGGCACTCGGGATTGCGTGGAGAATGCGGGGAACATGCGTCTTAGACTGAGTAATGTGGATTCGACCCAGGAAAGCACATTTTGGGGGGTATAATTGTTCAATAGTGTAATATTTCGAAGTGCTTACAATTTTTATTGTTTACTAAAAATATAATTTATGGATAATTGTTTTAATATAAGACACAATTGTTTCACTTCAATAAGGAAGCAATTAATTAGCTTATTAATAGAGGTTATATAAGAGAATCAATTAATTATAATTTATGTGGGAGCGTGCCTTAGCAAAATAAATTAACGGGTCCCTTGTACTTGCAGGGACTCTAGGCTTCGGCCTAGTCAGCCTGAATAATACGGCCCTGACCAGGGTTGCCAGCCTCTAGGTAGTAGCTGGAGATCTCCCGGAATTACAACTGATCTCCAGGCTACAGAGGCCAGTTCCCCTGTAGAAAATGGTTGCTCTGAAGGGTGAACTCTATGGCATTATACCCCACTGAGGCTCCTCCCTTCCTCAAACTCTGCCTTCCCCAGGCTCCACCCCCCAAATCTCCAGGAATATCCCAACCTGGACCTGGCAACCCTAGCCCTGACCTAGGCTTAAGCCTAGACAGCCATATGAATAGAACGGTCCTGGCCTAGGCTTTGGCTTAGTCAGCCTTATGAATAATATGGCCCTAGCCTAGGCTTCAGCCTTATGAATAATACAGCCCTGACCTAAGCTTCAGCCTAGACAGACATATGGATAATACAGCCCTGGCCTAGGCTTCGGCCTAGTCAGCCTTATGAAAAATACGGCCCTGCGTCTAGTCCTGTGTTGAATATTCCAAATGGCAGCAGTACACCAAGATCTCAAGATCTTTCCCAGGAAAACTAGAACTTACCTACAAGAAGGAACCCCCTTGTGGGTGGTTCCATATGAGGTGATAGATCCGAGAGCTGTGGATAATGAACAACAATGTTTAACGTACAAAGAAATAACTAAGATTGAAGTATCTAAACTTAGAATAAAGACGCAAGAGGAACTATCACCTAACTATGATTGGTTCCAGTATAGACAGATTAGAGACTTATACAACTCAGACTTTGCAAAAGGGGGCATACGAACAGAGAACTCGGAACTAGAGCAGACCCTTCTTAAAGAAGACAAGAAAAGAATATCCAAGGTATACCAAGTATTGCTGAAATGGTATACTGAGGATGAGATAGTTAAAACACAGATGGTGAAATGGGCTATAAATTTCAATAAAGAAATAACAATGGAGGCATGGGAATACTTGTGGAAAACTACAATGAAGACAACGACATGTATCAATATTAAAGAGAACATTTTCAAAATGATCTATCGTTGGTACATGACACCAAAGAAGATTGCGCTAGGGAACTTGAATACTTCTAATAAATGCTGGAAATGTAAGAAACATGAGGGCTCCCTCTATCATATGTGGTGGTCGTGTGAGGTAGCTAGGCAGTTCTGGGGGGAAATAATAAGAGAAATGAGTGAAATTTTACAGTTTCAAATAAATAAGAACCCAGAACTCCTGCTGCTAAACTTGGGAATGGAGGGAATTCCAGCCCATCATAGGACGTTGATTTTTTATATGACTGCAGCAGCTAGACTTTTGTATGCGCAGAAATGGAAAGTACAAGAAGTACCAACTATTGAAGATTGGATCTACAAATTGCTGTATATGGCTGAAATGGACAAGATGACAAGAAAACTGAGAGATCTGGACTCAGGGCAGTTCAACACAGACTGGGAGAAGCTGAAACAATACCTGGAGAAGAAATGGGAGGTGGGAGGAAAACTGTGGCAGTTTGAGAACTACTGAAATATAATAAAAGTATAAAAGAGAGGGGTGACTTTACCGGGGGAGGAAGAGAAATGTGAATTTATAAGCAGTTAGATTAATTGATTGAGATATATATAGATATGTATAGGTCAACTGATAGAGAATAATTAATGATAAGGTTTAAACATGAGGATTGACTAACTAACAATATTTTCTTTCTTTGGCAAGATTTATATGCACCAAACTGAATGTATAGAAGAGTTAAATTGATTGAGTATCTGAGGAGTTATATAGAATTACCATAAAAAGTTGAAATGAGTAATATATAGAGAACAAATCAAATTGTTTGATTTAAATGTGGGAAATTTTTATGGTTTATGATATATAGGTTTATATAGAATTATTCAAAACTGGAAAATGGGATAAATTGTTTATCTAAAGACGTATAGTTTGGGTGTATAATAAGTAAAGGAGTTAAAGATGTACTGCTTAATACAATGGAGAATGTATATCTGTTTTAGACAGAGGAACTTAATAGAAGTAAGGGAAAGGGGACAGAGGGTGGGAAAGCTGTTGGAAGTCAACAAAAGGGGGGGAAAGGGAGGGGGTTAGAAACGAAAAATTAGGGGAAAATTGACTGTAATGTAAAAATAAAAATGTTCTAACCCAATAAAAATTTTTCAAAAAAAAAAAAAAAAAGATCTTTCCCAGGAAAACTAGGTGAGACCCTTCCAATGCCAAAAATTGCACCTGGGATGTTCCTCGGGCAAATGCAAGCACTCAGACACTACAGTCCCTCCTCAGGAAGTAGGTTGCTGTGAGGAGCAATCTGTTGGTCTCTACCGTATGACCCATTTGTGCAAGCAGAGCTTGTACCTCAAATTTCCCACCTGCAAAGGAATAGCAATAATGTCCCTGAATGTCTGCTGAATGTAGAATGGGATTCAGGTGAAGGCTTGCACCAACAGACATTCAGCCTGACAAAAATGGTGAAGAAACTGAAGCTTCTTTGCTCTGCAAGGTAAAAAATGGGTTGAGGGTTCAGCCAGAAGTCTGCCCATTTTAGCCTTGATTGGGACACAGAGGGCAAACGATGGCATTTGATTAGCTAGTTTTTCTGCCTATTGCCAATCGTAAATTGCAATTTTAAATTGTGGTCTTTTTATGTATTTTTATGTTTGTTGTGCTGTTAAGCCACCTTCAATGCCCTGGGGAAGAAAGGCAGCTAATAAAGGTTTAAACACGCAAACAAACAAATGCCTGGATCAAGTGAGGGGCCTGTGGCTCTGAAACTGTGTTCCTGGGTGTCAACAGAGGGCAAAACGGGGAGGGGGGATGGAAATCAGCAAAACTTTCCCTCCCTTTTCTGCCAACGGAAATATTGTTACATTGGCAGAACTGTTATAATGTCGATGGGACAGTACTGTAGCATCTGAACTAATGATTTTCCGGGTACAAGCTCCAGAAAATGTGAAGTGTTCCAGGACATTTGTAACATCTCACCCATCCCACAACCCCTGTGGTAGGCAAACAAAGCAAACTACCTTATGATGACATGGTGTGAATCGATAAACTTCCCCAAACTTCGCCCAAGCAGGGTGTAACCATTTCCTACCACAATGCATGTTCTGCAGTGGAGACTAGAACCAGAGAAAGGAGAGAAAATGTGAGCAAAAACACATACCTCCATACTGTCGGGGTCTCCACAGTCCATCTGGATTTCGATATCTCCTCAGTGGAACACAGCCAAGTAATCTGAATAACTGTCATTTAGGTTCCCCAGAACCGATTTCATGCCATTGTCTGACAACACCCCCACGCCTCCATCCCTGGCTCCTGCAGGTTGCCAGACCATGCCTGGCAACGCCGATTGTTACCCAATAAAAGTTTGGGAATAAGTTACTCCAGAATTTCAGCAACCCAACTGCAGCCAACATAAGAATTCACACTGGGGATGTCTGGATATCACTGGCAGAATTGTTGGGCCCCTCCAGCCTGGGACATAAAAAGCCTAATTCTCAGGTAATAAACCTGAGAATACCACCTCAGACTTCAAGTGGGAGACATCTGACAGAGCTTATCAGCATTTTTTAAAAGCCCTTTACGAAGAAAATTGACAAGAGCGGTTCCCAGCCTGGCCTAACGAGCTAGCTTTCTAGCTTTAATGGAGGAGGATTTGATTGCCTGAGCCCATGCCTGCATGCCAAAGTGCCCACAAGATCAACAAGACTGAGGATCCCCCCCGCCGTGTAAACCTTGAAGTTTCTTAACATAGGTCAATCACACCATCAGTATAAAATGTAAGCCGAGTTGTCAGGAGAACAGAACCACAGGGGCTAAAACAGGAGAAGGCTGTTAAGGCAAAGATGTCATTAAATTAAGATTTTGAAGCTTGGAGCCAAAAATGAAAACCTCTAACCTTAATGCAGTATGTAATGGAATAGAAAAGGGGTGCCATTCCCACTTTGCCAGCTAATGCCTTTAACAATATAGAGAGAACCAAGAGAAAGGAGTGTTAGCTGCTCCTCCTCCTGAGGAGGAGGGGGACGGGCAGCAGGGTGTGATGGGGACAAGGGTAGTGGCACAGCTCCACAAGTACAGTCTGCCTCCCAACCAAATCCATCACCTTAAGCCATCAGCTCACAGGGTTAACCCATCACTGGCTTTGGCAGGAGACTTTCTGCTCCCCCAGCACCTCTGCCCATCACCACTCAGCTAGGTGGTGGGAGGAAAATGGGAGGGCGACTGGCATCATCCAGTGCAATGACACCACTTCTGGCATGACCCAGAAGTGACACCATCACTTTTGGTGACTTTTTAGCATTCACTCAAAACTCTATGGTTAAACAACAAAGTTTGGGGCAAATGCCAGAACACCCATCCCCCCCAGCATGATGACATCACTTCCAGGTGGCACCAGAAGTTCTGTCATCATGCCAGGGATACTGATTTAAGTCCCCATCTCACCCATCTCCCACCAGTTGCAAGACCTCACATAACAACCCGACCTCCTCACTTCACATAATTTTAGAGCCAACCACACACCAACCTAATCTTCATACCTTGAAATAGACTTGGGGATTTCCTGATGAGGGATCCATTGCAAAGTGTCTAATGCTATGAGGTCTGAAAGGGAAGCAGAAAAGAAAAATCAACACCATGCATCTGAACCTCCAGGTTCAGGGACAGTATACCTCAGAATATTAGATGCTCAGAATTAGCAACAGGAAAAGGGTCTTGCCTGCATATCCTACCTGAATGACTAAAGTCCTGGTCACATGTTGAAGTGAACCCACATACAACTTGCATGTATATGTGTTTATCTATTCAAAGGTCTTCTTTTTCTGGGAAAAGAGGTGGTGGAACTCAGTAGGTTGCCCTCGGAGAAAATGGTCACATGGCTGGTGGCCCCGCCCCCTGATCTCCAGACAGAGGGGAGTTGAGATTGCCCTCCGCACCATGGCCACGGCACAGAGGGCAATCTCAACTCCCCTCTGTCTGGAGATCAGGGGGCGGGGCCACCAGCCATGTGACCATTTTCAAGAGATTCCAGAACTCTGTTCCACCACGCTCCAGCTGAAAAAAAGCCCTGCCTATTTGTAAGAAAGAGTGGGGACTGTTACCTAGCTGAATGTGGAGTTTCTTTTACACATTCAGCAGCAGAATTACTCAACACACAGTAACGTGAACAGAGCCTAAGAAAATGAGCAAAGAACAGGGATGTTAATAGTTTGAGTCTCACCTCTTTTATGAACTCAAGAGGTAGGCTTAGACCCACTACTGCCTATCAGTCTTTATTCCCTTCTGCCAACCTGCAATATGAGGATAATAATGCTGACCTATATTTCAGGACCTAAGAAGCCCAGGCTATCCTGATATCATTAGATCTCAGAAGCTAAACAGGGTCAGCCCTGGTTAGTACTTGGACGGGAGACCACCACAGAATTCCAGGATTGCTATGCAGAGGCAGGCAGTGGAAAATCACTTCTGAACATCTCTTGACTCGAAAACCGTATGGGGTCACCATCAATCGGCTGCAACTTGATGGCAAAACAACAACAAACAAACATTGCAGGATTACATTTTGGTTTACAACCAGATAATTACTTGAAGCAATGTGAACATCTGATAGCACGAAATACACGTTCCATGAGAAATGATTTAAACCAGTCCAAGGCACATCCTTTGCTGCCCACTTCTGTCTCTAAACGCCCCAACAGGATGGCATGGTCTACTGTGTCAAAGGCTGCAGATAGATCCAGGAGGAGCAATAAGGAGGCATGGCCTTTTTCTATGTTCACACGGAGATCATCCGCTAACACTACCAGTGCTCTCTCTGTCCCGTGCCCTGGTCTGAATCCAGTCTGGAATGGGTCCAGAGCACTAGAGAGCCCCCACTTTCCTAGCTTTCAGCAAACGAAGCAAAATTGAATTATTCAAAAAGGCTTTTGTATTGTAGGGGGGAGGTCTCAGATGGTTAGGGACCATCTGAGTTAGGGACTGTAGAGTTAGGGACTCAGAGTTAGGGACTGTAGACACTATGTTGCCTTACGTACTATCTGTTGCGCTCCTATGAGCTACCTATGCTTCATGTCAACCCTAGAATTGCTTATGTTGTTTCAGCATTTCTTCAACTCTATATTGGATTGTCACTAATGCTATGTCTTTGTAAACTTGTGTTTATTTTACCTTATGGCATTGTTTATGGAAATATCCTTAAAATTGAGTGTACTAATCTCACACTGTGTGATCCACCTTGAGTCTCAGTGAAAAAGGCAGACTATAAATGACAAATAAAATAAAGTATGAACATTAAGCGTTACAATTCAGACATGAGTTGTCCATTCCACAAAACTAGGCCTGAGAAATCCTGAAAGGAGTTCACTGCAGCACTCAACCTGTATAGAACCACTGAGCCAAAGACCGCCATGGGATTGAGACTCTTTTTAATGGATTTTGCCGGTTTCTCTTTACCGTAAATAGGCTGCACTGCTGGGCCAATGTGCTGGTAGTGTATTTATAGATTTCCGAGCGACGAATCCAAGAGTGTCACTTTATAGTCGCTCCGATGTGTTACTTGGGATTGATAATAGCTGGTTTCACTGTCTTGTTGGGGTGATGAACAAGAGGAGGATATGCCGTTAGCAGCCCTTTGGGAATAATAATGACCTCCCAACTAGGGTCTTTGTGAGGATAGATGAGATGAATGCATTACAAAGTGTTTTCCTTAATAAAACGGCCAAACATGAAATAACTAATGATAATAATTGTAATAGCCTGCCTCTTCATTGTACCGTTGCTGGAATGTTATTAGAAGAGCCATAGTACTGGAGACGAACAGTCTAGGATGCTCCACGGCTGCAACCACATCTGCGTGTGGTACAGTAGCTGAAATCAAACCCTGGGTAGCTTAGGCTGAGCTTACATCAGGAAATGTAAAATGTAACCCACCTGAGGGCGAAGCTACAAGTGACGAATGACACTTGAACGGCAAGTGTATTTCTCCCTGTTCACTTGCACTCCACTCAATCCACTTGCCATTCAAGTGTCATTCGTCACTTGTAGCTTGGCCCTCAATCTCAGATCATATTATCTGAAGCAGTCTTGAGAGACGGTGTGTAGCAGTTAGTGTATTAAATGTGTTTGGCCATTTTCACACTGCTTACCAGCCACGGAACATCACGCCAAGTTCCTGGAACAACAGCGTCTTCCTGGCGCGATTTCACATGAGAACTGGGGAAATTGCGCCAGGAAGATGCTATCATTTCAAGAGCTTGGCACAATGTTCCATGGCCGGTAGGTAAAGGTAGTCCTCTGTGCAAGCACCGAGACATTACTGACCCATGGGGGATGTCGCAATCTCAATTCCCCTCTGTCTGGAGATCAGGGGGCGGGGCCACCAGCCATGTGACCATTTTCACGAAGTTCTGGAACTCCGTTCCACCGCATTCCAGCTGAAAAAAAGCCCTGATTGCATCAATATTTTTCAGCATTTTATTAAATACACTCTTGCATATCAGTAACAGATGGGGAAAAGATGCCTATGAACTATAGTAACAGTTTTGGCAAACTGCACGGTTCAACTCTGGCATTCATTTTAGAAAGTCTCCCAGTTAAGCCAGAATTAAAGAAAAGCAGAACAGAAGACTCAACAAACTTCTGGGACAACAAAGACACAGAATGGAGAAAATCCACTCATCCTTACCACATATACCAATACGGAATTCTCCCCCTTTGAGTCTACTTTGTTTTCAGGTGCTTTAGGGTGTTGTCGTGGGCCATCATAGAGAGATGTAGGAAGCAAATTACCTGCATCCTTCAGTCCAAATGGAAGATGATGTTGCTGGAGGACTTTGTCTACCTCGCTTGGCGTGGGGGTAGAGCTGTTCCAGAACAAGTCATGGCTTCTCAAGAACAGATACCAGTCAGGCTCAAACCTAATGGGAGAGTATCCAAAGACTGAGGTTACAACCTGTCTCTGGCAAGGGCCAAACACACAAATTCTCCAAGTATTCAGGCTTCCATCGAGCTGTTTCAAAGAGAGCTTAGGTCTCTCCAACCAGCAACTGCATTCATGCTGCTGCTTTGGGCTTCTTGCAGATGGTGTAAACGGGAGGTTTAAACAAAAAATAGATAAACGAGTGAATAAATAAAGTCCATCTGAGAAAAGGGGGACTGGAAGATGGATCTGATTCTGTCAGCGGTCACACTTGCCCCCACGATATTAAGAAGGCTTATAAACATGGAATATCATAAGCCCCTCTCCTCATGTGTTTAAAACACAGACAAGCTGACTGGCTAGGAAGGAGATGGGAAGGTACTGGAATGTTAGAGATGAAGTAAGACTAACTCTCAGCCCCAAGCCCTGGAGGTGTGCAAAACCATAGAACAATGGAGGTCTCCGGAAGTACTTGAATGAATCCATTCCCACACCCCTCCAATCCTACCCTTACCCACTTTTCTATTATAGCCTCACCCATCCAGCCATCGTGGGTCATCAACCACCTTTTTACACATATTGTTCCTCTCAGGAAGGTTCCCAGCTTTACTGTCTCACCCTGGAGACAGTTTCCCAATCCTTTGTCCCACCCTGGGAAGAACCATTAAGGCATTGTTTTAGGGCAGAGACTCCCAGTCCTGCCTCAGGGCGCATTTCACTGTATATATGACTGTCCTGCCATGTGCTCAGTGTGTGCATGCTCTGGACCTTCCACACACCCTCAGATGGCCATGAAGTGCTCGTCCCTCGGACACCCTCTATCTTCTGGACCTGTTAACTATAAGCCCAACTCTACAACTCTCTCCAACTCTCCTCTGTTTTTTTTTCTAGTTAGCTGTGTGTGTGTGCTGTGTTTTGTGTGCAATTGACCTGTGGTATTTTAAATAAAAAACCCTTTTTGACTGAACTTCTGCCTGCCTATTGAAATGGTTCTTTAGAGGAAGGGATCCTCATATACATAGGTGTAAAAGATTCCAGTTACACGCCTCTTGCAAGCTTGTCCTTGTTGCTAATTCCCCCCTACTCACAAGAAGACCAGCTCTTTGGGTAACAATTCCAGAATTTGGTTCAAAGTAAGAACATACAGCAACTTTGCTAAAGCTAAGCAGGTCTGGATTTGGACAGAACTCGATTGCCCAATAGCAGGAAGCCTGGAGGGACCGTTGGAATTTTGAGAAAAGACCACTAAAAATGGCTGCAGCTGGAGGTGGGAGCAACTACAAAAAGGCTGCCATGGGGGAGTGGAATCACAAAAGATTGGAAGGTTCCAAGTCAAGGATCTTCCCATGACAACGCCAGTTGTTTCTGAATGGATGCACCTCGTAGACCCAAAAGTGATGCTTTCTTGGGGTCTGGCACCTTCTGTTGGAAGAAGACAGCCAGAATTGGTCCTTCATTTTAGAAAAGAGATGCTCTGGGAAGAAACGAGTACCAAGTAACACACTGGAAGGCACCATGGCCCTCACAGGCACCACTGGCATCTCGGCTCCAAGGTATTATCAAAAGGGTTAATTGTATAGCAAAGTGCAGCAGAACTAGTTATGGCCAATACTTCAATGGGAGACCACCTGAGAATCCCACTGCTGCCGCCTTCAGTTCCATGATGGACGCAAGGTAGTGTATGCCAAGCAAAGGCTCAGCTGCCCCTTCCAGCCTGTCTGTTTTCAATCACTCCTCGTGCTTTTGTGCCATTGTAATGCTGTCTGTACATTCTTTAACAAAGTCTGTTGCCATCAAGAAGGGATCACTGGTGAGATCTGGGCAACATACAAGAGTCTTTGGATTGAACAAATTAATGAATCAATTAATCCACTGTTTTAGTAAATCAAAATTCCATAACCGCCATATTAAAAAAAATAAAATGTTGTTCCCCAACTGTGTGGAAAATCCAAGGCAGCCACGCAATTTTTTTCAGCTAATCCAGTGGGGCAATAACGCGGCTCATTCCGTCCCTTTCTTCTGATATCATTTACATCTATCCACAGCCCTGCTTAGTTAGCAAGCTCAAAACCTCAGAAACGCAAGGTCATTTTCTAAGTTCATGCAGAGGGGAAGCCACAAGTCTAAGTCTTTGCACGGCATATGGCACTTCCTGAAGTTGTTACCGAAGTCTTTCTCAAAAGATACCAGAAAAAGAAATGCTTAACTACCATAGAGGAACAGATCCACAGTTCTGTGGGTCTCGACCCCTGCCTGCACCCGGGCTAGTTCTTTGTATAACTACAGGCAAGCAACAGTAATAGGAAACCATTCAACACCCATTTAGAGTCACATCTGTACTAGCCCATGAAGGAAGTTTAATACCCTAACCTGTCCACATGCCAATAAACTGGAGCTCCCTGGGAAGGGCAGAGGGAGCTTTCAAACCTGGGTCTTGTGATCCATGCCATACAGCTGCCTCTGCTACAGCTCTTTTGGGAACAGTCACCTCTGGCATTGTGCTATCCCTATGTACATCCATGAGAAATACTGCAACTTACATACTTATACATCTGCACTAAAGCCATAGTCTTTGGCCCTTGATAGCTGTTTTGCATGTGCAATCCACCACTCGATGTTGCAGGTGCAATGTATCAAGCCAGGGTATTCGGGCCTGTAGCACATTACCGTCTGCTCTGATTGGCAGCAGTTTTCTGTGGTCTGACATACAGAAGGCTTATTTCTGAGAGCCAAGCTACAAGTGACGAATTACACTTGCATGGCAAGTGAACAGACTGAGGGCGAAGCTACAAGTGACGAATGACACTTGAATGGCAAGTGTATTTCTCCCTGTTCGCTTGCGCTCCACAAAATCCACTTGCCGTTCAAGGGTCATTTGTCACTTGTAGCTTGGCCCTCACATGTATTCCTCCCTGTTCACTTGCCATTCACTTGTGCTCCACTCGATCAAGTGAACAGACTCATGTGTATTCCTCCCTGTTCACTTGTCATTCACTTGTGCTCCACTTGATCAAGTGGAACGCAAGTGAATGGCAAGTGAACAGGGAGGAATACACATGAGTCTGTTCACTTGCCAGGCAAGTGTTATTCGTCACTTGTAGCTTGGCTGTCAGTCTCTGCTTCCTGGAATCCCTCCTAAGTGCAGAGATCAAGAACTGCACTTTTTTATACAAAGCAGATATATTGAGCCCTATTGAGCCCTGACCTGGATAGCCCAGATGAGCTGGATCTTGTCAAATCTCAGAAGCTAATCAGGGTCAGCCTTGGTTAGTAATTGGATGGGAGACCACCAAGGAAGACCAGGGTTGCAGAGGAAGGCAATGGCAAAACACCTCTGATAGTCTGTTGCCATGAAAATCCTCACCAGGAGTCGCCCATAAGTCAGCTTGAGGGCACTAAACACACACATCCGTCTATTGAATGGGCTGTCCCTGTAACACAGTTACTGAGTGACAGACATCTTTGTAAAACTAGTCTGTTCAGCCGTTCCCCAGTATGTGTGTGTAGGGGGCGGGGGGGGGCAGTTCAGGTCAGAGCTGGCTGAAGATGCCACAGGCTCGTGGGGCCTCTCCGCCCAGCTACACT
The DNA here is from genome assembly GCF_028583425.1 of Eublepharis macularius. Taxonomy (NCBI): domain Eukaryota; kingdom Metazoa; phylum Chordata; class Lepidosauria; order Squamata; family Eublepharidae; genus Eublepharis; species Eublepharis macularius. The sequence goes on along the minus strand of NC_072803.1, from coordinate 52,696,806 downwards.
TTCCATCTTTCTGCACATACTCTGATGCAGGGGCACTGAATGGAGCAAAGCATGATTCTCTTACACTCCTGTTGTCCCTAACAGTGCCATTCAGTCCAAATGAAGTGAAGAACCAAGGACACTCTGCACCAAGTGCTCCTCCCACCAAGAAAGGAAAAATTGTCCCAGGGCTCCTGTGCGCCTCTCCCGCTCTGCTTCTTCTTCTCATCCCTGAGACTAGATGGGTCTGGTATCTCCTGTCAGCCTGAGCCCTTCACAGTCATGCCAATCCCTGATCCATGGCCTGCATCGTAAAGAGCCCAGTAGCACCTTTAAGACTAACCAATTTTATTGTAGCATAAATTTTCAAGAACCACAGCTCTCTTCGTCAGATGCAGCTGTGCAGAACTGTGCAGTGTGTGCAGAAAGATGGAAAGTGTAGTTGGGCAGTGAGGCCCCAGGAGCCTGTGGAATCTTCAGCCAGCTCTGACCTGAACTTTTTCGTCAGATGCAACTGACGCAGTTGCAGTTTCGTCAGATGCAACTGATGTCAGATGCAACTGAAGAAGAGAGCTGTGGTTCTCGAAAGCTTATGCTACAATAAAGTTGGTTAGTCTTAAAGGTGCTACTGGACACTATACTATTTTGCAACTACAGACTAGCATGGCTAACTCCTCTGGATCTACGAACACATAAAACTGCCTTGTAGCGAACCACTGGTCCAACAAGGTCCATATGGTCTACTCAGACCGGCAGTGGCTCTCTGGGGTCTTAGGCAGAGGTTTGTCACATCACCTCCGGCAACCTGACCCTTTGGGGGGATACTGGGGATTAATCCTGAGACCTTCTGAATCACAAGCAGATTCTCCAACGCTAGCCACGGCCCTCCCCCACGCATATGCAGTGCAATTCAGCTCCTTCCTATCCTCCCACCCATACACCCTATACATCCACCCTGGTCTTGCCTTCCAGCCACAAACTGTGGGATGAGATTGCCCTGAACCCTCCCTAAGGGCAGACCTCATGCAAAACCCTTCTAAGCAAAGTTGCTGACAAACCCCATCAGCGGCTGTTTCCAGGCATAGCGTTTTTTGCAAATGTTGAAATCCTTCCTGCAAAAAGGAATGAAAATGAGGTTAATGAGCTGGCACTTTCCTGATGGCCACCGCAGACGCGCTCTGTCCAGCCTTGCCAGATCGCCTCTTATGGCAGGCAATCTCCCGGCCCTGACTCTTCAGCAGGAGAAAAATGAAGGGCTGGAAGCAATGCTGCACTTCATGATGTCACTTCCAGATGCCCTTGGAAGTGGCACCATGAAGCTCTAGGAATTCCCCAAATTGCTATGGTTTTAACTATAGTGACCCTAACCCTGTCCCACAAATGCACAGTGATCATCGAAGAGATTGCTTTAAAGGGGGATAAGACAGATCCATGGAGAAGACGTCCATCAGTGGCTACCAGCCACAGTGACCTAAAGGAACCTTCTCATTCAGAGGCAATAAATCCCTGGATACCCATGGTAAGAGGCAGGGCTTTTTTTCTGGGAAAAGAGGTGGTGGAACTCAGTGGGTTGCCCTCAGAGAAAATGGTCACATGGCTGGTGGCCCCGCCCCCTGATCTCCAGACAGAGGGGAGTTTAGATTGCCCTCTGCACCGTGGAGTGGAAGGCAATCTCAACTCCCCTCTGTCTGGAGATCAGGGGGCGGGGCCACCAGCCATGTGACCATTTTCAAGAGGTTCCGGAACTCCATTCCACCATGTTCCAGCTGAAAAAAAAAGCCTTGGTAAGAGGCAACATCAAGGGGACTTCCTCTCTACCCTGCTTGTTGGCCCTCTAAGTTAACTGATTGGTCACTGAGAGCTAAGCTACAAGTGACGCCTGACACAGGTTGGACACTTGTCAGCTTCCCTCAAGTTTTGATGGGAAATGTAGGCATCCTGGTCTTGCAGCTGTAATGGAGAGCCAAGATGCAAGACCAGGACGCCTACATTTCCCATCAAAACTTGAGGGAAGCTGACAAGTGTCCAACCTGTGTCAGGCGTCACTTGTAGCTTGGCTCTCAGTGAAACAGGACGCTGGCCTAAAGGAAACACTGGTCTGATCCAGCAGGGCTGTTCTTGAGGCCTTAGGGTCTCAAGGGGTTTTGGTGATCCCAAAATGATTCCTTATCAAACATATTGTTACCACGTGTGGTGAAGAAGATACCTGTAGCTGTACAAACATGGCACACTTTCCAACTCAGTCCAAATTTATACTAGAGTATCCTGGGGACAAGAAAGCCTCACGGGATAGGCAGGGAAGAGCTTGCCACCAAGAAGAAGGTGGGGAAGAGAAAAGGCCAAGAAAAGAGAGAGGAGATGGCAACCATGTCCCCCGGATGGTTAGAGTCAGGGCTTTTTTTCAGAGGGAACGTGGGGGAATGGAGTTCCGGAACCTCTTGAAAATGGTCACATGGCTTGTGGCCCCACCCCCTGATCTCCAGACAGAGGGGAGTTGAGATTGCCCTCCGCACTGCTCAGCAATCTAAACTTCCCTCTGTCTGGAGATCAGGGTCGGGGCCACCAGCCATGTGACCATTTTCTCTGAGGGCAACCCACTGAGTTCTACCACCTCTTTTCCCAGAAAAAAAACCCTGGTTAGAGTGTTGGCCTGGCATTGGGGAGACCCAGGTTCAAATTCCGGCTCAGGCTAACTTAAATCACAGGGTTGTTTTGAGGATAAAACAAAGGAGGGAAGAACTATGTAGCCAACCTGGAGTTCCCTGAAAATAGGCTGGAATAAGCAAAGGACAGTCATCAAAAGGCCATATGGAAACGGAGAGATCTCACTCTTCCCAAGTGCAGGTGGAAGGGAATCCAAACCCAGGCTGAATGTTTTTGATTATCCCTGGCACGCGCACGCATCCTTTCACCACAAAAGAGAAAAAGAACAATACTCACTCATAGTAAATCCCATCTGGGGGAGTCTTGAGCAATTCTTGGAAAATTCGCACTATTGTCACTGCAGAAAAACAGAAGAGCTGGGGAAGCTTTTAAAAATTATTTTAAAGATTTTTACCAGGCCTGGCAGCTTTAAAAAATCATTTAAATCAATACAGTAAAGTTGCCATGGTGGCGGGGAGGGGAGAGATTTGTCAAAATACCTACCTCTGTCTTTCTTATTCCATGCTTAAAGGGACAACACAAAAGGGATATAGGTTTACAGTGCTGCATGGCATGGATTGCAGGGGGAGAGACTCATACATAATCCTGGGCTCATTTAGCCCCAACATCCTTCTCCTTGCATTGTTCTCCAATCTCTAAGGATTCCCCAAACCAGAACGGGCAAACCTATGCTGATTCCTCACACGTTGGATAATGCACTTTCAATGCACTTTAGCAATCGTTTGGAAGTGGATTTTTTGTTTCACACACGAAAAATTCAGTTCCAAATGATCTCTAAAGAGGATTGGAAGTGCATTATCCAACGTGTGTAGAATCAGCCCTAGTTAGTTCACATGCCTTCTTTTTTCCCACAGGGGCTCTGTGCTTTTACAACTGTGCAGTAGAGATGAAAAGCTTTTGTTATCTCTCTAACTGCACATCATGGCTGTAGCTATTAGGAATGGAGTTCTAGGGGTAGCTAGCTGGTGGCTGTCTGCCAGTGGGAAACTGGGGGGGGGGAGGACATGGGGGCACTGTTGCATCAGCAGCATGATGCATCAACATCATCACCACCACTGTTAAATGTATAGCCCACCCTCCCCGCAAGCGGGCTTAGGACAGGTTACAGCAATAGATAAGAATTATGATAAAAAAAATAAAATCACAGACTCAATTATCACAGAGTTTCCAGTAACCTAGGTGGGCCCCCTTCCCTTTTCCCTGCACATTATATGCATAAGAAAGGGTGGAGGTGTGAGTTAATAACTTTGACTATAACTCACCATGTGTGGGGAGAGGCAGATGATCATATGCCCCCCCCCTTGCTGGTAGGAGACTGGCAGGGAGACTGATTAGATGGATCCAGTGCTGGCCTCAACCAATAAGCCTGGCAAAAAATCGCTGTCTGCATAAAACCATAGAATTCCCATAAACCATAGCATAAACTATGGCAGAAGACCACAGTGCTCATGGACATCACTTCCAGGTCTGCCCCCAAATGGCATCATGCTGTTAATGCAACTGCAACCCCCCGCTCCAGATACACAGAATAGCTGTGGAGGTCAGAGGGTACTGCCAGGAGGTGTCTCACTATAGCCCTGTCTGGATATGTGGGTCCCATAAGAATATCCCCTCAACTTGCAGAGATTTTTCATTGTAGAGGGGAGCGTACAAGATATATTCTTTACAAGTGCCCATAAAGAAGCAGAATTCTGATCAGGACGTCCCTGGTACAACCAATGACAACTAGCCACATTATCAAACTGTATAAAGATGTCACATTGGATTTCAAACACATTATTTTGCTGTACTTTAGGTTCTGGATGTTCCACAATGATTCTCTTCCCCCTCCAAGCACGGACCTTTGACCCCCTCACTGCAAAATATCTGGCTACGGATTTCATCACCACGCTGAGTGGAAAACTTTGTTTGCTGAACTCCTGCCCGTCACGTAGATACTGAAGGCACCAGAGTCTTGCGAGAGAGACAAAGAGGGCTGGTTATCTCTAAAGGTCAAGCCAGACAAGACGCAGGAAAGTCTGCGACAGAATTGCCAGTCCATTTTTCCTTTGTAAATAGCATCCTGGCAGGCCCTAATTTGGAACAGCACTGGAGAGGTGGTGCGATGATTTACCCTCCCTATATCATCTCTCTGACTACAAACTGCTCTGAGAGTTGGAACTGTACTACTGAGGGGAGCAAAGAGAAAACGCAACGACTGCAAACCTGGTAGGGGGGCAGTGATGGAGCACCCACCCTGCAGGCAGAAGGCCCCAAGTTCGATTCCTAGCAAAATGATCTCAGATAAAACATGCTAGAAAAATCTCCCCTCTATGCTTTAGGAAGCCACCAAATCAGAGCAGATGGACCAATGGTCTGACTGATAAGGCAGGCTCAGATTTGGGGGGGAGGGGGGGACGGACCACATCTCCGTGATGGTAGATGTGATTTACATGCAGAAGGCCTTAGGCTTGACCCCTATGATCAGGTCAGGTCAAATGATCAGGTAGGTAAAAGGTAAAGGTAGTCCCCTGTGCAAGCACCGAGTCATTACTGACCCACGGAGGGACATGGCATCATGACATTTTCTTGGCAGACTTTTTACGGGGTGGTTTGTTGATTCCACACACATTGGACAATGCACTTCCAATTCTCTTTAGAGGTCATTTGGAACTGAATTTTTCATGTGTGAAACAAAAAATCCACTTCAAAATGATTGCTAAAGTGCATTGAAAGTGCATTATCCAATGTGTGCGGAATCAGTTTGTGTCTCCCACAGCTTCTGTTTGCAAGGGAAACATGCAATGGAAATCGCATCCTTGATCTTCCAGCATCTTTTCTGGCATGAGAGTAACACAGGTGCTGCCAAGGGCAACAAACACTGTGCCCCCCCCCCTAAAAGCTGCATTTTTCTCTTTATCAAGAAAATCTCTAAGCTCTAGAGTTGGGGAGGGGGCAGGTGTGGAGGGGGGCTTCTGATGCATTATGAAATAGTAGCACACAAACTTGGACTCGAGGCATACGTCCTTTAATTAATGCTGCAAACTGGGTGAGAAAGTCAGGATTCCTTTGAGTCTGACTAATGCCACGTCTGTGCATAGTCTGAGATGTTTTTATTAAAGGGAACTAAGCGAATTACACAGAGTTAAATTTTCTGCAAACACCCGCTATGATACGGATGCGCCTGTTTGTTAAAGGAAAACCACTGGTGCTAACTCGGACCATTTCATAAATCCACAGCAGCACATGAAAATCTTTGTTCCAGGTCATGAGAGCCCCCTGCTGGCTAAAAACACATGGAACATCACTGCCCACAGATACAATAATCATTTTGAATTGCTCATCCCTGCTTTTTCTACCTCGAAACTTTCATTTCGATTTTGCCTCTTTCTGGTACGAATAGAACCTGTGAATCTTTATTTTCACATCATCTTCTGTTTCCTGGAACCATTTTTCCCCATAAACGTTATTCGTGCATCAATAAATAAGCGTGTGTGAGTGTGTCTAAACTGCTGCCAAGCCGCAGCAGGGTCTTCAAGGCAAAAGACATTCAGAGGTGGTTTGCCACTGTATATACACAAACAGAAATGCAGACACGTATCAGTGGTGCACACTGTAGAAATTGCACATCAGATTCATGCAATGTGCATTCCCAATGCAAACATAGAACTGAAACCACAGACAAAACTAGAAAGGAATACAGAAAGAAATGAGATGTGGAGTGTTCACTCATCCCTAATATACAGCAACAGTGAGCTTATATGCTGCTCTTCTAGGTAGATTAGTCCCCCACGCAGAGCGGTGAACAAGGTCAGTGCCACTGTTATCCTCACAATACAGCTGGGGATCCGGGGCAGAGACAAGTGGTTTACCCAAGGCCACCTGCTGAGCTCTTGACAGTAGTGGGATTAGAACCGGCAGAATGCTGACTCACAGCCCAACCACTTAAGCACTAAGCTGTTGTAGCTACAGCTTCTCTATGGCAGCTTACTGAATGATTTTGGGCTAGTCATTCTTTTGGGCCAGCCTAACCTACCTCTTAGGGTTGTTGTGAGGATAAAATGAAGGAGTGGGGCACGATGGTGTAAGTCCACATTGAGGAGAAGAGTGGGGTATAAATAATTCTGAATAAATAAATAAAACTAAATAAATGCTTGGCACAATTGTGGAGATTTTCATGGGCAGCTCTAACACAGTTTAGCTGCCTTGGCATACAGTATCTTTACGACATTTGTTGCTTTACTTACAAATATATGAAAGGGGTATAAATGGGGGCAACAAGCACTCTGACAAAGACTCATATTTGCTACCTATTCGGATCCCCAGAGAGACGTCCTGCTGTTCACCCCTACGGTGCTTTCGGACTGCAGTCAACTCACAGCTCTCTCCTCGTCTCTTTTTCCTCCAAAAACTTCAAATTGTCATTTCTCACAAACAGACACACACACCTGCCCCTTATCTCAGCTGGACAGGGTGTCACCTTCTCTCAACTGCTGATGGGTGTCTCATTAAAAGTTGTACATGAGTGTCGTGTTATATTTCCTTATCTGTGTATCATTTTGCCAACATTTCCATTCCTCTTCCCGTTCATTTGCAATCTGTCATTTTGTTTGCGTTATTTCTGCATTTAAAAAAAAATTCCTAGGCATTTTGTGCATTAGCTGTATTCATTTGGGATATGTGAATACCGAAAAATAAAAAGCCCTGACCTGGATAGCCCAGGCAAACCTGACCTTGTTAAATCTCAGATGGTAAGCAGGGTCAGCCTTGGTTAGTAACTTGATAGGAGACCTCCAAAGACGATCAGGGTCGCGATGCAGAGGCAGGCAAACCACCTCTCTTACAGTGCAATCCAAAGAAGAGTTACTCCAGTCTAAGCCCACTAAAATCAATAGTCTTAGACTGGAGTAACTTTTCTCAGGATTGCACTGTGAGTCTCCTGCCAAGACAGCTGTGACTTGGCAGCACTTTCCTCCACCACCATCAACCATAAAAAAATTGCTATAATACATGTAAAAAAATAATTAAAGATGCATATTTTCATACAAAGCACATGAAAACAAAATCTAGGATGAGGAGGCCCATCTTCCCTGTATTCTATGCAGGGCTTTTTTCTGGGAAAAGAGGTGGTGGAACTCAGTCGGTTGCCCTGGGAGAAAATGGTCACATGGCTGATGGCCCCGCCCCCTGATCTCCAGACAGAGGGGAGTTTAGATTGCCCTCCGCACCACTGAGCGGCACAGAGGGCAATCTAAACTCCCCTCTGCCTGGAGATCAGGGGGCGTGGCCACCAGCCATGTGACCATTTTCAAGAGGTTCTGGAACTCTGTTCCACCACGTTCCTGTTGAAAAAAAGCCCTGATTCTATGTGATTTGGTACAGTGCAGGACGAAAAAGAGGCATTTGTTAATTACAACTGGTAAAAAATTCAGAAGCATCTCTAACTTTTTGACGTTCATTGTGATTCCCAGCTATCAGGAGACGATTTCCCTGACCCTGGCAACCATCCATGAAACATCAGCCAGCTGCCCTAAACTATGTACCAGTAATCTGCCTAGCAAAGGAATGATTGGCCAGCAGCAGTGACCCCATGCATTAAGCTGGTCTTGTCTCAGGTGAGTCACTCTCCAGGATTCCTCCGTTGCAGAAGAGAATAAAAAGGATCCAGAATTAGAACCCTTGACTTACCCTTCACTGCAAATAAGAATAGTTTACAACTTCCTTTTTAATTCTGCTTTGTCCTAATTTCCGAAGTGGAAGCTTTGGCATTCATCTCTGTTTGGAAGGTCCATCTATCGGAAACCCTGTTGTTTTTTCTCTCATAGTAAATTAGAGCCTCGGTATTGGAGAAAAGTGGGTTTTTGGCTCAGGAAAAATGGAACGTCCAAACGGACAGGACTGACAACGCTGACGACGCTTATGAAGTCATGATGAGTGAAATGCACTCTGCACATTCTCATTGGCATTGGGGTGGATCCTGTCCCTGTCCTACTACTCAACTGAGCAAAGTTTGAAGCTGAGTCCACTCCACTCCAGTGCATTCTTTCTTATTCCAGAACTCAGTGAGCTCTGCCACGTGAAATCTGTCAGCCCTGTGGAAAGCACTGCCGTCAGAGCCTTGCTGAAATGAAGGTCCTTTCAGAAGGCTAAACTATTGTTATTGTTGTTTGTAAATTATTGGTATTGTCGTGTTGATTTTTACAGGGAACAAGTTTCTCAGGTTCAGTTCCCCAGCATCGCCAGGTATGAAGATCTTGGGGGTTGACTCTTCACACAGCTTGGGTCCAGGGTCTCCAGTCTGAGACCTGCATAACAATCACACAGGACTTGCAGGTTGCGGTGCCTGATTCAGACTGTGTTACACATGGTGAAGAAACTTTGATCCCCCCCCCACACACACATCATTCTCCTGACCTGAAACTATTCTGGGGGGCATTAACTGGCCTGCTCAGAAACTCACATTGAGTTTTCCCACTGGACTGAAAAGTGTAACTTTGGGGACCATTGCAAGCAGGGCAAATGAGCAGGGGAGAAGGCAGAAGGCCCTTCTCTATGTGTGCCAAAGTTGCAATCCAGAGCAGGCATTGCAGGCACAGGGACTGAGAATCTGCAAGTCACAAGTGACTCAGGACACAGAGTGGGGACCCTGGACCCAATGTGTGTACTCCGTAATGTGTGAAGAGAGAGATGGGCCTCAGGGCTTGAGGAATCATGGGTCACCAGCACAGTACAGGCTTTGCATGCTGAAGCGGCCAAGTTCCATCCTTGGCATCCTAATATATAAAAGGCTAAGCATGTTCAAGACAGCTCACTTCCTACCCTGGTGCACCTCATGAGGGCGCTGCTGTGAAGGGAAGCACAGATGAGGCAGCCAGACCTCCAGAGAGCGCACCACGGCAGGAAGCTCAGGCCGGGATCAGGCGGGGAGCAGGCAGCAATGCCCATCCCCTGCCTTCACCCAGCTGGGATCAGGAGTGGAGCAGGTGGCAATGCCTGCCCTCTGCCTTCACCCACCTGGGATCAGGAGCAAAGCAGGTGGCAACACCTGCTCCTCGTCTTCACCCAGCTGGGATAAGGAGCAGAGAGGGGGTAATACTCACCCCCCACATTCACCCAGCTGAGATCAGGCATAGAGCATGTGGCGATGCCCGCCCTCTGCCTTCACCCAGCTGGGATCAGGAGTGGAGTAGATGGCAATGCCCGCCTCCCCACCATCACCCAGCTAGGATCAGGAGCGGAACAGATAGAAATGCCCATCCCCTCTTCACCCAGCTCGGATCAGGAGCAAAGCAGGTAGCAATGCCCCCCTTCACCTGGCCGAGATTAGGAAAGGAGCAGGTGCCAATGCCCACACCCCACCATCACCCAGGTGGGATCAGGAGCAGAGTGGGTGGCAATGCCTGGCCCCCTTCACTCAGCCGGGATCAGCCACAGAGCAGGAGGTGATGCCCACCCACCCCTTCACCCAGCTGGGATCAGAAGAGGAGCAGGTGGAAATGCCCACCACCCTTCACTCAGCTGGGATCAGGAGCAGAGCATGAGCCAATGCCCATCCCCCTTCACCCAGCCTGGATCAGGTGCAGAGCAGGAGGTAATATCCACTCCCAACTTCACCCAGCAGGGATCAGGAGTGAAGCAGGTGGCAATGCCCACTCCCCTTCACCTCGCTGGGATCAGGCAAGGAGAAGGTGACAATACCCACCCCCTTCACCCAGCCTGGATCAAACGTGGAGCAGGAGGCAATGCCCTCCCCCCTGTTCAACCTGTCGGAATCAGATACGGAGCAGGCAGCAATGCCCCCTCCCACTTTACCCAGCCAGAATCAGGTGCAGAGTAAGATGCAATGCCCGTCCCTTCTTCACCCATCTAGGATCAGGAGTGCAGCAGGTGGCAATGCCTGCTTCCCTTCACCCAGCCAGGATCAGGTGCGGAGCAGGAGGCAATACCCACCTCCCATTCACCCGGCCTGGAGCAGGCACGGAGCAGGAGGCAATGGCCACCCCCCCTTCACTCAGCCAGGATCAGATGCAGAGGAGGTGGCCATGCCCACCCCCCTGCCTTCATCCAGCCGGGATCAGTGATGGAGGAGGCGGGAATGTCCGCCTACCCATCCTGTCCTTTCTAGAGCCCATTGTATTTTTTCCCACAACAGGCTTTGTTGCTAGTCTCCAATTAAAAGGATCCTGGGCAGAAGGTCTTGGGGAAAGACTCTGGTCAGCCACTGCTAGTTAGAGGACACAGAACCACACACTAGATGAACCCAAAAGAACCTGTCTTTGAAGGCAACTTTCAATGTTGTAGGCTGGATATAGCAAGGTGGGGAACTTTACTGCTTCCATCCTTCTTGTATAAAGGAGGAGTGATCACTTAAGCAGGATTCCTACTGGCCTCAAGCAGCATCCAAACTTCCTGATTTCTAATACCAGCTCAGGGGGCATTGTAAGCAAAGAGAAGCCTAGCACAGATCGATTGTGAGTGTAACCACACCTGGTAACACTGGGCTCTTTGATCCCATTGTACATATGAATTATACCCCTCCATGATCTTGCATGGATGTATTTCCAATTCACCCAGGCCTCAGTGTGATCACGGGCACCACAAATGAGTTTCAAGATGATCATGCAGAGGGCAAACAGGGGACCCAGCTGTTGGAACAAGAAGACCAACGCCATCCCTTCCTCGGGTTTCAGAGCAGGACAAACCAGGAAGTTAGAATTACAGAAAGGTCAGGGATCTGTTTACTCGTTGCCCTTGCACTGCCCTTTGATATGCAAATGGATATTCTCAGGCCTTCCTGCTTGTGACACCTCTTCTTCCTCTCTGTCACAATCTCTTCTCACCATATTGCACCACGGATGCAGGACTTATCATGCCATCCACTGGCATCCTTAGACTAGACAGACAGGCCTCTCCTCTTTCCTATTAAGGATGGAGTTCCTACAATAAAGAATTCTCATTTCTTTTCTAAACCGGAGAGTAAGTTTGTTGTTTTCTCTCTCCCATGCACACCAGCCACGCAAGCTCTTACTCCCCCACATTTTTTCCCTGCAAACAATGCAACTCTGCTAATACCAGCTGCATAGCTGAATCTGCCCTTCCAGGCTGTCATGAAAATAATCAGAAGAGACAGAAGGATGTTCCACTCTTACCTGCACTGGCAATCATTAGCATCCCTTTCAGCTGCCTCCGAAGACAGACAAAGATGACCCAAGATAATAAACGGGAGGGATACGGTAAGAACTCGTACATTTCACCAGGTGCTTCAACCTGAAAGGAAAAGCCACAACAGAAAGCCACATGGTTCACAGAAGGGAAATACAAAAAGTTAGGATTTTTTGCATTTCCTCACAACAGAGGCTCTGAGTCCATTTCCCCCCTCTCAATTCCTTTATCATTGTGGATTTTCTCTCTCACACTGACTTTCCGTCCTCCTTAATTCCACATGGAAAGCATTTGTATATTTCAGATCTGGAGTGAGTACAATTCACCACACTTTTCAGTTCCTTCAGTTCGTTTGCATCTTTTTTTCTTCCTTCTGATGCATGTGTGTATGGATAAAACACTGCCCCCCGCCCCCAAAAAACCCTCTAGATGCAATCAAGTGCATTTGCTACAATAAAGTTGGTTAGTCTTAAAGTTGCTCCTGGACTCTTTACCATTTTCACCAGGACGCTGAGTCTCTCTACACGAGACCTCTTATAGGAGGATGCTCAAGTGAGGGGAAATACAATTTTAGCCAGGAAGCTGAGTTTAAAGACAGATTGGAAAGCTTTGTCAATTTCCCATCTCTACAGAGCTGGCAAAGATCTGTCATCAGAGGGAGAGATCTGTTAATTTCCTCTTCAGCTGGCCAAAGTCTCTGTCCGTTTCACCCCCCTTTCAGGGAGGTGAAGTGGAAATAAACAAACCCTCTGAGGAACAATCTTTGCAGGCTCTGTAGAGACAGGAAAGCCTTCCAACCTGTCTTTTAAAATAAATAATAATAACAACAACAACAACAACAACAACAACATGCCCTTCAGGACAACTTAATGCCCACTCAGAGCGGTTCACAAAGTATGTTATTATTATCCCCACAACAAAATACCCTGTGAGGTGGGTGGGCTGAGAGAGCTCTGAGAGAGCTGTGACTGACCCAAGGTCACCCAGCTGGCTTCAAGTGGAGGAGTGGGGAATCAAACCCGGCTCTCCAGATTATTGTCCTGCCACCCTTAACCACTATACCAAACTGTCAAAGAGAGTTGTCAAAGCCTTCCATCTGTCTTTTAAAACTCAGCTTCCCAGCTAACATTGCATCTCCCTTCACTTGAACGCCCTCGTGTAAGAGGTCTCGTGTAGAGTGACTTTCTTTTTTTTTACCGTTGTTTCAATGGTGCATGCATGTGTTTCTGCACACTGGTAGAATGTGACACCAAGATTGCTTTATTTGCACTGATCATCAATGTGCACGTGCACCTCAGTAATAATAAAAAATAATAATAATAACATTCGATTTATATACCACCATTCAGGATGACTTAACACCCACTCAGAGCGGTTTACAAAGTATGTTATCATTATCCCCACAACAAAACATGGGCTATCATGCCCTGAAATCAGGACTGGAAATCCAGTCCTGAAAAACATCAGACTAACAAAATACTCTACATCTTACAATAGCCCTGCAGATGATTATCTTATAAGAACATCTTCTCCACACATTGACACTGAGAGATCTCTGTCTTTCAGTGCTACCCCTCTGAAGATGCCAGTCACAGCTGCTGGCAAAACGTCAGGAACTACAATGCCAAGACCATGGCCATACAGCCCGGAAAATCTACAAGACCTAACGAAATAAACATTGATAATTTGATATGCTGCTACTGATAAACTGATACGACTCCATATTTTATGTCTTTGAATTAGTGTTTCTGAGCTCAAAAAGGGCCCACTTCCTAACTTCCACCTTCAGCCCAGAATTTTTCTTTGGCTTGGACTCTGGTGAACTTTTTAATAGGAGATACCAGGGATTGAACCTGGGTCCTTCTGCATGCAAAACAGATGGGCTCCCATTGAGCCATAGGCCCACCATAGCATGCATTGGCTTGGAGTACTTGAATAGAATGCCCCACAAGTTTAGACATTCTCTGTCTCCAGTCGCCTAGGCAAGAAGATTAACTTATCAGCAGGAAGCATTCCAAAACAGGTGTTCCCCCCGCCCTCTCCTTCTATTATCCCGAAGTTTGTTCTCGAAAAAGCCACCTTAATTCTGATCCAAAGAGCTGAACAAGAGATAAGAAGGGAAAAAGTCAAGGGGAGGGGGAGGATACATGGCATCTGTCTTTGCAAAGCGATGAAGTCTTTTGTGTCGTCCCGGTGAGCCGCAAAGTACGTCGTGTTTAGGTCCTGGAGCTTGACTGACAGTCTTAATTATACGGGGACAGCACCAAGGCTTAAGCAAGCAAGGCTGAGAACATTAAAATAATCCGTTCCTCTCTTGAAGGGGCCAGGTAAGAAAGGAGGATCTCATCTTATCTATCGGAAGGTGATCGTTTAATTATTCCCCAAGAGCAAGCACAAGGCTTTCTTCAAGCTCAGCGGGTAGAAGCTGAGCCACCGAAGGAGGATGGAACATGTCTACAGCTAGGCTGGGTATTGTAGACAACAGGAAGCAGTCTTCCCCTTAATGAGCACATTTGCCGCCCCCAAAGTCCTGCAGGATAGGGCTCAAGGGATGCCTGGAAACGCTGGCCTGCCGGCTCAGACTAGGGTTACACAGGTTCAGTACAGCAATCTCTGCAATTTGGGGGCTCCAATAGGGCTGCCAACCTCCCAGTGGAGCCTGGAAATGTCCCGGAATTACAGCTGATCTCCAGACAACAGAGCTCAGTTCCCCTGGAGAAAATGGCTGCTTTGGAGGGTGGACTCTGTGGCATTATATCCAGCTGAGGTCCCTCCCCTCCTCAAACCCCACCCTCCTTAGGCCCCTCCCCAACTTTCCAGCCATTTGCCAGCCTGGAGTTGACAACCCTAGACTCTGACGAGGCATCCGGAGGACTCTGGCTCTGGGGAAGAGCACGTGCTTTGCTTGCAGAAGGGACCGTGATCCCAGATGAAGGATCTCATGGAGCAGCTATCAGAAAGACGTTTCTTGACCTCAGACCCTGGAACGCCTCAGCTAGTTAGAATTGATGGGCCAGAGTCTTTCTCAGTATAAGGCAGCTTCCCAAGTAGGGTTGCCAGGCTCCAGGTGGTAGCTGGAGATCTCCTGGAATTACAACTAATCTCCAGGCAACAGAGATCAGTTGCCCTGGAGATAATGTAAGTAAGTAACTAGAAGTTTAATTGTATATGGCCCAAGGCCGTCACAATACAGAGTTAAGCCCCTGGAGATAATGGCTGCTTTGGAGGATGGAATCTATGGAATTATACCCTGCTGAGGTCTCCCCCCTTCTTAAATCCCACCCTCTCCAAGCTTCACACCTGAAATCTCCAGAAATGTCCCAACCCACAGTTGGCAACCCTATTCTCAAGCCCTGTTCACAAGTTAAAGTGAACACATGTGCAACCTCCCTGTTCGTGCACACATCTGTTTATAAGAAACAGGCAATGCATATTCCACTTTACGAATGAAACCAGAGACTACTTGATTTGGGGTCAGGTAGCAATTTTCCCCAGGCCCGTTTGGTTAGGGATCCTGATGGAGTTTTGCCATCTTCTGGGCATTAAGTAAGGGTCACTGTGTGTGGGCGGGGGTGGGGGGTGGGGAGCAGGTATTTGGGAATTTCCTGCATTTTGCAGGGGGTTGGACTAGATGAGTCCAGAGGTCCCTTCCAACCCTGTGATTCTATGATTCTATGACTAGTAGCTTGATAAATATGGGGCTTGTCTCACACGTTCAACTGTACATGGGTTGATTATAACATGAAAATTACTCAGTGCACATGTAAAGAACAATCCAATGTACACTGTGCATGGACTATACATGCATTCTCTGTAACTTATGAACAGGCCTTCAGTGTACACTTTTTTAAATATATGCATTGCATGAGTAATTCTCATGCTACATTCAATGCATGAACAGCTGATCAGATGATATAAACCTCACATCTGTCCAGATGCTGGACCCTGATTTCATTTGTAAAGGGAACATGTACTGGCTCTTTCTTACAAAGAGATGGATGCATGTTCATTGCAACCTGTGAACAGGGCTCTATTTCCACAGCAAAATGAGAATTTTATACAGATTTAGAAAAGGTAGACTTGCAGCACTGAGAAGAGTTATGCCCTTCAAAGTCCGTTGAAGTGAATCAGCTTGGAAGAATATAATTCGGCACAGGATTATACTGTAAATTAGAGAGAGGGCCACAGCTCACAAGTAGCATGCCTGCTTATATGCAGAAGGTCCCAAGTTCAAAACCTGGCACCTCCCATTAAAGGATATCCAATGCTGGGAAAGACCCTTCTTGGCCTGAGACCCTCGAGAGCTGCTAACCTTCAAGAGTAGACAGCCCTGAGCTAGAAAGACCAATAGTCTGAGTCAAGATGAGGTGACTTCCTACTTTCCTATGTTCTGAAAGGCAAACTTCTGTGTTATATAAATGTCAGGACAAGAACACTGGCCCTGAGAAACAGAAATGAATCATTTCTAAACACAGAAGTATTTGGACAGCACGTCATCTCCATTGCTAACTTCAGATGCACAAAAGCAGACCACAGTTATGCAGTACTAAGCAGAGGAAATGCACTTTGTACATGCTCAGAAACAATCACATGTTCCAGGGCGATTAAAATTAAGCCACCCCACTTCTGATGCCTCTGTATAGATCTACGGTATGGTTGCATTTGAAATACCATAGGCAGTTCTGGTCACCCTGGCTCAAACAACACATGGTACAGCTGGAAAAAAATTAGAAAAGGGCAAGCAAAGTGATCAAAATGTTGCGGGACTATTCATATAGAGAAAGGCAGACTAAGCAGTAGGGAGGGGAGAAATGATAAACGTTTATAAAGTTATGTCTGGCCCTAGGAAATGTGGATAAAGAGGACATCATCTCCCAAAATACTAAAATGCACCCAGTGGAGTTGATCAGCAGTGAATCCTGGACAGAGAAATACTTCTTTATATAAGACATGTCTGCGGTCTGAAGCCCAGCCCCCAGACTTCCTGGGAGAAGGAGACGGGAGGCAGCCAGGAGACAGCTACCCAGCCACCCCAACGGACCCCCAGGGCCAGAGCCCACCAGCACCAGAGGGAGGGAAAGAAGCACCCAAGCCTGAGAGAGATAGACGGGACAGACGGAAGCCAGCTAGCCCCACCCTCTGCTGGGAGGCTGGGAGCCCAGGCAGGGAGAGTGAGGGCAACCAGGAGGGGATCAGACCAGAGGGAGAAGGCCCAGGAAGCAGGGACAGCCAGCCAGCAGCAAGCCAGCCAGCAACGTTACCTGCAGTAGAGGAAAGGAAACAGAGCCACACCCCAACCTGCAGGCAGGCAAGAAGGGATCAGCCAGAGCCAGGTGGGGCTGAGAGCAAAGCAGTCACAGGTAGGGCTGCCTGAGGCAATTAGCAGAGAAAGCCTGGCAGCCAGCAAAGGAGGAGCAGATGTGGCTGCCCATGGCAAGCAGCAAAGCAACCACAGGTGTGGCTGCCTAGGACAGCCAGGGCTGTGGCTAGGGTACTGGGGGCGTGACTGGAAGGTGGAGGCAGGAATGGGTGAAGGGATATAAGGAAAGTCCACCCACAGGGCAGGGTGGGTTGGGTAGGAGTGGTTGTAGGTGGAGAGTGAAGGAGTGGGGAGGGAAAGCAAAAGAGAGACAGCGAGGCGGAGGGTAGTTGCTGGAGAGAGGGAGAGGGAGAAAGAGAGGAGGATAGAAAGAAGGTTGATGCGTATGGAGGGGAAAGTAGGCAGGGGGCAGGCAAGGCAGAGGAGTGGCAGAGAGGGTGCGAGAGTGATGTATACTCTCCCTCCGGCCGCAGACCCAATGTCGGCATCTAGCCTAACATCAACCTGCCAGAAGCTCCCACCCAGCGCATGGGTGTCCCAGCCAGCTGCGTCCCAGCCAAGAGGGGGCCAGACCACTTCCATGAAGCCTGCACCAGGGAGAGGAAGGCAAAGCATAGCAGCGCCCTGGCGGAAGGCTGACAAAACAGAATTGGCATATGGAATTCACTGCCACAAGATGTAGTGATGGGCAGCAGCATGGATGGCTCTATGACAGGATAGAGCTATTGATTTATTTACTTCATTTTATTTATTTATTTAAAATATTATCTTGCCACCATTCCATCCAAAAATAGTTCCCAAGGTGGTATCTATCTATCCATCTATCCTGAGAGGTTGGCTAGGCTGAGAGTGTATGATGGGCTAAAGATCACTCAGCGAGCTCCTACGGCAGAATGAGGATTCTAACTAGGTTTCAGAGACCCTAGTCAGACACTCTAACCACTACATCACACTGGCTCAGGATAGCTAAATGGAGCCTCTATGTTCAGAGGCAATATATCTCTGAATACCAGCAGCTGGGAAGCAATAACACGGGAAGGCATTGGCCTCAGTGCCTTTCTTGGTAGGCCCCTAAACATCGAAGGATTTGATGGACGTCTAGGCTCTGATCCAGCAAGCTTCTTCGTATCTTATGTCTAAGAGCCAAACTAGATGTTACAGTGGCCACGTATCCAACCCATGGCCACTGCTGATGTTTTAGAGGAGCATTTACTGTTTAAAAATTGCTGGCGTGGCAGCACTATGGAACCTCCCCCCCGCCCCCAGGCCGGTGCCTTTTCAAGTGTCAAAATAACCGTGGGGAGTTCATTCGGCACTTGAAAAGGCATGGGGACAATAAGATTGCATGGTGCCTGGTTCCCATCCCCCCCGCCGCCAATTTTTAAATGGTTAAATTCTCCTCTAAAATGGTGTCAGCTGCCACAGCTGGACCCACGGCTGCTGTAACGAGTAGTTTGGCCCTCAGTTGCAGTGTGAGACAATTCAGAATTTTCAGCTGTAACACGCCAGCTCCCTCCTCCTCCTTAGTTGCAAAATCTCTCTCTTTGTTTAAGTGTTTCCTCCTCCTCTCCCATTTCTCCAGACCGCCTTGCCGAGTTTCAGTTTTATCTTTATAAAGGCCTCCCCCCCCTCGTTTTGAGTTGTAGGATTTTTGTTCCTCCTCTTCTCCTTCCCCCCCTTTCTTTTTTTAAAAAAATTATAATTAAAGTATTTGTCTCCACAGCAGGAAATGTAAACTGTATGGCGGCCAATTTATAGATATTTTTATAGAAGGAAAGAGAAAATCGTTTAAGGAAAACAATTATCGTCACACGTGCACAGAATCCTCCCTCAGCAGCCCTGACCCCCTGCTCCGTCGCCAGTAACCAACGTTGCCAACGCTAAAAATATACAGCACTGTCTTAAGGGCATAATGAGAGGGAAAAAATGTATGTGTATTTTTAATTCCGCGAATTTAAAACAGCTTAAATTCCATTTATGTTTCAAAATTAGAATGACTTTTCTAATGTATTTTCCCTTGCCCATTAAGACCAGCCAAGGTGGCCTTTGCTCAAGGAAGCCAATTTCAATTTACAGGGCCTTATCAGGTGTAGCCCCTATGTTTAGGAAATGGGCTGCCCAATGAAATGCATTGGTGCCTGACTCTTAGGGTGGCCAACTCTAGGTTGCAAAATTCCTGGAGATTTTAGGGGTGCAGCCTGGGTTGGGTGGGGTTTGGGGAGGGACCTTAGCAGGGTATGATGCCATAAAGTCCACCATCCAAAGCAGCAGAGTTCACCATCAAGCCCGCTGTCTTCTCAGTTTGCTTCCTTAAGCCTTGGTGCTGTATAAGCAGTTAGAATAAGAACATAAGAAGAGCCCTGCTGGATCAGACTAGTGGCCCATCTAGTCCAACATCCTGTCTTACACTGTGGCCAACCAGTTAGTATGGCAGGCCAACAACAGGCCATGGAGGCCGAGGCCGTCCCTTGAAGTTGCCTCCTGGCACTACTATTCAGAGCTTTATACCTCTGAATGTGGAGGTTCCCCTTAGACCTAAACTACACGAGACGAATTACACAAGGACGCTCAAGTGAAGGGAGATGCAATGTTAGCCGGGAAGCATAGTTTGAATTTCACCTCTCTCTACAGAGCCGGTAAAGATCGCTCCTCAAAGGTTTTTTAATTTTCTCTTTGCCTACCCAAAGGTTCTGTCAATTATTAACAAACCCTCTAAGGAGCAATCTTTGCCGGCTCTGTAGAGAGAGGTGAAATTCAAACCACGCTTTCCAGCTAACATTGCATCTCCCTTCACTTGAGTGTTCTCGTGTAATTCGCTTGTGTAGTTTAGCTCTTAGTTACCAGGGCTAGTAGCCACTGATAGACCTATCCTCCGTGAATCCGTCTAATCCCCTTTTAAAGCTGTCAATTCCTGTGACCATCAGTACATCCACACAGCCCAGGTTCGAATCCCCACTCTGCCATGGAAGCTTGCTGGGTGACCATGGACCTAGAGTTGGCCTGGAATTACAACCGATCTAAACATCTGGAGACCCCAAGACCAGTGGGTCAGGGTTAAGGACTCCGCCACCGTCTTGCTACTACAAGAAACCTTGCATATGCTCTGAGGAACCTTCTACAACTTAGGTAAAATGTGCTTAGCTGAGTTAGCCCAACATTATTGTTGTATTTGATAGACTGTGAGCTGTATGATAGTGTGCTCTTTGCTGGATTTTTGTATTTTGTCCTCCTTCCTACCACATTTGAATAAACCCAACCATTTCCCCTTTTTTCCTTTAATAAACCTCCTTTCTATTAAGGCATTTTTGACTTCCTTGGTACAAACCATTTCTCTGGAATATTTCTCTGATTTCTCTTCCCTACATGCCAAACTGCTTGGGCACTACGCACAGTTCACTATAAGATAGTTTTTCAGGTTTCCACCCTGTTACTTGGTTATTTTGCTAGGGCTGAGCTGGAAGAGCTAGGGTTACCAGCTCAGGGTTAGGAAATTCCTGGAGATTTGGGGGGTGAAGCCTAGAGGGGGTGGAGTTTAAGGAGGAGCGGGGCCTAAGCAGGGTTTATTGCCATAGAATCCGCCCTCCAATGCGGCCATTTTCTCCAGTGGAACTTATCATTGATGGCTGGAGATCAGTTGTAATTCCAGGAGATCTCCAGCTACCACCTGGAGGCTGGCACCCCTATTCCCAGCAGATTTCTTTGGAGGGATTTAGGGCTCACTCCTTATGTGCTTTTAAAACTAAGAGATTTGGTCGTCCCCAAGCAGGTCTGGCCATACTTTGGTCTAATAGCCTAAATTGGGAGTTCTGTCCCCTTGGAGATTGTGGCCACCTAGCTCAGGCTGGTATGCTATTCCCAGCAGATCAGTCTAGCTGTTCTCAAGAGGTGCCCGAGTGGTGGCAAGCGACTACCCAAGGGCTTTCCAGGGAAACCCTGATTTGAGGTTGTCCCCAGCAAGGAAGGCCACTTTCCCTCTTTCCTAACTGTAACAATCCCAACTACAGAGATCATTTCCCCAGAGGAAAGAGCAGCTTCGAGGGTGAACTCCATGGCATTACATCCCTACTGAGTTTCTTTCCTTCCCCTCTTCAAACCCCATCGTTCCCGGACCCTGCACCCCGCACCCCCCCCCATCTCCAGGAATTCCCCTAGCCCCGACTTTGCAACCCTAGCTGGGAGGAAAGAAAGAACCCAACCCCACTTCTTTTAAATACTACTTCTGCAATTGCAACACAGCGGGGCAGGCTAGAAACAAATTAAAACTATGACAACAGCCACCTACAGCCAGGTTGGAAAAGGAATCAATTGGGGAAGGAGCACTTAATAACCTCACTAGGGCTTAAATCTATTTATATTATAATAAGACAGGCACATGCATAGCTGAAGGAGGGGGGGCAGAATCAATCAAATGCAGTTTAAAACAAACAGATCTGCCACGAAGAGCTCCTCATGCTGTGAGAAAGAATCAAGGTGGGGAAAAATTACCAAAGCAATCTCGAGTTCCTGGTGCTACAAGAGCCGCAGGCGGCGGGATGATACCCCCAACGTTAACTCGTACAGCGAGATGCTTGTTTGAAGCAAAGAGCTGGTGGCGGTAAACACGGGACTTCCGGATTGAGGAAGAACAGACCTAAAGTCCAGCATCTTCTCTGTGGTGGCTGCTGATGCTTTTAGATAGCCCACCAGGGCATGAAGCCGATATACTCTAGTTTCCACCCAGCAACTGATATTCAGAGATAGACTGCCTCTGATCATGGAGGTTGCATTGAGCCATCAGGCTAATAGCCATGGAGAGACTTCTTCTCTATGAGCCTGCAAGAAGGGCACAGAAGCTGAAGCCTTTCTCAGCTGTCTCCTCTACCCACAACCAGTATTTGGAAGTATACTGTTCTTGAATGTGGAGGTTTGATTTAGCTATCATGATCAACAGCAAGCACTTGTTGTATTGTCCTTTAAAGATCTCTAAACTGATCCCATCATTCGTTTTTTTCAGAAACCAGCACAGAGAGTTATTAGAACGTAAGAACAGGCCTGCTAAAGTTCACCATCAAGCCCTCTGCCCCCTTGTTAGAGGTGGTCAGTCTAATAGTTCTGGACAGCCCACAAGGAGAGCATAAGGGAACATATTCCCGCCCCCCCCCCCCAATTGCCAATATTCAAAAGCCCACTCCCTCCAAGTCTGGACATTCCATTTAGCCACGGCTGGAACTGCAAACAGACTTATTCTCCTCCTTAAAATCTACCAAAGGCAGCGGCTGTCACCAGATCTTGTGGCAGGGAGTTCCAGTATTCCACCTTGCGCAGGGGAGGTACTTTAGTTTCAGTACAATCCTAAAAAGAATTACTCCAGTCTAAGCCCATTGATTTCAATAGGCTTAGACTGGAGTAACTCTTCTTAGGATTGCACTGTTTCTCTTTCCTAAATCGACTGCCGATCAGTTTCATCGGATGAACCCCGAGGTTTAGTACTATGGGAATGAGTAAAAAGTTCTCTCTGTGCATGCTCAATTTTATAAACTTCTTTCAGGTCCCCACCGGGCTATCTTTTTTTCTGAACTTAAAAAAAAAAGTTCCAAATGCTTTTAGCCCTTCTCCATAGAGAAAGCAGTCCTGAACTGGAGTCTATTGGCACCTTTAAGACTAACTCACTTTATTCACCATAAGCTTTTGTCAGTTGAAACTCACTTCATCGGATGGAATGAAGTGTATTAGTCTTGAAGGTGCCACTGGATTCCTTTTTTATATTGCTGCTAAGCTACCCATCTGGAATTTTCATCACTTACATTGCCCTTTGGTGCACTTCTTCCAGCATCTTTTTCAGGTGAGATAACATAGAGTCACAAGTTTCCTCCGTTAGGAAAAGAGGTGACCCTGAAGGCTGTCAGTTTTTCTTTTTCTGGCAGGGCCCCCATACCTTTAACAGCCTCCTTACAGATAGAAATTCAATAGGTAAAGTTTTTTCCAGCTTGAGAAAGGCAGAAAGGTGATTGATAAAGACACAGACCATCTGGAAGGAAAGTTTTGGCAATCACCAAACATTTGTGGGAGAAGACATTTAAGGTAACAGCAGGTGTGTGAGAAGGTAACCAGGTGTTTAAGGTAACCAGGTGTGTGAGAAGTAACACACCTGGATGCTGTAGAACAGGTAAGCTTAAGTTTGCTTTTAAGAAGAGGAGGGAAAGAAGGGGAAGTTAGAGTATAAAATAAGTGGATCTGGTGTAGTAGGGACTGTATAAGGCATTGAAAAAGATTTTAGGGAGACTGGTTTTGTTTTGATAAGACTATTTTTGAAGGTATAGGTTTCTGTTACAATACCCCTCGGCGTTATGCTGATGAAAATAGGAATTGTATTTGTAGCACCTTAGTTTTTATTTATTTTACTTACTGCATTTATACCCCTTCTTTCTCATCAATGGGCACTCAAGGTGGCATACATCATTGTCCATTTTGCCTTTACAACAACCCTGTGAAGTAGGTTAGGTGGAGGTGGGTTAGCTTCCATGGCAGAGTGGGGATTCAAACCTGGTTCTCCCAAATCCTAGTCTGACAGTCTAACCACTACGCCAGATAGTATATACTCAGAAAGTATATATACTCTATTTATACACTACAGGTTATTGCCGAAGACCATCCTTCGGCCACTAACATGCATTGCTGAAGAATCTATTCTATTTGCCATATTAATTTTCTTTGCAGTCGTTCCTCACCCCACATTTAAAAATCAAGATGATCAGAAAAACATATTGGGGAAATGTGCAGTGCATTATCAACAGCTCAAGCTAACATACAGCAGCTGTAGTATTTAAAATGGCAGGCTATGGCACTGTGTGATGCCTCGGAGTTCATGCACAGGTTATTTATGTGCATGTGCATTAACATTAAGATGTATTCTTCCACTAAGAGGCTAAAGAATGATAACATTAGAGAATTATACTGGCAATAGTTATGCCTCTCCAAAAGAGAAAAAAATGAGGAAATCTCTATTAGAGACAGTCTCTAGGCACATAGAGACTATCCCTAGCAATTTGGGGTAAGCAGAGGCTATTTTTATGGACTGCTGGAACTTATACTATGCAGAGCTGAATGAATACTTGCGAGGAAATTGACAAGGAAGGCAGCAAGCTTTGCAGGTCTGCCCTACCTAGAATTACAGCAAGTCTGCACAGGAATAGGTTGCAGAGATCCTCTTTGCCTCCTCGATAATTTCCCGCAGAGTTTTCCCAGCAGTAGATTCTTTAGTGAAGTTTTCTAAGCATGCAATTGGAGAAAAGTGAGAAAAGTTTTCCAAGAGCTCAACTGTTAGGCCAAGCCAGAGTCTGTTGCAAGTGTCCTCTGCAGGGACAAGCTGTTTAAATTTGACATGAGTTCAGGCACAAGCTGATTCAAACAAAAAAGAGCTTAGCAATGCCAGAGAAGACAAAATCCAACATTTATAATGGCTCAGACAGGAGTACCTAGCCAGCGTTCTTTTGGATCACAGATTTTGGGATGCTAGTCTGGAAATGGTGGTGGAAAGTACCACTGAGTCACAGGTGACTTATGGCTATCCCTGCTGGGGATTTATAGGCTAGAGAGACTACCAGAGCTGGTTTGCCATTGCTTGCCTCTGCAACCTTTTTGGAGACCTCTCATCCAATTGTTAACTAAGGTTGACCCTGCTTAGCTTCCAAAATCTGATGAGATCAGGCTCACCTGGGCTATCCAGGTCAGGAGAGTATAGAAATGCCTACTGCTGACTGGTTGAGAGCTCAGTATGAGAATTAGGGTAAACCACATATAAACAGCAACAGGACTCCTGTATCTTTAACAGCAAGGCTAAGAAAATCTGCCCCTATCAAAATTCTTGCTACTGCACCAAGGTGTATGAGCCTATAAGCTGAAGACAAATGACTGATTCATAATTCCTAGCTGGGTATCCTTGATTACAAAAAACACTCTGGGAATTATAATCTGCAAATGTTTTGGTTCACGAAAGCCAACAAAATGACATTTGCTTCCTTTTAGTGATGCCTGATGAAGAGGCCTGTGTAACTCAAAAAATGTATACCACCAATTTAGTCCAATTAAACCCATTATTTCCTTTTCTGCATTTCTCTCTTGATTCTTCAACAGAGATATTGGAAAAAGGCAGGCAGGGAGTTTTGTGAAGCCCTGCACTGCCGACGTGTGGCAGAAGAATGAAATACCAAGGGGGAGGGGGGGAGACTGCTGAACAGTTCAGCCTTGTGGGGGCAAAAAGATATGGTAGCAATCCTCAGTCCAGCCTAAAACTAGACTGGGGGGTGAGAAGGGATCGCCCTACCTTTAACTCGTTTTCAGAAACCTGGCTGTCATATCACTCAAGCATAATCTGTGGCTAAATAGCAGGCGATCTTTTGTTTAGCTTTCTTTTCTGAAAATTTCTGCCAACAAATTTCTGTTTATCATACCAGTCAGGGCTTTTTTTCAGGGAAAAGAGGTGGTGGAACTCAGGGGGTTGCCCTCGGAGAAAATGGTCACACGGCTGGTGGCCCCGCCCCTCTGATCTCCAGACAGAGGGGAGTTTAGATTGCCCTCTGCGCCGCTGAGCGGCGTGGAGGGCAATCTAAACTCCCCTCTGTATGGAGATCAGGGGGCGGGGCCACCAGCCATGTGACCATTTCCAAGAGGTTCCGGAACTCCGTTCCACTGCGTTCCAGCTGGAAAAAAGCCCTGATACTAGTATTGAAAGGATAGGAGTAAACGAGGCTTCTTTTCTGCCAACTAACAACTGTAGATTTAGACTCTGTGATGCTGGAGCATAAATCTTGATGTTGTTTCCTTTAACCAGACTACCCACCCAATTCTCCCTTCACAGACTCCTCTCCACTCAGTTGTTTATTTAGATATTTATGCCCTGCATTTCTCTCCAACGGGGACTCAAAGAAACATACAACATCATTCTCTTGTCCTCTATTTTATCTTCTCAACAACCCTGTGAGGTAGATTAGGCTGAATATGTGTGGACTGGCCTAAGGTCACCCAGCGGCAGAAATCCACAAGGAAATCAAAGCCGGGTCTCCTAGATCCTTATCTGACCACTACACCACCAAGCCAAAATTCCATAGAAGAAAGTTGCACAAAATTTCAAACACAGGCTTGGGAGGCTGGGAAGTCTATTTCTAAAGGCAACCTCAACATGAAGGAAAAGCAGGACTTCTAGGATGCAGCTGTTAAAGGCAGTGGAGCCATGTTAAAAAGTGGAGTGGTGAAGCAGCTGGGGAAATCACTGGAAGTTGAGCAGGGCAGGCCTTGGGACAATCACAGACGATCACCACCATCACACCCTATGCGCACACTCCTAAATGTAATCGCTGACGGGGTGGGGAAGACCTCTCCCTTGCACATACCTCTGCTTTGGGACCAGTCACTGGTGCTGGAACAGGCCAGGGCAAAACTGCCTTACAAACAGGCAGGAAGCATCTTGCCTTGCAAGAGAAACAGGCCCTGGAGTGAACAGCGACACCTGCAGGCCAACCTGTCTAACAGCAACATCTCAAAGAAGAGTCCCTGATTTTAAACTGTCCGATGACCATCTCTATTTTTATTATTTTTTTATTTTCATTTACATTATTTATAGTCCACCTTTCTTACTGAGACTCAAGGAGGATTACACGGTGTCCGTTTCCACATGCCCTTAAAGGGACGGCACACAAATGGAATGGTGGCAACGTCACGTCTCCGTTTGCAAAACGGATGCGGGCTGTTTGGTTTCAGTTTTTTTCAGCGCCTTTTTTGGGACAGCGGGAAGTACGTTCCCAAAAAAGGCGCCAAAAAAACAGACGCCAAACAGCCCGCATCTGTTCTGCAAACAGAGACATCTGGATCAGTGAAGAAAAGCCACCAGTGTTTGATGAGTGGGCCATTCCTTTCAGGGCATGTGGAAACGGCCAGTGTGAACCAGTACAGTCTATTTCAAAGACACTTCAATAAACAATGTAACAGGATACATAAATGTAAATTTGCAAAGATTTAAACCAGCAGAGAGCCACTACAATACAATCCTAGGTGTATCAACCTCCAAGTGGGGCCTGGAGTTCTCCTGGAATAACAATTGATACCCAGACCACCAAAATCAGTCCCCTGAAGGAAACAGCAGTTTTGGAGGCATGGACTATGTGGCGTTACATCTTCCTCTCCTCTGCAAACTCAGACCTCTCCAGTCACTGCCCCCTAATCTCTAAGAATTTCCCAAGATGGAACTGACAACTCTACCAGGGACAGACCCAATTTTCTGCCCTCTGATCAACCATGGTCCCCGTTTTGCTTTGAGGGAGACTCTGGAGATGTCTTTTTTTTTTCTTCAAAGTGTGCAAACAGCTTTTCTTCCCTCGACCCCCCTTAGAGTCTTTGTAGATCAAAAATGTTGCTGCAAGTGTTTTGAGTTGCAGCTGTGAAAAGCCCTCCACTTTTCTCCTTAGGCAAAAAGGAAACACTCCAGTAATATCCCTGTTCTCTTATTAAGGATCCTTGTCTAAGCCTTCCTAGTAAACCTCTGAAACTTAGAAGTCAATATTCGGGGAAGACCGTGGCCTCTGCACCCCATTTATTGGACCTGATGTGGGAAACAGGATGCTAGCGGAACACTGACTGATCTGATCAAACAAGGCTCTTCTTATGTCTGTATGCTTCCACATTATATATTGCTTTAAGCCCTTTTTTTCCTGCTGTAAGGAATCTTCTTTTATGCTGCACAGATCGGTCCTCTGCTGGTTTAAAAGCAAAGGGGCATTTGTTCTTTGGCTTAAAAATACATAAGAAAAACACACTGGCATTTGGATGACATGCTCTTGTCAATCAAAAGACACTTCAGCAGCTGCAGTGTGTGACTCGGCAGTCTGAGCACTCTTTGGGGCATTAATGTTCATGCTCCGGCGCTTACACAGATGTGCTAGAGAGGAGAGGAATCCACTATGCTCCGCTTAAGAGATTTTGGCAGTTAGAGACCATGGAAAGAAACTGAACACTGAAGAATGACAGCTCTGATATATTATGACAACAAAATACACTTCATTAGCCTATATGCCTGCATTACATTGATGTGCCAATAAATGCTGAGAAAGACACAGAGAGGGAGAGAAGGAAAGAAAGAATCTTAAAAGAATCAGGGCTACCTTCCTTGGAAATCCCAGCCTGGATCTTGCAGTAGTTCTCTGCTGATGGAAGAGATTTCCACCAGCCCTTAATGTCCCCCAAATTCTGCTCCTGATAGGACAGGATCTCCAGGAACAACTTGAGGGGCAAGTTGGAGATCCGGAGAAAGAGAGGCGCTCTCCTTTCCATTAATGGAAATTTTCCGCTGGATTCCACCACTGCTTCTGAATTATAGATTATACTATATACATGGTAGATTTATAGACGGAGCGGTGTCAGAAGCAGGGGGAAATGTGTTTATCTTCTATTGAATCTTAAGAAAATGTTGGCCTCAGCTGTTTAATATTTTTTTAATATCAAAAGGGGGTATTGTTCACCTAGGCAGCCTATATGTTACAACTCTATCATAAATATCTCGTTTGAGTTTATAGCCGCCTAGAAATCCAGTTTGTAAAATCCTTGCACCTAAAATCTTAGCGCACTACCAAAGATTCACATTCAGAAGCTGGCTGGAGTGCAACGGAAGGAAGAATACTTACTAAATAAGCAACCAACTACAGAAAGCGATTATGCTAGAAATGTACTACAAGCATATAGCATCTGTTCTTCTGGCAGGTACAGGTTGAACATTTGAAGGTTACTCGTACTGAGACAGACCCTTAGTTCATCTACGATACAGCCAAGTCTGCACGGGTCAATTTTGCTCGTTCAGTTCTCATACTGCAGTGTTTTTTTCATGACCATCTGTACCAGATTTTT
This sequence comes from Eublepharis macularius, assembly GCF_028583425.1. Classification (NCBI taxonomy): domain Eukaryota; kingdom Metazoa; phylum Chordata; class Lepidosauria; order Squamata; family Eublepharidae; genus Eublepharis; species Eublepharis macularius. The sequence continues at coordinate 52,667,831 of NC_072803.1, read as the reverse complement.
CACCAAGAGTAGTCACTCGGACTACTACGCAGCTTTTCCCCTACCTTTCCTGGGAGTGCTTATACCCCAATTTTTTTTTAAAAAATCCACTTTTCCGTAGGCTGTTTTCCTGCACATACCCTTTATTCCATTTTTGGTGTTCCACCCTCTTCCCTCCTCTCCCACTGCATTGTAATTGGCTACTCTCATCTAGCTAGCCACTCCCCCTGTCCGTTCTTCCTCACTCCTCTCTTTCCTCATTTTTTTTTTAAAGTCCAGCACAGGATCAATAAATCTCTGGTTTGAAAGCACAGGGCCAAGTTCCCTTTTTATTCTTTTTGCTTTGGCACGGGTGGGAATATTGTATAGGTGGCTAAATATCTGGGTATCAGAAATAAAGTTTTTAATATCGAGGTTTAGAGAGGTACGAGCAGCCACATACAAGCTGATTCCATACCTTTCGGCTTGACTTCAGGGAAAGTGAGATGTCCCTGGTGCAAAAGGGGCATACGCTGCCATGCAGACAATTTCTTTTATGCAGTCTTTTCTTTATGTGCTTGTGTCTATTGGTATCATACAAAATGCACACGAACAGAAGGGATAGAAAGCTTGGCAAATGGCATATGTTCCAGTTTCTAGAATTAATTTTAGAAATGCTCCTAGTTAAAGCCAGGAGGAGTGGGATTTGGGGCAGAGAGAAACTCTGAAACAATAGAGAAACATAATTGGGGAATAATGTTCATCTAGAGTCCCAAATGAATGCCGCAGGATATATTATACCCATGCTTCTTTTTCCTTTTGGCACTGAAATATCTCCAGATTGCACCTTATTTTACAAGAACCTTCTCGGAGTTACTCTGAGACAGCTTGGAGTTGTCAGCCGCTCTCCCGTCTCTCAGACAGCATTAAGTCGTGGCTTTTGCAGAGATGGAGGGAACTGTCACTTTTTTCCTCCACCAGAGCTGATCAGTCTGGAACCTGTCATCAGCCTAGAGGCCCCTTCTAAAATATTTAATTTTGTGATGATGAATTGGCAGATTGTTTGAAAAAGACAACAAGGAAACAAAGGGAAAAGAACCAGATAGTTGCAATCTGCCACGCTGCCCTCATGCCAGGTTTTGAGCATCTTCAGTAAGAAAGGAAGAGGAGATTCTGGTCTACCTCTTTTCCCAGCTGGAAACTGGGGCATTTTTCAGACAGGAAGAGCATGGAATAGAAAGGTACAAAAGCCCTTTTGCAAAGTTACAATGAACTCATGTACAATCCATGTGCAGTGTGCACTTGATTTTTCCTTATATATGTGTTTGAGTAATTCTAGTTACATTTGACACATGTACAGCTGAATATGTGATTTAAATCCCACATTTATCCATGCACTGGTACCCAGTTTCGTTTGTAAAGTGAACACATGTTGGGTCTTTCTTACAAACAAATGTATGCACCTACATACAGTCTGTATATTCACTAAAGGTCTTTAAAATGGAGCAGAAGAGTAGGGCACAGGTTTTGCTTTATTTTAGGTTCTTAATAGCTGCTTTTGCCCTGACCCGGATAGCCCGGGTGAGACTGATTCATCAGATCTCAGAAGCTAAGCAGGGTTGTCCTTGGTTAATAATTGGATGGGAGACCTCCAATGAAAACCAGGGTTGCAGAGGCAGGCAATGGCAAACTGCCTCTTGCCGTGAAAACTCCACCATGGCACTCTCCACCACTACCAATAGCTGCCTTTAAAGGGGGTTAACTCAAATTGTTTGGGATTAGGCATAAAATGATTAGCCAAGATTAAGGTTGCCATCCTAGTGGGCAAGCTCTAGCCCTTGGACCACTTTTCACTCCAGAGGGAGCAACGGACAGGGGGCAACACTGAGTGATGATGCACAACATCATGACACATTTTCAGCTTGCACCCGGAAATGACATCATGATGTTCTAGTACAAGAAACATAGAGATGAGTGGATTCCTAGATCATCATGACATCACTTTCAGGTACAAACTGGAAGCGACATTGCTCCCTGCCCTTCTGTCCAGGGGGGTCACCACCTCCTGCCTGCTGTTTCAAGCGCTGATTACAGCCACTCAAACCCCTAGCAGGCCTCTTGGAAGGATGGCTTACCCCGTTTGTTTGAGACTCACCAGTCTCCATGTTCTTTCAACCTGGGGGATTCTGCACACAGTTGGTCAGACACTCAAAGACACAAGACTTATATATAATTGGTGTTTATTTAACTTAGAAGAGTGTATGCAGGGTGCAGGAACCACTCTATTAAGGCACAAGCAAATGGCATTAAAACAACAAATAACTTGCCTATTCTTTACTACAGCTAACTGACTGAAAACATAAGCCAGCTAACTTGCATTTCTCTGAAGAAACCTTGAGGCTCATACTCACAAACATAGTCCATATACCATGCCAGGCAGGTCTGGTCCTGAGGCCTGGCATGGAGCAAAGTCTCTCACATGCTGATGGAAAAGGATAGCATGGAATAATCCAACAAAGTCTCAGTGCGAGTGTGTAGCATGGTTGTGAGAGCTGAGAGGAGCCATCTTTTCTAAGATTGTTAGCCAATCAGAGATACATTTGCAATCAGCGTTACTAGCCTGAGAACTGAGAAGGAGTACTTGCAGAGCTAAGACTCCCTTACCTCTCAAGGCCGCTTTCCCTAGGCAACAGCTTACAGGTGCAATTAATTAACTGAGCTGCACATTCCACTCCCAGGGTGTCAGGCCAGAACTGGGCCTGTGGAAATTTAGAAGCCTGAACCAATGTAGGCAATGGGCTTAACGTGGCTCTGCTAGACACCTTCAAAGATTCCCACTGACATTGACCTGGCAACTCTAGCCAAGATGGCTAAATGGAACTTCCCTATTCAGAGGACACCCTAAGTATCAGAGCTAAACTACACGAGACAAATTACACGAAGACACTGAAGTGAAGGGAGACACAATGTTAGCTGGGAAGCATAGTTTGAATTTCAAGATTGCTTTTCAGAGGGTTTGTTAATAATTGACAGAGCCTTCCTGGAGGTAAGGAGGAAATTAACAAACCCTCTGAGGAAGGATCTTTGTGGGCGCTGTAGAGAGGTGAAATTAACAAATCCTCTGAGGAGTGATCTTTGCCAGCTCTGTAGAGAGAGGTGAAATTCAAACTACACTTCCCAGATAACATTGCATCTCCCCTCACTTGAGCATCCCCATGTAATTTCTCTCATGTAGTTTAGCCCCCAGTTGCAGGGGATAGGTAACAATAGGGCATCACATCTGGTTGGTCACTCCATGAAACAGGATGCTTAGCATGATGGACCACTGATCGGATCTAGCAGGGCTGTGACATTCATGGCAAAGCTCCCATTTATACACCTTTCATGCAGCAGGGCTTTAAAAAGGAGCCTGCTTAAGACTTCGGGGAGATGTCTGTTCACAACAGACAATCCTAGGCTACACGGTTCGGTGATCCAAAGACATACAATAGCCGGCTATTTTCATAATGCAATCTCTGGGTTATGTGCTTCTCATTTAGTTTTAATATAATCTTTCTGCTATCCAAGGTGATCTTAGAAGCACAGTAAAATTCAATAATGACTTAATAAGAAGAGTCCATGGGACCAAAAGCCCAGCTAGTCTAGCACTGTATAGCCAAACTCTACTAGCCATTTCATTCGGGGGAAGCCTACAAGCAGAGCTGCCATGGTGTAACAGTTAGTGCGTCAGACTAGGACCTGGGACAAGCAGGTTCAAATCTCCACCCTAAAATGGGAGCTTGCTGGGTGACTTTGGGCTGATCATAACCTGTCAGCCTAAGCTCCCTGATAGAAGGTTAGACTAGAGGGATAGAGGGGGGGAGGGAGGAATGACGAGGGAAGAAGCCACTTTCGCTCCCCCTTAGGTGGCAGATTCAATGGACTAACTATCCTTCATTGTCATTCACCGGCTATTCAATCAATCAATCAATTACCTTTATTGGCATTAGAAATAATAATAGTCTACAATCAGAGAAAGGGACAATCAGAGACAGGGATAGGCAGAAGTATAAGCATAAACAAGCAATTAGTACCAGTTAATAATAAAATTAATAAACATTCAGCAATCAGGTGCGGCTATATGCTTGGATTTAACTTTATAAACCTCTGCTAGAAATTTTGCAACATTTAAAAGTAACACAAGGGTTACAATCTTCTAGAAGGTAAACTAAAATTCCTCCTTTAATAGAATTATTATACTGAAGGTACTCAGTTAAAAATTGTTTGCGTAACAGACCAAAGAGAGAGGGCATTCTAGAATAATGTGGGACAATGAGTCGAGGACTCCTAATTCGCAAGGACATACCCTGTTTTGAAGGGGTACTTGCCTGAACCTGCCAGAGAGCACCATTGATGGAAAGGCGTTTAAACGTGCTAAGGTAAATATTCAGTGCTGAAATGGTATGTCCAGAGCTGAGAGATAATGTGGCATCATTCCTTGCCTTTGGTATATGCCTAAGTTGGCTGCAGAACAGACAGGGGGATGGTTCACCAGCTATTATCATTCAGCTTCTGTCATCACTCCACTCTCCAAGACATTATTTATTTATTTTTATTTTATTTACATCATTTATAGTCCGCCTTTCTCACTGTGGGCCAAGCTACACATGACGAATGACACTTGAATGGCAAGTGTATTTCTCCCTGTTCACTTGCCCTCCACTCAATCCACTTGCCATTCAAGTGTCATTCGTCATGTGTAGCTTGGCCCTGAGACTCAAGGCGGATTACACAGTGTGAGGTTAATACAATCAGTATCAAGTAAGTACATTTCAATACAATACTATAAGGTAAACATATACAAGTTGTTTAAAGACATAGCATTAGCAAGGATCCAAGACATAGTAGAGATACTAAAGCAAAACATAATCAATTCTAGGACTAACATTAGACAGCATGGAGCAATGGTTGTACATAGGAGTACATATTTAAAGCAGCAGATAATATATGAAGCAAAAATGGTGATGAAGTCTAGGGCTCATTTTGAGGGGGAATGAGCAGGAACACAGTTATGGCAGTTCCCCAAAGAAGTCACATGTCAGGTGCCCCCACCCACCTGACACTCAGCCATTTTGGGCCCATTTCAGCCTGGATTGGGGACAAAATGGCCCAGACTGGGCCTCTGTCAGGTGGTGGATCACTCTCCTGTTCAGCAGTGGCCAAATCCTGACCATTTTGGACCCCTTTTCGGCCATTTTCAGCCCCTTTTTGCCATTTGGGGCCCAATTTCGGCCCTGAATGGCCAGGATTGGGTCCAAAACCGCCAGGATAGGTGATGTCAGGGGGTGTGGCATATGCAAATCAGTTAAGTTAATGACACACTTCCAGTGATGTCAAGGAGCATGACATATGCTAATGAGTTATGCTAATGAGTTCCTCCAGCTCTTTTTCAATGAAATGACCCCTGATGAAGTCTATGATCCCCAACTTGTTAGTGAAGCACCTGAGACCCCATCCCTACAATGTAGGTATAAGGACAGATGGGCTCACATTCTATCTGTATCTGAAGAAGTGAGCTGTGGTTCTCAAAAGCTCATACTCTAGCACAAATTTTGTTAGTCTTATAGATGCTACTGAACTCTTGCTCTTTTCTACTGCTACAGACAGACTAACATGGATACCCATCTTGAATTGACTAACTAGTTAGTTAAAGCTATTTCTTTCATCTGATATATATATATATGTATGTATGCAAGTGTGTCAAGTCACAACCAAGTACAGCAACCCCAGCAAAGAACTTTCAAGGCAGGTGAGGAGCAGAGGTGGTTTGCTATTGCCTTCTTCTGCAGACTCGAGTCTTCTTGGTGGTTCTCCATCCAAGGAACAACTCGAGATCTCACAAGATCGGACTATACCATACCGTTCCACATCCTTTTCATCAGATGGCAATCTTGGTAACCCTGGGCCCAGGCGTGCAAAAAGATGGATGAGGTGTGTTCTCTGCAACGGCGATAAGGAGATTTACTGCATAGTGAATCGTTGCAATCGGCAGGGGTAACGAGAGAATTAACCTGATAAATATTTGATACGATTTGGAGAGGAATAAGACATTTTTTTCAGCCCACTATTTCCATAGAGAGAGGAGCAAAGGATGAGAGAAATGCGGGAGAGAAGACTGATGCACATGCCCTCCCCTCCTTCTTTGCATGCATTTAAAACATTTTCTTTTGTGATGGATCAGTGTTCCTGCCGAGCAGTATATTAGCACTGTGGGCAATGGAGCTCCTCTCGAATCTTTCCTGCTTAACCATGCAAGGATATAATGTACTCGAGTGAGATGAGACACCCTGACCGACAGAAGCCAGAGAGGAAGGCCTATAGATCAACAGAGTGGCTGCTTGGCATGCAGAAGGTCTGTGGTTCAATCTCTGGCATCTCGAGAGGAACAACTTCATGTGCTGGGGAAGACTTTTCTTTGCCCCAGACTCTAGAGAGCCGCTGCCAATCAGAGCAGACAAAACCAAGCTTAATAGAAAATCTGACAGTGAAAGGTAGTTTAATCTGTTTGTAGTGCAATCAGGGCTTTTTTTCAGCAGGAACGCGGTGGAACAGAGTTCCAGCACCTCTTGAAAATGGTCACATGTCCGGTGGCCCATCCCCCTGATCTCCAGACAGAGGGGAGTTTAGATTGCCCTCCACGTCGCTAGCCACTGGACATGTGACCATTTTTGCCAAGGGCAATTTAAACTTTAAAAAACTCCCCCCTTGTTCCAGCTGACCGAAAGTGATGTCATTGTGTGGTCCTGGGAGTGTGCGTGCACTTTGCGTGCACACATGTGGTACCAGGGATACAACCTCCCGCCAGGAGTTGCTCCCTGTGCCGGCAACCCACTGAGTTCCACCACCTCTTTTCTCAGAAATAAAGCCCTGAGTACAATGAACATTATATAAAAGACTAAATACTGTAGACTAAATATTGGGGAAGGTCCACAGTTTGGGATTACACATCTGGCTTTGTACATCAAACATCATGGGTTCAAATCCTGTTTGAATCTTTCCTTTCAAATATCTCAGATAGCAAGAAAAGGTCTTTCTTTGCCCGACAACCTTGGAAGGGCTGTTGCCAGTCACGTTTGAACACACAAACACATGAGCTGCCTTCTACTGAGTCAGACCACTGGACTATCAGAGTCAATAGTCTTCACTCTGAATGGCAGCAGCTCTCCAGGATCTTCAGGGGATATCTTACACATCCCCTACTATGTGTCATCAAGTCGCAACCAATTTATGGCCACCCCACCAAGGGGCTTTGAAGACAAGTGAGAAGCAAAGGAGTAGCCTGTCATTGACTTCCTTTGCAGAGCACCTCTTCTTCTCTGGTGGTCTCCCATCCATGTTCTGACCAGAGCCAACCCTGCTTAGCTTCCAAGATCTGACAAGATCAGGCTATACCATGCCACCTTCCATCCCCACATCTGCCACTTACTATTGCTTTTGATGCTGTGAATTGAACCAGAGTTCTTTTGCATGTAAAGCGCACACTCAAACACTGAACTAAGGTTCCTCCCCAGTAGGGTAGCCAACACTGACTTGGGAAATTCCTGGAGGGGCAGAGCCTGGGGACGGTGGAGTTTGGGGAAGGGGGGAACTCAGAGGAGATCTGATGTTATAGAGCATGCCCTCAAAGCTGCCATTTCTTCCAGGGGCACTGATCGTGGTCTGGAGATCAGTTGTAATTCCAGGACAATTCCAGGCCCCCACCTGGAGGCAGGTGACTCTAACTGCAGGAGATTCCCCCCTTGGAAGGATACTTGAAGGGGGTGAACTGAAAAGGGACCTATTTGGGAGTAATTTTGAGAAGGTTCTTCATCATCATCATTGTCTATTACAGTCATAAGACCAGCATACAAATTATACAGTACAGTTAGAAGGTTTAAAAAAGTCAGCTTAAGAGTTTTTAAGATGCAGCTCCCGTAGTTTAAGAATTAATGCACAGAATTTAGCAACTTGACATGTAATCATGACATTTTTATCAGATAAAAACCAGTGAAGCCTTGCTTTGTTGGTAATTATATATCGAGAAGGTTGTGTTGTTAGCATTAGCAGCAGCTTTAAAACAAAAGTTTAAAATGGTTTTTATCCCATGTATACATTTCAAATGCCAGCAGTTCACAGGCATTAAAGGCCAAACTAGACTATGTTTTTCTACGAGTTGATCCATCCTGATCTTCTCAGTCAGATGGCAGTTGCTGGTAACTAAGGGCAAATCCACACACCCTCGGTGCATCCCGGCATTGCGCTAAATGTTCACTAAACACCTGGAAGTATAGTGTCTTTCTAGCGCGATTCAGAAATTGCGCTAGAAAGACGCTATACTTCCGGGTATTTAGCTAACATTTAGTGCAATGCCGGGACGCTCCGAGGGCATGTGGATTCAGCCTAAGTTCCCAAAGGCTCCAAGGCCCGATTCTGACCGGGACTGCAACATGGGAGAGAAGTTTCAGGAACCATGACCTAATTCATGGCAAAAGTGATCATTTGGTTTGGCTTTAAAATTCTTGGCAAGAGGGTTCTGAAGATTTCTGTTGTTGGTGAGTAAAATCAATGAGTCTCCAGTAAGAGAATTTATTCTCCCTTCCCGGTCATAACAGTAGCACTCGGGGGGCACTCAAAGAAGTTGATGGACAATCAGTTCAGGACAGATGAAAGGAAATACTTCTTTACTCAATGAGTAATTAAATTGTGGAATTCATTGCCAAAGGACATAGTCATGGACATGGATGGCTTTAAAAGGAGATTATACAAATTCATTCAACGGCTACATGACTAAAGAGAGTCTTCATATCCAGAGAGAACAAACCTCTGAAAACCAAAACCAGAAGGTAACATCAGGGAAGAGCTTGGCCTCTTGCCCTGTTTGTTAATTCTCCAGGGTAACTGGTTGGCCACTGTGTGAAAAGGTTTGCTAAACCATATAGATCCAGCAGAATTCTTCTTAAGTTCTGCTTCTTCCATTTCTTTCATGCCTCACCTGGAAATGTGGCAGCCCTGCCAACCGCTGGCTATAACAGAGGTCCAAATAAGCTCCCTGTATTCCTTCTGAAACCCCCTCGCTTTGGCAAAGCCATTCTTAGTGATTCAAGAGTCACCGCACAAATGTGATGTGACAACAACATGCTGCTGTGCTTAACAAGAAGCTTTTTGTTTAAAGAACTACTTGGAAAATCTAGGCAAAGCTAGATCTCCTGGAATTACAACGGATATCCAGATGACAGAGATCAGTTCCCATGGAGAAAATAGCAGATTTGGAGAGTCCACTGAGGTCCCTCCCTTCACCAGGCCTCACCCTCTCCAGAGTCCACTCTCCAGCATCCAGGAATTTCTCGGTCTGGAGTTGGCAACTCTAGGCAAAACGTAGATTAGTGCAATAAAAACAAATGGAAACATGATTCCATTTTGGGGCTAATTTCTCCTGGGTCCTTCGCAAGTGAAAGTAGCAAAGGGTTCCTTTTAAGAGCAGCGCATAGTTACAGAGCTGCAAAACCCCCATAAAGCGCCATCTTTTTTTATGATCTGCTGTAAGGAAGTTTTATTTTCAAGGCATTTTCGTGGGACATAGGCGGTTAATTGTGTTTTGCTGTATTTTCTATGGGGTTTTTGTCTTTGGAATTGATGGGGGGGTATAAATATTTTAATTAAAAATAGAAATAAAACCCATTGATGAAAAATGCTGTAAGCCTAGATGTGCCAGGTCTCCTGCCCTCCCACAATTGCAGTCACGCCAGGACGTCGCTTCCAGTATAAACCCAGAAGTGAAGTCATCATGTCAGGGCTGCACTCAAGGATCCCCCCCAAATTCTACGGCAAAACGGCAACACCGATTTTGTTGTCCCCACCCCCAGAGTCCCCTGCCAGTTGCAGGTGCTTGGCTGGCAACCCTAAATAAAATACCAACTAGCTTCTGCTGTAGGATTACCCGATTCTCTCCTCTCACCTCCTTATCTGTGAAAAAACCAGCCCTCCTTCCTCCCCAGCCTGTCTAATGCAGAAGTGTCAAATGCAAACGGAAGGTCAAAGAAACCATCCAACAGTCATGCGAGGGCCACAACCATAATTACTCCCTCCCATCTTGTCATATCAATTCCAGCTTCATCTGACACGAAACCATCAATTCTACCTCAATTAGATTCTAAAATTAGAAACTGCGACTGCCTCTCTGGGAAGCTGAACATTCTGAATCTTCCTTCTGGTGAGTCAAACCTCCAGTCCATCAAGCCCGGGTATTATCTCCTCCGACATGTAACACAAGCCTCCGAGGTCTCAGGCAGAGACTGGACCTTGTCCCACTAAATGGGGCTCTTTTGATTGGAGGTTGAATCAGGGACCTCCAGCAAGCAAAGCACGTCCATCACACTACTTGAGAAATAAGATCCACACAGCCCAGTGATACTCTCTGGCTCTTTGGCATGTCCCCCTGTGGTTCTTCCAAACATTGTTTCCCAATGTGACACTTGCCCCATGTCCTAGAAAAGTGGGGAGGGCCCTTTCCTGGTAGGGCTGGTGGTTGGCAGGTTGTTCTCACCTTGAAACAACCACTCCTATGCCATCAAAGCCCCCAGTTATGTGAGAGACAGCACAGGCTTTCTGAGAAAAATACAGTCTGTTAACAATTTTCCAGGAAACACTGCTTTGGCCACTATTGGAGTTGCGTTTCTAGACATCAATACCCCGCAGTAAGATGGACTACTAGTCACTAGGAATACCATCTCTGAAAGCACTGCAGCTGATTTCAGTGCCAAGCTCTGCCAGTTTGTCCTTACCCACAATTACTTTCTTGCCCACAGACAGCCCCCTAACCTTAAACAACTTCTCACTCACAGTAATGTACTTCCTAACTAGAGATGGGCATGAACAGCAATACAAACTAAAAAAAGCCACGAACACCTCAATCAGCTGTTCGCGAACAAGCTATTCCTGAGGCCCCATTCTAAACAAACAGGTGGTTGTTGCAAGCCTCCTTCGTTGCTGTTCGTTGCTGTTCGTCAAGCCAGACAGTCTGGCACCTGCAATCAATTCCAACTTAGCTTGATAGGCAGGTCTTCCTTTCAAGTGTGGAGCTCCAAATTTGTTACAAGGAAGCAAAGAGCAGGGGAGAGGGGAGCTCCCAGCTCTGGTTTTGCAGACAGTGAGGGAGAGACAGTCGCTGTTGGCATTTTGAGAGAAAGATATAGAGAGTGCATTGGAACTTGAATTTTCTTTGTGTGTGGTGGGATAGGGATCTACCTCTTCAAGTTTCAGAGCTGCTGCCAGGCTCTGGGGCAAGCTATTATTTATTACTGATACCTTTCCTGCTGCCTGCTCAGGTCAGGTTTCTGGGAGTGGTGCGGTAGGGATCTACCCCTTCAAGTTCCAGGGCTGCTGCTAGGCTCTGGGGCCAAGCTATGATTTATTATTGGTACATTTCCTGCTGCCTGCTCGGGTAGGGTTTCTGGGAGTGGTGTGGTGGGGATCTTGATGGTTGGAGGAGAGCCTGCTAGCCCGCACAAACAATGAACAACAAACATGTTCGTGAACAGGTCATGTTCATCAATGTTCATTGTTCGTGGATGGCAACAAACAACAAACACCATGTTCGGGTTTTTTTTCTGTTTGTGCCCATGTCTATTCCTAACACTGACACAGACTCTGGGATCAGGACCTGCGATAAACCAAGATAAACTCTGTCCCCATATTCACTCCAACAACACAATCACCACACCTAACAACACCAGCCGTATCATCTCAGATTCATTCACTTGTTCACCTGCCAACATTCCATATGCCATCAAGTGTCAACCATGCCCTTCCACTCTCTATATTGGACAAACAGGTCAGTCCCGACACAAATGAATAAATGGACTTATATCTGTCATTAAAAAATCACAATACTAAAAAAAGAATGGGAGAATCTTCTAGGACATTCCATTGCTGACCTAAGCGCTCAAACACAGACACTTCAAGGGAGGGTTATATCCATGAGATTGCGGAAATTGAGTTCATTCACAAATTCAGAACAATGGAACTCCCAGGGCTGAATAGGATTCTTATCTAGAAAAGGAAATCACAAAGACATTCTCCCATTCAAGGATACTGTGACTTTTTAAGAGTTGAGATGCTGGCTCACTTTCAATGTGCCATGCCTCACTGGGCACGTTCAGTCCTGAACACAGCTTTTTTTTTTAATGGTACTCACTGGTACTAAGCCCCAACACCTTTAGTGGGGGCTCTTCCAAGTTCTTTGGGGACTTCCAACCATATGGGGACAGTGCAACCATATATATGAATCCCGGCACCTTTTTAAAAAACAAAAAAGCACTGGTCTTGAATAGGTAGGACTCTTTTAGGATGAGAAAGGTCATTTCCTTCTAATTCACTAAGCTGTATTTTTTTCTACATAGCTGAGGAGCTCTCTGAATAGAGGTGTCACTTGAAAAGCTCTCAGATCTGGAACATGTTGTGAAACCATAAGATAAAATCTATCTATCTATCTATCTATCTATCTATCTATCTATCTATCTATCTATCTATCTATCTATCTATCTATCTATCTATCTATCTATCTATCTATCTATCTATCTATCTATCACATTTTTCTCCCCCTCTCCTCCAAGGGATGCAAGGCAGCATACTTTGGTCTCCCTCCCCCATTGTATACACATCCCTATAAGGTAAGCTCGGCTAAGAGTATGTGACTTGCAAAGATCCCGCAGGAAGCTTCCATGGCAGAGTGAGATTCGAACCTGGGTCTCCCAAATCCTACTCCAACATTCACCATGCCCTCTCTCCATCTTGTGGGCATCAGAACATTACCAGTACTTTATCAGAATATACCATCCTTCCTAATGTAAATTTCCTTTTTCATCTTTTCTTGTCCATGAGTATGGGTGGGCCCATTTGCTGTTCTACCGATAGCCACTCTTATCATCAGCTGTGTTATTAAAGGCAATAATGACGATGTGTTACGTATGATGAAAAACAATACTGAAATCATAACAGATATGTTTAAGAATATTATTTGATTCAGGCTAAGAAACTCTGTCCACATCCTTATCCCCACATGCACCCCTACCCATCACGGCATGAGAAACCGGAGCTGCTCGTTCTATCAAATATTGAGGGTTAACTTCTTTTTGAGCAGCCATCTTCATAAGAAGGATGAGTTTAATTTTAAGGGCTGGATTCCAGACAAGGGGGGAAATACCCAGAGCAGAGACTGCTGGGACAAAAAGACAGATTTCGAGAAACAAAGGCCATCCCCTGCAATGGATTCCTTCAAATCCGCAGCGCTCGAGTCTATTGAAAAAATCCAATAAAACCCCTCTTGATCTTTTTCTCCGCATGGAGTTGTCACCAGATGCCTTAATTAGATATTGTTATTAACAAGAATGTAGCACACAAATTAAACCAAGCCTGCACTTAATCTTTTGTGGCCAGAGAGCCAATTTTACCAAAATAAGCTCACTGCAGGGGGGGAGCAGGTTCTTTTTTTAGTCTCCTTTAGCACACACACATGCACGCACACACGCCTTTTGGAACACCGTCTGCACAAAGAGTTTTGTCTTCTGAGATCTGCTCTTTGCCCTTCAGACCTTGACAAAAACAACAAGCCAGGGCTACAATATAGTTAATAATTGGAGTATAATCTATTGTTTACAATACAAAGTGCAAAAGTGCTGAAAATACATACAAGAATTATAAACCAATTTGTACAGAAGAATTCATAAGTGCATAGATACAGTTACCAGTAGCAAATATAATTGTGCAAAATATCACTGTCCGGAACAAATCTTATCCATTAAAGTGCAAATGCCAAAAAAGTCAAAGGAGAATCGGTAGGTGGGAGCTTGCGCCAAAGGAATATTAACAGTCCATATAGTCAAAGTACATATACAGAAGAAAACGCCGACGGGGACTTGCAGGCAAATAACATTAACCCGTTTCGTGAGGATCACCCCTCACTTCTTCCTGGGCGTGTAGCAGTTCGGACTGTACATACTGTGAAGGAAAATTAACAATAAACGAACATATATTCAATTTTAATAAATATTTATATTTAAAACAGCAAACCACACACTCACAGTATGAAAGTAGCGCCACGAGTTCTCCCACCGTTCCTCCGACACGCAATTCACGGACGTGTGCCCATAAAGGTAACCGTTACTACTAATATAGCCACCGAAGGAGGAGTCAAACATAGTAAAGAGAAGGCTTTGCAAGAGCTGGAAAAACTTACAGGATTTAGACCTTCATAAGAAACAGGAAAAGTTAATATCGAAATTCAAACCTTGTGGGGACAGGGAGTTTGTCTGAAAGATCCATTTGGATTCTAAACGAGATAGTAATTTAGCCCGATCAGCGGCAAAAGGACATTCTAGTATATCTACCACTGAAACTTTAACATCTTGAGGATGGTGCTTAAATTCATGAAAGTGACTCACAAGGGGTGCCTCCCAAACCTGATTCCTTATTCTCGATAGATGCTCTTGTATCCTAATCCTAAGCGGGCGAGTTGTGCTCCCCACATATAGTAAGGGGCATTCGCACTGGATGACATAGATCACATTTTCAGACTTACAGTTTGAAAAGAACTGTCTATTAGAACGATAATCGGGGAGTATTTGTTCTGCCCTAACCATAAGGCTGCAAACGTTACATGAGCCACAGGCAAAGTGGCCTTTAGGCAGGTTATTGGGAGCCTGGTGGCTGGAGAATTCCGATTTCATTATCATATCTCCAATAGATCGCGTGCGTCTGAATCCGACTGACAACCCTGATTCACATCCAGGAATGTCCCTAATGAGATGCCAATGCTGTCTAATAATAGATGTTATTTTTGTGGCCAATGGGGTATATTCCAGTCCCCATTTGATCTTATTGTCTCCCTTCCTGTGTCTAGGTGTTAAAAGGACAGCCCGATCCGTGGCGTCTGAGCTCAACCTAGCCCTTTCAATCACCCGCTGGGGGTAACCTCTTGTTGCAAAACTTACTTCCAGTTCCCGACCACTGGAATTATAGGAATGGGAACTGGTGGAATTCCGTTTTAGGCGTAGAAACTGCCCCAGGGGGATGTTGTCTTTAAGTTTTCTAGGGTGAAAGGACTGGTAGTGCAAATAAGAGCATCTGTCCGTCGATTTCTTAAAGGGGCGGACTGATAATCTGTTAGATTCACGGTAAATAGTGACGTCAAGATAGTCCAGGTTGCTTGAGCTCCCGTTCCAGGTAAACTCAATATCTTGGTGTAAGGAATTAAACCATTGTCCGACTTCATCAGCAATTTCACATTGTCTTAGAAGGACAATGACGTCATCTATGTATCGCCGGTATAGAATGAACTGGTCTTTAAAGGGATTTTTTTCGTTGTTAAACATCCATTCCTTTTCTAAAGAGGACATGAAAATATTCGCAATGCTGGGGGCCGCAGCACATCCCATGGCCACTCCCTTCAGCTGAAAAAAATAATTATCATTAAACTTAAAGTAATTCTTTTCTAGGATAATATCTAGAATGTTGAGTAGGAATGGGGTGGAGGGCTGTTGTATTTCTCGTTGTAAAAGGGCATCCTGTACCACTGATCTTGCCTCATCGTGTGGGATGGAGGTATATAATGACTTAACATCCAATGACATCAAATATACTGTTGGTGGAATTTCTAAGGATTCGATAAGGGAGATTAATGTCATAGTGTCCTTTAAGTAAGCAGGAGTGCTCGCAACTAAAGGTTGTAAAAAATAGTCTAGATATCTCGAGAGGGGTTCCAGAATGGAATTGGAGCCAGAGACGATTGGGCGACCCAAAGGAGGGCGTTCTCTTTTATGGATTTTAGGAAGTGTATAAAACACTGGTATTCTCGGAGAAGGATTTATTAAAGCATCTCTAGTTTTCTTGTCTATTTCGTTATCTGCTAGACCTTCATCCAATACTATTTTAATGACTCGTTGAATCTGTGCTGTAGGGTTATAATGCACTCTCCTATATTCCATCTCGTTTCCCAACTGTCTCTCACATTCCTGTACATAGTCTGCAGTATCCTGGACAACTATACCGCCTCCTTTATCTGCCCTTTTAATCACGATGTCCCGGTCGTTTTGGAGCCCTTGCAAAGCCTCCCATTCCATCTTGGAAAGGTTATATCTTTTATAACAACGTGTGGATTCCAATTTGGTTACATCCCGCAAGACCACCCTTTCAAAACTTTCAATCATAGGATCCGTTACTGTCGGACAAAAGGAAGATTTATAAATGATTCCAGAGGTGGGGGAAGGATCGCCTGGCCCAAAAAGATGCCTTAACTTAATCAAGCGTATCAGTTTAAAAAGATCAACTCTAGTGCGAAAAGCACTATACCCAGGAGTGGGGACAAAACCAATACCTTTATTTAAAGCTGAAAGTTCAAAGCCAGTGAGAGCCCGTGAGGAAAGATTAAAGACTAAGTTTTCCTGTATGGGCGTCTTTGGCGATAGGAGCCCCTGCCTAAAAAAGGCTTAGATGGGGTGTTCCGTGGCCTGAGACTACGGGTGCTCGTGCCCTCATCTCCAGAGGTATCAGTCTCTGAGGGTTCCGTAGTTTCAAACTCAGAGTTGGAGGCAATGTTAGGCGCCCAAGAAACTTTTTTACGTGGTCTCAAAAACCTATCCTCTTTCCATTGGTAAATTCTACCAGAAGTATAATCTCGCCTGTCACGCTCAAACTTACGGACTTTAAGTTCCTTAAGTTTCTCCTTGCTTTCCTCAATGCGGTGTGCAATATCCTGTGTGCGTTGGTCAAATTCTGCCTGAGTAACCTTGGATTTAAGTTCCAATCCAGCTTTATCAATGTCTACAGTCAAAATCTCCGCTTGGGCATTGGATGTTTTAATCAAGAGTAGCATCAAATCAAAAGCACATTTATTTAGTATTGCTGCCCATCTGGATTTAAACTCCTCGTCCTCTTTAAACATCCCTGGCGGCTTATGGATACGCAAGCCGCGGGGAATAAATCTGTGCATAGAGTAATCTGTTAAAGACGCCGCATTGAGTTGTAGGCGGCATCTTTTTAATTCAAGCTGCTCTAAAGCAGACCAATCCTCAAGCGGTATAAGTGAATCTGTCCCTAAGAGGGTAGAATTATTAGACAAAATTGCATCTCTCTCCTCGGTGGAAAAGGCAAAGCACTCAGCTAAATCCGCCATACTGCCCAAAACAGATGACAAAGGGAAATACCAAGGGCAACCCTAGTACAAATTAGCAAAAACAACAAGCCAGGGCTACAATATAGTTAATAATTGGAGTATAATCTATTGTTTACAATACAAAGTGCAAAAGTGCTGAAAATACATACAAGAATTATAAACCAATTTGTACAGAAGAATTCATAAGTGCATAGATACAGTTACCAGTAGCAAATATAATTGTGCAAAATATCACTGTCCGGAACAAATCTTATCCATTAAAGTGCAAATGCCAAAAAAGTCAAAGGAGAATCGGTAGGTGGGAGCTTGCGCCAAAGGAATATTAACAGTCCATATAGTCAAAGTACATATACAGAAGAAAACGCCGACGGGGACTTGCAGGCAAATAACATTAACCCGTTTCGTGAGGATCACCCCTCACTTCTTCCTGGGCGTGTAGCAGTTCGGACTGTACATACTGTGAAGGAAAATTAACAATAAACGAACATATATTCAATTTTAATAAATATTTATATTTAAAACAGCAAACCACACACTCACAGTATGAAAGTAGCGCCACGAGTTCTCCCACCGTTCCTCCGACACGCAATTCACGGACGTGTGCCCATAAAGGTAACCGTTACTACTAATATAGCCACCGAAGGAGGAGTCAAACATAGTAAAGAGAAGGCTTTGCAAGAGCTGGAAAAACTTACAGGATTTAGACCTTCATAAGAAACAGGAAAAGTTAATATCGAAATTCAAACCTTGTGGGGACAGGGAGTTTGTCTGAAAGATCCATTTGGATTCTAAACGAGATAGTAATTTAGCCCGATCAGCGGCAAAAGGACATTCTAGTATATCTACCACTGAAACTTTAACATCTTGAGGATGGTGCTTAAATTCATGAAAGTGACTCACAAGGGGTGCCTCCCAAACCTGATTCCTTATTCTCGATAGATGCTCTTGTATCCTAATCCTAAGCGGGCGAGTTGTGCTCCCCACATATAGTAAGGGGCATTCGCACTGGATGACATAGATCACATTTTCAGACTTACAGTTTGAAAAGAACTGTCTATTAGAACGATAATCGGGGAGTATTTGTTCTGCCCTAACCATAAGGCTGCAAACGTTACATGAGCCACAGGCAAAGTGGCCTTTAGGCAGGTTATTGGGAGCCTGGTGGCTGGAGAATTCTGATTTCATTATCATATCTCCAATAGATCGCGTGCGTCTGAATCCGACTGACAACCCTGATTCACATCCAGGAATGTCCCTAATGAGATGCCAATGCTGTCTAATAATAGATGTTATTTTTGTGGCCAATGGGGTATATTCCAGTCCCCATTTGATCTTATTGTCTCCCTTCCTGTGTCTAGGTGTTAAAAGGACAGCCCGATCCGTGGCGTCTGAGCTCAACCTAGCCCTTTCAATCACCCGCTGGGGGTAACCTCTTGTTGCAAAACTTACTTCCAGTTCCCGACCACTGGAATTATAGGAATGGGAACTGGTGGAATTCCGTTTTAGGCGTAGAAACTGCCCCAGGGGGATGTTGTCTTTAAGTTTTCTAGGGTGAAAGGACTGGTAGTGCAAATAAGAGCATCTGTCCGTCGATTTCTTAAAGGGGCGGACTGATAATCTGTTAGATTCACGGTAAATAGTGACGTCAAGATAGTCCAGGTTGCTTGAGCTCCCGTTCCAGGTAAACTCAATATCTTGGTGTAAGGAATTAAACCATTGTCCGACTTCATCAGCAATTTCACATTGTCTTAGAAGGACAATGACGTCATCTATGTATCGCCGGTATAGAATGAACTGGTCTTTAAAGGGATTTTTTTCGTTGTTAAACACCCATTCCTTTTCTAAAGAGGACATGAAAATATTCGCAATGCTGGGGGCCGCAGCACATCCCATGGCCACTCCCTTCAGCTGAAAAAAATAATTATCATTAAACTTAAAGTAATTCTTTTCTAGGATAATATCTAGAATGTTGAGTAGGAATGGGGTGGAGGGCTGTTGTATTTCTCGTTGTAAAAGGGCATCCTGTACCACTGATCTTGCCTCATCGTGTGGGATGGAGGTATATAATGACTTAACATCCAATGACATCAAATATACTGTTGGTGGAATTTCTAAGGATTCGATAAGGGAGATTAATGTCATAGTGTCCTTTAAGTAAGCAGGAGTGCTCGCAACTAAAGGTTGTAAAAAATAGTCTAGATATCTCGAGAGGGGTTCCAGAATGGAATTGGAGCCAGAGACGATTGGGCGACCCAAAGGAGGGCGTTCTCTTTTATGGATTTTAGGAAGTGTATAAAACACTGGTATTCTCGGAGAAGGATTTATTAAAGCATCTCTAGTTTTCTTGTCTATTTCGTTATCTGCTAGACCTTCATCCAATACTATTTTAATGACTCGTTGAATCTGTGCTGTAGGGTTATAATGCACTCTCCTATATTCCATCTCGTTTCCCAACTGTCTCTCACATTCCTGTACATAGTCTGCAGTATCCTGGACAACTATACCGCCTCCTTTATCTGCCCTTTTAATCACGATGTCCCGGTCGTTTTGGAGCCCTTGCAAAGCCTCCCATTCCATCTTGGAAAGGTTATATCTTTTATAACAACGTGTGGATTCCAATTTGGTTACATCCCGCAAGACCACCCTTTCAAAACTTTCAATCATAGGATCCGTTACTGTCGGACAAAAGGAAGATTTATAAATGATTCCAGAGGTGGGGGAAGGATCGCCTGGCCCAAAAAGATGCCTTAACTTAATCAAGCGTATCAGTTTAAAAAGATCAACTCTAGTGCGAAAAGCACTATACCCAGGAGTGGGGACAAAACCAATACCTTTATTTAAAGCTGAAAGTTCAAAGCCAGTGAGAGCCCGTGAGGAAAGATTAAAGACTAAGTTTTCCTGTATGGGCGTCTTTGGCGATAGGAGCCCCTGCCTAAAAAAGGCTTAGATGGGGTGTTCCGTGGCCTGAGACTACGGGTGCTCGTGCCCTCATCTCCAGAGGTATCAGTCTCTGAGGGTTCCGTAGTTTCAAACTCAGAGTTGGAGGCAATGTTAGGCGCCCAAGAAACTTTTTTACGTGGTCTCAAAAACCTATCCTCTTTCCATTGGTAAATTCTACCAGAAGTATAATCTCGCCTGTCACGCTCAAACTTACGGACTTTAAGTTCCTTAAGTTTCTCCTTGCTTTCCTCAATGCGGTGTGCAATATCCTGTGTGCGTTGGTCAAATTCTGCCTGAGTAACCTTGGATTTAAGTTCCAATCCAGCTTTATCAATGTCTACAGTCAAAATCTCCGCTTGGGCATTGGATGTTTTAATCAAGAGTAGCATCAAATCAAAAGCACATTTATTTAGTATTGCTGCCCATCTGGATTTAAACTCCTCGTCCTCTTTAAACATCCCTGGCGGCTTATGGATACGCAAGCCGCGGGGAATAAATCTGTGCATAGAGTAATCTGTTAAAGACGCCGCATTGAGTTGTAGGCGGCATCTTTTTAATTCAAGCTGCTCTAAAGCAGACCAATCCTCAAGCGGTATAAGTGAATCTGTCCCTAAGAGGGTAGAATTATTAGACAAAATTGCATCTCTCTCCTCGGTGGAAAAGGCAAAGCACTCAGCTAAATCCGCCATACTGCCCAAAACAGATGACAAAGGGAAATACCAAGGGCAACCCTAGTACAAATTAGCAAAAACAACAAGCCAGGGCTACAATATAGTTAATAATTGGAGTATAATCTATTGTTTACAATACAAAGTGCAAAAGTGCTGAAAATACATACAAGAATTATAAACCAATTTGTACAGAAGAATTCATAAGTGCATAGATACAGTTACCAGTAGCAAATATAATTGTGCAAAATATCACTGTCCGGAACAAATCTTATCCATTAAAGTGCAAATGCCAAAAAAGTCAAAGGAGAATCGGTAGGTGGGAGCTTGCGCCAAAGGAATATTAACAGTCCATATAGTCAAAGTACATATACAGAAGAAAACGCCGACGGGGACTTGCAGGCAAATAACATTAACCCGTTTCGTGAGGATCACCCCTCACTTCTTCCTGGGCGTGTAGCAGTTCGGACTGTACATACTGTGAAGGAAAATTAACAATAAACGAACATATATTCAATTTTAATAAATATTTATATTTAAAACAGCAAACCACACACTCACAGTATGAAGGTAGCGCCACGAGTTCTCCCACCGTTCCTCCGACACGCAATTCACGGACGTGTGCCCATAAAGGTAACCGTTACTACTAATATAGCCACCGAAGGAGGAGTCAAACATAGTAAAGAGAAGGCTTTGCAAGAGCTGGAAAAACTTACAGGATTTAGACCTTCATAAGAAACAGGAAAAGTTAATATCGAAATTCAAACCTTGTGGGGACAGGGAGTTTGTCTGAAAGATCCATTTGGATTCTAAACGAGATAGTAATTTAGCCCGATCAGCGGCAAAAGGACATTCTAGTATATCTACCACTGAAACTTTAACATCTTGAGGATGGTGCTTAAATTCATGAAAGTGACTCACAAGGGGTGCCTCCCAAACCTGATTCCTTATTCTCGATAGATGCTCTTGTATCCTAATCCTAAGCGGGCGAGTTGTGCTCCCCACATATAGTAAGGGGCATTCGCACTGGATGACATAGATCACATTTTCAGACTTACAGTTTGAAAAGAACTGTCTATTAGAACGATAATCGGGGAGTATTTGTTCTGCCCTAACCATAAGGCTGCAAACGTTACATGAGCCACAGGCAAAGTGGCCTTTAGGCAGGTTATTGGGAGCCTGGTGGCTGGAGAATTCCGATTTCATTATCATATCTCCAATAGATCACGTGCGTCTGAATCCGACTGACAACCCTGATTCACATCCAGGAATGTCCCTAATGAGATGCCAATGCTGTCTAATAATAGATGTTATTTTTGTGGCCAATGGGGTATATTCCAGTCCCCATTTGATCTTATTGTCTCCCTTCCTGTGTCTAGGTGTTAAAAGGACAGCCCGATCCGTGGCGTCTGAGCTCAACCTAGCCCTTTCAATCACCCGCTGGGGGTAACCTCTTGTTGCAAAACTTACTTCCAGTTCCCGACCACTGGAATTATAGGAATGGGAACTGGTGGAATTCCGTTTTAGGCGTAGAAACTGCCCCAGGGGGATGTTGTCTTTAAGTTTTCTAGGGTGAAAGGACTGGTAGTGCAAATAAGAGCATCTGTCCGTCGATTTCTTAAAGGGGCGGACTGATAATCTGTTGCACGCCGCATTGAGGAAAGCAAGGAGAAACTTAAGGAACTTAAAGTCCGTAAGTTTGAGCGTGACAGGCGAGATTATACTTCTGGTAGAATTTACCAATGGAAAGAGGATAGGTTTTTGAGACCACGTAAAAAAGTTTCTTGGGCGCCTAACATTGCCTCCAACTCTGAGTTTGAAACTACGGAACCCTCAGAGACTGATACCTCTGGAGATGAGGGCACGAGCACCCGTAGTCTCAGGCCACGGAACACCCCATCTAAGCCTTTTTTAGGCAGGGGCTCCTATCGCCAAAGACGCCCATACAGGAAAACTTAGTCTTTAATCTTTCCTCACGGGCTCTCACTGGCTTTGAACTTTCAGCTTTAAATAAAGGTATTGGTTTTGTCCCCACTCCTGGGTATAGTGCTTTTCGCACTAGAGTTGATCTTTTTAAACTGATACGCTTGATTAAGTTAAGGCATCTTTTTGGGCCAGGCGATCCTTCCCCCACCTCTGGAATCATTTATAAATCTTCCTTTTGTCCGACAGTAACGGATCCTATGATTGAAAGTTTTGAAAGGGTGGTCTTGCGGGATGTAACCAAATTGGAATCCACACGTTGTTATAAAAGATATAACCTTTCCAAGATGGAATGGGAGGCTTTGCAAGGGCTCCAAAACGACCGGGACATCGTGATTAAAAGGGCAGATAAAGGAGGCGGTATAGTTGTCCAGGATACTGCAGACTATGTACAGGAATGTGAGAGACAGTTGGGAAACGAGATGGAATATAGGAGAGTGCATTATAACCCTACAGCACAGATTCAACGAGTCATTAAAATAGTATTGGATGAAGGTCTAGCAGATAACGAAATAGACAAGAAAACTAGAGATGCTTTAATAAATCCTTCTCCGAGAATACCAGTGTTTTATACACTTCCTAAAATCCATAAAAGAGAACGCCCTCCTTTGGGTCGCCCAATCGTCTCTGGCTCCAATTCCATTCTGGAACCCCTCTCGAGATATCTAGACTATTTTTTACAACCTTTAGTTGCGAGCACTCCTGCTTACTTAAAGGACACTATGACATTAATCTCCCTTATCGAATCCTTAGAAATTCCACCAACAGTATATTTGATGTCATTGGATGTTAAGTCATTATATACCTCCATCCCACACGATGAGGCAAGATCAGTGGTACAGGATGCCCTTTTACAACGAGAAATACAACAGCCCTCCACCCCATTCCTACTCAACATTCTAGATATTATCCTAGAAAAGAATTACTTTAAGTTTAATGATAATTATTTTTTTCAGCTGAAGGGAGTGGCCATGGGATGTGCTGCGGCCCCCAGCATTGCGAATATTTTCATGTCCTCTTTAGAAAAGGAATGGGTGTTTAACAACGAAAAAAATCCCTTTAAAGACCAGTTCATTCTATACCGGCGATACATAGATGACGTCATTGTCCTTCTAAGACAATGTGAAATTGCTGATGAAGTCGGACAATGGTTTAATTCCTTACACCAAGATATTGAGTTTACCTGGAACGGGAGCTCAAGCAACCTGGACTATCTTGACGTCACTATTTACCGTGAATCTAACAGATTATCAGTCCGCCCCTTTAAGAAATCGACGGACAGATGCTCTTATTTGCACTACCAGTCCTTTCACCCTAGAAAACTTAAAGACAACATCCCCCTGGGGCAGTTTCTACGCCTAAAACGGAATTCCACCAGTTCCCATTCCTATAATTCCAGTGGTCGGGAACTGGAAGTAAGTTTTGCAACAAGAGGTTACCCCCAGCGGGTGATTGAAAGGGCTAGGTTGAGCTCAGACGCCACGGATCGGGCTGTCCTTTTAACACCTAGACACAGGAAGGGAGACAATAAGATCAAATGGGGACTGGAATATACCCCATTGGCCACAAAAATAACATCTATTATTAGACAGCATTGGCATCTCATTAGGGACATTCCTGGATGTGAATCAGGGTTGTCAGTCGGATTCAGACGCACGCGATCTATTGGAGATATGATAATGAAATCGGAATTCTCCAGCCACCAGGCTCCCAATAACCTGCCTAAAGGCCACTTTGCCTGTGGCTCATGTAACGTTTGCAGCCTTATGGTTAGGGCAGAACAAATACTCCCCGATTATCGTTCTAATAGACAGTTCTTTTCAAACTGTAAGTCTGAAAATGTGATCTATGTCATCCAGTGCGAATGCCCCTTACTATATGTGGGGAGCACAACTCGCCCGCTTAGGATTAGGATACAAGAGCATCTATCGAGAATAAGGAATCAGGTTTGGGAGGCACCCCTTGTGAGTCACTTTCATGAATTTAAGCACCATCCTCAAGATGTTAAAGTTTCAGTGGTAGATATACTAGAATGTCCTTTTGCCGCTGATCGGGCTAAATTACTATCTCGTTTAGAATCCAAATGGATCTTTCAGACAAACTCCCTGTCCCCACAAGGTTTGAATTTCGATATTAACTTTTCCTGTTTCTTATGAAGGTCTAAATCCTGTAAGTTTTTCCAGCTCTTGCAAAGCCTTCTCTTTACTATGTTTGACTCCTCCTTCGGTGGCTATATTAGTAGTAACGGTTACCTTTATGGGCACACGTCCGTGAATTGCGTGTCGGAGGAACGGTGGGAGAACTCGTGGCGCTACTTTCATACTGTGAGTGTGTGGTTTGCTGTTTTAAATATAAATATTTATTAAAATTGAATATATGTTCGTTTATTGTTAATTTTCCTTCACAGTATGTACAGTCCGAACTGCTACACGCCCAGGAAGAAGTGAGGGGTGATCCTCACGAAACGGGTTAATGTTATTTGCCTGCAAGTCCCCGTCGGCGTTTTCTTCTGTATATGTACTTTGACTATATGGACTGTTAATATTCCTTTGGCGCAAGCTCCCACCTACCGATTCTCCTTTGACTTTTTTGGCATTTGCACTTTAATGGATAAGATTTGTTCCGGACAGTGATATTTTGCACAATTATATTTGCTACTGGTAACTGTATCTATGCACTTATGAATTCTTCTGTACAAATTGGTTTATAATTCTTGTATGTATTTTCAGCACTTTTGCACTTTGTATTGTAAACAATAGATTATACTCCAATTATTAACTATATTGTAGCCCTGGCTTGTTGTTTTTGCTAATTTGTACTAGGGTTGCCTTCAGACCTTGACAGCAATCTATGCTGCTGCTTGCTGAGCGGAACTCTGAAAGGGGGCATAAAGAGACAGGCAATGCAAAAAACAAAAACAAAACCTTGTTGCTGAAGCAAACCCAGCACTGCACAAAGGCTGCCAACCTCCAGGCAGGTCTAGCATTCTCTGAGAATGACAGCTGATCTCCAGACCCTGGACTAAATGGCAGATAGAGAGGTCCCTCCCCAAGTAATGCCCCCAAATCTCCAGGATCTATTAGGCATCCAGCCCATGGCATCATCAGTAGAGATGGGCACGAACAGCAATACGAACTAAAAAAAGCCACGAACAGCCCAATCAGCTGTTCGCGAACAAGCTGCTCATGAGGCCCCATTCTAAACGAACACGTGGCCGTTGCAAGCCTCCTTCCTTGCTGTTCATTGCTGTTCATCAAGCCAAACAGTCTGGCACCTGCAAACAATTCCCATGGCAACTGGAAGCAGGGACTGCCTGAATTCTGTCTGAACTCCTGCTGTTGCCCTGGAAACCCCAATCTAAGCCCAAATTAGCTTGATAGGCAGGTCTTCCTTTCAAGTGTGAAGCTCCAAATTTGTTACAAGGAAGCAAGGAGCAGGGGGGAGGGGGGTTCTCAGCTCTGGTTTTGCAGACAGTGAGGGAGAGACAGTTGCTGTTGGCATTTTGAGAGAGAGACAGGGAGAGTGCATTGTAGCTTGAATTTTCTGTGTGTGTGGTGGGATAGGGATCTACCTCTTCAAGTTCCAGGGCTGCTGCTAGGCTCTGGGCCAAGCTATTATTTATTACTGGTACCTTTCCTGCTGCCTGCTCAGGTAAGGTTTCTGGGAGTGGTGCAGTAAGGATCTACCTCTTCAGGTTCCAGGGCTGCTGCCAGGCTCTGGGCCAAGCTATTATTTATTACTGGTACATTTCCTGCTGCCTGCTCAGGTAAGGTTTCTAGGAGTGGTGTGGTAGGGATCTTGATGGCTGGAAGGCAGCCTGCTGGCCCCCACGAACAATGAACTACGAACATGTTCGTGAACAGGTCATGTTCGTCAAAGTTCGTTGTTTGTTGTTCATGGATGGCAACAAACAACGCACACCATGTTCGGGTTTTTTTTCTGTCCGTGCCCATATCTAATCACCAGTCATCACCATGATCTTGGGATGCAGGACACCATTCACATGACCGTTTCGGTAAAAGTAATAGGGTCACCAACCTCAAGGGGGGGGCCTGACATTCTCCCAGAATTACAACTGACCTCCAGGCTACAGAAATCAGTTTCCCTGGAGAAAATGGCAGCTTTGGAGGATGGACTCTATGCGTGGAATCTATATACCATAGATTCTATGAGAAATCCCTCCCCAAATCCCCCCTCCATAGGAACCACCCCAAATCTCCAGTAATTTTCAAGGCCAGACTCGGCAGCCCTACAACTGCACCAAACTGGCATGAACAAGCCAGTAAGATGTCCAAGAGGAGTCTTTTAAACAAAGGTCATTTGTTGAATATTTATTTTAAATGCATTTTTGTATTCAGACAGTGAACCCTTTCTCTTATTCCACTGCTCTTTGAGACAACTTCCAGCACCTTTTAAAAGAAACCAAAAGTGTAAAACAACTACTGCAAAATTAAATCTGCAATCAACCAATAAAAGCAGATTATGAAAACTAAGAACCTGCCCTCAATGTTTACATAACATTTTCAAGCTTTTACACAACATTTTCCGTAACATTTTGCGTAACATTTTCAAGCATTCAAAGAGTTTTTGAAGTATTATCTTCTGACAACCCTGTAAGGTAGGCCAGTGTTTGTTTATTTACTATATTAGCATCCCACCTTTCTTCCAAGGAGCTCAGGCAGCATAAAGCAGTCTCCACTCTGCCATTTTACTCTCACAACAACCCTGTGAGGTAAGTTAGGCTGAGGGAATGGGAACAGGCCTGCAAGCTTCATGGCAGAGTAAGATTTGAACCTGCGTTTCTGTGATGCTAGTCTAATCCTTTAAGTATTATTATCCAAACATGTGGCGGAGAGATGGGCTAAAACCATCTGTAAACAAGAAGCAGAATCTAAAATGTGGGGCAAGTGGGGAGGGAATCAATAAACCCAACTAAAAAAAAATTATGGGGGAAAAGAAATACTTCTACCTGCAACCTAAAGCTCAAAAGACAGACACCATGTGAAGCAAGGCCTTGGACACAGGCTAAACATTTCTAAGGCTGCAAGGATTTCTACCCATGAAGCTCAATTTTACTGCCAACTATTACTAAATAGGGAAAGTAGGATTAACATAAAATCTAGTGCAAGATTCTTGACTTCTGTCAGGGATGGAATATGTAATCTATAAGCATTTACAGTGAGTGAGAAATCCCAGATCCCCCTTTAGACCTGGGGAGAGGGTAAATAATCTTGAGGCTGCTGACTCACTAAAGCTTTACGCTGGAATACATGTTGTGAGTTTAAGGTTCCACTGGACTCTGGTTTTCTCTTGCTGGTACAGACAAATGTGGGTATTCATCGGGAATTACCATTTAATGATAAATCAACAGCACAGAGATGCTGTCTTGCTTCAAGCACCCCTGGAAATGCACAGGGCTTTTTTTCTGGGAAAAGAGTTGGCAGAACTCGGTGGTAGAACTCAAGACCGCACAATGACATCACTTTGGGTCAGCTGGAACAAGGGGGGGGTGTTTTTTAAAGTTTAAATCGCCCTTGGTGAAAATGGTCACATGGCCGGTGGCCCCACCCCCTGATCTCCAGGCAGAGGGGAGTTTAGATTGCCCTCCGCACCACTTGGCGGTGTGGAGAGCAATCTAAATTCCCCTCTGTCTGGAGATCAGGGGGTGGGGCCACCGGCCATGTGACCATTTTTAAGAAGTGCCGGAACTCCGTTCCACCACATTTCCACTGAAAAAAAAGCCCTGGAAATGCATCATCCCCTGGTTCAGGCACTGCAACACAGTGCCTGGCCTCTTGTAGGGTTTTGATTAGCAGAGTAAATTAGTATGCATTAGAATATAATAAGAACAGCCTCCAGTGTTTACCTCTAGAAAATACTTTACTACATATTAGGGCAAAAGGTTACATCGGTATGAAAATAAAGAATAGTTAACTAACTGGCTACTACATCTTGATGGGAAGACTAGAACTGAGAATTGAGAGAGAACCGAGACTAGACTGGACTGAGAGTGAACAAAGAGCAATAAACCTTCAGTATAAGTTGCCGCCCCCCCCCCTCAATAAGCTGATTGCCCAGTAGTGAATCCCAGATCAACGTCTATGGTGGGAAACTTAACTCAACAGCTAAGTGGTCCTATGCAAACTAGTTGGCCAACTAAATATCAGAACAACAATTTAACTGTTTCATGACTGAATGTAGAACACTTGCTAAAATCCCAACACCTCTCCAGCATATAGGCTGAGGCACCACAGTATGTGCATTTTGCTTGCAAAAGATTCTGAGTTCAATTCCTGCCATGTGCCATTGAAAGATCTCATGTACACAAGCTGGAAGACCCTTTTCTCTACTTCTTGGAAATTCACTGCCAGTTGTAATAAACCATACCAGGTGAGATGGACAAACAGGCTTAGTCCAAGGCAGCCTCCTAATCGAAGGGGTCAAAGCTTCGTAGCACAGCACGTTTTGCACCCAGAAGGACCCATATATGGCTGGGAAGAGCTTCGTAGATCAAGAAAGGTGCCCGAGTCCCTCTTCCAGTGTCCCAGGTTCTGGGCCTCTGGGATCTTAGAAGGGCAAATGAGAGACATCATAAAGGACTGCGGCAGAACTCAACATTTTTAAAAGGGAGAAGGGCTTTGGCTCAGTGGTAGAACACGTAGAAAGTCCCAGGTTCAGTTCCCAGCCAAAATTGTCCTGCTAAAATTAAAGAAACAGATGGTAGGTGATGTGAAAGGCCTTGACCTGAGACCCTGGAAAGGTGCTGCCAGTCTGAGCAGACAATGCCGGCCTGACTGATTCAGTACAAGGCAGCTTGATCTGTTCCACGTGTGTTCAATTGCTTCAGAAGGAACCGTATGCCGTTTTCTGCAGTTTCTTCTCCATACAATTTCTTGCCGGCGACTTTGTGTCATGACAACAGAGAAACAATTTTCTTCACTTGTGTGGCGCACGCAGACTAGATCAGAACCCATGACGCGCACACCTCTTCCTAGGGGAGCGGAGCTCTGACAGGTTTTCTGCACGCTCAGGCCTGTCAGGATTTACCCCCTGCAGGAAAGGTCAGCTCTTTAGCAGGACTGGTCTGTGGCACCGTGACCTTTTCAAAATGTGGACGGGTGGAAAGGGATTTGCTGAGAAAGGCCAGGTGGCCAAGAGGGCAACCAGTTGTTTTGTTGTGGTGTTTGAATCGGGGGCAGAATCAACAAGCCGCTGAACTGTGGATAAGCAACGGGGGCAGGAGGGCAACATGGCCGATGGACAGCCACCAACTGGCCGGCCCTTCAGGACTTTCTTTGGTCTTCAAGAGACAACTGATGGTGGAAATGCGCACATTTCCTGGAGTCCCCCTCTCCTTCCCAAAACAGACAATGCATTAGCCAGGGGATGTCCGCTCCTAGATATGAAGAAAGTAAAAAAAGGGGGGGTGAGTAGATGGAATTGGACCCCCTAAATAGGTTCTTTGTGATAAGATTGAGTGAGTAGCTGTTGATAGGGCTGTAGCTCACTCACAGAGTGAATGCTTCGTATTCAGAAGTGGTCACTTTTGTTCTCTGGCAAAAGTCCCTGTGTGGGCACTGTTGGGAAAGACCCTAGCCTGAGACCATGGAGTACCATTTCACAGAAAATACTGGACTCAAAGGAAGCTTAACACTTAGTACAAGTGTGTATGCTCTGTGCATGAAAGGTCCTGGCTTGTCCAATTAAAGGACACGATCATGTACCCAGAAGCAGCCATTGGGGGCTGGAGTTTGGGCAGTTTAAAGGGCCCTGCCGTGGCAGGTCCCCTTAAACTATCAGCTGGCAGGCGGCGAGGGGGATATCCCCCTGCCGCCTGCCAGCTGATAGTTTAAAGGGACCTGCCACTTGCAAGCGGCAGGAAAAGTTTATATGGCCATTTCCCTGGGGAAACGGCCATTTAAACTGCCCCCTTTAAATATGACCCAATGAACCAGTAGACCAGTTTGTGGAAGTTCGTGGAAACGAGCTTCTATGAACCACTGGTTCGCGAAACATGAACCAGCCTGGTTTGTGCGGTTTTTTGGGTCGTAATTCAATTCGTGCCCATCTCTAGTCGTAGCTCTGTGACTGAGCACATGGCTTGCAAGCCGACGTCCTCATGGTCAGTTCTTGGTATCTCCAGGGAAAGGATCTAGGACTGGACGGGACCTCAGCAAGCCAGTGCCAATCAGAGGAGACAATACTGAGTTAGATGCATCAATCTACATTGTAAAAAGCATCTTCCTATATGCAAAGCACATAACAGTGCTCATCGCCAGCTGCAGCAGTGCTATCCCTTGTGCCGCTGAACCAATGATCTGAATTCGTTGGGTGCTCTGTCGTGCACATTAATGCTCGCCATATCCTTCAGGATGTCAGGAGTCTTGATAAACATGCTGGTATAATACTTGTAGCATCCCTTACTTGGGACAGACCACAAGCAGTACTGCCACAGCACCTGATTCTTCTTAAGCTGGTGGTGACTCATAGCAAAAGCGAGTGATTTGCTGGACATCAGAGGGGGAAAGAAACAAACGATAATCACTTAGTGCCCAAACCAGGGCTTATGCAGTTTGTAGCCCTGCCCTCCTGACATCATCCGACAAGCACAAGGTCCCTGACCCGTCCAATGTTCTGAGCATGACGCATGAATCTATGCCTGGAACTGGGAATAAAAGGTTGCTTGGGAGGCATTCATCTCTGCGGGCTGCCTCCTTCACGCCCACAGTTAATGAAATATGCTTACAGGGTGTCATATTTCTGGACCTCTGGGGTTTTAGAATGGAAAAGTTAATGCCCTCTCAGGTTGCCATCAGAAAAGCTGCTCAGGAGCCACACAGGGGCCACTTAAAATAAGTGGTGACTACTGGTTCCCTCGGGGGAGGTGGTCTTTTGTAATGAAGCTCATTCATTCTTAACTTAGAGGCTGCAGATACTGAACTGCTTCACGCAGACCCCATAAAACAGTACAAGAAGAGCCCTGCTGGGTTGGGCAAGATCCATCCAGTCCCGCATCCTATGTCCCAAATGTTTCCAGGACACCCAGAAGAGGCCGTGAATAGCCGTGCAATAGCTTCCTCTTCCCGTGTGCCACTCAGAAACTGGTACTGAATGGCACTCTGCTATTGCGCACAGAATTGACATTTAGATACTCTGGGCAAACAGTCCAGCCCTGTCACTTGTAAACGCAAGGCGCACTCAACCTCATGATGAGGCGCATCCGTCCTGTTTTGTTTTGCAAGTGGCTTTTAAATGTTAAGACTTATTAGCGGCTGTTGTCAAATTGCCGCTCTCCGAGGGCCCCATCAGCGAGGAGCACCTTAATGTTAATTGGACACATTGTCTCCGGTTTTGAAGAGAAATGCTTGATTAGCTACAACAGCTCTCAACCAGGATGGAGGCCTCCCCCCCACGCGCCCCCCCCCCCCCACGCTTCACATTCCCCCTGAATTGGGAGCAATTTACAGCAGTTTTCCTGTAGATTTCATTGCTTGTCAGTGTGTCCCTTGAAGAGTCAGTCATGTTGTACGGATTCTCCCAGAATGCCTCAGAAAGTCTTTGACAAAACGGCATTCTTTTTGTCTCTCGTTCAGCAGAGCCCGATTAACACTCAAACATAGTAGGCAAGGAGCCTTTCAAGTGCCCTCTACCTCAGCTTTCACTTTAAAATACCATGTACATTCCAGGTGCTCAAAGTCACTCTTTCATGGTAGTTAATTGAAGCTCCCATGTTCAGATGCAGTGTACCTCAGAAAACCAGCTGTTGGGGGAGACAATAACACAAGGGAGGCTTTGGCTCATTGGGCTACTGAGAGCGTTTAGTTGGCTGCTATGGGAAACAAGTGCTGGAGACAATGGGTTTTTTTATGAGTGTGGGTAGGGTTGCCAGCTCCAAGTTGGGAAATTCCTGGAGATCTAGAGGGTGGAACCTGGAGGAACCTGGAGAAAGTGGGGTTTGGGGAGGGAAAGGACCTTGGCATGGCATAATTCCATAGAGTCCACCCCCCAAAGTAGCCATTTTCTCCAGGTGGCCTGGAGACCAGTTGAAATTCCAGGAGATCTCCAGCCACTTACCTAGAGGTTGGCAACCCTAAGTGTGGATAGATGGGGGCAACATTTGATATTAAAAGGGGGAGTCTGACATAAACCCGCACACAAAGTTGCCTTCTTCCATGTCCGCAGGTCTTTCAAACACAAGGGGTCGCCATAAGTCAGCGATGACTTGAGGGCATTCTCCACCACCACCACTTTGACTAGCAGCTGCTCAGCTCTCAGGGTCTTGGATAGAAGCGTTTCATGTCACCAGCTACCCGATCTCTTTTAGACTGGAGTTTTCAGGCTGGGAGATGCTGCCCGCCAAGCAGATGCCGTACCAACCGAGCCAAGGTCCCTCCCCTCCCTGAAAGGTAGAGGGTGGGTCTCCCAGGGGCTAAAAGCCACACCATTGCCACACTTCCCACGCTGTTTTCCTACTTCCAATGTCCTAAGAAGGAATCCTAAGATCAGAAACAGGGGGCGGAGGAAAGTTCTGGAAAACTCTTGAAAAGATCCGGCGAGGCCAGGACAAACCCTCTGAGAGCAAAGCGTGATGTACCTTCCCCGCAAATCCATGCGACTCCCTCTCCCTCTGTCTCCCCATGCGTCCTCTCTCTAAGGTCTCTGGTCATTACTCTCTCCACACCCTCATTACCAGAATGTGCCATTAGACTTTTTGCTCACTTTCAAATGATCTCTTATTATCTCTCTCCATGGAAATTGCCCTAGCAACAAGCGCCTTCCTTCAAGATCTATCAAGCCGAAGAAAGCCATTAAAGAAATTGCCGCGCGCAGCACGGACCCCCCCCCCAACTATCCCCCCTCCCCATGCCAAGCCTCTGCAGGTAGAAACGAGGTGACTGGCAACGCCGCTCTAGCGCCATCTAGAGGCCGTCGCAGGAAGGGTCGGCAATCGCTGCCCGCGCTGTTGGCGCCGAGGGACGCTGGACGGGAACGCGCGCCCTGCGCCGTCGCTCCGCCTGCGCCCTCTCCTTCCCGGGGAGCGCGCGGCCCCTTCCTGTGGGGGCAACATTTAGGTAGCGCGAAGCTGCGAGGAGCAGCGAGCGGTGGTTGCTACGAATGCAGCCGCAATTCCGCTTCTGGAAGTCCCGAATGGGACGCGGATCTCAAGTTTCTAGATTTAAAATGGTATGTTGGAAGGCAGATCAGGATGGGTAGCAAAGGGAAAGAGCAAGTGTCCGGTAGCACCTATAAGACTAACAAAATTAGTGGAAAGGTGTGAAGTGAGCCACAACTCACTTCTTCGGATACACCTAGAGTGTGAGTCCATCTGTCCTTATGTGTTGGAAGGCAGTTCAGTATTTTCTCTGACATGGCAGGAGCGCTTTCTTTACGTTGCTTTACGTTTGTTTTTTAGTATTGGCAACTTACAGGTGGAGCCTGGAGATCGTCCAGAATTACAACTGATTTCCAGGCTACGAGGATCACTTCTCTTGCAGAACTTGGCTGCTTTGAAGGGTGGACTGTATGGCATTATATGCCTCTGAGGTCTTTCCCCTTTCCAAATGCTGCCCTCTCTAGACTCCAGGAATGTCCCAACCCTGAGTTGGCAAACCTACTATGTCAACTGAATGTTATGTGCTGTTCTTCAAAAACATAATAAAGTTGGCTCATTTAACAGGAGAAATGGCTTTGACATGTAAGCTTTCCAATCAGCAAAATCAAACCTATCTTGCAACAGAAAATTGTTAATTGTCCCAACCCAAACCAATGGAAATAAAATAGATATAAGGAATACTGTAAAAACAAATCTTTTGAAACAAAACGTTGCCAAATGCCACTTACAGCTCTCCTCTTTGGTGCTTGGCCAAGAGCTGAACATAATCAGAATTGCATAACATGCCCACCACCACCCTTCCCCAAATGTGCCTAAACCTCTGACCTTATGCAACTCCATCTTTGCATCTTCTTTAGCCAAGCCCACTAAAGAAACATTCTTGATCTGAAAAAAAAACAAATGCAATAAAACCGATGCCCCAGGCACTGTCTTTCGGGGGAGGGGGAAAATTAATTGGAAGGGTTTCATGAGGGGTGATTCCTCCTCATCTGGGGTTGCCAGCTCTGGGTTGGGAAATCCTGGAGATTGGGGGGGGGGCGCTGGAGTCTGGAGAAGGCAGGGTTTGGGGAGGGGCAGGACCTCAGCAGGGTATAAGATCGTAGAGTCCCCCTCCAAAGCAGCCATTTCTTCCAGGGGAACTGATCTCTCCTGTATGGAGATCAGTTATAATTCTGGGAGATCATCGGGTCCCACCAGTTTAGCCAGTTTAACTTTCATGATGGCACAAAACACCTCTTTTGCATGCAAAAGACCTCAGTTTGAGACCCCTGGCAGGTCTAGTTAGGTGCTAGGAGAAGCATCTTTCTTCCTGAGACCTTGAAGAAGACACATTTGTGCTAGATTGCCCAAGGGTATAAATTTATGTCTATTTTACTTCTTTTATAACCCACTTTTCTCCTGTCTCCCTCCCCAATGGGGACCCAAAATGGCTTAGAACATTCTCCCCTTGATCTGCACAACATCCCCACGAGGTAGGTTAAACTGAGTGAGAATAGCCCAAGGTCACCCAGGAAGTGAGGATCTCAAGCTGCATCAGAGTGAGGATCTCAAGCTGCATTTCTCAAATCCCAGTCCGATTCTTTAGCCGCCACATCACCCTGGGTCTCAAAGCAGCTTCCTGTGTGCCTAGATACAAAATTATGGTGAACTAATTAAAACCAGTCCCACATTTTCATCTTGGGGTTAAAGATGGTTTCCAGATCTGCAAAGATGAGGACAGCTGAGCTGGACTAGACCCACTCTACAGTGCAATCCTAAGCAGTTATTTCAGACTAAACCCATTGACATCAATGGACTTAAACTGGAGTAACTCTGCTTAAGATTGCAGTACTAGTGATTTAATTCATTTATTCAGATCTGGTAAATGAATGAAAGTTTCCCAAGCTCTGCAAACGATAGCTGTACCAGATCCTACTCTAGAGAAACCTACAATTTTTTTCTTCTCATCACAACATCATGAATTTGCTGTTCTAAAATGGTGGCAAGTTTAGCCCAGAAGGATGCCACTTTGAGAGCATGACTTGAACAAATACATCTTTCAGGGATGACTTGCTGGATGCCGCAATTCCAGCTCTATCCCCCGTCCCCCTCCACCTCCTTTCCTTGTTTATTCTGGTCTTTCACCACCCCAGGCAAGAGATGGTACTTCTCTGAGCTTCACTGCTGGCACGCTGGCTGGCAAAAGCAGCCGTCTGTCAACAGCTCTAGTGCCTGGGCTTCCAAATGGCCTTCCTCCAGCTTGCCTGATCTGTCAGTGCCAAAGCTATCAACTGGCAAAGGATGTGGACCCACGAGCCGGAGGAAAGAGGAAAACCAACAGTCCCCGCATCTATAATGAACAAGCTTCATAAGGAGGAGAGAGTCCGCAAAGGATGAACTTTGCAGCTGAAGACAGATGGGCTTCCTGAGATTTTATACCTAAGCAAGGGAGGACAGGCGGGCACCTCATTTTCTGAGTGGAAGAAACCACCCCACGTATCACCCCTTTGCAACCTGCATTCTAAAAGTCAGAGACGGCAAGCTACAAAAAAAAAAATCTACCTCCTCTCTCCTTGGATGTTCAACATGGCTGCCTTTCCCTGCCAGGAATTTTTTTTAAAGTATCCTTGACTGCCAGTTCTGCAGCAGCATTTTTTTTTAAAAAAAATAGATTTGACCCATAGATTTCTTCATAGCATCGCCCATTCTGCCTGTATGGAAAAGTGAAGCAAGTGCTAATTTCCAGGACTGCACTAAAATTTTGTTATTGTAAATTTAGGAGGGGAGACTTATATAAAGGGGAGATTCACAAACACACACGCAGCCCAGTTATCATTTTTGTGCACAGCTTAGTGCCTATTCATAACTGTCAGTTTCCTCATTCAGCAACTTCAACATCGTTTTTATAGCCATGGAATTTTCCTGAATCATTCCTAGCCAATCAGGGATCACACAAGCAATGCCATTGTATCATTAAGGGTTATGTCATCATGCATCCAGTTGGCTTTGGCTATAAGATGTTGTCACAAAGCCAAATTATAATGTGTAGGAAGCATTACCCTCACTACGAATAGATGAGTTGAGTTTATTCAAGTTTAACAGCCCGTAGGTCAATAAACAAAATATAAGAATTAAAAATAACAGTAAAACAAAAGTTTGCCACTGTGAATAGACCAGAAATCACAAAATCACAAAACCAGCTTGGAATGTTCCTGCTCACCCTTGGAATGTTTGACATTCCCATCCCTCTTGGGCATTCTTAACCCTGTTTTGCAAAACCCCTAATAACAGATACGGAGATTATATGTTTTACCTTCCCCATTTAATCTCAGGCCTACTAATTACCAAAAACGGCAATGTGACTGTACGGGGTTTCTTCTAGGCTCTGCATGATGCATCAATAGTCTTAAATAAATCAGGAAGTTGTGAGGATATTCAAGACTGTACGAGTTTTATAAATAAGCAAGTTTAAGAGTTTTGTGTTGCAAATCTTCCCCCTTCCCCCACATGACACACCCCTGTGTTGGCACTTGGAGGGCCAACGCTGCAATCCCCTTTACCATGAGGAAAAAATGAGAATAAACTTCAGATCGTATCTGAGGATGTTTATATAAACTTATTTCCTTGTATGTATGTATCTGTTGCCCAGATCTTGTGAAATTTGTTGGAGCCAATCAGAAGCAGCGTTACAGCGGCAGTCTCAAGTAGTCTTGTGCATTTCTTTTGTTATTAATCAAAATAATTATAAAAATTGGGTGTTTCATAATTATAGTAATTCATGTGAACACAAAACCAATTCCTTACCTAAACAGCCTATAATAAAAGAAACCCATGGTTTTCTTTTGTTTAGCAGCTTTCCTTTTTGCAGGAGGGAGTGTCTGTTTCTCTCTCTCTCTGCTGTGTTTTCCTAATAAGAGCATACAAAACTGTGAGTTCCGTAGGGGGAGGAGGGAGAAAACCTCTGGGTTTTCTTGATTGATTGCAAACTGTAGCCACTAAGGTATATGCGTGAGGTAGCCCAATCCTGAAGCATATGGGGAGGGACTTTGAATCAGGTAAGAGTTGGTTTAACATTCTAGAGCTGCCTATTTGTAGGGAATCAACTCAGAGAGAGAGAAAGATTGAGATTGCTTGCAAGCTTTCATGCACCGAAGTGCAGTGTACTAGTTTAGACCAGGGCTTTTTTTCTGGGAAAAGAGGTGGTGGAACTCAGTGGGTTGCCCTTGAAGAAAATGGTCACACGGCTGGTGGACCCGCCCCCTCCGGTGCGGAGGGCAACCTAAACTCCCCTCTGTCTGGAGATCAGGGGGCGGGTCCACCAGCCATGTGACCATTTTCAAGAGGTTCCGGAACTCCGTTCCACCGCGTTCCTGCTGAAAAAAAGCCCCGTTTTAGACTATATTATTCCTATCTTTCTTAGCTTTCTTCTAGAATTGTTTCTGTTTTTGAGTGTTCTCTAATTCTTTTTGAAGCATTTGATTGTTTTTACTTGGGGCGTACTCCCCCTCACTTCATCCCCGCTTTATTATTTTTGTGGTTTGCCTTCTGGCTTCTTCCTTTGGAGCCCATTTTTTTTATTTACCCCCCCCCCCCAGTCTTATTTGCTTCATTAGTTCTTTGTTTAAGTATGTGGCTTGCTTTGACTGTGTGTCGCCTCAGTGTTCTTCTCCTACCAATCCCTTTTCATTTTTAACTGTGTGCCCCCCTCCAAAGCTGCTGTGGTTCTTTGGAAATTATAGTTAACTGGGGATTGCGTTCCCAGAGCCAATGTGATAAAATCACTTATGGAAGTGACATTGTTCTCCCAAATTTTGCACAGGGCCAATTCTCTGAGAATCAGCCCCAAACAAAGTGCAGGAACATTGCCGCAGCCAGCACATCAATTTCACTTATGGAAGTGATGTTGTCATGTCTGCTGGGATTGGGCATGCATGTTCCCGGGGTGCCTGCCAGTGGCAGGCAATCTCTGGGCAGCCCAAAACCTCACAACCAGTGTGCAAGCAGGCAGGGCCGGCGTGCCTATTAAGGCCAGGTAGGCGGTGGCCGCAGGCGCGGGGTGCCGGAGGGAACGCCGGAGGAGGCGCAGCGGGTGGGAGCGCATGCCACAAAGCACCAGCCTCCTATCCCTCCCACCCCACGCTGCTGCCCCCGCCAGCACAAGCCCCCGGCCAGGCACAGCCACCGCAGACAGGCATCTGCGGCGGTTCAGGCAACCGAGCAGGAGAGCTCAGAGGCCGCCCGCCGCAGCAATCGGGCCGGTGGCGGCGTGCGCGCTCCCGTGATGACATCACGCGTGATGTCATCACGCCGGGCGGTGCTCGTGCATGCGCGGGGGCGCCCGGCCGGCCAGCCGCGAGCGTGGCAAACCCTTGCGTCGCCCCTGCAAGCAGGTAAACCTTCAGAAGATTGCCTGCCACCAGCAGGCACATAGGATTTCTAGTCATCACGCAAGCGCAGGGAGCACGCACACTTTGTGTGCACACAAAAACAAACACATACAAGGCATGAGATAAGTATAGGGTATAGGGACCTGGTAATCCTAATCATGGGGTGGGGGGCAGGTGCTGTATATTAATTCCTTGAAAGTGGCAATATTTGTGTTTTAGTCCACAAAAGCTTGAATAGGAATAAAATCTTGTTGGTAGTTTAAAGTGCTCCTAGGCTCCTGTTTATTTTTGCTCTATGATCAATTGGTTACCCAGAGTCCTCTGGAACAAAACAGAATTTGCATAAAAGAAGAAGATCATTAACAAGTCTAGTAGATGCTGCCATTGGTTACTTAGATGAATTAGTAATCACTTAGTTTTCCTGCTTCCGTTGGGTCCATAAGTAATCTTTTTATGTGTGTTAGACTGCAAAAAAATATGAAAAAATGCTCTTTTTTGTTGTATATGGGCAGCAGCAAAAATATATGTTGCCCAGATACTGGAAACAAACTCCATTGTAAACCCTCCCTCCATACATTTCCAGTTCGAAAGCAAATACAACATTTCTGAAACTGTGAAGCTGGTGCTCACGATCATATTTATGTGTGCATTAATGGATAGGGAGTATTTCAGGTTTTTCTGCAATCTTGAATGTTGTTGTTTTGTTTCAATGAGCTGTTCAATTTTTTGGTATGTAATAGGAATAAAACAATCAAAAGGGGCAATCAAAGATGCACAAAGAAATTATATTAAATCAGTGCACAATATTTATTGAAACTATTTATAAGCCACACTTCTCTAGATACGTTTGAGTCAGCATGCAATATAAAGCAATACAAATCTCATTAAAAACACCCCTAAAACATCAACAAGTAAACAGCAGGTGAAAGCAGTGGGTAAAACAGTTTTAAGCAACGGATGAAAACAGGCTAGCCAACAAACTTGCAAAATGCCGGGATAAAGTTTTTCCTGGGCACCTCAACAAAACAGGTACCTGTCAGGTCTATGGATGACAGGCTATGGCAGATAGATCCCTGTACCCTCACAGCAAGCACTCCATGGTCTTGGATGAAAAGGCTTTATTCAAGGAATCAAATCATGTTCATAGATATGTCCACAGGTTGATCAGAAGTTGACAGGAGTAACAAAATCTGTAAAACTAGGGTTCATATAGGTCCCAAGTACTCATCCCCCCTCCCAACAGGAAAACGTAACTTTTAGCGCGAAACAGTCATGAGAACTCCCTAAATAGTTTACGTGCTTCGTCTCGACAGGAGAGAGGCAATAGATTAAAAATCAAACACGGTATTCTTCCTCCCCCTGAGAACCAGCAGGTTTGCAAGGTCAGAGACACTGAGCTTCAATGCACAAGAGATAAGACACTCTGGATACAGCAGGCCTGTGAATACAAGTTATGGCATCAGCAATATGATATCACAACACAGCATTGAACAATGGTTCAGCACAGAACAACTGAAAATAGTGGCACGGATGAGTGACAGACATGACAGTACCAAGCAAACTACCCTGAGGAGGGTAGTCCATCACTGAGTGCCGCTCCACAAAAAGAGGCCTTGTTACCACTCTTACACCAGAAGATGACAGGGGCATACAGCAGGGCCTCTGATGCTTGCTGATCTTAACAGATGGACCACTTGCCGTGGGAGTACTGTCCTTCAGGTACTGTGTTTAAGGCTTTACAGGTAAGAACCACCTCTTTGAATGTTGCCTGGAAAACCAACTGGTAACCAATCCAATGCCTTTACAACTGGCATTTGAATATGCAGCATTTTGCACCAAGTGACTGAACTGCATTCCCTGGTAGCACCGAAACTGGAGGCTGGCCTTTCTCATCCACTACAGGAAACTAATGATGCTGACTAGCGACGGCAGAGATGGCAAATGGAGGCATGCCTCGTCCATTCCCCCTTCCCCTGATGGATCAGGCTTCTGTTGTCAGAGGCAGTACATAATGCAGTTTAATTCCTTCCACCCTTCCCTGGTGCTGCAAGCTGCTTCTTGATCAACTGACAGCCCCAAGAATTCTTTGGTGCCTTGAATAT
The DNA here is from genome assembly GCF_028583425.1 of Eublepharis macularius. Lineage (NCBI taxonomy): Eukaryota > Metazoa > Chordata > Lepidosauria > Squamata > Eublepharidae > Eublepharis > Eublepharis macularius. The sequence continues at coordinate 52,626,516 of NC_072803.1, read as the reverse complement.
GACTCATGCAATTTGGGGACATCTGGTTGCGCGTAAACAACACAAACCAGAGCTCTCTGCAGAACATCTGCAACGGTCTTGCTAAATAAAGTCTCTGCCAGTACTTAATTATCAGAATATCCCCCCCCCCAAATACAGCTATGTGCTCAAGGACTGCAAACAGGATAGACAGCTCAGTGAACTCTGTGTGATGGATAATCTCAAAGATCCAGGATTTCGAGTGAGAAATCCCTCATGGCGTTCACAAAAGGAGCGGGTGCAAAAGAGATTTGCTGTTTAAGCACAGGCATGTTCACTCAGAAGTAGGTGCTGCTGTATTCAGTGGGGTTTGCTCCACTGGGAAGGGAGAGTGGCTCAGTGGCAGAGGATCTGCTTGGCAGGTAGAAGATCCCAGGTTCAATCCCCAGCATCTCCAGTTAAAATGATGAGACCCAGGAGAGCTGCCGCCATTCAGAGTAGACAATATTGTCCTTGATGGCCAATGGCCCGATTCAGTATATGGTCAGATTCAGGTGTCAATGTGTCCTCTAAGTAAGTGCACAGGGTTGGGAGTCTTTCATCAAAGACCCCAGTCCAATATTTTCTAAGCAGATTTTGTCTTCCCGGAGGATATGAGGGAAGGACGAAACGTTACATGATATTCCATAGTTCTTCCCCCCCTGCCCCCAAGAGATTATGGCATCAGTGTAGAGGACAGGTCCCTCAATAACTATTAGCCATATGGGTAAATGAAACCTCCATTTGCAGAGGCAGTGTACCTTTGAATGCCAATTGCTGAGGACAGTAGCAGGTAGAAGATTTGAACTATCCGGGGTATCTGGCTGGCTGCTGTGGGAAACAGGATGTTGGATTAGACTACCCTTAGCAAATAGTCTACGTCTTCAGCTTGAAAATGTGTCCCCCGAACTCTTCAAGCCAGCATAAATAACCTTTCGCATCACTATAATGTTGCAGCCATCGAGGAAGTCCTGAACAATTGCAAACAGCAGCGTCTGCCCATGTGGTGGGAAATGCCGCCAATTGCACAAATAGACATGCACTCAAAATACTGCTCGTTTTCAGTTCTGAGTAAGGCAGCCACTCCAGACCAGGAGTTGCTTTGCTCATGAAAACACAAACGTGGGGTAGATTCAGAATTTAAAAAAAAAATAGAGAAATTTTATTTAAAAAGAAAAGAGATGACAATAGAAAGTGCGTAAAAACAAAATTTACAAACACTGCATTTGGAATTAGGTTGAGATTTATGTGAGCACTGTATTTAAAATTATTCAGAATTGTGAGCATGTTATTCACAAGGATTGTGACATCTGTAATGATGAGAGCACCCTGCCGTAGATGGCCCAGGTTAACCTGATCTCATCAGATCTCAGAAGCTAAGCAGGGTTGACCCTGGTTAGTAATTGGATGGGAGACCTCCAACGAAGACAAGGGTTGCAGAGGCAGGCAATAGCAAACCACCTCTGATAGTCTCTTGCCATGAAAACTCTGTCGGGGTCTCCATAAATCAGCTATGACTTGATGGCTATGACCGTGATGAGAGCAGCTTGGCATAGCACTTAATGTGATGGACTAGTACCCAGGTTCAAATCCCCACTCCGCCCTGAAGGCTTGCAGGGACCTGAGTTCAAATCCCCATTCTGCTATGAAGGTTTGCTGAGAGCCAAGTTCTGCCATGAATCTTGCTGAATGACCTTGGGCCAGTCAAGCTTTGTCAGCCTAACCTACCTCAAGAGTTGTCCAGGTAAATAGAAGAGGGGAGACCAATGCATGCCACCCTGAGCTACTTGAATGGAGGGCAGGATAAATGCAATAAATAAATAATCCAGTCACTACTCTATACTTCTAAGGCAGAGATGTTTGGGGCTGCAGCTGCACTGAAGATGATGAACTGTACATGCATACAGGGGGCATTTGGGCCCTCCCAGTGCAGTTTATAAACTCTGGATCAACTTCTCTCCAGAACGAGTCTGTTAGAAGATAGCAAGAGGGAGGCAGCAATGTGAATAGTCCCAACAGCAACTATTTTACAATATCCTGAGCTCAGAGAGAAAGACAAAGATGTGTCAGAAATTAGAGAACATCGGGAGCAGGGAGCAGAGGAGAAAGGACGGCGGTTGTACTCAAAATTGATGGAACAATCAGCCCAAAGCTCAGGCAATTTTAAGATTAGGGCTCCTTTCTGGTAAGCAGTGATCTTCCTTTGATGAAAAAGCCATCCCTCGCCCATCCTTCTCTGCAATCTCTCCTCTGCTGGCGAGGCTACCCCGTGCTTCACTCCTGACCCACTTCCTTCATCTTCTTGCCTCGTTTTCTTCAAGTGCAGTTTTAGCTCCCAACCACATAAACACCTTGTTTAAATTGCTTTAATCTCCAAGTGTGCCTTCTATTGATCCCAAACAGTTAAGCTGTCAATCAGACGTTTTCTCTTCATGCTCTGCAGGACGAGGCCAGAAAGATTAAAACAACAAGCAAGCGAGATGGGGACGGTGGGGGTGGGGGGAGCAAGCTCACAGGAATTTCCAAAGAGTGCTGTATAGATGAGAGAGCGGGGTCCCTTAATGCAGATGAAAAGAACAAGTCACTTTGTTAAGCCTTTAGAAAAACTGCCAAGCGGGACGTTAAAAGAATACAGTTAGTAGGCCAAGCTCAAATTACAAAGTGTGCAAGTTTTTGGGTTCGTGAGAACTCTTCTTCAGGCTGGATGTTAAGAAACTAAAAAACATTAGGAGAGGGAGAGTGAAATTGCTGGGAATGATGGAAGCCCCTGTTTAGAGTTTATAGGAGGTGTTTTAAAACTGGTAATCCTGAACCTGATGCTAAAAAGAATCCTCTCCGTGGTTCCCTTCATAGTGCTACTGGACCTATCGGTGTGGGGGCAAGGAGAGGCAGAAGGCACGGCCCCTGGTTAGTGCATTAGTCCTGGATAAACCGTCTATTCTACTTAAAGTTTAGTTTATTGGACTTACAGCCCGCCCACCCTGCAGTCAGGCTCAGGGCGGATCACAACATCTGTATAGTGAGGATCTGCTCTTTGCTTCTGAAGAAACAGACTCTGGTCCACAAGAGCGGCTTTTGAAATATCTGAAGAAGCGGACTAGTGCGCTAGTCATTGAGGTGCTGCAAGGCTCCTGTTTATTTTGGCTCCAGGCAAAAGGGTAGCTATGTTAGTCTAGCATAGGAAAAGAAAAGAAAAATCTAGTGGCGTTTTCAAGACTAACAACATTTAGTCTTAACACAACTACCTATCTAGAGCTGATTTACGCTGAAACTGATGAGCCAGGATCGCTCAAGGTCATAATCCCAATATTAACAATTTGGTTTTTTACCACTAGTTTTCCATTCTGCATATGTTGCCAGGTCCCCTTACCCTTCTGGCAGTAGTGGGGAGGACCCCACACTTTCATTTTCTTCTTGGCGCATGCTTTGTGCATGCACGCTCCTGGCGTGGCACAATGAGGTCCCTTCTGGGAGTGAGGTCATCGTGCAGGCCCCAGAAGGGCCCCTGGGCTTCGCGCTGGGCCAATTTGGGCCCCCAAACAGGCCAAATTGCCCCAGAATGAAGCCCAGGAGAGCTCATGGGGCCTACACAAAGACATCACTCCTGGGAGTGACATCATCTCAGCACACCAGTAGCATGCCCTGGGGAGGCCGGTTCCCACTCGTTTCCCCTTGCTGGCCAGGTGAGTGGTGGCAGAGGCAGGAGGCTGGGAGTGGGGGATCTCCACCCCCCATGGGGGGATCAGCAACCCTAATTCTGCATCTACAGGGCTCCAGTTCTTGTAGGTTTACGTGAGCACTCCATGGTTAAATCTTGATATACACTGGAACATTTAATTCTTATCCAGTCACTTTGGTGCATGGATTCCCTTTGGCTTTCTCTTTTTCATTGCTCCAGGTACATCCTTTTGTTGTCCCCCCCTATGTTTTGCATCCATGTTTACTTTTCTGTATTTGTGTGTTTTCAATGCAATTATAAATGTTACTGCTTTATATGAATCTCTTATGGTTTCTGTTTTGGATTGCTCAGTAACAGCTATCTGTAGCCCTATGGCATGGGGAGGGATCATGGCTGCTACATCCATTCCCAACCTCCCAGCACTCAGAGCCAAGCTACAAGTGACGCCTGACACAGGTTGGACACTTGTCAGCTTCCCTCAAGTTTTGATGGGAAATGTAGGCATCCCGGTCTTGCAGCTGTAATGGAGAGCCAAGCTGTAAAACCAGGACGCCTACATTTCCCATCAAAACTTGAGGGAAGCTGACAAGTGTCCAACCTGTGTAAGGCGTAACTTGTAGCTTGGCCCTCTGTTGCTCTTTTGCACAAAGCATGGCCGTTTCCAGACGGCTTACCTGCCTCCGGAACATCGCGCCATCTTGCGGGGAAAACGCGAAATATCGCGTTTTCTCACGCGAGAAAACGCAACGTCGCGCAAAACTCGCGCGAGAAAAGGCGACGTCGCGCAAAACTTGCATGAGAAAATGCGACGTCGCGCAAAACTCGCGCGAGAAAATGCGATATTTCGCGTTTTCCCCGCAAGATGGCGCGATGTTCCGGAGGCAGGTAAGCCGTCTGGAAACGGCCCATATGTATATACAAGCTCTTCAGGGAGATCTTGTACCTTTTGTTTTTGCACAGTACAAATTGGGTTGGGCCAGTGTGCACATATGCATAGGAGATGTGCATAGAAGGTCAGAGGAACACACAGAGGTTCCCCATCTGAAGTGAAGTATTGAACAAGATACACAAGCTTTCTCTCACTTGGTTCAATTTATTTAGAAAATGTGTATGTCATCTCTCCAGAGACCTGCTTGAGGCAGCTCACAGAGTAAAACCCAATGTAATAGTAATAGTAATAGTAATAGTAATAGTAATAGTAATAGTAATAGTAATAGTAATAGTAATAGTAATAGTAATAGTAATAGTAATAGTAATAGTAATAGTAATAAAAACTATAGGAATTATCCACATTAAAATCCATCATCAAAACATGCCAGGGCCATAAAAGCAGCCTAAAACGATATTGATAAAACAGTCTTGAGACTAGAAGACGATCATTAAAGCAGCTAAAAAAGATGGAACTTCTCAAGTTAAAAAGCCTGAGCAAAAAGAAATGATTTGGGCCAGTGCCGAAACAGCAGGAAGGTAAGTGCCAGGTGAGCTTGAACGAGGGGGAATTTCAAAAGTGAGGCACCACCAGGTTTTCAAAGGCAGCTCCCTGTAAAGCACATTACCGTAGTCTATGGATGGATCACAGAGGCAAGATCACACATTTTGAAGACCAGCTGTAGCTGGAGTATCAGCCAAAGCTGATAAAAGGCTTCCTTAAATACCACTATTTTGTTACGGAGCAGCAGAACCAATCTGCTTAACTAGGAATTGTTTATTTAGAAGAAAACCTATCAGGAAGATCTGGTGCAAAACTTCCAACTTTTGCAATCCGAATGAAAGATGATTTCAACTTGCTTTGGGATTTGGGGTTTAGCTCTCTCCTGAATCCTCGAGATGATTGTATGTCAAAAGCTACTGCCCAGAAGCTGCACGAGTGTTGCTGAATCACAACGGTGCTAAAGTGCTGTAAAGCTGCTTGAAATCAGCAATAGTGGTCTGAAGTAGTCTGACATAAATAGCAGTGCTGAAAATATGCAGAAGCTGGGCTGCCTCTTGAGCTTCTGCATCTCTTTCGAAAGTCGTGGACCTTTCTCGGGCCCAGGTTTTGAGATACCATCTCATTCTGCAAGCATGCTTGTCCATTTCAAATATCCCCACATGGATTTTGTTTCCCTCTTGTGTGAACTGAACCCTGAAACTTTAATTTATTTACTTTATTTCTACTTTATTTATTTATACACTTGTTCTCCTCTCCTCTGATTTATCCTCACAACAACCCTGTGAGGTCAGTTAAACTTAGTGTGTGTGACCGGCCCAAGGGCACTCAGCAAGCTTTCATGGCAGAGTGGGGATTCGAACCTTGGCCTCCCAGATCCTCGTTCAACAATCACACCATGCTGGCTCTCTTTTGAGCTATTTTCAGGTCCCCTCCAGCACTTCAGTCTTCTGCCTTACTGCAGCTGACAGTCTGACCCTGGTTCAGCAGGTGCTAGACTGCAGTACGTAGGCCAACCTCCATTTTGAGGTTCCCACGAGGAATTCAAACCGCAATTTTGTCATATTTTCAGTGCATGAGTAGAACTTCTCAGAGAAGCCCATCTTGGGGGTATGAGTGTGCAACACTAATATCTTGAGGTGATCAAAATTTAATAATAACATTCGATTTATATACCGCCCTTCAGAACAATTTAACACCCACTCAGAGCAGTTTGCAAAGTATGTTGTTATTATCCTGACAACAAACACCACTACACCAAACTGGCCCTCTAGCTAATTAATCATAAAATAAATAATTTTAGAATAACTGTGTTGATATAAGGGACAATGTCTTTCACCTCGGCTAGGATACAGTTAATCATCTTTCCAATTGGGTTATATCAGAGAATCGATTAATTGTTATTTATGTGGGGGTGTGGCTTGGAAACAAAAACCACTACACCAAACTAGCTCTCAGAGGCAGTGAAAGCTGGAGACCTCAAAAAGCTGCTGCCAATCAGAATAGAGAATCCTGCTCTTGTTAGAGTCAGAAGTTTCATGTGTATACATGACATACACGGCATGGTATAACTTGATCTCATCAGGTCTCAGAAGCTTAGCAGGGTCAGCGTTTGGATAGGCAACCATCAAGGAACACTCTGCAGAGAAAAGCAATGACAATGGGGACCGCCTCTCCCCATATGTTCCATGGAGGTCGCTTTGATCAGCCACTAAGAACTTGCTGATGGTCCCTGGCCCCAGGGAGGTCCGCCTGGCCTCTGCCAGAGCCAGGGCCTTTTCAGTACTGGCTCCGACCTGGTGGAACTCTGTCTGAGGAAACTAGGGCCCGGCAGGATTTGTTATCTTTCCACCGGGCCTGCAAGACGGAGATGTTCCGCCAGGCATTTGGTGGGGGCTAGGCTGTCCTCTCGCCGGCCAGACCACTGAAGACCGCCCACCACCCATGCAGGAAAATGCTGTATTTTAATATTTTATACCCGCCAATTTTAATTGTTTGATATGTTTTAATGTTTTTATAATGTTTTTACTGTTTTAAACTGTTGTTAAACCGCCTTGAGCCCGTCTGACGGGGAGGGCGGTCTAGAAATGTGATTAAATAAATAAATAACAAACCACCTCTGCTTCTCACTTGCCTTGAAAGCCCCTTGCTGAGGTAGCCATGTGTTGGTTGCAACTTAACGGCACATACGCACACATGCAAGCTGCATATAAATTCCGTTTAAAGAGACAGAAGAAAAAGCAATTGAATAGTCAGTATCAGCAATGAAAATGAACAGACTGAAACCGTTCCCCATAACATCATAAGGCAATGGAATCAAGTGAAAGGGGACATAATTCATTCATCTGTAAGCCAAAATGCTTTATAGGTCTTTGCTTAGCCCCGCCACCTCCTCATTCTGACTGGTCACTGCCCTGTCCTGTCCCTGTATCGTTTCCCCTTTCCTGGGGCAGGAAACCTGCACAGGGACTGCACTACTTCAGATCGGGGTCCCCATGAACAAATGTTCCTCCCTTCCAAAATCTGCCTATCTCATTTTGGTCCTACCTTTTCTCCAAGGAGCTCAGGGTAGCACGCATGTTTCTTTTTGCTTTTTATCCAAACAGCAACCTGTGAGCTAGATTAGAGCAAGACTGGCCCAGCAAGCTTCACAGCAGCGTGAGGATTTGAACCCAGGTTTCCCAAAGCCTAGCCTGACACTCTAACCTCTGTACTGTGCTGGCTCTGCATACAGAAAACTAGCCTCTCCAGAAGAAGTTTAGGCAGGAATCCTTCTTCCTGGCTCCTTTCCTATGTTCAGGTGGCTTTTTGGGATGTTGGAATATTCAATTAAGGCGGCTACAATCCTAAAAGTCAAGCCCTGGATATGGTAATTGAGTAAGGTAAGACAGAAGGATGGGAGAGCCATGGCAAATATTTCCAAACGCTCTTTTCCAGGGGATTAAATCTCCGGAGCTTCAGTTGCCTGGATATATAAAAGGCCATCTGCTCAACAGGCAGCCCTGGCAGTAAAGATGAGCCAGCGAGTCATCATTTTATCATTAGTGCTGTGTGCCTCACTCAATGTGCCTCATTGAATTGGACGCAATCAGGGAAGGAAAGAGGAAGGTGAGGTGTAGAACTGCACAGAACTCTTGTCCTCGAAGCAGAAATGGCAACTGCGATGCCTTCATTTCAAAGCAGATCAGAGCAAGTTTACTGTATTGATGCCCCACCTTTCTTCAGTCACAGAATTCAAGAGCTCATGCTCAAGATTCCCAGAGATTTTCCATAAATCCCTGATGTGCTTAGCATCAGCCTCATAGGCGGACCATGCCATGTTTCTGCCTATAAGCCATATCCTCTAAATGTGTGGGTGATGGTTTTATGTGGCTCACTTCCCCCAGCCACCCCTAAAGGCAAACCTCATAGGCAGAGCATACATTCAATCAGGGCTTTTTTTCAGCTGGAATGCAGTGGAACGGAGTTCTGGAACCTCTTGAAAATGGTCACATGGCTGGTGGCCCCGCCCCCTGATCTCCAGACAGAGAGGAGTTTAGATTGCCCTCCACGCAGCAGCGTGGAGGCTTATCTAAACTCCCCTCTGTCTGGAGATCAGGGGGCGGGGCCACCAGCCATGTGATCATTTTCTCCAAGGGCAACCCACTGAGTCCCACCACCTCTTTTCCCAGAAAAAAAAGCCCTGCATTCAATACACCAAAGGGCTCAGGTTCACCTTCAGTGAAATGATCTTAAGATGGATAGAAAAACTATTAAGCTAGAACTTGGAGAACAGCTATATTGGGCTATATTGCAGCGGGTGGACAATATACGCTGCATGCAAAAGATCCCCTGTTCATAGCAGGTGATGGAAAAGATCTTCCTTTGCTGGAGAACTGCTACAAATTAGAGAAAACTATATATTTCAAGACAGACCAATGGCATAAGGCAGATTCTTATATCTTGCTTACCTACTTCCTGCTATTCTAGATCAAAATACTGCACAAATTAACCACTTGGCCCTGAACTGCTTGTATTTCAGCTTGTCTTCTGGCAAGAATCTATTTGAAACTCCAAGCATTAACTCCTAAAAACTCCTTAAAACATTTTCCTGACAGTGAGCCCCATGGAATAGACATTGGTAGGATTCAGAGTACACCTTCTTACAATTGCTATCTAAGAATTCTTTTAGCTTGCATCTGACGAAAAGAGTTGTGGTTCTCAAAAGCTTATGCTACAATAAAATTGTGCCATAACTCTCCGGAAAATCACACAAAACTCACGGCATGAAGCGTCAACCTAGTACTATTTCCTGTCACGATCCCACTTAATGGTGCGAAGACGTCATAACATAAGTCACACCATTAAACGGGATCATGACGGGAAATCGCCCTAGGAAGACGCTTAGTGCCGTGAGTTTTGCGTGCTTTTCTGGAGGTTGCGGGCATGTGAAAACGGCCTTGATTAGTCCTAAAGGTGCTACTGAACTTTTTACTATTTTGCAACTTGACTAACACCACTAACTCCTTCAGATCTTTAGCTGCACAGAAATTCAAAACTATTATCCCCCCCCAAAGTTAAAAAGCAAAACGTAGTCCCAAAACAGCAGTAGTTATTATAGCCTACATCAAGTCCCCTCCTTCTTCCTCTGTGTAGAAACTCCAGGGAAAGTAAGGCAAACAACCGAATTGAGATGTCTCTCTTCAGTTAAAAAAAATAAGAAGAAATCTGCCTGCTAGATCAGATCATATGTCCACATTGTCCAGCATCCAGTTGTCCAGTATCCTATAATGGTCAAGTAGATATTCTTCAGAAGCAGGGCCTGGAGGCCAACGCCTTCCCAGCTTGTTGGGCAGGGAGAGGATTACATAACTCAAAAGATGAAAGGCATGCTAACAGCTTTTGATCTGAGGATAAAAATTGGATATTGTCATAAAATCCCTGCAACGAGCTCAAATTTCCAGTGCATCATGCGCTGCTCCAAATCTCCTTGTTCGTTTATATTTTAACACTGACAGGAGGAGGGAAAAAAGACATCTTTTTAGCAACAGAATATAGCCAAAAGGTGACATTTAACACATGTTTGATTTGAAAACTGTTTGTAATCCTTGCAAATCAAATGCCACACAGAGAAAGAAAGACAGAATATAGAGTGTTTGCATTGATGTTCAGTATCACCTAAATCATAGCTCAGTCCTATGAGCCGCTGGGAGCGGTACAAAGGAGAATGTGTGGTTTTGGAAAAATGTAAGGCAGCAGGTTGCAGAGTTTCATAGTCATCGCAAACTCTGTAGCATCCTGGGTTTATTCATTCATTCACTGAAGGGAATTTACAGCCCATTTTTCAACATGATGCATTCTTAAAGCGAGATATAAACATAATAAATATAATAAAAACAATACTCTCTAAAACAATAAAACTATTTCAAAGCAATCTCAAGCCCAAGCGAGATCCACAGGGCTGACGTGGCTACAGCGCCAGGCTGGTCGGAGAGCTACCCACCAAGAAAATCAATTTGTCCCATCCAAGATTCCTTTGAAAAACTAGCTTTCAGTCTGTGAGCTGATGGCTTCTATTTAAATAATGTATTCAAAAGATTTCTGCCATGCAGTTCTGAACTTCAAGATGTTCAAGGCAACATAGGATGTAGGTGTGCGTTCGTTTTAGATTCACAGCAATCCTAGGAGGTAGGTTAGGCTGAGAGGTAAAGCCTAGCCCAGTGTCAATGCAGGGAAATGTATCCTAGTTTTCCAGGGCTGTTTCCAGATGGCTTACCTTCTGCCGCTCCATGCCGCAACGTCGCGGCTCATCCTGGGGCGAACGCGAAATATCGTGCGAGTTTTGTGCGATGTTGCGCAAAACTTCCGCGAGAAAATGCGATATTTCGTGTTTTCCCCGGCACGAGCCACAATGTTGCGGCATGGAGCAGCAGAAGGTAAGCCATCTGGAAACGGCCCAGGTCTGAGTATAGTGTTTTAAGTACTACATCACACTGTGTTTTAAGAAAAATTCCAGTTTTAAAAAAATGGCAGCCAAAAGTGATCCTTCCACCTCTGCATGTACAAGATTCTTTCATGTGCATGATTTTTCAAGAGCATTATCATGTTAATGAGATCCTGCGAAATCCTGACGTGAGCTCAGCGGGATGTTTTAAAGGACAGCTTGCAGCACAAATCTACAAACACTTTCCTGAAAGAGTAAACTTGAGAAGATTCTGAGTAGGTCTTTTAATATTGCACTGTCTGAGAAATCATCATGTATTTAGATGGCATTTATTATAAGTAAAAACTACAGCATTCAAACAAAAACCTGTTCTTATTCAACATGTACATTTCTCAGGTGTCTGATACTCAGCAAAAGAGTTCTAGAAGTTTGTGAGCCTTCATCAAATCACTGATTATTCCAGTCACTTCTTGGAAGCCCCACTGGAAATACGGCAGCTATGCCTAGTAATTCTGCGTCCCTGGACTACCACAAGGGTCGGCAGGCAACATCGGTTAAGAAAAGTGAAGGGATCGAAGTTAGAAGGGAATGGAGGAGGTTTAAGAACAGGTGGCCTGGTCAGAGACAAGCCAGAAGGCATCTCAACCACCAAATAGACACATGCAATCCCATACTTCCGAGTTATGGCATTAAACAGCTTGCAAAGGGTGGGAAACAGGAGTTCCTCAACCACCGCAGGATCAGGAGATAGAATCTGAAGACAGGCAGTGGGTCAGAGATGGAGGATCACACTTGTAGACCCCCACGGGAAGGATGGGCTGGGGTCGAAGGCAGATGTGGGTTTGAAAAACCCCATTTGCCCATGAGTTGAGCTCTCTGTGCAGCCTTTGACAATTATTCCTTCTCCCCTTTCATAAACTCGAGCTGTCACTCAGTTTCAGAAATCTTAGTTGGCTTATCTTAGAAACTTGAATCCATTCATTAATTGATTGGCACCATTTGCATGCAATTAAAAGGAAAACAACTTAGAAGGAAAACACAACTTTCTTTGATTAATGAACATTAATGCAGGCAGCATTTTTTAAGAGACTTTCCTTCACACATGAGAGAAGGGTGATACCTGTTTTAAGATGATATCGGAAGAGGCATTCCCTCCTGTGTTTGCAATAGATGGAGGCGGGGCTCATTTTGAGGGGGAACGCACAGGAACACAGTTCCCCAAAGAGGTCACATGTCAGGTGGCCCCACCCACCTGACTCTCAGCCATTTTGGGCCCGTTTTGTTCTGGATTGGTCCCAAAATGGCCAGGATTGGGCCTCTGATGAGTGGTGGATCACTCTCCTGTTAGCAGCGGCCCGATCCTGACCATTTTGGGCCCCTTTTCAGCCATTTTCAGCCCCTTTTTGCCATTTTGGACCCAATTTCGGTCCTGAATGGCCAGGATTGGGTCCAAAACAGCCAGGATATGTGATGTCAGGGGGAGTGGCATATGCAAATCAGGCATGCTAATGACACACTTCCGGTGATGGCAAGGGGCGTGGCATATGCTGATGAGTTGTGCTAATGAGTTATGCTAATGAGTTCCTCCAGCTCTTTTTCTACGAAATGACCCCTGGGTGGAGGGATGCTTAGCTCAGTAGCTTCCATTTACTTTTTTAAAAAAAGTTCCTGCATTAAAAATTGTTGATTCTCGTCTTCCCCTCCAAAAACTGATCAAAAGGTTAATTGACCAAAGAATGCTACCTTATTAAAAAATAAAATGGAAGTGGAAGAGTTTAACATCTTATCTCAGCTGGGATATGCTATGGTAATGAAGCACTGTGTATATTAAAATGCAATACCAGAGGTAATAATCATACCATGTTCTGAATGTTTTTAACCCACCTTGAGCCTTTGTGAGTTTATTTTCAGCACACACACCCCGCCACTGAGAGCACCAAGAGGCATTGCATCAGCCTGACATCAGCAAGCACAAAAATTGGAACTTACTCTAATCAGACTGAAAACAGACAAAGAAATGAAAGAAAATGAAAGAAAGAGAAACAGAATTTTGATCTATTCTGTTTTATCCTCTTTTTCTCTTTTATTTATGTTTAAGGAATTATCTGATCTCTTGCCAAAGCCTAGCTGCACAAAAACGTAGTGCCCATTGCTCAAATTGTGTTCCTACCACACAAAATGAGTCCAGCGGCATGTCAGAATGAACAGCGCTGTAAAATGTAAGTGTTGCTGTTGTTGTTTAATTATATTTTAATTACCATTCCAACCCCTTCTTCCCATCACCCTGCAGCTTTTTTGGGTGCAAAATGCTTCCTCTTTTGGCCCCCTCCTCTCCTGGTTTATTTTGCTCCATAATTAAATCTCACGTTTAGGAGTGGAAGGATCATAAAAGACGTGACAGCTGAGTTGTGGCGTATCCCAGCCCTGGAAGGTTAAACATCTTGGCCAACAGCATGAAATAAAGAACAGCAAAGAGCAAAAATCAATAGTCCTGAGCAGAACTCATTTCCAAATGCGAATGCAGTTTGTGATTAGCAAGTAGCTCAGCAAAAAGCCATTATTTCCAGCCCCTGCCTCTGGGCCTTAAATGTCAACTTGGCGCACGAGAGAGAACAAAAGGGCTCTCGTTGGAGAAAAATGCCAGCCGACCCGGGGTGGCTTTCCCATCCCTACAAGGGTGAGAAACGCTCTGTACCTAGTTGGGATATTTTCCTATTATTATACTTTAAGGCCAGATATGGATGCAGGAGCTGGTCTGGCTGGGACTAAAGAGACTCAGATTGAAATCCAGTTTGGTGTAGTGGTTAAGAGCACGGGACTCTAATCTGGAGAACTGGGTTTGATTCCCCACTCCTCCGCTTGAAGCCAGCTGGGTGACCTTGGGTCAGTCACAGCTTCTCGGAGCTCTCTCAGCCCCACCCACCTCACAGGGTGATTGTTGTTGTGGGGATAATCATGACATACTTTGTAAACTGCTCTGAGTGGGCATTAAGTTGTCCTGAAGGGCAGTATATAAACCAGATGTTGTTGTTTGTTGTTGTTATCCTTACTCCACCACCATCCTTCCTTGACAGCTTTGGGTTAATCGTGTTCTCTCAGGCTGATCTACCTCAAAGGGTTGTTGTGAAGATTAAAATGGGAAAGGGAGGTGCATGCTGCCCTGAGTTTTTGGGGATAAAAGACGTGGCAAAATGTATCAAACTGCTTATGTTAAAAGCTGATTATATAGTAGCTCTGCAAAACATACTAAAAGCAGAAAACTAGCAAATCGTTTTAGGATGCTATACTGACTATTTATGATTATTTAATGGTGTTTTTATATGTAAGCAGCCTTGAGCAGGACTCTAGAGAGGCAGCACTAAAATGTCCTAAATAAATACCAATATTTATTTATTTGGGAGGGAAGGTGGCTTGGAATAGCCTGATCTTGCTAGATGTCGGAAGCTAAACAGGGTCAGTACTTGGATGGGCAAACACCAAGGAAGACTTGACAGAGGAAGGCAATGGCAAACCACCTCTGCTTCTCACTTGCCTTGAGAGCCTCTTGTTGACGTCTCCATAAGTTGATTGCGACTTGATGGCACTTCTGCATTTATTTATTTGAAAGACTTTATATTGTGCCTTTCTGTCGCCTACAACCTGATTTTGTGGACTGGAGATGCTGGGGATTGAACCTGGGACCTTCTGCATGCCAAGCAGACGCTCTGCCATTGAGCCATGACCCCCTACAAAAGTCTTACAATCTCTAGATAATGACATTCAGGACAGTGGGCCAGGGTTGCTCCTGCTACAGTTTCCCCTGTTATTATTGTTGTTATTATTGTTATTTGTTGTGGTTTATTTACAGTCCGCTCTCCCCACAAACGGGCTCAGAGCAGATAACAACAACATTTAGATTTATATTAATATTTCCATTTAAAACCATAAAAATATACAATTCAGTAGTAAAAAAACCCCAACTCTAAGGGGCGGTCCAAAGGCAGCTGAGTTGATGGCTGTTAGAATTTGTACAGGATGGGGGCTGATGGAATTGCCCTCTGTCACTTTTGCCAGTGGTAGGTCTGGCTGTCTCAGTGCTGAGGCAAAGGGCAGGGCTGGATCGAGGGGAGGCAGGGGGGGTAGTCTGCCCCTGGCGCCACCAGGGAGGGGGTGCCGGGAGCAGCTGCCAGGAGCATGTGGGCTGCAGCGCAGGCAGCCTCACAGCCCCCCACGCTGCCTTTCGCCTGCCCTGCAGGACAGGGGGCGGATGGCTTGCCACGCAGGAAAAAGGCAGTAAAAAGGCAACGTGGGGGGGCTGCAAGGCTGCCTGTGCCATTCGCCTGCCCCGCAGGACAGGGGGTGGCCATCATCGATATGACATCATCACGCAGCGCTGGTAGTGTGCGCTGTGCGTGCGCACAAATGGTCAGACTAGTGTTGCCCTGGGTGCTGGCAACCCTAGATCCAGCCCTGGCAAGGGGCAAGCCCTTCCCAAAAGCATCAGCCTCCATTTGGGAATGGAGCAGACAACAGCATCCTGCCGCACAGCCCTTCCACAGACAGCAAGACTGATGGCATTTCCATTAATGGTCAGCAGGTCTGGATGCCGTCCGTATCTAAATGGAAGAACCTTCTGAGACCTCTTGGGCAAGCCACGTCGCACTGTGTGATGGAAGAGAGAGGGCTGGAAAGGCGGCTTCCCTTTGTTTATTCTGAAATCTACAAGCCATTTCATTAGTCGATCATGAATTCTAATATCATGGGGGAAGAGATGAAAAAAATCTAGCTGCTTTCTCCATTCTGTTTTATAAATTTCCAAAAAAGGTTCTCCAAGAGTTGGTATATCTCAGGTCTTGCAAAAATGTTGACAGGTGGGAGGGCGGGGGAGAGCATTCAGAAGGGGAAAAAAACAGGGTTGAAAAAATGCAGACCTCTGCACGTGTACTCTGAAGTGTGAGGACTTGTCTCAAGGTCACATAAGCTTCGTTCTAGAACAAGAATTAGAACGGGGCCATGCTGGCCTGGCATGGTGGTGAGAGTGTCACACTAAGATCGGGGAGATCCAAGGTCTCCAGCTCTGCCATGGAAGCCGGTCACCCTCTTTCAGCCTAGTCTAATTTACAGCATTGTTGCAAGGATAAAATGCAGAAGAGGGGAATGTTGCAAGTTGCTTTGGGTCCCCCTTGGGGAGAAAAGCAGGGTCCAAATGAAATGAACTGCTGTTCAAGATGTTATGCAAGGAAATCCTGAGCAGAAATGCACCCTGCTAAGACAATTGAAGTCAAAGGGCTTAGAAGGGGGTCATTCTTTGTGAAACTTCAGTAAAAATCAAGCACTGAACTGTCCTGCATAGTAAATGCCCACGAAAGCTTCCCACATGCTTCCAAATTTTCAAAAAAGAAACGAGAGAGAGCCATCAGTGCTGTCAGTGGGGGAAAGAGAGGCATCATTATCTTCAATGATGTTTCTTTATAACACAAGATCGAAATAACAGAAAAGTGAGCTCAAAATTTTTTTAAAAAAATGGGCGGGGGAAAAAGGTCCCGCCCAAAAAAGCAGTTTTCGAGCGGCCGTGTGACCGGAGGGACGCGCGAGAAAGGCGGATTGGAAGCAGGAATGTGAACGAAGAGGAAAAAATCACGGATTGGAGGCAAACGGAAGATATCCGATAAACATGCGGGTAATGGGTGAATGTGGATTTGGCCCAAGATGGGACCTCAGAATCAATACTAGCCCTGTCTCTGCCACCACTCACCATGGCCAAAACAGGAGGGGCCTTTGCCCTGTGCAAGGTGGATGGGAGACATTGGAAGCTGGCTGCCCCAGCCCCACTCGGAGCAGATGCAAGTGGTAGCAGAAGCCTGATCTTCTTTTTTCCCTTGGGGGCTGGAGGTAGTCAGGGCCCCACCTAGCAACTGCTGATTTCCCATTGGCTAAAACTTCCCATGGTCTAGGGATTCCATTCCCTCGGTGGGGGCAGGGGATCCCTTGCTTTCACTCTCTACTCTCCATCAACACTCACCCGGCCAGCAAGGGGAAAAGGAATGGAAAAGGGCCTCCTGGGTACGGTCCCGGGTGCAGCACAACCTCACTCCCAGGAGTGATGTCACTGCGCTGCCCCAGGAGCACATGTACACTTTGCAGCATGCTGATTTGAGTGCACTCATGTTCCTGCACCCACCCGATGACGTCACCCGGAAGTGACATCATTGGAAGTGATGTCATCACACGTGCACAGGGCTGCACATGCTGTGTGCGCGAGAGAGAAGCATGCTGGAGACACAAGAAAGGTAGGTGCCAGGTCCCCAGCCTCCCACCGGGACAGTAAGGGGACCAGGCAACCCTACCATGGTCTCAGCCTAACCTGCTTCACAGGCTAGTTGTTGTTGGAAAATGCAGGAGGGGGGGGGGAACAGTGTTCTAAGTTGCTTTGGGTCCCCATTGGCTAGAAGAGTGGGACCTATACAAATGAATGCAAAACAAATGTCTAATAGTTTCTCCTGTCACTTCATGCCAGGACAGCCATCAGGTCCAGACACATTCAGCTCAAGTGGCCGGCCTTTCTCTCTCCGCTGTCATGACAACTGGAGAACGCAGAATTAGCTCACTCTTCACAAGGAAGATTTCCCCCATGGAGCAGCCCGCCCCCTTGAAGTCTTTCCACTGATTGCTTTCCTTTCTTCTGAAAACCGACACATTCCTGGGTGCCTCTGAAGCAGTCGCTCCGAGCATCCCTGATTGAACACCAAGTTCTTGCCAGCGGCTAAGAGAGCTCGCAGCGAGGGCGACAAGCACAGACTCGCACTCGGCTTCTCCCTGCAGCTGAATCCAGAGTAATTTTCTAAACTGGCAGTGTGTTTCAAACTGCCTGGAGATGGCAGCTTCTGTCAATACTTAAATGGGCCCAGCAGAGGGAGGATTGGAAACGAAGGAAGAAAGTAGCCCGATCCACACAGGTTTGTTTTCGAAAGATTTTTTTGAACGCTTCTAAAAGATGGTTAGCAAAGGCCTGCTAAATTGGGGCTTGTTTTCTAAAGTGAATCCCAAGACTGTTATCGCCATGAGAACAACAGAGAAACAATCCAAGATGCCTCCATGGCCACTACGCTCCTTATTTTCACAGACATCTATGAACATCTAGGACAAAACTTCGACTGTTGCCACCCAGTAGCAAAATACTGACTTGATTCCTCTCTCCCTTTAGATCCTCACTCCTTCTGTATCATTTGTCGAACAGCAACTACAGCTTGGGAGTGTATATATCATGCTGAACCACAGTACTGCAAAAACATTGTAAAACATAATGCAGAAAAAATGCAGGAAGACATAATAGAGTTACATATTCCAGAAGTCAACCACCCCTCCATTCTCCTACTGCATATGGAAACTGGTTCTATATATGATGTTGGCATACCAGGTTGCCAACTCTGGGCTGGGATGTTCCAGGAGTTTGGAGGGGAGCAGTGCCTGGGGAGGGAGCTCAACAGGGATGGGATGTCATCGAGTCCCCTGTCCAAAGCAGCCATTTTTTTTTCCAGGGGAACTGATTTCTGCAGTCTGGAGATGAGTTGTAATTCTGGGAGATCTCTAGGACTCATCGGGAGGTTGACAACCCCATGTCTATCCCAGGTATAAAGCAGGAGGGGGTCAATATTTAGAACAAAAGGACAGCAGTTGGGCAAAGTGAAATCTCCACCCCAATGCTTAATTCAGCATAGCCTCTTCCAACTAGGGTTGCTACCCTCCAGGTGGAACACAGAGAAACATTTGACAACATCTGAACAGAAGAAAAGGGTACATTACAGCTCCCCCTAGAGTGAGAAAGGGCTAAACACTTCCAGTGCCATAACGTAGGGCCAAGCTAGAAGTGACGAGTTACACTTGAACAGTAAGTGGATTGAGTGGAGAGCAAGTGGAGGGCAAGTGAACAGGGAGGAATATTCATGAGTCTGTTCACTTGCCAGGCAAGTGTATTTCATCACTTGTAGCTTGGCTCATAGAAGCCTTCTTTTGATAGCAGCTCCTCCAGTGGAAGAGCCACTTAAATTGGAAGAAGACTCCTGAAACTGGAGGAAGGCATTCAACTTTAATGAACAGAATGTTCAGATACAAACTAATATATAATGCCATTTTTATTGACGCACAAGTCGAGTTGAAAAATGCATGCATTTTACAGAAAAAATTCAGTGCACTGAGGGCCAAGCTACAAGTGACGAATGACACTTGAATGGCAAGTAGATTGAGTGGAGGGCAAGTGAACAGGGAGAAATACACTTGCCATTCAAGTGTCATTCGTCACTTGTAGCTTGGCCCTTAGACAGAAAATTATGTGAAAATAAAAAGTCACTGTTTTATCTGGACAAGGGTGAAGCAGAATTGAAAGGGGGATTTGGAGAGGGTGGGGTTGAAACAGCGGAGATGAGAGATGTGAAATTATCCCTGGTGGAAAGTCAACAGAGGACTCTTGCTGTCTTCTCTATGATAGGAACTTCCCATTATGTCCTTCCAAGAAGCAAAGAAAAGACTTCAAACTCTCTGACTAGGTAAATGGGCAGCTTCTTTCTTTGTTAGATGATAATTGTATTGGCTGCAATTATGTGTCTGCTGTTCCTATCTGGCTGGCCGAAGATCTGAATCTGTCTCCGTCTTCCCCACACCTCCCATCTCCCTCACCTCTCTAAATGCTGAATTATTTTACAGTTGATCATCCGCTGGATTCTCCGACCTTTAAAAGCTGAACACTCCATGCCTGTTGAATTTTAATCAATGTATATCTCTCTTTTTTTTCTCCCCTCAAATGGAAATGTCAGACTTCTGGTATGGAATTACTCGGTACCGGATGATGTGACAAAGACTCAAAAGTTCAGTGTCTGAAGTCATTGAAGAGCAGGGTGCAGCTTGCACTAACGGAGGTAATTTGTGGGATGTGAAAATGAGAAGGCACGCAGGAGGGAAAGCATATATTTTTCATTAGCTTTCGTTTAGAAGGTGCTGGGACCTCATGCTTATTTCATCCAGGGACCTCTGGCCTCATTAAAATCTTGTCCAGGTTGGTAATGACTGGCAAGAATCAATTGTGTGGGCCATCAAAGTGCCGGAGGTAACTTAATGTGCTGGAGGAGCAAGGAGCGAATGGCCGAGATGTCCTGAGAGCAGAGACTGTCCTTTGAAAGGACCACCTTGAAACAAGGTTGATCTATGAAGACAGCATGGAAGCCGCCTCTGCTGAGTTTCACCAACCCTCCCTCGTCAATACAGCAAAGGGCTTTTTCATTAGTAGGCAGCATAATTACATCCGCATTATCATTCTTCTCAGTGAAGAACCTGATAGTGCAAGACTCAAAAGAATCTGAAAAGACAGTGCCCAGATGTGTCCACCCTTCTACATGCAAGAGCAAAATGCCATAGCAGTTAGATACTTTAGCTGAGGGCCAAGCTACACATGACGAATGACACTTGAACGGCAAGTGTATTTCTCCCTGTTCACTTGCCCTCCACTCAATCCACTTGCCATTCAAGTGTCATTCATCATGTGTAGCTTGGCCCTGAGACTCCTAGATTCCGGTGATAGGATGAGCCCCATTGAAAAAGGGCCACTTAGTTCATTCAGAATGTGTCATAAACCTTTTGGCAATGGCTGGAACACTAGTGGCATCTCAATGGAAATCTACAATATTTCCACTACGTGCAAGGTAGACCTTAGGACCACATCCTCATGCACCCAATATTGTATCAGAAAAATCCAGGGAAAGGACAAGCAATTTGGATTTTTTAAAAAACATGTTTCAGGTGGTTAACCATATTGGTCTGCATTAGAACAGCAAGATTTGGGCCCTATGACACCTTGAAGTCTAATAAGATTTTCAGGGTATAAGCTTTCGAGAGAGAAAGTTCCTTTCTTCAGATGTGGTTCAGACAAGATTTGAATCTAGGAAATGCATTAAAGACCAACAAAATGTTCAGGGTATACGCTTTTGAGCGTCAAAGCTCCCTTCATCTGATACTGGTATATGAAGAAGGGAGCTTTGGCACTCAAATGTGCTTATGGCCTTAACATTTTGTTGGTCTTAAAGGTGTCACTGGGCTTGAATCTACATTTAGTATCCAGCCCTGGATTTTTGCCAATTTACATTCTATAATAATAAAAATAATAACAACAACATTTGATTTATATACCGCCCTTCAGGACAACTTAATGCCCACTCAGAGCAGTTTACAAAGTATGTCATTATTATCCCCACAACAACAAACACCCTGTGAGGTGGGTGGGGCTGAGAGAGCTCCTAGAAACTGTGACTAGCCCAAGGTCACCCAGCTGGCTTCAGGTGGAGGAGTGGGGAATCAAACCTGGCTCTCCAGATTAGAGTCCCGTGCTCTTAACCACTACACCAAACTGGCTCTATTTATAAAGTATATATTTTTTTGATCTCGCTCTTCCTCCAAGGAGGTCATTGCCTCTTAGATATTCTGTATTGAGCCTGGGATTGGAACTCCAAGGTCCCTTCCAACTCTGGCACTCTATGTCTCTATCAGAACAATCTAAGTAAAGTTATACTCTTTTGAGCCCATTGACTTCAATGGACTTAGTAGGACTCCACCTCTCGTGGCCCAGTCTGGAGGACTCAATGAGCGTGACGACTCCTCTGGAGGAGAGAAGCAGCAAGTAACCAGCCAGGACTCCTGGCTGGAGAAACTGCCAGGCATGGAAGCAAAGTGTTACCTACCTGCGACCACGCCATGGCTCTGGTAGTGTGCTTGTGCATATTCCTAGACCTGATGCTATCAGTAACTGACCTTGGACTGGACTTGACCTGGCTTTTGGATTCTGGACACATCCCAGGTGTTTACCTCGTGCTCTGACTACGGATTGGACTTGGCTTTTGAATCTTGAACTCCCTTTTGACTTCATGTTGGTGCTCAGACTTTGGACTATCAGCTTGGGCAGGCCCAGCCCATGACACCAATATTATAAAGAAGAAAAAGAGAGGTGCTTTTGTAATCCTTCTATTTGCTTACTAAGGAACACTCTCCAATTTCACATTGTTGTGACTCAGCACCTCCTTTGCATATTAAAGGCCACCAGTCCAGTTTCTGATATCTACAGGTAAAAGATCTCAGTAGCAGGTGTTGGGGAAGCCCTTTTTTCTGCCCTGGATCCTGGAGAGCCACAGCCAGGCAGAGTAGACAATACTGATGATGAACCAATAAGCAGGAAAGCCCAAAAGAGAAAGAAAATGAAAAATTTATTCTGGAGATATTTGTGCAATAAATGAGTATATACGCAACCAATGAAAAAGGAATCTGAAGATGGGAGCTCTGACTCTAGAAAGTTTGTGCTATCAAATCATCTCTGACTGATGGTGACTCTATGAATGAAAGACCTCCAAAATGTCCTATCATTAACAGAATTGCTCAGATCTTGAAAACTGGAGGATGTGGCTTCTTTTATTGAGTCCAGCCATCTCGTTTTAGGTGTTCCTCTTTTCCTGCTGCCTTCAATTTCTCCTAGCATTATTGACTTTTCCAGAGAGTCTTGTCTTCTCCTGATGTAACCAAAGTACGATAGCCTCAGTTTTGTCATTTTAGCTTCTAAGGAGTATTCAAGCTTGATTTGATTTAGATTCTAGAACTCAGGGCCAAGCTACACATGACGAATGACACTTGAACGGCAAGTGGATTGAGTGGAGGGCAAGTGAACAGGGAGAAATACACTTGCTGTTCAAGTGTCATTCGTCATGTGTAGCTTGGCCCTCACTTATTTGTCTTTTTGGCCATCCGTGGTATCTGCAGAACTCTCCTCCAGACCACATTTCAAACAAATCAGTTTTATTCCTGTCAGCTTTCCTCATTGTCCAACTTTCACATCCATACATAGTAATGGGGAATACCATAGTTTGGATTATCTTGATTTTGGTCCCCAGAGACACATCCTTATCTTTAAGGATCTTTTCTAGTTCCCCGACAGCTGCTCTTCCAAGTCTCAATCTTTCAGTTTCTTGGTTGCAATCTCCCTTTGTGTTGATGATTGAATCAAGGAATAGAAAATCTTGAGCAATTTCAATTCCCTCATTGTCAACTTTAAAATTGTGCAATTCCTCAGTAGTCACATTATTTTTGTCTTCTTGATGTTCAGCTGTAATCCTGCTTTGGCATTTTCTCCTTTAGTAGTCATTTCAAGTCTTCACTATTGTCTGCCAGTAACATGGTATCATTTGCATATCTCAAACTGTTAATGTTCCTTCCACCAATTTTCACGCCACCTTCTTCTAAACCTAATCCATCTTTCCTTATGGAATGCTCTGCAAAGAGGTTGAACAGGTAGGGAGATAATATGCCTCCTTGTCTGACACCTTTGCCAATAGGAAATTCTGTTTCCCCATATTCTGTCCTGACAGTAGCCTCTTGTCCAGAGTACAGGTTGTGCATCAAAACAATCAGATGTTATAACACCCTCATTTCTTTTAACACTATCCATGGCTTTTCATGATCCACATAGTCAAAAGCTTTGCTGTAATCTATAAAACATAGGTTGATTTTCTTCTGAAATTTTCTGGTATGGGCTGTTTCCAGACGGCGTACCTGCCTCCGGAACGTCACGCCATGTTGTGGGGAAAACGCAAAATGCGTGACGTCGCGCAAAACTCGCGTGAGAAAACGTGATATTTCGCGTTTTCCCCGCAACATGGTGCGACATTCCGGAGGCAGGTAAGCCGTCTGGAAATGGCCATGTTCTGCTAGCCATCTTACATTGGCAATGTGATCTCTAGTGCCTCTTCCTTTCCTGAATCCAACTTGAACATCTGGTATTTCTCACTCCATGTATGGTAAGAGTCTTTGCTGTAGAATCTTGAGCATCACTTTGCTTGCATGTGAAATTACCACAATCGCCCGATAGTTGCTGCATCCCCTTTGACATCCCCCTTTTTTGGAATTGGAATCTAGACTGAGTGTTTCTAGTCTGTGGGCCATTGTTTTGTTTTCCATATTTGTTGACAGATTCTTGTTAAAATTTTGATGGACTCAGTTTCTGTAGCTTGAAATAGTTCTATTGATATTCCATCTACTCCAGGTGCTTTGTTTCTCCAAATTACTTTGAGTGCAGCTTTGACTTCCCTTTCTAAGATTTCTGGTTCTTTGTCAAAAGATTCTTCTTCTAAGTTTACACCCTGAAAGTCATGTTATCTCTAAGGTGATGTTGGACTCAAATACTAATGAGAAAAGGATATCACTAGTGCTGCTGAACATAGAAGGCTTCCTAGCCTAGTAACTATTGATTCATATAGTTCAGTATCGTCTGCTATGACTTACAGTGGCCCTCCTGGGTCTTGGCTAGAGAAAGGGCTTTTCCAGTGCTTGCTACAGAGATCCTTCCCCTGCAGATGCTGGAGGCTGAACCTGGGACCTTCTGCCTCAAAAGCAAGCTGCTACCACTCGGTTGCAATACCATCTAAAGCAGGGCTTTTTTTCTGGGAAAAGAGGTGGTGGAACTCAGTGATAGAACTCAAGACTGCAGCTGGAACAAGGTGGTCAGCTCCTGGAACAAGGAGGGAGTTTTTAAAAGTTTGAATTGCCTTCGATAAAAATGGTCACATGGCTGGTGGCCCCACCCTCTGATCTCCAGACAGAGGGGAGTTTAGATTGCCCTCCATGCTGCCAAGCAGCACAGAGGGCAATCTAAACTTCCCTCTGTCTGGAGATCAGGGGGGCGGGGCCACTGGCCATGTGACCATTTTTAAGAGGTGCTGGAACTCCATTCCACCACGTTCCCACTGAAAAAAAGCTCTGCTCTAAAGTATAAAAATACAAAGCAACTGTATATCAGTGGTTATCTGAGGGCCAAGCTACAAGTGACGAATGACACTTGAACGGCAAGTGGATTGAGTGGAGGGCAAGTGAACAGGGAGAAATACACTTGCTGTTCAAGTGTCATTCGTCACTTGTAGCTTGGCCCTAAGATCTACTTAGTAGACCTCAGTAGACCTGAGATCTACTTAGCTGGATATGTGAGGGGTTGTACCTGGGACCTTCTGTGTGTTTGCTCTCCCTCTGAGCAACAGCCTCTCTGAGACTGGTGTACATACCTCTGGCCATTTCATTATGAAACATTATGGAGCCAGTTTGGTGTAGTGGTTAAGAGAGGCGGGACTCTAATCTGGAGAACCGGGTTTGATTCCCCACTCCTCTGCTTGAAGCCAGCAGGGTGACCTTGGATCAGTCACCGCTCTCTCAGTCCCACCCACCTCACAGGGTGATTGTTGTGGGGATAATAATAACATACTTTGTAAACCGCTCTGAGTGGGTGTTAAGTTGTCCCGAAGGGCAGTGTATGCATTGAATGTTGTTGTTAAGCTGCCACATGCTGAGCCAAACTATTGGTCCATCTGGATGCAGCAACTCTCCAGGGTTTCAGATGGAGAACTCGCCCTGCTGAGACCTTCTATAAGTAAAGCATTGAGATCCTTCCACTGAGATACCAGGAGAGAGTACTCCAGCTGGCGACAATTCTGCAAGCCACGGTTCCTCCCTTCTGGTCTTCCACTGAGCTTCAAAGTGCTACTATTTTTATTTATTTATAAGACATTTTTAGCTACATTTCTACCTCATGGCACTTACAACATGGGGCTTACAACAAACAAAAAAGGACCTACATTTTAAATCCTTATTTAAAACTACCAATAAGTAGAAAAACTAATCAAATGCCACTTTGAATAAAACCATCTTCAGCTTCCTCCTGAAGATCAAAAGTGAAGGGAACAGGCATCTCTCCCTGGGGTGACTTTCATAATTGTGGGGCTGCCACCAAAAAGGCCCCCTCTCATTTACCCACCAGTTGAGCTTCTTTGGTTGATGAGACAGTCAGGGGAACCTCTCCTTATGATCTTAAATCCCGGGCAGAAATATATAGAAGAGGGTCCTTCAAATATCCTAGTGATGCCACATTATCTCTCAGCTCTGGACATCCCATCTCAGCGCCGAATACTTACCTTAGCATGTTTAAACGCCTTTCCATCAATGGTGCTCTCTGGCAAGTACCCCTCCAAAACTGGATATGTCCTTGCGAATTAGGAGTCCTCGACTCATTGTCCCACATTATTCTAGAATGCCCTCTTTTTGGTCTCTTACACAAACAATTTTTAACTGAGTACCTTCAGTATAATAATTCTATTAAAGGAGGAATTTTAGTTTACCTTCTAGAAGATCATAACCCTTGTGTTACTTTAAGTGTTGCAAAATTTCTAGAAGAAGTTTATAAAGTTAAATCCAAGCATGTAGCGACACCTGATTGCTGAATGTTTATTAATTTTATTATTAACTGTTACTAATTGCTTGTTTATGCTTATGCCTATCCCTGTCTCTGATTGTCCCTATCTCTGATTGTAGACTATTATTATTTTTAATGCCAATAAAGGTGATTGATTGATTGATTGATTGATTGATTGATTGATTGATTGATTGATTGATTGATTGATTGATTGATTGATTGATTGATTGATTGATTGATTGATTTAAAGGACAAAACCATCAACATTGAATTGGGCTCAGGAGTGTAATTTCTGTATTATCCAGTGTGATTGCTGTAATATTGGAGTCTCATGTTCTGAGTTGGTGGCCTCCATCTGCATCCTAGACGCAGCATTCTGTATATTACATGTGTGGTGGAGAGTGCCCTCAAGACACAGCTAACTTATGGCAATCCCTAGTGGGGTTTTCACGGCAAGAGACTAACAGAGGTGGTTTGCCATTGCCTGCCTCTGCAGCCCAGGTCTTCGCTGGAGGTCTCCCATCCAATTACTAACCAAGGCCGACCCTGCTTAGCTTCTGAGATCTGACGAGATCAGTTCCCTCCATATAATACAGGAGCCTTCAGCTTAGAAATTGTTGCTTGCTTTGGCAGGAAGCGCACCACGTAATCATTGAATTTCCTTTCCCTAGTATGCAAGGGGAAGCTACTATGTACAACCCAGTTTTGACTTAGACAGTAGGGGGTGTGGAAAATAAAGATGACGATGGCCTTCTGGTGACAGAAGGAGAAAGTTCTTCTCGTAGCTCCTCACATAGCCTGGTTTTGGCTGCTACGAGGCTGTGCCTGTTGTGTTCCATGATTCATTATCTCCTGTAAGTTCAGCATGTCCAGTTCTCCTCTCAGTCACGCTAGAGCAAGCCCATTGACTTCGGTGGGGGAGTGAGGCACTATGATTGAAGGACACGACTGGCACTAAACGTTTTTTTGTAATACCTGCCTCTCTATCGGCCTGCAAAGAATCAAGGAAGAGGCAGCCATCAGGGGCTGCAAATGCTATGCAACTACTCTCCAGCCAATGTGCAAAGTATCTCCAGGATCATAGGCCAACAGCAATTAGAGAGGAATTGACACCTGAGGTTTTAAATGAACTTTCGCTGAAATTGGTCTGCAACCTGGATGCGAAACCACCTATACTGGCTACAGTGAGAGAGACACAGAGCCAAGCTACAAGTGACTTTTTTCATGTGGACAACACTTGATTGTTTTCGCAAATTTTCCTAGGAACTGAAGTCCGAGTGTCCTTCCCCTCTCTGTTAGAATCGCTGCCTGAAGAGCCAGAGAAAGCCTGCTGCAGCAGCAGTTTTTGCAAATCGTTCCTCCATCCACAAGCCTGCTCTCAACGATCTTTGGGGGCAGTACGTCCTGCTCCCAGGGAGCTGCTCTGGAGAAAGCCGCCATGTCAGTGAAGCTCCAGCCACATCGACAGTGGAAGAATCTACTGCTGCTCTAACATTCCCTCATTCCAATTTTTCTCCAGGAGCTCAGGAGCAAGGGAAGGGCAGCTTTCTCCAGAGCAGCTCCCCGGGAGCAGGACACCCAGGGAGAAAGTAGCAGCTGCCCACCCCCAAAGATCATTGAGAGCAGGCTTGTGGATGGAGGAACGATTTGCAAAAGCTGCTGCTGCCGCCGGCTTTCTCTGGCTCTTCAGGCAGCGATTCTAACAGAGAGGGGAAGGACACTTGGACTTCAGTTCTCAGGAAAACTTGCGAAAACGATTTAGTGTTGTCCACGTGAAAAAAGTCACTTGTAGCTTGGCTCTCAGAAAATACATAAAGCATCATTCTACTGAGCCAGACCCTTGGTCTATCAAGGTCCATATTGTCCGCCCTGACTAGCAGTGGCTCTCCAGGGACTCGCACCACCTAGTAGTCTTTCAGACTAGATTCTTTAAACTGGGACGCCTGGGACTGAACCTGGGTCTCTCTGTTGCCTTCTGCTTCTCCTTAACAACAGTCATACTTTGGCTGAAAAGGCTTCAGAGGAACTCAGAAGTAGATTTTGGCCCCATAAAAGAGCCTTGCTGGATCCAATCTGATGGAATATGTGACTCAGCATGCCTTGGAAATTGGAGGGCTCTGCATGTCTCTCTGTGTGTATGTGTAACTCTCTTGCTAAGTAAGCTGCTTCGCTTTGTCTAAGGTGGGAATACCTCCTGACTCCTCCTGTGTCTCTGTGTCTCTTGGGAGATTTCCTCTTCTTGCTTCATGGTCTTCCAAAGGAGAAGGATGTGATTCTTAGAACTCCTGGCGTGAAGGCCTCATCCACAGACCTGCTTGCAGCCTCGCTGCCACAGTCTGGCCATGGTTTATTAATAGGGCAAGTGACTCTTTGGATTAGACTCTTTCTCTTTGCTCCAAGATATTGCTTTGCAGTAGTAGAAAAGTTTATTGTATTCAGCCATAGGCCATTACAAGTCACAAACAACAAACAAAACAGAAACACAAGCTTGAATAAAAATGATGTGACATGGTCAAAGCATTAAAATTTAAAACTAGATACAACCATCAAACCATTTCTGGTTGTCAAATTCATATAGGACAATAAAAGTATACACAGTTAAAACAGTAAAAATAGTAAAAATCCTCAATGTTAATGTTATCCCTTAAGCACAGCATTAGCCCGTTTTTTTTTTTTTTTGCAGCCAGGGCATATAAAGCCATTTTGTAAGATATGTTAGCATCAGAGTCAGCTAATAAAACTGCAATCTTCTCAGGATCTGAGTGGGTACAAAGGTTTGCTTTGTAAGATACTGCTTTGTAAAATATTGCTTTGTAAGATATTGCTGTAAGTGTTATCTTTCTTCAATATGTCTGAGGATTAATTAATCCACATTTGGGTTAAATGCTTCTGACTAAGTTACTCTGCTACCAAAAATGAAATACAACTAATTCCTAATACAACCAAAGGTATCCATGTAGCCCTGCTTCTGGTTTCCCATGGTGGCCAACCAGATGTCCTTCGGAAGCTTACAAGGAAAGCACGGAGACTGGAGCTTTCTTCCGCTGTTGCCCGCTGGCAGCTTATGCTCAGATTTTCATTGCCTTTGCGCATGGAGGTTTTATGCATCCATCGTGGTTAATAATCATCCTAATGTTGGAATCTAGGAGCCTCAGCTTAATGGCAGTTTCTTTTATGAGAGGAATGAAAATGTGAACAATTGTTGGGTATCCCCCAAAAGCTACAGACTCCCGGCTTCCGGCAATCAGAGGTGCATTGCCTCTAGGAATGGAGGCAATCATTTCGCCCTGTCATATCTAACAGCCATTAATGGACTTCTCTTTCATCATTGGTTAGGCATCTCACAATGCAATCCTAAGCAGAGTTACACCCTTCTAAATATTATCTCCCTACCTGTTCAACCTCTATGCAGAGTATATCCTAAGGCAGGGGTCATTTCGTAGAAAAGGAGCTGGATGAACTCATTAGCATATGTCATGCCCCTTGCCAGCACCGGAAGTGTGCCATTGGCATACCTGATTTACATATGCCACACCCTCTGACATCACCTATCCTGGCTGCTTTGGACCCAATCCTGGCCATTCAGGGCCAAAATTGGGCCCAAAATGGCAAAAAGGTGCCCAAAATGGCCAGGATCGGGCCGCTGCTGAGCAGCAGAGTGATCCACCACCCGTCAGAGGCCCGATCTGGGCTGTTTCAGCCCCAATCCAGGCCGAAATGGGCCCAAAATGGCTGAGAGTTGGGTGGGTGGGGCCAGCTGTCATGTGACCTCTTTGGGAAACTGCTGGAACTGCATTCCTGCACATTCCCCCTCAAAATCAGCCCTGTCCTAAGGAAAGCTGGATTAGATCTAGAAGTAGGTGGAGTGAAAATTGGTAGAAGGAACAGTAACAATTGGAGATATGCAGATATGCTTCAGTGGACTCTGCCTGGGATTGCACTGTTACATGACAAACAATGTTTTATGATTGGCTGGCAACCCAGAAATAGGAAACCATGGCTTGAAGTGGATTTATGAGCTGTGAATTGTGGTAACTATAGTTTGATCTGAAGCCAGAGAGGATCAACTATAGTTATTGCTTCACTTCCAGAGACTTCTGCATCTCGAAACAAGAACTGAGCAGATAGAAAATCGAAGCAGTTGTAAATTATGAGTTGGGTCCTACCAATTTTTCTGCTTGATCTCACCAGAGCTTTCTCACTGCAGCGCTTCTCCCATCCCATGAGGTTTTTGTC
Organism: Eublepharis macularius; assembly: GCF_028583425.1. Taxonomy (NCBI): domain Eukaryota; kingdom Metazoa; phylum Chordata; class Lepidosauria; order Squamata; family Eublepharidae; genus Eublepharis; species Eublepharis macularius. The sequence goes on along the minus strand of NC_072803.1, from coordinate 52,596,011 downwards.
TACATGGGTCCCATGAATCCTGGCAAAGCTTTTTCCAGTGGTCAAATGGAGTCCCTCAACACACATTTGCCATCATAAAAGCTGGTATGGGCCAACCCTACAGTTTGCCAGCAGAATGTCTAGAAGTTCAATTCAGGGTTTTGGTTGCAAATATCAGTAAAACAAACCATGATTTGTGGCAATGGCTGAATTAAACAACTGAGCCTTACTACCTGATGACAAACCGCAACCTTGAGAGAGAAGCGGTTTGGAACAGAATGTCACAGGCTCAGTCTCCAGTTAAAGAGCTCAACGGGTGTCAGGAAAGCTTTCCTGGCCTGAGATCCTTGAGAGTGTCTACCAGTAAAAGTAGACACTAGATGGTACTGACGAAGAAGGGACAATGAACTGGATCACTAATATACATTTCATATGTCTGTAATGAAATGGACAGATGTAGGGAAATACGGATATTTGCCCTGTCCTAAATGGCCCAGGATAGCCTGATATCATCTGATTTCAGAAGCTAAGCAGGGTCTGCTCTGGTTAGTACTTGGATGGGAGACCATCAAAGAAGTTCAGGGTTGTGACACAGAGACGGGCAATGCCAAACCACCTCTGAAGTCTCTTGCCTTGAAGACCCTCCAAGGTTGTCATAACTCAGCTGTGATTTGATGACGCTTTCCACCACCATGCAAATAGAGAGCAAAGGAATTATGATTCGGCGGCAGACCGCATGTTTTTTCACACAAGGGTCCCAGTTCAATCAATGGCATTTCCGGTTAAAGGATATCAAATCATAGCAATTAGAAGTGAGGTATATGAAGAAGTGAGCTGTAACTCATGAAGGCTTCTACCCTGCCAGAAGTTTGCTTAGTCGTATAGGTGCGACTGGACTCCTGCACTTTTCTACAGCAATTAGAAAACATCTTTATACGTCTGAGACCCCTTTGGAGACCACATGCATCTAGGTACACCAGTGGCCTGGCTCATTTGTAAGGTAGCTTCAGGTACATTCAACAATTTGCATTCAGATACAGAGCACCACAATTCAAAAATTCATATGATTTGGGTTAACTGGGAAGGGTGAAAGCATATACTATCCATGTAAGGAGGCACTGGCCAGAAGAAAATCTGCCCCCCCCCATAATTTTAAAAGAGCAAGGAACAAAAAAATGTAGCCATCACTACATGCATATCTTGTGATTATTCAAGAATCTTTATCTGAGTCCAGACTGCTGCAGGAGAAACCACCCTGAACAAAGCATGCCAACCAGATAGCCAAATCAAACTTTGTTCTAACCAGATAAGCCAGCAAAAAGGTTATGGGGGGAATAACAAACTGTAGTCAAGATGGGACTTGTGAGCAGCAAAAGGAATGATGTAAATAAAGAATGATGATGATGATGATGATGATGATGACGATGACGACGATGATTTATATACTGCCCTTCAGGACAACTTAATGCCCACTCAGAGTGGTTTACAAAGTATGTTATTATTATGAGCCCACTTGGTTGGGAAGGGCGGACTATAAATCTAAGTAAATAAGTAAATAAATAAATAATAAATTATCCCCACAACCATCACCCTGTGAGGTGGGTGGGGCTGAGAGAGCTCCTAGAAGCTGTGACTGACCCAAGGTTACTCAGCTGGAAGAGTGGGGAATCAAACCCGGTTCTCCAGATTAGAGTCCCACTGCTCTTAATCACCACACCAAACTGGCTTCTTCGTTAAGCTTCAGTTGCTGCACTATTTTTAGGTCTCAGAAACCTGTTTTTAGCTCCTTTGGGGAGCACATGAATTTTCGTTCTTTCTTAAGGGTGACACCAAAAGTTCATTCATTTAGTTTGCCAGGGTTGAAAGAATGTAATTTTTTTTTTTTGCTTTTACGTGTAGATAATTTCTTAGCCTCCTCTCCAAAAAAACTCGTTCAAGGTGACTTACAGCAATTGAGAGTAAATTAACATTACTAAGACAATCCAATAGCAAAATACAAACAGTTGCCAAGAGCAAAAAAAGCATTCATGATGAAAAATAGCATATATTGATAAAAGCGTACCTAAAACAGCAGCAATCAACCATTAAACCTATGTAAAGCAAAATAATATATATATATATATATATATATATATATATATATATATAAAACACAGCATAAAATCCATACAGTGGGGACAACTCTAAGGGACATCATGAGATAAAGCTACAGATAGGGTAGATTAAAAGTAGCATTTTTGGGGAGGCTCATAATATTTCTTGAAAAGCTCACTTACTGAGAATGTTTACCTTGTTCAGAATCACTGTTGCCTCCAACCTGGTCCTGCTTTGGTGCCATTTCTCCCCCTTGCTCAGGGCTTATTTCTCCTTCACTGTAGCATCCCAGTCAATCAGGAATCACATAAAGAACATCATAGAATCCCAATGCTGTGTAACCAATCAGTTTTGGATACATGCTGATGTCGTCCATGTCATTGCCTGATGTGCAGTGTTTCTGAGACCGTCCACATGGGTGTTCTCAGCCAATGAGGAAGGCAAGGGAAAAACAAAGCTCAGGCAATGCTTATGAAACGGTTGAACATTTTGACATTTTTTCTTTCTTTCATGGTAATCACCAAAGGAGCTGCTTTCGGTGCAGACAAATGTGAAAATCGCATACTTTTTGTTTCAGCATCCATTCTTTTGGAGGGAATCTTTCATTCATTTGGCACAACTGATTCTCCCTTTCCATTACTTGAACCCTGTAACTGAACCCTGAATGGAACCCACACAGAGAGCCTGAGAACCTGTATAGCAAATGGAAGAGCTGTCATAGGGCCCCAGCTTCTAGCATTTTATGTAAGCTGCTTCAGTGGCATATCTTGGCCTTTTTAGTGTGCTCAGTTCAGAAAAAGAAAGATGAAAGAAGAAGGGGAGAAAGAAAAGGAGAGGAGAATAGATCAGAAAGGATGCAGCCGCAAAGCAGACCCAACGTCTCCACACCTGGATCACGTTTATTTCTGATACTGAGATGTTTGTGTTCTCTTATTGCAAATATACACGGAGGACCCCGTTTAGAGACACAGTCCTAAGAGACCACTGTATATAAAGTATAAATTTCATATATCAGTGAAAGTGCAAAGTGCAAGAAAATCCCAATCAATATCATAGCTCTTGATCATTGTTCAAAGCTCACTGACCACAATATAACCAATGCCTAATTGGTTATATTTTGCACTTTGCACTTTCACTGATATATTAAATGTATACTTTATATACAGCGGTCTCTTAGGACTGTCTCACTAAACGGGGTCCTCCGTGTATATTTGCTGTGCTGAGACCACTTTCCTCTTGTTGTTTGATATCTTGTGTTCTCTTATTGCCAGCTGCACGCATTCTCGTAATAAGAACGGAAGTGATAGGGATTTGGCAGGTTTCCAGTGTGGAAACGGCTGCTGCCTTCTTCCTCCGTCTTGCTGATGGCAGTAGAGAGGCAGGGAACACATTGCAGGAGTTTAGTCCAGACACGATGGTAGGATGTCTGGCTGGTGCGTTCTTTTTCTCCTTTGGGAGGAGTGCTAGAACTGGATCCTGGCACTGATGCAAGTATGGGAACCAGGAATCAAAGAGCCGAAGCTCAAGGAGGCAGAAAATGGGGTTATAATAATCAAACAGCCTATGCCATGTATATGACTTATAATATTAGTCATGCATCACAATCAACATATACCAATTATCATTCTGGTTTACATGTAAATACAGTTACAAAGTCCAGTCCCAAGACTTATTTATGTATATTTGTCCTTTCTTATTTTGTAGGTTGCCTTTGCAGAACAAACAGAGTTCTTCGGCATGAAGTCTGAAGCAGCCTTTGATTTTGAGGGCACTTTAAGAACATGAATAGGTTAATGAACAAGTGGTTAAATGCCACATAGTGATTTGAGCACCCCACCCTACTAGCAATGATTACACTGGAGACTGAATCCAAAAAAAAGTTTACTGGAAGGAATTGTAAGTCCTTGACATTTTCCTTTTTATTATGAGACATAGGAATGCCTTTGAGTAAATACTTTATTGTTAATTGTAGAGATATTGGCCAGAGGAAGACTTGTCTCGAAACGAGCCAAAAGAGACTGGGCCAGCAAAGCTCGTAGCCTATTGTCAACTTCTTTGAAGTGCCGCCTCCGTTTCACACTTTCGGAGGAAAAGAAATGGCTGCTTCAGACTTCATGCCGAAGAACTCTGTTCTGCAAAGGCAACCTACAAAATAAGAAAGGACAAATATACATAAATAAGTCTTGGGACTGGACTTTGTAACTGTATTTGCATGTAAACCATAATGATACTTGGCATAGGTTGACTGTGATGCATGACTAATATTATAAGTCATATACACGGCATAGGGTGTTTGATTATTATAACCCCATTTTCTGCCTCCTTGAGCTGAGGCTCCTTGCTTCCTGGTTCCTGTTCCTTAGGAGGCTTCCCTCCTTCCCTTGGACTGATGGAAGTATGCCTGGCTGCTGCATTGCCGAAAGCGGTTAGGAGGGAGGGAGTGCTCCGTCGGAGCTGATTTCAGGCATGGTGGAGGTATCTCTGGATGGTGCATTCTTCTGCTTGGAGGGGTTCTCTGTTGGAGCTGGATCCAAGCAGGATGGAAGGATGCCTGGCTGCTGTGCCTTCTCCCTCAAGCCTCACTGAATATTGGCAAAATGTGACTGCTAAAAAAAGCTGACTCATTTCCATCTTCGGGGATTTTAAGGCCAGCGGCCAGGCACAGCTATAGACAATGTGATTTGGAGGCAACTGGTGCTCCGCAAATTTGTAGCATCAAAGTGCAATCTGTTCCACATGTGAGAGAGGAAATCACTCCGCAGAACAGTTAATGCCTTTGTATACTTCCTCTTTAACTAATATAGATGAGGGAAGACGAGTTGCTTACCCAGCACCAGCCTTGGGATTTTCACAGCTGTGTTGTTATATTATGTCCTGCTTAGTCTTAAGTCTGGCTTTGGCCATGCTCATGGAAAAAGAACATGCGTGCAAGTCTTCCTTCAAAGGATTGATTGCAGTCCAGCAATAGTTGCTCCTGCAGTTGTCTTTTAATAAACTGCATGCCAAAGACCATCCAGCATATCTGGAAATCATCCCCATGGGGACAGCAGAATGCAGGGACTTGGCAGTTTCACCGATCTTCATAGAAAAGAAAGTTGCGTCAAGAAGATGAACCTGGAGATTGCTCCCTTGGCATCAAAGTGTGTAAAGTACAGCAAATACAGAATCTGTGCAAGGAGCCAGGGTGATTTGGTGGCCAGAGCGATTTGGTGGCCATGGGAGACATGGGTTCAAATCCTCACTTAGCCATGAAACTTACTGGGTCAAAAATTACACTCGATTTCTTTCCATCTACGCTACCTCACTGGGTTGTTTTGAGGACAAAATGTGGGGTGGCAGGAGACAGCCTTCTGTTCCTTGAAGAAAGGGTGGGATTGGAATATATATGTATAAATGTTGCTAGCTATAAACAAGCAAGATGTGAGTCTAGTAACACCTTAAAGACCAACTAGATTCCCAGGGTATGAGCTTTCGAGAGTCAGAGTTCCTTCTCTGACTCTCAACAGTTCGTACCTGGAAATTTAATTGGTCATTAAGGCGCTACTGGACCTGAATGTTGATCTTCTATTACAAACCAGCACAGCCACCCACCTGAAACTAGGCTCAGAAAGTACAATTCTACAGAAAAATCTGCATAATTCTGATGTGAGCTCTCCATAATGTGTTGGACACCTTATAGGCCTCCTAAACCTCCTGTCAGGCTCTGGCCAGGACATAGCAGGACACGGTGTCAGTGTGCCTGAACTGCGGTCCTTGGCTGTGGACAGGGACTGCCCAGGTCTCCGCTCTGTGGAAGGAGGAGAGGTATACATCACCCTGACTCCCTCTCTACCACTTGTGTGCCTGCTCAACCTGTCAGGGTCCCAGTGGCATCCTCCTTCTTCCAGCATTCCACAGCTTCCACCCTCCTTGCTCACTCTTCCTTCTCTCCATCTTTCTAGCTCTTACTCCTTCCATCCTCCCTCTCTCACTCTCCTAACCTCCTCCTCACTCCTACACAACCCACCCCACCCTGTGGGTGGACTTCCTTTATATCCCTTCACCCATTCCTGGCTCCACCTGCCAGCCATGCCCCCAGCACCCTAGCCATGCCCTTGGCTGTCCTAGGCAGCCACACCTGTGGTTGCTTTGCTGGCTGCCTTGGCTTTCTCTGTTAAAGGCCTCAGGCAGCCCCACCTGTGGCTGCTTTGCTCTCAGCCCCACCTGATTCTGGCTGATTCCTTCTAGCCTGCCTGCAGGCTGGGGCATGGCCCTGTGCTGCCCTTCCTCTACTGCAAGTAAGGCTGATGACCGTCTTGCTGCTGGCTGGCTGGCTGGCTGTCCTTGCTTCTTGGGCTTTCTCCCTCTGGTCTGATCCCCTTCTGGTTGTCCTCACTGTCCCTGCCTGGGTTCCCAGCCTCCTAGTGGAGGGTGGGGCTAGCTGGCTTCTACCTGCCCTATCTAGCCCTCTGAGGCTTGGGTGCTTCTTTACCTCTCTCTGTTGCTGGCAAGTTTGGGACCTGGTCTGTCGGAGTGGCAGAGTAGCTGCCTCCTGGCTGTCCCCCGCCTGTTCCTCTAGGCAAGTCTGGGGGCTGAGCCTCAGACCCCGGACACCTCATGTATACATGCATACCTTCAGGAGGCACCGAAGTACAGTCCTAGTTGTGTGACTGTACCATGTACCCCCTGAAAGGATTAGTAGTTGTGAACCAAAACTCTTTTAATTGTTGCAAAACCAAGCATAATTACTCCTAGCATGCTGGAGTTTGTCACACATCCCCACAATGGCCTTGTGGTTGCATACAGCACCGTGCCGCACACAATCTCTGGCGCTACCTTCCAGGGAGTATGCAAAACATGACACCAACTGCATCAGCTGACCTTTGTCTCTTCTCCCCAATCATCACAACCAAACAGTGGCCAAAATAGACTATCTTGATTAAGCAAGAGTGGCTTCTTAGCAGCTTTAATCATCTGATAATCCAATAACCTTCTCGGCTGAATTGTGCTCCCACCTCCTGGTTGCTGAGAGAACATGTACAATGGCAGAAGGTTGCTGATTATCTCCTGGAAGCTTCGAGAGCAGAGTATCTTGGGAAAATATTCCCCACTTTCTCCTCTCCAGTCCTGAATAGGATCCAGCTGCCCATTTTTATCTGATTTTCTGATAAACCTTTGTCTCTCTTTTGCCCTTCATGGATGCCCTAATAAAAATATAAATATTGAAATACTATTATTTTACCCTGTTAAAATATTAAGAGTGAGAATAGCTAGAGTTATCATCCTTCGAGGTTCAGCTCCTTCCCACAAATCCCTAGAAGTTACATTTCTGATGGGCAGTGGATGCTTCTTATCTCCGGGGGGAAATGCATATGCATGAATGTCAAGGCATCACACAGCACACACCTGCCATTTCACACATTGCGGCTTCTGAGGAATACTTTGATAAGTTGATGGCATTATAAGATAATTTCTTTCTTCAAATATATCTATAATCCAAAGATCAAAGACCACTGCTGCATGCCAAAAAGTGGTCAGCCAGGATTCCATTTCTGTGAAGAGGAGTATATCTTGTACAGGCAGATGGGTGGGTGGGTGGGTGGATGGATGGATGGAAGGAAGGAACCTATGAGCAGGCACAAAAGGATTTAAATTTGAGAGACCATAAACAAAAATTAGCTGCCCTAACCACACCACTCAACCACTGGATTTCAAATTAGGTCAATGCCAGGTTCAGGATTAAACACATTCTCCATGAGCCCCTTAATTCAGTCTGAAGGTGAAGACTAAAAATTCTCCCATGTTGCCACTAACCCCAAACAGGCATGGAACACCACCATGGGGGCGGGGGGGGGGGAGAAACAGTGTGCGGGGGAGAGATTTCCCCGTTTCTGCTGCTCCAAATGTACCAATACTCATGTAGAGGAGCAAAAACAGAGAAATAACTCCCCTTCCTGTGCTGTTTTCACCTGAGAAAATGGCCTCCTCCCTCCCTCTGCAGCCGCATTCCAAGCCCATTTGGTTTCTCCTTTTTTAAAGCCATTGCCCACAGGTACTATGTGGCTGTGGGAACACAAGTTGGCTCCATAGTGAACTCGTAAAAAAGGTAACGTTTAGTTTGGCTCTTACACTGAGAGCCAAGCTACAAGTGACACCTGACACTAGTTGGACACTCGTCAGCTTCCCTCAAGTTTTGATGGGAAATGTAGGCATCCTTGTCTTGCCGCTTGGCTATCCGACTGCTGTCCAATGGACTTTTCAACTGTCACCTGTCCAACATTCCGCCAAGCTGCCTACATTTCCCATCAAAACTTGAGGGAAGCTGACAAGTGTCCAACCTGTGTCATTCATCACTTGTAGTTTGGCTCTGAGTCAAACAAGTGTTCTATCTAGTTCTGTATCATTTGCTAAGGCTAGCAGCAGCTCTCCAGGGTGCAAAGATCTTTTCCCAAGCCTGCTGTGTGTGATTTTTTAACTGAAGATGCAAAGAACTGAACTTTGGACATTCTGCAGCACCTAAAACAAGCACTTCTACCACAGAGCAAGGAATATTTCTTATTCCTTCTGGCAGGGCCCGAGCCAATAATCCAAGAATCAAATCTGCAATCTTTGTGACTCTCATGTTGTTTGTTCAAAGCATAATCCTCTTAATTGTGTTTGATTGATTTTTTTTTTTAGCAAGTTGTTTTAGAATGCAGAATTTTACAACTGGATAAAGGGAAAGGCAGGCCGAGATGGCTGAGCAAATGATTCTTGACTGGAAATATAGGTTTAGGGAGATGCTAATGAAAAACAAAATGAAATGCCAAGCGTTTAGATGTTGTGACCCTGTGGTGAAAACCTAGGAGATGGGTGAGGTTGTTCTGACTCGGAGACATATTGTTACGGGAAGAGGCTGGAACGCTTGCTGACATGCAATTTTGCAGAATGTTAGAGATAATAATACGCAGTTGAGAAAATTGGGAAAGCTCTTTTGAGATCAACAGAACTGTATTCCTAATTGGTAATGTTTTCAGAGTCAAACACGGAAGATGGAAAGGGGCTCCTTTAGGGTTGACAACTCCAGATTAGGAAATGTCGGGAGATTTGGGAGTGGAACCTCACAAGGATGGTGTTTGGGGAAGGGAGGGGTGCAATGGGTATACTGCCATAGAGTCCACCCTCTAAAGCAGCCATTTTCTCCAGGGGAAATGATCTCTGCTGCTCCAGAGTTCTCCAGGCCCCAGTGAGACGTTGGTAACCCTAGAGTCCTTGGATGCCAAAAGGAGGCAGACATTCAAGCTGCTGCAGCCCCAAAGCAGTTTGTAATGCTAGAGAAGAGTATTTCATCAACATACAAAGTCATTCAACAAGTTTCCTGAGCGGGCGACAACAGAAAGCCTAAATAGCAATTCCCAATCAGGATTTTTTTCTCAGAAAATTAACCTCCGTGTTGGCTGCATACTAGGTTCTACTTTCAATCAACAGCAGATCCAGTTAAAGGATTTCAAGTAGCCACTCTGGAAAAGATCTCCACAATGGACCCTGGCAAATCAAGCCACTTGTGGCAGAAAGTAATGCGCCTTATTTAGTGATATGAGAGATGTCAGGGGGCTCCAGCCATCCAAGTCATCCAGAAATCACACCCTGTGACCTTGTTCACAAAAGAGAATTCTGGTTGCAATTAATACCGGCTGGTTGCAATTACTCAGTGAGGAGGCAAACATCACTTGATTTTCTATGTAGGGCCCTGAATTGAATTTCCGATATCGGAAAATGGCTTGGTGCGGTTGGGAACCCTTCCTCCCCCTGCGGCGGCATTCCAAGCCCAAATGGTCTCTCCTTTGTTTTTAAAGAGCCATTCCCTGCAGCTGTTATGTGGCTACCATGGGGAACCTGAGCTGGGTTCAGGGAACCTAGGCACAACTCTTTAAAAAAACCCAGTGGTGGAGAAGGCTGAAAACAGCCTTCCCACTCTGCACGAGAAGAGGGAGAGGAGGCCATGGCCATGGAGAAGACAAGGTAAATGGGGGGCTGGGGCTGGGGGGGCGCTGGAGTGGGTGGGGCTGGGGGCTGGGACTGGTGGGATTTGGGCGTTTAAGGGCCCTGCTGCTTGCAAGTGACAGGTCCCTTTAAACTATCAGCTGGCAGGCAGCAAGAAGGAGATCCCCCCTGCCAGCTGATAGTTTAAAGGGACCTGCCACTTGCAAGTGGCAGGGAAAGTTTAAATGGCCATTTCCCTGGGGAAATCGCCATTTAAACTGCCCTTTAATATGAACCAAATGAACCAGTAGACCAGTTCATGAAAGTTCGTGGAAATGAGCTTCCACAACCCACTGGTTCGCGAACCACAAACCAGGCTGGTTCGTGGGGTTTTTTTGGTTCGTATTCAGGTTCAAGCCCATCTCTAATAGGGACTGACCTGTGCATCCAATGTAGAGAGTAAAAGGGCATTGCTGACACTTGATAACATATATAACACTCTGAAAATCTTGTTGGTCTCTAAGGTACCACTAGACTCAGATCCTGCTATTCTACTGCAGACCAGCTCGGCTACCTGAAATTTTTCCTTCCTTAATGGCAATCGGGAAACAGTCCACTGAATTTGTCTGTTCACAATGGCTGCCTGAATGGTTTGGGACGAGGGAGCGCAAAATAACCCTGAATTCCAGCTTTTATCACTCTGAGAAAGAGAAGTTATGATTTCAGGATGGTGGTCCCTCTGATTCTTTTTCCAAAGAATAGTGGGTGGGTTGGCCACTGGCTGGTTCTCCAGGCCTCCTGTCACCTCTCTTTGTTAAGAGTTGTGAGACTTCACGTTGGAGTTCCTGAAGAACCTGTTGCAAGCTATCCATCCCCTGTGAGTTATTACCACTGAAGGTCTCTTTTGTCACCCTTACTTGACAGGAGTTTTCTTCTGATTTATTACCTGAGGAAATGTGTTCAGGTGTGGGTTTCTTTATTGCACCCCCTGCAACCATTTCAAACCTTTTGTTTAGTTTCTCACCACGTCCCCGCCCCCCCTTTGTTTATTTCCGTTCTGCCTTTGCATTTCTGCCCTTCACCTTCGCAGCTTCCCTGCAGACTGACTGGGTTGGCCACTCACATTATCTCAAACACATTCACAAAGAGAGGCTGACTGAAAATGTCACCTGATGGCATTTCACTGACCGCACTCTTGCAGAGGACACACGAAGAAAACATAAGAAGGAGCTGCTCGGCCACTGGTCCGCAGAGGGATAAGCTGAGAGCCGGCATAGCACAGGGACAAAGAGCCAAACTAGACATGACGTGTTGGCGGAAGAGTTCCTGACCCTTACATTAAAAGTCATGACAAAGCTGCTGGACCTGACTTGCTGTCACACATATGAATGATGGAACTTACCTCAAACGTGCTCCATCACTGTGTTTGGCTGTGGAGCACTGCATGGGGGAAGGAGGACTTCCCTACCACATCATTTTCACCAGTGGATACAGTCATAGTGCATAAAAAGGGGCAAAAGGGCCACACCGCAGCCAATTCCAGTGGCAAAACTGGTGAGGTAGGCAAGCCAGAAGCCTCTCTTCCCCCCTTTGCAGTGTTCCAGAGCTGAATGGAGCAATGCAGCACTTTCGTGGTAAGTTCCCCAGTTCCTCCTTATGACAGCAAGTTGGGTTGGGCACCCGTATTCCAACTCCTGTCACACATAACATCTCTAAGAGACTGAAATTCCCTCAAGTTATGGGCAAATAACTTGTGGAATTCACTGCCACAAGGAGTACTGATGGCTGTGAGTTTAGCTGTTTTTGTTTTTTTGTTTGTTTTTTTTAAACAGGATTAGATTTTACATAGGACAGATCCATCAAGGGTTCCTAGTCACTAGCAACAAAACCCGTTGTGGGAAAAAATGCAACGGGCTCTAGAAAGGGGAGAGCGGGCAGGCAGGCAGGCATTCCCTCCTCCTCCATCACTGATCCTGGCCAGATGAAGGCAGAGGGGGTGGGCATGGCCACCTTCTCTGCATTTGATCCTGCTGCCTGCTCTGCGCCTGATTCCAGTAGGTTGAACAGGGGGTAGGCATTGCCTCTTGCTCCATGCCTGATCCAGACCAGTGAAGGGGGGGGCATTGCCACTGCTCCACTCCAGATCCCTGCTGGGTAAAGTTGGGGGTTGGCATTACCTCCTGCTCTGTGACTGATCCAGGCCGGATGAAGGGGGTGGGCATTGCCACCTGCTCTGCCTCTGATACTAGCTGGGTGAATGTGGAAGGTAAGCATTGCCACCTGCTCCATGCCTGATCTCACCTGGGTGACGGTGGGATGCTGGCATTGTCATCTTCTCCAATCCTGATCTTGGTCAGGTGAAGGGGGGAGCAGGCATTGCCACCTGCTTTGCTCCTGATCCAAGCTGGGTGGGGGGGGGGGTATTGGCTTTTGCTCCACCCCTGATCCCACCTGAGTGATGGTGGGGTGCTGGCACTGTCACCTGCTCCATTCCTGATCTCGGCCGGGTGAAGGGGGGAGAGGGCATTGGCACCTGCTCCACTTCTGATCCGAACTGGTTGAAGAGGGGATGGGCATTTCCAACTACTTCACTCCTGATCCCAGCTGGGTGAAGGCAGGGGTGAGCGAGCACTGTCTCCTGCTCCACTCACGATCCCAGCTGTGTGAAGGTGGGGGATGGGCAAGGCCACTTGCTTCGCTTCTGATCCCAGCTGGGTGAAGGAGGAGGGCGGGCATTGCCACCTGCTTTGATCCTGATCCCAGCTGGGTGACGGCAGAGGGTGGGCATTGCCACCTGCTCGGCTCCTGATCCCAGCTGGGTGAAGGCAGGGGATAGGCATTGCCACCTGCTCTATGCCTGATTTCGGCCTGGGCATCCCGCCCCGGCTCACTCTCTGAAAGTCTAGCTGCCTCATCTGGGTTTCCCTCCTCAGCAGCGCTCTCTGGTGGTGCACCAGGGTAGGAAGTGAGTTGTCTTGACTACACTTAGCCTTTTATATAGTAAGATAATGGCTCAATGGAACCTTCATTTTCAGACATAGTTATTTCTGAATAGAAGTTCCTAGAAGAGGTAACACCAGGAAGACTGTGGCCTTTGTGGCCTGCCTGGGGCCACTGTGGGAAACAGAAGGCTAAAACAGATGGATCTTTGGTCTGACCCAGCAGGGCTTTCCCAAACATTCATTAGTTGACGTTACAGCTAAACTGTACGCAAAGTAGTACATCAGTGATCAGATCGCCTGATATTTTTATCCCTACTAATTAATCATAAAACAACTGCAACTCAAGACTTTTATATAGCACTTTCAGTATTCAGAGTAATCCTGTGTAGAATATTTTTCCATTATCCTTTCACTGCTTCTGTATTGTAGGCAAACTTTATTATACCCATTTGACAGATGGTGTCAAGGAGTAACTAAGAGCTAAACTGTACAAGACGAATTACATGAGGACGCTTAAGTGAAAGGAGATGCAAAGTTAGCCGGGAAGCATAGTTTGAATTTCACCTCTCTCTACAGAGATAGCAAAGATCACTCCTCAGAGAGTTTGTTAATTTCACCTCTCTACAGAGCTAAAAAAGATAGCTCAGAGGGCTTGTTAATTTCCTCTTTGCCTCCCTGAAGGCTTTGTCAATTATTAACAAACCCTCTGAGGAGCAATCTTTGCAGGCTCTGTAGAGAGAGGTGAAATTCAAACTATGCTTCCCGGCTAACATTGCATCACCCTTCTCTTGAGTGTCCTTGCATAATTCATCTTGTGTAGTTTAGCTCTAAGATCACCCAATTCATGGCAGAGGCAAGGTCTGAACCCGAGTCCTCCTGAATCCTATAGATTTCTCTTAGCCGCTGTGCTATGCCACTCGCCATCTTCTATTCCCTTTTTTCCCCCTGTTCTCTCCTTCCCACTGAATGACAAACTAGATCAGGCATCTGAAATGCTAATAGGTGTTTTGAACAAGATTTCAATTTAATGTTTGCCTGAAAGAGATGCTTGATTTGGGAGGACAACAATGGGATGAACTCATTTTCTTTCAAGTATAGTCTGCTAAATGGCTTCCTGGGAGCGCGCAAACAAACAAACGAAAAAGACCTTTGTTGAAAGGCTGGCTTTGAGCAGCTAGCGAATGAGGCTTGCCTGCGAAATGTACGCAGGCTTATTATGCTTTGACAGTGGTGTTTTGTAGTTTGGTTTAAAGCAGCGGTTCTCAAAGGGTGGGTCACGACCCAAAAGTGGGTCATGGCTCTCAGAGTTGGGTCATGAGTTTTGAACCCGTGATGTTGGAGAAGAGGCTACGGGCAGGATTCCTCGTTGGGGAGGAACAAGCAGAGGACAGCAGCCCAGATTCCCTCCTCATCTCCTCCTTCAATCTGCTCCTCCGTGAAATCTCCACTGTCCAGCCACCAGCAGTGCGAGAGAATGCACCCCACATCGGCCCCCCAGATCTACACAGCCAGCAGCCTGCAACACAGTGCTGGTGCATCCCATAAGGTACAGGAAGTTTGGAAGTGAGCCAGCCTGAGAATCACTGGTTTTGTGGGCTGTATTCCGGGTGTTTTCTAGTGAATTCTTGGAGCATGTCATGCAGGGGTGGACTGCTAGGAAAAAATGGTCCAGGAAATGGGTCTCACCCCAGCCCACTGTCCCAAGCCCTGCACTCCCAAAGAGGGAGGATGAAATAGCCTGCCCCACCAGGCTCACACAGTTTGGCGGAGCTGTGCAACTCTGTTCCTTCCTGGCATGGGATGAGGGCTGCCAGCTTGCAGCAACATTGACTGTAGGGTTGCCAACTCCACGTTGGGAAATTCCTGGAGATCTGAGGGTAGAGCTTTGGGAAGAGCAGGATTTAGGGGTGGGAGGGACCTCATCTGTGTATAATGCCAGAGAGACCACTCTCTAAAGCAGCCGTTTCCTCCAGGGAAACTGATTACTGTAGCCTGGACATCGGTCATAATTCGAGGTGATAACCAGGGCCCTGGAGGTTAGCAAGCATAGATGGCTGCTGTCCACATCTTATGGAGCCAAGACTGTCTTTTGCCAGGGGGCAAGTTGGCCATGTGAAGGGAACAGCCTCCCCCCCCCCCCAGGCCATCAACCCACCAGGACTTTTCCCAGTGGCCTTAATGGCCATTCGGCCACTGGAGTCACGGGCAAGTTAGAAAGAGAATGCACCAGACCAGTTGTGGAGAATGGTTGTAGAGAAAGAAGGGCTAGTTGAACAAGGCACTTGAAAACCAACAAGCCGGACTCAGGCAGATAATCTACAGAGCCAAGATGAAGCTAGTTGCTTGACCACAGTCAGCAGCTGTTTCTTGCTCATTCTCACTTGGGCGGTGTTCAATGCCTCCCCCATGCCATGCCTTTTCAACGCCCCCGTGCAATGTGCACACAAGCCAAACGCAGCATCCCAGTGTCCCCACCACCACTCTGCCCCCTCCCCTCTCTGTCATTCCTTGACATAATGGAATCAAATTAAACCCCCATTTACCAGCTTTATGGCCTATTATTTATAATACTTCAGCTCCAAAGTGCTGTTTTATAGAGTGCTTAAGCTGCCATCGTCTGGATAGACTTTGCCATAAACGTCTCGGAGTACGCAGAACATAATGTCCCAATGTCGCAAAGGAAAAGGCAAAAGATTACTCTCAATTATTTCATAGAGTCTGTTTTATTGTCTTATTGTAATAAACTGTCATCCCCTACAACACTTTAAAATCAATAGTTTGCATTAAAAGTAATGAAAAGTAGTTATTAATCCCACTTAGTGCTTCCTCTCTTATGCTCCCCAAGTCGGCCTTGGAGGCTAAGAAGGGGGGTAATTATTCATTTCCGATCAATAGGAACATTTCCAAAATGGTCCTGTGTGTATCACCATTATCACTGCCGCGTGAGTTAATGATGGGAGAGAAATAGGTCTTGCAACTCTGGCACGACAGGTTGGGATTTTTTTTTCCTGTGGAAGCGCCTCATAGGGTAGTCAGGTTCATGCGTGCAGGAAAAATAAATATGTATTTTAAATAAAAATGCACCCAAAAAAAAGGCCCAGAAGAAGAACCCCAGAATATTTCCCCAACACAAGAGGATAAAAAAGGCCTTGTGTTGTTATCTATGACATAGCAACATGCCAAGAAGTCTTCTGCTAGAGCAAAAGGCCTGGCATCTCTAACCTGGAGGACAGAAGGCAAGAGGGCCTGAGTAAAGGCAAATCGGAAATTCTGTCCAGTTGCTTCCCAATTCTAGGAGAGATAAGTAGTCCAGATGAGAAAACACAGGTCATGCAGACCAGCTCAACCACTTCTCTGCATCCGGGCTCTGCTGATTTGACATTCCTTCTCTCCACAAGCTGAATACATCATAGCCCACCATGTGTGAAACTTACTCCTTCCTCCGTCATGCAAAGCCTGGGTTCATAAAATTTGCTTCTGCTCCTCCTTACTCCTTTATAAATGAATGCCACAGAAGACTGGAGAAAAACAGTATTTTAGTTAACAGAGTGCTCACAGAGCGAGAATCTTAGAACA
Organism: Eublepharis macularius; assembly: GCF_028583425.1. Taxonomy (NCBI): domain Eukaryota; kingdom Metazoa; phylum Chordata; class Lepidosauria; order Squamata; family Eublepharidae; genus Eublepharis; species Eublepharis macularius. Next base: position 52,579,479 of record NC_072803.1, on the reverse strand, counting down.
GCTCCCTTCAAAATGGCTGATGCCCTAGGCTTCACTTCTCTCCTGGTGTTCTCCAGATCTAATGCCCTCCATGTCCCAACTCCTTAAATACTTTGGTTCCTCACATCTGCTGAAAGCATTGCTGCATTTGCTATGATGCTAGGTGCTGAACATAGCAGAATCTTCTACATAATACCTGCATAGGGAAACCAGGATTGTAGCCTTAGGAAAGGCAGTCAACAAGCCAGTATTTTCCCCATCCTGCCCAAGTGAGCCTGATCTCATCCGATCTCAGAAGCTAAGCAGGGTTGGCCTTGGTTAGTCATTGGATGGGAGACCTCCAGTGAAGACCAAGGTAGCAGAGGCAGGCAATGGCAAACCACCTCTGTTTGTCTGTCTCTTGCCATGAAAAACCCGCTAGGAGTCGCCATAAGTCAGCTATAACTTGAAAACACTCTCCACCCCCACATCAATGAAATCAGATAATCATTGCTGGAGATTTGACAAGCCAGTAAAAACCAGGTTGGGGACCTACGAAAGTGAAAGCTGGCATGGCATAATAGGAGGGTTACCAGCTCCAGGTTAGGAAATTCCTGGAGATTCTGGGGGTGGAGTCTGGAAACTGTGAGGTTTGGGGAAAGGAGGGACCTCAGCAGGGTATAATGCAATAGAGTCCACCCTCTAAAACAGCCATTTTCTCCAGGAGAACCGATCTCTACGGCATGGAGATCAGTTGTAATTCCAGGAGGTCTCCAGCCACCTCCTGAAGGCTGATAACCTTACATAGTAGTTAGAGTGCTGGATTAGGACCTAGAACAACCGGGTTGAAATACCTACTTTACCATGGAAGCACACCTGGTAATCCTAGGCTCATCAAAATCAGATTAACCTACCTCACAAGGTTGTTCTGTGGATAAGATGGAGGAGGGGGAAATGATGCGATCAGATGCTGAGTTTAAATTAGGAAGAAAAGTGGGATAAAGATTAAAAAAATATTAATAGGCATAAAGGCAGCATGTAAGTATTCAATATTCAGTTTGGTGTAGTGGTTAAGAGCGGCAGGACTCTAATCTGGAGTACCAGGTTTAATTCCCCACTCCTCCACTTGAAGCCAGCTGTTTGCCCTTTGGTCAGTCACAGCCCTCTCAGAGCTCTCTCAGCCCCACCTACCTCACAGGGTGTCTGTTGAGGGAATAATACTGGCACTGACTTGTTAACTGCTCTGATTGTGGCACTAATCTGTCCTGAAGAGCAGTATATAACCACAAGGTTGTTGTTATTAAATAAAATGCAGTTCTGAAAGGCTTCACCCATAACCCACCAGCTTCCACCGCGGCTTTCCACACTGTTTCTTGGCTCTATCCTTAAGTTGCCAGATTCTGATAGGCTTCACCATGTTTTCAATGAGCCTGTCTTTCTCTCTCTCCACCTTGTTTTAAACAACCAGGGAGGAGGCAGTTTAATTGGGGAAACAGCACAGTGAATGGGAGAGATTCTCTTATTCTCCAGTGGCGGGACATTGATCCATATCCCAACAACAACAACTGCCACTTTCCCCCCCAGATGAATAATACAGAACTCCAGAAGGCTGTGGTTGTTCGGCTCTTTGGATTTTCTGGTTATAAAGCACGACCAGACAAGTGCTCCATTTTCGGCCCAGATATCTGTGGCAACCAGATCACTTGCAAAGCAACACGACTTTTCCTTCTTTCTTTAAAGTTATTTTAATCAAATTTCTGAAGTTTTATCGGTGCCCAGCTGGTTGGATGGATTTACTCCGTCTTTGATACAATGTCACTGTAATGAAAAAGAACTCGGCAGCACATTAATTCTGAGCCATGATAAACATCAATGAATTTGTGCGCCTGCAGAACGGGCAGAGGTGCTGCAATAATACTGCGGGGGGGGGGGACTTGCTGTATAGCAGGTTCCACGGGGGAGTGTAATACAACTTCATAACAACAAGACATGGAGCAAAATAATTGTTAAGTAGGATTAAAGATCAAGGGAGGGTTTGTTTTAATAAACTCCACTGTCGTCTTGTTTGCTGGAAATGTTTGGGGTTAAAAACGTGCAGTGGGAGCTGTGATCATGAAAAATGAATGTCACTCAAATTCTAACGTGGATTTCAAAGTTGTTTTTTTAAAAAAAAAATATGTTTGAATATGAAACGTGCTACAGTATCATGGCAAATGGAACCAGGAGGTCCCCAATTTACAGGTCGATACTGCCATGGTCTCACAAGGTGATAACACTGCCAACCTCCAGGTGAGGACTGGAGTTCTCCCAGAATTACAACTGATCTCCTGCCTGCAGGTATCAGTTCCCCTGGAGAAAATGCAGCTTTGGAGCATGGCTCTAAAGCATTGTATCTCTGCTGAGCTCCTCTTCTTCCCTAAAATCTACTTTCTCCAGAATCTACCCCCAAATCTCCAGGAATTTCCCAGTGTGGAGTTGGCAATCCTACAAGGTGACTTTTGAAAATTCCTCCCCCCTCCATTCTGTGCAAGGTTCCCTTTGTAGGCTGGTCAGAAACTTTAGCTCAAACATACCTGGTCAATGCTTAAGGAACTTCACTGATGATGTTCTACCTGGTTCTGGCCTTTAAAGACTGAGACCAGAATATCTAAAAGAGTAGTTGCTTTCATATGAAGCTGCTGGTGTGTGCAATCTGTTTCTGTATCTCTGCTCTGAGTGCCCCTGCCTTCCGGGTAGCTATAAGGGCAGGGTCGTCTCTGTTGTGGCAAATCAATTTAGAATGCCCATCCTATAACCCTGTGCCTTTTTTCAAACCCACTAACTTGTAAGCATCAGGCCAAAATTTTGCTATTCTTCTAAACGTATATAAACTGCAATTTGTTGAGAGTCTTCACTCTTTTTTTTCTTTTCAGTGGATTATGTTTAGTTTATGCTGCCTTTGGTTGTGCCAGTCTGTTCTTTCTATGCTGTTTCTGCTCTTTATGCAGTTTTTATCCATCTATTCTATCACATTTTTATCCCACCCATCCTCCAGTGAGATCAGGGTGGCATACATGAGATTGGATGCAATGGAAGCTTTTCATGTGCGCAACAGCCTTTGCAACAGTGGAGGCGTGAAAATTATTCCTTGCTGTCTGCTTGCCCTAAGTAAAAGTGATTATATCTTGGCTATCTTTTGGTGTGCACAAGACACTGCACAAAGTATTTCTTCTGATACAATTTCAAAACTAAATTAAATGAAATCATGCAAACCACTGCTACACGTTCTATTGCTCCAGATGCATGTTATGTCATAAAAATATATATTAAAGTGCTGTGTGTCCCTGCGACCGTTGCACTATTGCTAGCACAAGTGGAAATGCGCTAAGTTCATTTTCCTTCCTGCTTATGCGCTGCTGGACCCAACTCATGCTTCTTCTCTCCTCCGCTTCATCCTCGCAACAACTGCATCCCCCAGTATCTTCCAGTGTGCCAGTTATGAGATATGTGGCAATAGTTAGATGGCATGTTTTTCCTTTGGTAGGTTCATTCCTCTAGATGTGTGGAGAGTGCCTTCATTTCCTGCCTTGAAGGTGTGTAGGACAGTTTTATTCCAGAGAACAAACTGTTTACAGCAATGTTGATCCAAAAGTAAAAGCTGCAAACCCAAGAATGCAATCCATGTTATACCTTTTATTAGGACCAACACGACACATAGCAGTGTGCAAGTTTCCGAGTTCCCCAGAACTCTTCATCAGGCCAGATGTTACGAAATGCAGAAGAAGAAGAAAGCAGATTTTCAGATCAGATTCATAACTTTAAGATTTTGTCATACCAGTATATAGTGGATCTTCTGGCAGGCAAAGAAGAATCAGGCTATTGCAGGCCAAGGGCCATAAAAGCAAGAGTTAATAAATCGATTACACCCCATAGCAACAAGTCCATCTAATATGTCTAATTTCTCTCTTTATTCATATTTATTTATATATCTATTCCAAGCTGCATTCACTGCAGGGCAAACAGTTCTGGAAGATTTGGTGGCATTTTTAACTGTGTCTTTGTATTATTTTTTAACTGTGAATTGACATGTTATTTTTGATCTTGTTGCTGGAACAACCCTGAGATTATTTTTCCAGTCACCTCTGAGCACAAGTGTGAATATATCTGAGTCTTGTGAATAACTGGCGAAACTTTCACAATAAAAAGCTGATCAGTGGTTGGAACATTTGCTTTTGGGAAGCTTGCCAACTCCATGCCGAAAACATTACAAAGTCCAGCCTTGCTCCGCTATGTAAACACTCTCCTAAGTTTCACCATCCTCACACTACCCCACTGCCTGCCCAAAGCTCTACGCTACATCTGTGGCTGTGTCAAGGAACAGAACTGATCTCATTCCCAGAAGTGTTCGGCACCCACCGTGCATGGCAGAAACGAGGTCACTTTAATTTGGGTGCGTAAATATGGATTTCAACAGCCTGCCTTTCAGGCAACCTGCTGGTCTGACTTTTTCGGGTAGAGCCAGGAATAGAACGCAGATCAATAGACTTTTTGTCTTATCCTCGAGATTCAGGGACCAGGCAGCAGCTAAGTGGGACAGATCAAGCCATCAAAAGAGGGGCGAAACTGGGTGAGACAAAAGAGAAATGCTCTTCAAGCTGTGCTCTTTACATGCTTTCCACTCGACGCTCCTCCAACAAACCCAGCAACATGTCGAGCGAAGAGGGCTGGAAGGACTGTGAACAGCGTGAGAAAAACAAGGGCCATTCTCAGAGGAAAAACACCGGCCTCAGGTCCAGCTCCCCTGCTGCCTCCCGTTAGACATTCAGCTTCTACCCTAAAGCTGGCGATCAAAGAGTAGCCCAAATTTTCCGGACTTCTGTGTGTCACAGCCTGCTCCAACAGTGCATCTTCAGGGGCACCCAGCTGCTCCCTGGAGCAGAAAGACTGAGGGTGAAATTGCACATTCTGTGATCATGTTTAAAAGACTGTTTCAGTTATTGGGGGGATGGAGCTTTTAAAATCAGCCTAATAGTTATTTCAGGAAGCAAAACCGTAGGGGGCAGGTTAACCCTACCCCTGGCAGGATCTCCACCTTGATATCGTACCCCTGGTGATAGCAATCTGTAAAAGAAAGAAACGTCTTTCAGAATGATCACAGTTAGTTCCTCCACTGAGTTTCTGCTTGCTCTCAGTGTGGACATATAGGGCCACGGCCATAAAGAAATGCAAACTCCTCTCTGACCTTTACCTGCCTGAATAGGAGAACTCCAGTAATATCAGTAATTTGGCAGGGGCTGTTGCTCAATGGAAGAGCCTCTGCTGGGCATGCAGAAAGTCCAAGGTCCAATCTCTGGCATCTCCAGTTAAAAGGACCAGGCAGTAAGTAATGTGAAAGACTTGAAACTGAGACCCCAGAGAGCCACTGCCAATTTGAGTACAATACTGACTCTGATGGACCAAGGGTCTGAGTCACTTCATTTATCTAATCTGGATAACCTTTGATTCCCCACTCCTCCGCTTGAAGCCAGCTGGGTGACCTTGGGTCAGTCACAGCTCTCGCAGAGCTCTCTTAGACCCACCCACCTCACAGGGTGATTGTTGTGGGGATAATAATAACACACTTTATAAACCACTCTGAGTGGGTATTAAGTTGTCCTGAAGGGCAATATATAAACTGAATGTTATTATTAATGTTATTATTTTTATTTATTTTATCATATTTATATCCTGCCCTCTCTGCGAAAAGGCTATTCACAACAGTAGTAAAGTAATACAATATTAAAATGACAATAACTTTACAGAAATTCAGAAATCACAACAGCTCAAAGGTGTCCATTACCAGATTCTAAAAGCTGCAATAAAGCTACAGGTGAAGCCATGATGCAAGCATCCAAGGTGACAGGGTATAGAGCACAGTATTCAGGGCGGACAGATTGCTGGCCCCTCAGTCAAAGGCCCAGTGGAACAACTCCATCTTACGGGCCCTGTGGAATTATAACAAATCCCACAGGGCCTCGATTTCTATTGGGAGTGTGTTCCACCAGGCTGGAGCTATAGCTGAAAAGGCCTTGGCCCTGGTTGAGGCCCGGTGAATGTACCTTGGGCCAAGGATCACCAGTAGCTGCTTGTCTGCAGAGCGCAAGGGCCTTCTGGGGACATAACAGGAGAGGCAGTCCCGCAGGTATGTTGCTTAGAGTTGCCAGGTCCCTTTCCCCTCCCAGTGGGAGGGGGGAGCTGGCACTAGGGTTGCCAGCCTCCAGGTAGTGGCTGGAGATCTCCTGGAATTACAACTGGTTTCCAGGCCACAGAGATCAGTTCACCTGGAGAAAATGGCTACTTTGGGGGGGGGGGAGGGTGGACGCTATGGAATTATGCCATGCCAAGGCCCTTTCCCTCCCCAAACCCCATTTTCTCCAGGTTTCTCCAGGTTTCACCCCCCAGATCTCCAGGAATTTCCCAACTTGCAGCTGGCAACCCTAGCTGGCACTTACCTCATGCTGCCCTCGTGTTAGTCTTTGGAGCATGTGTGATGACATCACTTCCAGGAGGGATGCCATCGCACCAACTGTGCAGACACTTCTGTGCTCTGAGCGGGGCCAATTTGGCCAAAGTCACCCCCAAATAAAGCATGGGAGCACTCACATGGCCAGCGCGATGATGTCACTCCTGGAAATGATGTCATCGCAGCCCCTGGGAGCGCCTGCACCATGCATGTTCCCAAGGTGCCTGCCAGTGGCGGGCAACCTCCAATGGGGGGGGGACTTGCCACCTCCTGCCGATCACTGACCAATTGGCAGGCACAAAAGCAAACCCCCAGGAGTTTGCCCACCACCGGCAGGAACCAGAGCACCCGAATGGTGGTCCCAGTCCACTAAGCCAGAGTCGTGTTCACCTGCTCCAGTTTCAGAGTTCTTCCAGCAGTATGGCGGCTAAAGGGGACTTTGGTGTTTAGAGGCATTGCACATCTAAATGACAACAGCTGGGGGGAGCAATATCAGGGGAGGCTTTGGCCTCCATGCTCCTGCTTTTGTGGCCATAGGCTTAGCAGCTGTAGGAAACAGCATGCTGGACTAGATGGGCCATTGCTCTGATCCACAAAGAACAGGGATAGAGCCCAGGAGCCCTATCCCCTGCCCCCCTCCCTCAAGAGTATGTGAATAATAAAAAAGCAAACCTCTATGTATTTTGATATTTATACCCTACTTTTCTCCCCAGTAGGAACCCACTAGAACTAAAAACGTCATTCTCCCCTCCAGTTTTATTCTTAAAACAGCAAAACTGTGTGATAGATTAGGCAGAGAGAGAGTGTGACTGGCCCAAAGTCACCCAGCAAACTCCAGTGGCAGAGTAGGGATTCAGAATTGGGCCTCCCAGATCCTAGTTTGACACTCTAGCCACTATACCATGCAAGATTGAGGGCCAAGCTACACATGATGAATGACACTTGAACGGCAAGTGGATTGAGTGGAAGGCAAGTGAACAGAGAGAAATACACTTGCTGTTCAAGTGTCATTCGTCATGTGTAGCTTGGCCCTGAGATCCCGTAGTTCCTTAAAGACCAATTAGATTCCCAGGGCATGAGCTTTCAAAAGTCAAAGATCACACAACACGTTGGCCACTGCCTTTCCCTAAGACCTGTGCAACCACCAACAATTTGCCAACTATCTAGTATTGTATCTATTGATTTATTCCCTTGCTTTGTCACCAGTGGGGACCGACAGTAGCTTGCATTGTTCTCCTCTCCTCCATCTTATCCAGACAACAACCATATGAGGCAGGTTAGGCTGATATTGTATAACTGGCCAAAGGTCACACGGTGAGCTTCCATGGCGGAGTTGGGATTCAAACCTGGGCGTCCCAGTTACTCTACACCACACTGGCTCTCAGTCTATTACGTGGAGAGACCTCCGTATCAAACTCCCAAGCACTTCTTGCTTAAGAAGTTGATCGCGGATGAGCTAGGCAGGCAGACCGTGTTGCTGAGCTTGCTGCTGGGAATGGCGCAGTGGTGGATGGACCTCTCCCAGTACAATGAGTCAAAGGGTGAAAGGAAGGGAAAGCGACACCCGTTCCCCTGACAGGTCACTGCAACTGCAGGGAAGGGGAGGGGCTTTCCTTGCAGATGATAGTTCTCTAATTGGGCTGCAACACTATCTGAAATTAAAATCAAACCTGACATATGGACAGTGGCAGGAATGAATTACCCTTGGCCGAGGCCAGAAATCTCTTGCCAATTCTTTGCTATATCAAGAAAAGGAGACAGAAGAAGGGGAAGGGAGGGAGGAGGATATTTTCCCAAGACCTCCTTCTGCAGGCCTCTTCGGCCCTGGGATGAAATGAGCATTTTGACCCCACTATACAAAAAATGCAAAGGGAGAAAATCAAGATTCATAACATCATTTGAGCATTTGCTGTTGTTTGGTTTTGCAGCAGATCTTGAAGACGAGGCCAAAATTGCATGCACATTTCACGATTGCTCAGGAATCTCTCTGCTTCATTTAAATTGCAGTATTTTTTACACCCTTAAATAACACCCTACCACTTTCACCCCATGCTGGAGAGGATCCTGTGTTTCTGCTTACCCCCACCCCCCACAGCCCCGTGAGTAAACTCAGAGCCAAGCTACAAGTGACGCCTGACACAGGTTGGACACTTGTCAGCTTCCCTCACGTTTTGATGGGAAATGTAGGCGTCCTGGTCTTACAGCTTGGCTCTCCATTACAGATGCAAGACCAGGACGCCTACATTTTCCATCAAAACTTGAGGGAAGCTGACAAGTGTCCAACCTGTGTCAGGCATCCCTTGTGGCTTGGCTCTCAGATGTCTTCCCATCAAGATATAGTGCAATCTGACAACGTTCAACCCCTTTTCTGAATTACTTACCCATCTGTCCCACTGCGATTTCCTTCACCCACTTTGCTTTACGGCCTCTGATGAAACTGGCAAGGAGGGTGGAAAAGCCATGTCAGGTTCACCACATCCCAATACCTTCAATTGCTGGTGAAACTGACAATATCAGGAAAGTGAAAGAGGAGTCCAGCTTTCATTCAAATGAAAGCTTTAGCGAGTCACAGCTCATTTCATCACAAAAGCTCATGCTGGAATTAATGTTTTCATTTTTAAGGTGCCACCGGACTCCTATTTTGTTCAGATGCTACAGACAATCGTAAGGACTCTTTCATATATGTAATCTCCAATGAATAACTCAGTTGTAAGTAGACCTGCTTAAAATTGTTTCCTAAGATTGCTGCTCATCTGGAACTGACTACACCAGGAACAGTCTGGTCAATTTAACTGATGCTTTTTTAAAAAGTATTAATGTTATGCACCAGTTCTGATAGAGGTGCCTGTCCTTTTCGAGTAGGGAGGAGGAAGAATCAGGTCAGAATCAGTGAAAAGGTTTCCCTTTGCTCTTATCAGTTTGACCAGAGTGGAAGGGACAGTGAAGGCGACAGCTGTGCTTCCAATGCCCAAAGGGGTCCTAGCCTCGGTAGCAGAACACCAGTTTTGCATGCAGAAAAGTCCCAGGTTCAATCCCTGGGACTGCCAGCTAAAAGGGCAGCGAGAGTTGGCCAAGGTTTTTCTCTGAGATCCTGAAACCATTCCTAGGATCAGTGAGTGATACTGAGTGAGTGATACTGAGTTGTGCGAATGACCTGGCTCAGTGTGAAACTTCCTGGGTTTATATGCAGTGCACACACGTTCCTAGAACAGGAGGAGGAATCAGATCAGGAAGGCATACTGGGTAAAAGTCACCAAAGAGACACTTCCTTATAGGGAACAATCACTGGTTGCACCTTAAAGATTAATAAAGGAGCCACTGGATGTCTGTTTTGTTTGGACACAGCAGACTGGTGGAATTCCTTACAAGGGGTTGATATTAAAACGTGAACAAGCCATTGGGGGTAGGTTGAAATCCTGCCTTCAAGTCATAGTTGACTTACCAAAGGATAAAAAGGCAGAGTGTTATAAGGGTTAACGTGTCGGACTAGCCTCTGGGAGACTCAAGTTTGAATCCCCAGTTCATCATGGAAGCTTGCTAGGTGACGCACTCTCAACCTAACCTAGCTCAGTGGGGTTTTTGAGGATAAAATGGAGGAGAGGAAAACAATGTAAACTGCTTTGCGTTTCCATTGGGGAGAAAGCCAGGGTGCAAATGAAGTAAATGCATGAATACCAATGTGCTTCAAGCAGAAGGTGCATCTGTTCCCAGGTAACCCTAACCCTGCCCCCCCCCAACTGAAAGACATTGATATATGCTTCTAAATCCACCTTCCTCATGCCTTTAGTATTGGAGGACTAACACTGCTCCTTTCTCAGGTTTCAGAGGGGGACAAACTGTACATAGTTGCTCTGGAAAAACCGCTGTATGGAACATCAAATCTCAATTATGTGCTGCTTTTATCTATTTGTATGTGAATATATGACATTTATACACATAGCTGTAATTTTAATAATTAGATTAGTGTTTTTAATGTTTTTAATGGTATTAACATTTGTATTTTTGTTATCCACCCTGAGCCCACGAAAGCCTTCCTCATCTTCCCCTCTTTGTCACAATGCCATTTTCCCCTCACCATCTTGCCCAATGGATACAGGGCTCATCTTGCCATCCACTGGCATCCTTAGACTAGATAGATAGATGATAGATGGAAGATGGAAGGAAGATGGAAGGAAGGAAGGAAGGAAGGATGGATGATAGGGATCTCTCTCCTCTTTCCTATCAAGTATGGAGTTCCTATAACAAAAAACTCTCATTTCTAAACCTTAACAAAAGCTCTGAGTGTAAGTTTGTTTTCACTCTCCCATGCACACTAGCCATGCAAGCTCCTACACTCCCATGTTATTTCCCTGCAAGCAATTCGACTCTGCTAATATTTAGGAGAGGGTGACTCTCACAGATGCCACTGTGACCCAATGAGGCCTCCCTGCAAATTAGAGGGAAATAGTAACAAGAAGAATCAGCAAGAGGTGGGTAACTTAGGAATCTTTTGTGCCTGTGTATATGAGGATCTCTTCCTCTGGAGAACCCTTTCAATAAGCAGGCAGATGTTCACTCAAAAAGGGTCTTTTATTCAAAATACTAAAGATCAATTGCATACAAAACACATAGCACACACACAGGGCTAACTAGGAAAAAAGAGAAGAAAGTTGGAGAGAGTTTCAGAATTGGGTTATATTTACTGGTTTCAGAAGATAGAGGGTATCCAAGGAAGACCAGCTTCAGTGACCAGCACTTTGTGGCAAGAAGAGGGAGAGGGGTCAAGCTACAAGTGACGCCTGACACAGGTTGGACACTCGTCAGCTTCCCTCAAGTTTTGATGGGAAATGTAGGCATCCCGGTCTTGCCGCTTGGCTATCCGACTGCTGTCCAATGGACTTTTCAACTGTCACTTGTCCAACATTCCGCCAAGCTGCCTACATTTCCCGCCAAAACTTGAGGGAAGCTGACAAGTGTCCAACCTGTGTCAGGCATCACTTGTAGTTTGGCCCATACTGTCCAAGGGTGCATGAGTTCAAAGCACACACATTGAATGAGGCAACGGGCTGTCCAATTATACTGTGGAGCATACCCTGGGGCAGTACTACACCTTCTGCCCCTCCCCCCATGGCTTAATGGTTGTCTCTGGGGGAGACAAAGAATTGGGAAACTGTCTCCAGGGTGAGACCATAAGGCTGGGAAGGTTTGATTGTGCCTCCCTGAGAGGAACTATATGTGTAAAAAGATTGTTGATGACCCATGATGGCTGGATGGCTGAGGCAATAATAGGAGAGTGGGTAAGGGTAGGATAGGAAGGGTGTGGGAATGGATTCATTCAAGTACTTCCGGAGACCTCCATTGTTCTATGGTTTTGCACACGTCTAAGGCGTGGGGCTGAGAGTTAGTCTTACTTCACCTCTCACACTCCAGTACTTTTCCCTCTCCTGCCTAACCAGTCAGCTTGTCTGTATTTTAAACACATGAGGAGAGGGGCTTATGATATTCCATACTCATAAGCCTTCTTAATATCGTGAGGGTAAGTCTGACCACTAACACCACTAGTACAAGAGAAAGGCTAAAAAGTCCTTTGTGCATGGAGGGTGAGCTCACATCATGTCTGCTCCAAGGCCCCTTGCCTTCATTCAGAGCTGACCACATGCATTTCCCCAACTGCACAGAAATGTAAAATGTCAGGAGACTATGACGGAGAGACACTCTCTCCTCTCAGCCTGAATCCATTTGCGTGTGTGTGTTTGTTTGACAAACAATGTCAGAAAGAGATGGCGACAGTGTCAACCCATCCCATGTCCTCTGAAGGAAAGCCAGACTCTTGCATGTGATCCTAACTTTGCAAGCCTAAATCAATCCGATGAATTAGGTTCCCGCAGCCAACCCACAGTTATCCTTCCTATCTGAAAAGGGGGCAGCAGATCCAGTGATGGAGAGCCCACATGCTTTGCACGTAGAAGGGATGAGATTTAATTTCCTGCAGCCTCCAGTTAGAGGGAGCTCAGGTAGCTGGGCTAGGAAAGGCCCAGTTCCGCTGGAGATCTTGGAGAGCTGCTGCCGCCAGTTAGAACAGATCATGCAAAGTTAGATGGGCCAACGGGTTGAGCCCATCCAGGATAACTTTCTCGGAAAGCCACACCAGGCAAGCAGTTTTAGCACACTGTCATTTGCATGTATCCAGTTTTCTATGACATTGCAGGAAACATCGCTTCCAAGGTGGGGAAGGCAACTGTTCCATCCAGCTGGACATGCTCCATCCAGAGAGGGGGGCTCAGTTCTAAAAAGAGTACTGATAAGGCTTGGTGCAGACATATCCTTGCATATCCTTTCCTCTTTGCATAGAAAGGAATGGCTCCACCTTGCAAAAGAGAGCAGGTAAAGCTGCCAGACCAACTGGTTGAAAAAGCAAGTCCTTCCTTAGTCCCTTTTGTGGCACAACCATCTTGAAACTATTATAGAAAACCGCTCCCAGCCATCTCCCCCTTCTCCCCTCCTCTGCTCTCCTCGCTGGAATGTTTTTCAACCCTCCTGATTCCCGTGGCTAGAACTGGGGGGAGAGGAGAGGGGGAAAGAAACGAAGCTCAGCTCAAACAAAACGGTGACGGCAAGACTGTCTGCAACACAATTCAATTTCAGAGCTGTTCCAGCCAATAATGGAATGACTCTAAACAGAACATAATGAGTAATTCTCATCATAATGCTATCCTAATTACTGTGGAGAGGGGAGTTGAAATGGGTTTTGGAATGGGTTCCGTTACCATCTTCTGCGCTGCATTTGCTGAGGTCACCAAACCATGGGACGTCCAAGTTCAAGAGGAACATAAATCAAATCCTCGCTCTGTTTCCACCCCCACCCCACACACACCTTATTGCCACAGTAAGGAAATTTCTGTCTCAGCTCAGTGATTAATACAGAGTTAAGTAATTAACCAACTAATCTATTATATATATATATATATATATATATATATATATATATATATATATATATATATATATATAATATTTTATATTTATTTACTTCATTCATACCCCTCCTTTCTCCCCAGCAGCACCCCATTTTATTCTCACAAAAACCCTGTGAGGTAGGTTAGGCCCAAGGTCCCCCCACTAGCTTCCATGGCAGAGCAGGAAATCGAATCTGGGTCTTTCAGACTCTAGTCTGACACCCTAACTGCTTAACCACATTGGTTCATGTATGAATGTAAGTAAAACTACCACCACTGAATCGAAATTCCTACATTTTTCAGAGTATTCAAACATTGCAGCAGGCATCCTTAGAAGAGGCCTTCCTTCCTACTTGAGCGTGAAGGAGCAACGTCTGTTCTTAGATGGTAGTCAAACTGGCTTTCAATCCTGTGTGTGAGAAAAGGGGAGAGACCTCTTTTCAGGTGACATTGAAAGAGGAAATCTGCATTTGCTCCTCCCACAGAGGGAATGCCTCTTCCGCTACAGTTTTTAAAGGATGCATTTCCCCCTTTCCTCACACAGAAAATGGAATGCCACTTTCACTACCATTTAAGAACACACACTGCTCCTTCAGCCTCACACAAAATAAGGAAACACCTTCTAAGGGTGCCTAGTGCTATGTGATGAGCAGAAAGTACAGTCAAGACATAGCTGACTTAGCTATGACTTAGCAAAACCCTGCTGTGGTTTTGAAGGCTAGAGATTATCAGAGGTAGTTTGCCATTGCCTGCCGCCTCCTGCTCGCGCGCTCTCTCTCTCTCTCTCTCTCTCTCTCTCTCTCTCATATATATATATGATAATCTAAAAAAAAAGAATCTTAAAAAAATGCATATTTAACAGATAAATTCATTGACTAATACTAATAGTTTTTACTACCACTTGAGAAGAAGCATTCTCCTATTGTCTCTCACACAGGAGGGAATGCCTCTTCTAAGGAGGTAGTGAAAGTCATATTATCTCCCGTGAAGTGAAAGGAAGTGTTAGAAATGGCATTCTCTGCTGTGTATAAGAGAAAGGTGACACCTGTTTTTAAACATTTATGTATATGCAACATTTCTACTCTACCTATTCGGTTTGGGCATTCAAGAAAGCATCCTCTAATTTTATCTCCCACCAGTAAGGATTACTAAACATTGGTTTTTAGAAAAACAATTAATTAAAAAGCAGCTCCCCCTGTTAGCCCTCAGGGCACCTATTTAATGGCTCATGATGGTGAAAACTGATAATCTAGCCAGCTAAACGCTGGAGCCCTGTTCCTCAGCAAACATGTCTTTTGGTATTGACTCATTTTTAGAAGGCCACTGTGAGTATTCCCCAAAGCTGCATGTCAGGACGGAGAACAGAGCCTGAGTTAAGTGTGAAGATCATACTGAATTCAGAAAGAAATTCTATCATGAGCAAATCTCCTCAGCATCTAAAGATCTTGAGACTATACTGAGTTTCTGAGTTGGAAGCTCATAAGGGCTTTGTCCGTCTTTCAGGTCTTAATAGCTCGCCTAGTGAAGAAGTCTTCAGGAGCATAAATGTAAGCCGCGGTCTTCTGGAACACTGAAGACTAACTAGTTTTTATTCTAAGCACGGGATTCCGTGGACTAGAACCCTCTGTACCAGATCTGTGAGGAGCATCCTTCGCTGGCAGAGTCATACCTGCAAGATGTGGAGAAGCAAATTGTAATAAAAAGGGTCAAGGGCCATGAAATGCAGGAAGGACAGTGTGGGGACACAATTTTGTAAAATTCAGATGGACTCCAGAAAAGTACAAAGACTATCCACAATTACGGTAATTGGCAATAACGTAATTTCCCTATTTTTGCTAAGGTAGTCAATACCAGCAGTGGCCAAGGAATCTCTGGTCCTTGTTCAGTCCTTGGGAGATGGTATGAAAGTTCTTGATCAGTTTTAATTCAGCAGTTTCACACTCGTGTCTCCCTTTTAACATTCTTTTTTCTGGAGATTGATGATGTTTAGATCACCTGCAGTGCATTCTGGGAGACTGAAATATTCTCCAACGGATTTTCTGAAGCAGCAGAAAAGAGCAAGAGTCCAGTAGCACCTGTGAGACTAACAAAATTTGTGGTAGGGTCTGAGCTTTCATGAGCCACAGCTCACTTCTTCAGATACCAGATTTTCTGAAGACTGGATTATTTAATTTATGTCCTTTGGGAAAGGGGGTTCTCTCAGCCCACCACTATTCAAGGTCTAAACAGAAAATCCAACATAAGCTATTCGTACAGGACTGGAATAAGATCTAAAATGCATGCAAGAGTCACAAAGTCATAATCTACATTATACAAACATCCTCTTGAAGTATAGGGAATGAATCTCAGTAAGGACGCAGCAGTAACTTCTGCTTCCCTTCCTAGGATCACCAGTCATGGCCTGAAATTCCTCAGGGTAGTACCCCCTGTTCTGCCAAGGGGCACTGGTTCTTTTAGGATCTGAGGACAATTAAAACCAATTGATGGGGAAAGCAAAAGACTTTATTACACAAAGCAAATACAATCATTACATAAAGACACAAGGCAAGGGGGATAAACATACAGCATAACATAAAGGGAAAATGCCACCTGATGCAAGCAATACCCTTTCAGTCACCGGGGGTCCCTCTCTGATGGCGACAGGCAAACTCCTACAGCCAAATACAACTGTACAGCATGCTACCGGCTTTTGTCTGTACCGAATCCCCACTCAGAGGGTCCTTGCTCAGACTAAACCAGAGCACCTCCCCTGAGGACAGCCACCACTACCACCTGTCTGTCACTCCAAAACTAAACACCAGCATGGTGCCAACATCTTAACGTGTGGAAAGGTACCCCAAAACCCATCTCCCCAGAGAAGCAAGCAAGCTCCTCGGAGGAGCTTGATTGATCGCTTCTTCGACCGTCTTATTAATCTGCCCACAACAGCAACGTCTGCCTTCAGAGGATCAGGATGTCTCCAGATTTTCCTACTACTGTGGGTCACTTTCTTCTTGACACTTAGAGCAGTCTCTCAGTAGAACAGGTTTCCTCGGGAGGTGGTGTGCTCCTTCTTTGGAGGTTTTTAAGATGGCTAGATGGCCATCTGGCAGCAATGCTGATTCTGTGAATCTAGGCAGATCATGAGAGGGAGGGCAGGAAGAGTTATATCAGTGCTTAGTTCTTGTCACCCCTTCTTACATGCCCAGGATAATGCTGATTGCCACCTTGGGGTCAGGTAACAATATTCCCTAGGCCAGTTTGGCTAGGGATCCTGATGGTGTTTTGTCATCTTCTGGACATGGAGTAGGGGACACTGGGTGTATGTGTGTGTGTGGGGGGGGGGTAACTGTGAATTTCCTGCATTGTGCAGGGGGTTGGATTAGATGACCCTGGAGGTCCCTTCCAGCCCTATGATTCTCTGATTCCTTGTGGCATTGCTTCAGCTGTTGGTCCATATGCTATGGTGATGTGAGCCTACCAGTTAATCTTTGCTTTCTTTCCCAGCCACACAAAACAGCACTAACCTTGGGAGATAGATGACCTTGAACGCCTGCAAACGGATTGCCTGTCCTTCCTTTCTGAGCTGCCTTTGGTCCAGAGCTCCTCTGTGTGTTGACTTAGCTAAGTGCAGGCCCTGGGAATTCCACCCAGCAACAACACAACTCATTATATGGCACATAAAGGACAGGCAGGTTTGTGGTGATGCAGAGAATCTCAGCAACACAATAACTCGACAAGACCTCCTTTAAAAAATTTTTTTGCTGCATTTCTTGGAGATTTAAAAGGTCACCGGGAGCTAATGAACCTCAGATATTAAAGCTGTCTGCTGTTTGTTTGTCATTTTGAGTTTTTCTGCTTGATTAGAATCCAGCCTGGCAGGAAGGTATGAAATAACAAGCGCCTAGGAGTAGAGAGGTCACACTTTGTTCCCTGGAAAAAAAAGGTTGACTTGACTTGACTGGGGGGGAAATAGCTTCTCTAGAATGGGGGGAGGGGATAAACTAAGCCACAGGAATACCTGTGGCTTCCCTGGCCTCTCCTCATCCCCCATTCAATAGGGTTTTTTTCCTCCACAACTCTTCATTTGTTTTTCTGCGGGGTTCTGCGTCTCTGCTTATTTTTTTCTTCACTACATCAGTCCTTCTGCAATAATGGGACCTGAACAGCCACCAGAAAATGTGGGCAAGTTTTTATCCTGGTCTTTCAGAATTGTGTCATGCCTAGGAGAGTCTGAGTCTGGTGAAATGTTCAGCACAAAGCTGGGAAGGCCAGCTTCTGTCCCAGCAGTAGCCAGTGTCATTTCTGGAGGCCAGGGCTGATCCAAGCCCCAGGGAAATCTAGATGAACACCAAGGGCACCAGATTTTGAGATGTGCCAAAAAGGCAAAAGCAGCTTGAAGGGCTTGAGGGGAAGGTTAGCATTAACGGGCTAACCTTCATATATGTTTTTCCATGGTCATAGATCCAGAGGAGTTAGCCATGTTAGTCTGTAGTTGCAAAATAGTAAAGGGAAGCTGCTGAACTGGAATGCATATGTAAATTTGACTCAGTCAGACTTGGATTGAATAGAGACTCTGGATGGTTATCTCAGTACCAGAAGGAACTGCCTTCAGGCATTCCACTCAGATTCAGCAATGGAGGGAAAGGATTGTGCACCCCCCGCCTCTTTCATGACTTTTGCAACTGATTTGCACTTACATGGCCCTCACTCCCTGCACCCTCTCCCCCCTCCCCTCATCCCCTATATATCTCTGGCCAGTTTCTTCATACCCTCCATGCATCTGATGAAAAGAACTGTGGTTCTCGAAAGCTTATGCTACAATACAGTTGGTTAGTCTTAAAGGTGCTACTGGACTCTTTACTATTTTCCATATATGTTGACTCTGGTCTTCTGTAGCTACCATGATGGAACGTGGAGGGCTACTGAAGAGTTTATCTGTTTTTATTTTTCACATTGTTCACTTTGAATGCCCAGTAAGTAATATGATCATTCCGTACTTCTCACTTTTCTCTCTCTTGAATGGGGGGCACTAAAGTCATAGTTTGCCTAGGGTACCAAAAAAAAAACTTACATCAGCCCTGCCGGTTGCTTCTGAGGGTCCTCTCCCCTCTACCTCTGCTTCCAACCCAGGTTGATTCCACACACGTTGGATAATGCACTTTCAATGCACTTTATCAATCATTTGAGGTGGATTTTTTGTTCCGCACACGAAAAAATCCATTCCAAATGATCTATAAAGAGGATTGGAAGTGCATTATCCAATGTGTGCGGAATTACTCTCTGAGTACTTTTGGGGGAGCAGCCATGCAATGCCATGCTCTCCTCGTCCTCTTTCCAGGTTATCTCCCTCTTCATTATGCTCTTCCCTGATGGCAGAAAAATATACATGCGTGCAGGCCGTGCAGGCAGACATGACTGCAAATGGTGGGAGAGCGTGTAAGTGGGTAAAGGAAGGATGCACAGGCAGGGGACATGTGGGTGGGAGGACAAGGAGGGGAGCCTAGGAGTGGGCTGAGCACACTCTGCCCTGGGAATCCCAAAACCTAGAACTAGCCCTGCCCCACTCAAACATTTCAGAACTTTTTTCTAGCCATGGCTGCTCCCACCTAGGAAGGAAGAAGGAGCCAGTGGGGTGGAAGTGGGTCAGGGCAGCTTCCACATGCCTCATCCCCCACACTGCCACTGTTGTCTCTGTTGCCACTTTTCTGGGAGGCTGTTGGGGGAGCATCCCCACAGGCACTCCACCTTATGGTTGCCAGGTCTCCCTAGACTGATGCCCACCAGTACCTGAAGTGCCAGTGGGAGGAAATGGGGGTGGGTGCGGCACATGCCAGCATTCCACCAGCACACCAATGTTGCTTCAGGTGAAAACAGGAAGTGATGTAAATGGCTCCCTAGAATTTGCAAACATCTCGATCATTTTACCATAGAGTTTTGCAAATCCTAGAATGTTTCGTGATATATCTGGTTTTCCCTAGAAGTGACATCAGTACACTGGTGTGACACAGGCATACCAATCCCCGCCTCCTAAAAGGTCTCAGGGATCCTCAGCTGCAGCCTGGCAACTCGATTCCACCAATTGCCATCCCACAGCTCTTCCTTTGAGCCTCATCAAATACGTTTTCCTTTGATCCAGCTCCATAAAGAAAGTCCTGCAAGCCACGCTCAGAAAAAATATGACACTGTGTGGAAGCTCCCAAAACTGCAGGAGCATTGAGCTGTCGACATGGGAAAATCCCTGTGTAGAAGGAGCCCAGAAGGGAAGGAAGGAAAAAGGACAAAAGGGAGTAAAAGTACAGAGAAAGAAAGACCGTGGGTTGGATCCAGACTGGATTTTCCAGCAACAGAAAGAAACTTTCCTCGTCTGCCCCCACTGCAGCCCACTGAACTACAGAAAATGATCCTCCTGGGAGATAGAGGATCCCAAAGGAATGACATGAAGGAGACGGGCAACAGGAAAGGGTAACTACTGGAAACTGCCAGTTTAGTCTCAATCCACCCCATCATGGGTGTATTTCTATGTATTTCTCTTCTCATACCTATATTTTTGCTTTTTATTAAACCCCACACCCAATGTAGAGAAACTTTGTTCCCACTATACACATTCTTTCCTACTACACCATATGCTTTCAGCTGTGTGTTAAGATAAAACTCTGCAATTCCAATTTGACCAGCACACAGTTTAAAACATATGCCGGACTCTCACAGCATTCTTCGTTTTGCTCACTGGAGAACAAGTAGCCCTTCTCTCTATGGCACCTGCGGGAGACAGCAGTGTATTCCAAGCAATCTGTCCTGCTAAGCGAGAAATAGCATGCTTTCTCTAGGTACTTTTATAGCCTACTCTAATTGATGGTGAACTTAATTTCTACTAATGGCCCATTACACTAGTACTTTTCTTTTTAAAAAAAAAAGTTGTGCAAATAACCTGAAACCAGCAAAACGGAAACGAAAAAGAACAATTTCTGCAGTTTGAGCTTGGGAGGAAAAGATAAGTGTTTGGCGTTTTGGATTTCTTGCTGGATATGGGTTTATTTGTCAGATGCTACTTTGTCTGTGTGACCTACTTGATACCCATCTGCTCAACGTATATATTTGAAAAATAAACATATATTACAAAAATGCCACCTCAGTAATCTTTCTCCTTATAAGGAACCTGACCGTGTAAAGCTGCTCCCTTATCTTTCTTTTGTACAAAGAAACAGAGAGTGTGAAGAAATAGTTTAAAAGTAAGGGAAGATACTTTTCTTAGAACATAATAGAGCCATGCTGGATCAGATCAAATGCCCATCTAGATCAACACCATGTTTTTCTCCCAGATACCAGAAACCAACAAATAGGTCATTGAAGATGAGAGCCCTCACAAACTGCTGCCATCCATCCAACAACTGGTAATAATAATACATAATAATAACATTCGATTTATATACCGCCCTTTGGGACAACTTAACGCCCACTCAGAGTGGTTTACAAAGTATGTTATTATTATCCCCACAACAATAATCACCCTGTGAGGTGGGTGGGGCTGAGAGAGCTCCTAGAAACTGTGACTAGCCCAAGGTCACCCAGCTGGCTTCAAGTGGAGGAGTGGGGAATCAAACCCCGTTCTCCAGATTAGAGTCCCGTCGCTCTTAACCACTACACCAAACTGGCTCTCAGAGAGACACACTCGCACTGAGCATGAAGGTTCCATTGAGCCATTGTGACTAATAGTCATTGATGGACCTGCAGTTTTCTAACTCTTATTTAAAGCCAACTAAGCCAGTGGCCATCATCAAGTTGTGGCAATGAATTACATCATTTCTTTGTGCATTGTACAAAGCAGCACTTTGGTCTGTTCTGAATTTACTGTCTACCAACTTTACTGGGTGACCCATCCCCAAGTTCTAATATTGGTCGCTTCCCCATGTCCTTAATGAGACGGCCTGCTAACAGAACTTTGGCGGGTTATCTCACTCATTACGTATGTCTTCGTTTCCCATGCGCGAGCAGGTCATCATGATTCCGAGTTTTGAGCATTTTTTGTGAAACTTGTTTTGTTCCATTTTCATTTTTGATGCCGCTTTCTAACGTATCAGTGCATCTGGAGGCTTTTTCGCGCTTCTGAAGTGCCCTCCCACAAACCTCCAACCCCTCCTCTTGCCATTACCCCTCCCACACAAGCGTCTGGCTCGCATGCATGAGTATATATCCTCCTCTCCCCCCCCCTTTTTTTTTTACTTTTTAAAACAGTCCTTGCACTATTACAATGCAGTGTTTGCTACATTGGATCACTCAGCAATCAGACTATCAGAGCCAAGCTACAAGTGACGCCTTACACAGGTTGGACACTTGTTAGCTTCCCTCAAGTTTTGATGGGAAATGTAGGCATCCTGGTTTTACAGCTTGGCTCTCCGTTGCAGCTGCAAGACCAGGATGCCTACATTTCCCATCAAAACTTGAGGGAAGCTTACAAGTGTCCAACCTGTGTCAGGCGTCACTTGTAGCTTGGCTCTCAGTTTAGGAACAACATTGGGAATAGAATGCCATTTCTGATTTTATTTCAAACTAGCATTAAAACCTGTTGTTTTGGAAAATATAACAGCTCCTACTAGTACTTCCACCCACCCCCACACCTCTCCCCGCGGCATCAGTCAAGAGGGGGATGGGGAAGGGAACAGGCTCCCTCCTCCTCTGATCCCTCAGCCACCGCTTGGCTTGTGCCTGGCCCTCCCAAGACCCCACAGAGGCAGTGGGGAGCACCACCCCTGCTGCTGTGGGACATTGGGAGGGTCTTGCCACCGCACTGAGCCTTTCCGCAGCCTGTGCTGAGCTCTCGTTTTGCCCCCATTTGCTTCTTATTATTGCATACTGCACCTCCGCAGGGATAAGGAGCGAGTGCTAGGAAACATGGTTTGCCTTTTCTATAGTAGGATATGAAATCATGCGATTGTGCTACTCTACAGTTCACATACTTATTAAACACTTTTGCATTAAAAACTTTGGAAAATCAGCGGTAGAGAACGGAGTACTACGCATGCCCAGTGTCTACAGAAACTGAAAGACAGGACAATGATATAGCGCAATCCCGTATGCGCTCAAAAAAAAAAAGGAAAGTTGGGTGGGACTGCACCCACGTCATTTGTGACAAGGTGCAGAAAGAACATGCTTTCTGTTTTGGGACCTTTTTTCCTTCTACTACAAACACACACAAGAAACACACAAGGACGCTGTGTATGGAAGGTGAGTTATGAAAGTGGGTTGGGAAGACTCGGCTTCAGGATAGAGAAAGTTTGGGGGGGGAAGGAACATGTGGAAGCAACCATTATGACTTAAAACTGTTCTCCCTACCATTTATTTTACTGTCTGAGAATATGTTCAGAAACGAACATATTCTTGTACTCTTTGTGAGTACAAGAATTAAAGGATGTTGTGGGCTTGATGAAGAAAAGTCAGGAAGGAAAAACTACAAAGGAAATATCTATGGGTGTCCGGGGTCTGATCCTCAGCCCCCGGACTTGATGGGAGGGAGGCAACTGGGAGACAGCAGCCCTGCCGCCCCAGCCAGCAACCAGGGTCAGAACCCACCTACACCCGGGGAAAGGAGCAAAGGGCCAGGGCCTCAGAGGGCTAGAGGAGGCAGAGAGGCACCAGCTAGGCCCACCCTCCAGGGGGGTGATAGGGGGCTCAGCAGAGCAGAGGGAGAGGGCAAAAGCAGGGGGAATAGGGACCCAGCAGCTGCCCAAACAGAGATCTTACCTGGCAGAGAGGAGAAGCAGCCACAGCAGCTCAGAGCCACGCCCCAGCCTCCACCTCAGCTTGAAAACAGCAACCTGGCTCAGGAGATGCTCAGAACCAAACCCCTCCAGGTGAAGTTGCTGAAAGCATTCTGTGGGAAGAGCTGGGCAGCCAGCCAAGGGGCCACAGCTGGGCCTATCTTCAGTAATGAGCTCAGCCAGAGAGGCCTGGCAGCCAGCCAACAAGACGCAGCTGTTGCTGATCCAGGCAGACCAGCCAGCTACCTCAACTGCAGCAGCTTGAGACAGCCCAGGCCAACGCTGGGAGCCCAGGGAGGGGTGTGGCCTGGCAGGCAAGACCTGCAAGGAGGGCGGGGCGGTGAGAGAAGGCCCTATAAAGGCTGGCTGGGGGGAGAGCTCTGAGGTGGTGGGTGTGAGTATGGAGTGGGAGCAGAGCAGTGTGAGAGTGGAGGCTTGGAGGAGAGTTCTGGGTGGAGGAGATGATGGAGGACGCAGGGGGTGAGCATGCCAGGTTGAGCAGGCCAGCAAGTGGACTGAGAGGGAGCCTGGGTGATGTATACTGCCCCTCCTTCCACAGAGCAGGGTCCTGCAGCATCCCTGGCACCCCTCTGATGTCAGGGCTGGCCCAGCTGGTGCCCCGCCCAGCAGCAGCAGCAGCGACAAGCCCTGACATGGGAACCCAGAACCATGCTCCAAGGGATCATCCTACCTATTAGAGTTTGCAGCTTAAAGAAACTTTGTTGTGTTTCATCTGACCCCCAAACCCTCCAAAGACATGATATTAATATATCTGTTCCAAAAAACAGAGAGAAGCCATTAGTATCTGCTTGAATTCAGAGATCATATTTCAAAAGTGTTTATTATTTTTTTTATTTATGTCATTTGTAGTCTGCCTTTCTCACTGAGACTCAAGGCAGATTACTCAGTGTGAGATTAGTACAGTTAATGTCAAGGACATTTCCATAAACAATGCCATAGGGTTAATAAACACAAGTTTACAAAGACTTAGCATTAGTAGAATCCAATACAGAATTGAAGAAATGCTGAAACAGAACATAAGCAATTCTAGGGTTGACATTAGACCACATGAAGCACAAGTAGCTCATAGGAACACATATTTAAGACAACAGGTAGTACGTAAGGCAACATAGTGGTGAAGTCTATAGTCCCTAGCTCATTAATGAAGCATCTGACAGCTCCTCCCTACAATACAAAAGCTGGTTTGAATAATTTGGTTTTGCATTGTTTGCAGAAAGCTAGGGACCTTGTTCAGATGAGCAAAACTGCCATGGAGGAACATGGGGAGGGAGGCAGTCCCATAGGTATGCCAAGTCATGGTCGCGAAGAGTTTTGTATGTGATAACCAATACCTTGAATTGCGCACAGTAGCTGATAGGTGGCCAATGGTAAATGCAAAAACAACCTTTTTAAATCATTCCTATAGCCTTGTTTTGAAGTTGAAAATATGGTTGCCAACCTCCAAGTGAGGGCTTGAGATCTCCCAGAATTACAACTGATCTCCAGACTACAGAGAGCCAGTGCCCAGGAGAAAACAGCTGCTTTGGAGGATGAACTTCATAGCATTTTACCCTGGCGAGGTCCCTTCTCACCCCAATCTCCACCTTCCACAGGCTTCCCCTCTGAATCTCCAAGAATTCCCCGAACTGGCTTTGGCAACCCGCACTGAAAAATCATGATTCTCCTCTGTTTGCAAATTCAAGGCTAGGGATTTCTCGCTTACCAGCTTTCCAACAAGCTAAGGTCTTGCAAGGGCCACTTGCAAGCCTTTAGATCTGACCCATCTAGCAGCTCAGGTTAGCCAAGAGTTTATTAATTAACGCCAAATGAGGCAAGATCTTGCAGGTAACTCAGCCGTTGCACATTTTAATTACCTTGCCACAGAGCTTTCTTCAGTTTCCTGTTACAAAGCTTGCCTTAATTACCAATGAGCTATTTTGTTAGGAAATTATAGGAAGGTGAAACTGACCAGAACAAGGCAAAATTTGGAGATCATTGGGAAATGGGGAGCTGTCGGGCATGAATGCTTCCTTCAGAGTAGTCTTTGTTCCTCTTGACCACTCCATCTGAGGCTAACCTCCTGGTCTGAAACCTGTTTTATTGTGGGCTGAGGTTAGATGCTCTTTCCTTCTGTCTATTGCAATGTTAGCCCACATGGTTTGTGGTGGAATGTGCAATGTTCCTATGTACATAAACAGTGCATAGCACAAAACAGTTTGTCATATAGAGATGTTGTAATTAAAGGAAATTGAGACAATTGTTGGGATTTATAATAATATGTTTATTGCTTTTCCGGCCGAAGCCATAAGCCATACAAACACCAACAAAATATGAACTGTACACTTGAACATAGTTGGGATTTATTAATGCCCCGTGGTGCAGAGTGGAAAGCGGCAGTACTGCAGCCCAAGCTCTGCTCACGACCTGAGTTCGATCCCGGCGGAAGCCAGGTTCAGGTACCTGGCTCAAGGTTGACTCAGCCTTCCATCCTTCCGAGGTCGGTAAAATGAGTACCTAATTTCCTGGGTGTAAAGTGTAGATGACTGGGGAAGGCAATGGCAAACCACCCCATAAAAAGTCTGCCAAGAAAACGTCATGATGCGACATCCCCCCCATGGGTCAGTAATGACTTGGTGCTTGCACAGGGGACTACCTTTACCTTTGCCTATTAATGCCTACAGCAGGGCTTGACGAATCCCATGTGCCAGTTTACCACAGCACCTAGAAATTTCGTTGTGGTGCCTAGGATTTTCAGCAATGTTTTTATCATAGCATCTCTTCTGCAATGCTCAGAGCATGAAGTTCTTATCAGTGCTTAACTTTACACCACTCATTGCTGGAAGATAACTTCAATTCTTGACCAGTTGCTTCCTAAACCAGCTCCAATATTCAATTAATAGCAAACTTTTGGAAGTAATAATGGATTTATTTATTATTTATTTACATTCTTTATAGCCTGCTTTGTTCACTGAGAATCAAGGCAGATTACACAGTGTAATTCAATACAGTCGACAGGATGGGACAACCAAGAAGCAATGTCATAGGATTAGGATTGTAGAAATAAGAAACCAAGCAGAAACCTGAAACAAAGCCGAAACAAAGTATAAGTGTTAAATAATGCAGAAGTTTCATAGTAGGATAAAACATTAGCTTTTCGTTGTGATGAAGGCAACCAAGGTTACCCTGTATTTATTCCTCTACTACAATACTTTTGCCAAAGTTTTAATAAAACTCTGAGAAACAGTGGAGAGGTTAGGATTGGGTTCTGTGGTAGTAATAAGTACAGCATCTACTCATTAAAAATAAAACCCTTAGGGGTCTAGCTGCTAAGTTTTGGGGCTAGCTCTTAGAGCCAAAGAAATTTGCTCGAGGCCTGGCACTTGGGTTGCCAACACTGGGTTGGGAAATTCCTGGAGATGAAGGGACAGAGCTTGGGGAGGGTGGGGTTTGGGGAGCAGAGGGATCTCCTTGGGTCTCATGCCATAGAGTCCACCCTTCACCCTCCAAAGTAGAGTCCCCCCTACAAAGTGACCATTTTCTCCAGATGATCTCATCTCTGTTTCCTGGAGATTCATTGTAATTCCAGGAGATCTCCAGGCCCCACCTGGAAAATGGCAACCCTGCCTGGCACCATATGGAACTTGTTTTCTTGCCTCTTTCCCAAAAGAGCTGGATGTACCTTGAAGCCAGCATCATTCAAAGTAGCATGACAGGCTTTTAAAGGACAGCCCAAACGGCCTCAGAACACTACCCTGGCGGAAGGAAGGGCTTCTGCCCCCCCCCCAGCTGTTTCCTGTGTCAAAATAGCACAGGAGTAGGGTTGACATCTCCAAGTTGGGAAATTCCAGGAGATTTGGGGGGGGGGGGTCAAACCGGGAGATGGCAGGGTTTGGGGAGGGAAAGCGCCTCAGCATGGTATAATTATATACAGTCCTCCCTCCAAAGCAGCCATTTTCTCCAGGTAAATTTATTTCTGTGGCCTGGAGATCAGTTATAATTCCAGGAGATCTCCAGCCACCACCTGGAGGCTGGCAACCCTACACAGGAGAGGGCATTTCCATGTTTTTACTGCTGAACATGTACAGAATATTCCACATGGAGAAGCAAAAACAGAGATCTCCCCCACTCACACTTTGGAAAATTGCTTGAGGGAGGAGGCAGGACAATTCCAAGGCCTTTGTTTTTTAACGGCTGTTCCCCACAGCTGCTGTGTGGCTGCAGGGAGCCCAAGTTGTCATGAGCCCCTCGATCATGCCACTGACTCAGACCTAGAGGGCTCAGAGGAGGAGGTTGAGGATCAGCGCGGCCAGGACGGGCCTGGTGCTGCAGAGGCACTGACCAACCATGCACCAAAAGCCACACTGCCGGAGCCTGCAAGTGAGGCCTCGGCTGACCATGCCCCAGTAGCGCCTGAGATCTCCCCACTAGAGCCTGCAAATGAGTTCCTGCTGCCTGTAAACACGTCCACATCACCTGCCTCAGAGATACCACTGGGGCCCCACCAGGCAGGACACAAACCGCGGTTGATGGCCCTTCCAGATTGCCACTCAAGCCAAGGGAATGATGGTGATAAAGGACCCAGGAGGAAGTAGCGCAGAGAAGGCAAAGTGCAAGGCTGGCAGCACAAACCTCCCTGCAAACTCAGGTCAGGGCTTAGGCAGTGATACTTCCTTGCAGACCCTGGCCAGAGCAGACCAGGCCCCCCTGAGCTAGGGATGCCAGACCTCCGGTGGGGATGGAGGATCCCCCACCCCCCCGCCCCACTTACCTGGCCAGCGGGGGGGGTGCACCTTCCCTGCGCGCTCTCTTGTGGCACTGCGTGCTCCCATGTGCAGCAGCCACCTGGAACAGGCCCATTTTGGCCCAAATTGGGGCCACTGCAGAGCGCGGGAGCACTCCTGCCCTCCACAGTGGCCCAAAACACGCCCATTTCGGCCCAAATCAGGTTCATTTTGGGCCCGTTTTGGCGCAGATCGGGCCCGTTTTGGGGGGGGGGTCAATGTTCTTCTGTACTCATCCTGAAACAAGTTCCCTTTAGCTACTAGGCTCTGCCCTTAATCGCCTTATATTATAATAACCCACTCCCAGAGTGTTGCCATCCACAGCTAGAAAGGGCCTGATTTTATAACCATGTGTCGATTGCATCACTACCCAACAACAGAGGCCAGAACCTGATGGTATGCAATTGTACCCGCAAGAGGCGATTTAGGCAGGCAGAATGCAATTACCCAAATGACAATTTAGCTGGGGCATAAATCTTTCAGCAGCGAGAATAATACTTCACACAGCCATGCAGCTTTCAAAGCAGAGGTGGTAATCTTTTTTTTTTAAAAAAAAATATACATCAGTCTAAGAAAATTATTAGCAATCAAAGGAGTTGTTCTTGCTGGGGCCACCTCCAGTGCCAATTTGCAGAAGTGGTTTGGGAATCTCTTTACTCAGGTTTCCATATCTGATTGGCCTTCCACAAATATGTTGCGTCAAAAGAGGACAGAAAAACACCAAGATTTAGAATTGCAAATCGTCAGGAACTGAGGTGCTCTTTGCAGGCAGAGGGTCTCACTAGGATGATATTACAGGAGGTCTAAGATCAGCTTCCTTCCCCCAGATCAGTGTATGGTAAGAAACGTACAGTGCCTGACCTCTTCTTCATCCTGGGAGAGCCCCAAAACTTGGCTGTCTATGCCGGAATGTCAGAAGCTGTTATCTTTAACCCAAACCACCTTTGGTGCAGAAAATACATGCAAAATGTATATCTAGTTTTCTGGGAGAAGAGTAGCATTTAACCTATTGAATCAGCATTTCATTTGCTCGCCAGTGTGTCTCCTACATGTGTTTGGAAGGTCATGGTGGTGGGAGAAGATTTGGAGAAAAATCAACCAGTCCTTATTTGTAGCATTGGCATGCATCCTTAACATTTTGGGATAACAGACTGATATTGCGGCAAACCTGGTACTGCTTGCTTCTGCATCCTTTTAATGAATCTGCACATTAATCGATAAAGCGTTAACCGTTGTACAGCTAGGGATGGAATTCAAGAAGAGAAGATCAACCCCTAATCCTGGGAAGGAATGCTTATTTTGACAAAGTCTGTACCTTTGAATTTCTGTGATTTTCTAATACCTATCAGAGTCCTTTCCCTGACCTGGATGGCCTAGGCTAGCCTGATATCATCTGAGCCTGGAAGCTAAGCAGGGTTGGCCTTGGTTGTTACTTGGATGGGACACCAGCAAGCAAGACGAGGGCTACATGCAGAGGGAAGCAATGGCAAACTGCTTCTAAACATCTTTTGCCCTGAAAACCCCAGCAAGAGTTGCTGTAAGTCAGCTACTATGGACAGCACTTTACATACACACGTTATGGCCTCTCACCCTTTTGACTATCTAGATGGGCCAGCTTTTCCTTCTTGTGCTTTAGGCAATGTTTTGAACATGCACCTGGCACATCTGTGTAGTTGACAGGAGACAATAGGAACAATCTGATGGACAGTCAGCTGCTTCGTCTATGCAGAACCTGGGTCACATCCACCTGCAGAGTCTGAAAGCAGTGTTGCCTGATTTGTGCCTGGAAAGCAACATTTCGGGAAACCTTGCTTTAGGCGTAAACATATTTCTGATAGATCAAGATATGTAGCCATGTTAGTCTGTCTGTAGCAGTGGAAAAGTGCAGGAGTCCAGTAGGACCTATAAGACTAACAAAATTAGTGGTAGATGCAGAGGAGTTAGCCGTGTTAGTCTGTGGTAGCAAAATCAAAAAGAGTCCAGTAGCACCTTTAAGACTAACCAATCTTATTGTAGCATAAGCTTTCGAGAATCAAGTTCTCTTCGTCAGATGCATGGTACAGAAACTGGTCAAATATAGAAGAGGAGGGGGGAGGAGGGGAGGAGAGAGAAGATGCAATTGGGGGGGAGAGGGAGGATGCAACCAAAACATTCCTTTGCTAGTAAATGTAAACATCTCCTTTTGGTGTGAGGCTTCAAAGGAGTTTGCCGTGTTAGTTTGTAGCAGTAAAACAGCTAGACCATCCAATTCCAATGCAGTATAAGCCTTCGATAACCACAGCTCTCCCCGTCAGATGCATTGGATGGTCTAGCTGTTTTACTGCTACAAACTAACACGGCAAACTCCTTTGAAGCCTCACACCAAAAGGAGATGTTTACATTTACTAGCAAAGGAATGTTTTGGTTGCATCCTCCCTCCTCCCCCCCCAATTGCATCTTCTCTCTCCCCTCCTCCCCCCTCCTCTTCTATATTTGACCAGTTTCTGTACCATGCATCTGACAAAGAGAACTTGATTCTCGAAAGCTTATGCTACAATAAAATTGGTTAGTCTTAAAGGTGCTACTGGACTCTTTTTGAAAATTAGTGGTAGGGTATGAGCTTTTGTGAGCCACAGCTCACTTCTTCAGATACATATTTCTAATGTATACATACCTGCCCAGGTTTTCAACCAGCCTTCCACAAATCCACAGATTCCATCATGAATTCTAAGACAAGAAAACAACTGAACTGCAGAATTACAGTGCTGCAAATTCTCTGGAGCTAAGGTGCTCGGCGAGAGTGGTACATGATTTGAGCAGCGAGATCACAGAGGTAATACATCACCATTTCACAACACTGCCTTCAAGGTCTATGAAGACATGAATCATGTTCTAACAGCAGCCCTGCACCCACAAATGCCAGGAGATTTTTGGAGTAGTGTTTGTGGAAGGTGAAATATCAGTAGAATGTGAGCTCATTTCTTTGTGATATTCTAGGAATTCCCTCAATCTCTATGGTTTGTAACATAGAGATTGGGAAAATTCCTAGAATGGCATGGATGATGTGATGTCACTTTTGGGTGGAGGGTTGATGGACAGGACATAACTTCTGGGTGATGCTCTTGGAATTCCCCCAATTTCCATAGTCTGCCACAGGGAGTTCTCTGAGCATCATAATCAATACCATCCTTCTCCCCAAAATATCAAGGGCAGGAGACTTAAGGTGTGGAGGGGGGAGATTGCATGCTGTCACTAGGCCAATGACAGCATCTGGAAGGTAGAGAACCAAGAATGTGGGCACTCATATTGATTGTCCTTCACCACCATCCTATGTACAAAATATGCAGTAATAACAACTATGTTGCCCTCGAGCACTCTTCCAAGTGCAAAATAAGTTTGCTTATCGTTCCCAGTCACCACTCCATGTTCAAAACAAGCACGTACGGCTCATATATATTGCCCATGAGCACCACTGTTTCCTGTACCAACTCTAGTTTAGTGTTATGTTGGGGAAACGGAGAGTAATCCACCCAAGATCTCTAGGGCTAGAATAATTTTCCTAGGCACAGTTAAATAGAACAGGAAGCTTGAATTTACCCTTCAGCAGGATCCCAATAGGGGAGCCTGCATTCTGAACTTACAATGCCTAAGCTTCCTTTAGCTTCCTCTTTCTCTCTTGCTCGGAGCTAGAAGGGAAGGACTGAATCATTTGGTTAAAAAAAAAGCCCACTGCTATCTGAACTTTAATGGCTTTGTTTCTTGTAGCTGCAGGCGGCAGTTCATATGCATTCCAAACGGCGCTTTGAAAGCAAATGTACCATTTTGGAAGCTATTCCACCTGAAAACAATATCTTTCATCTCCTTTTCCCCTGCATCCTCACAAGGCCAAGAGGACTCATCAATCCAGAGGCCTGCAGATTGCAAGCAAGACAACTGGGTGGAGAGACTGAAGGTTGATCAATCACAGCCGCAGCTCTGCGTACACCCCACAACAGGCATCAGTAGAGACCCCGGAAAGCTGAGGTTACATATGGCTGTAGGATAGACGGTGATTCATGAGAATATAAGTTGCAGCATTCTTCTGAGAATTCCTTGGCCCTCTTTTTTCAGACGCTTTTACCCCACACACGCACAAGTCTATTATAAGTTTCATTCCAGTTTAACTACTACAGCTTTTTCACAAAGACTTTTAGTACCTGCAGTTTGGTGATCAGCAAAAGATTCTGTTATTTCTCTCAATACCTCTCCACCTCTCATAGGATGACAGTCTTATGGGGACTCCTATACTAGAAACTGTGGGCACCTATGGATACTATTGACCAGGGCTTTTTTTCTGGGAAAAGAGGTGGTGGAACTCAGTAGGTTGCCCTCAGACAAAATGGTCATAAGGCTGGTGGCCCCGCCCCCTGATCTCCAGACAGAGGGGAGTTGAGATTGCCCTACATGCCACTCAGCGGCACGGAGAGCAATCTAAACTCCCCTCTGTCTGGAGATCAGGGGGCGGGGCCACCAGCCATGTGGCCATTTTCAAGAGGTTCCGGAACTCCGTTCCACTGCGTTCCCCCTGAAAAAAGGCCCTGCTATTGACTAGGGGTGTGCAAGGAAAAAACTTTCGGCTTTCTTGTTTCGGGATTACCCGAAACAAGATTCTCTACCGTCATTAGCCGAAAGCCGAAACAAGAATCTCTTTCGGGATTCGGGATTCGGCATTATTTCGGCATTCTTTCGGGATTCTTTCGGGTTTTTTTGCTGGGAAAATGCCTCCGTCTTTCAGGACGCCTGGAGGAGGCATTTTCCCACCAAATAAGCCCAAAATTGGTGGGGACCTTCTTCTAACCCTTCTCTAACAACTACCCAAGTTTCAGACAGATTGGACTTTGGGGGGCCATGTTATGGCCCCCCAAAGCAGGTCCCCCCATCCTCCCCATAAGAAAGCAAAGGAGCAGCATATTGTTAGCATGCTGCTGCTGATCTCTCTTCATTATTTCCTATGGGGAAAAAATGAAGAGGCAGGCTTCCTTTGCCAGGGGTGGCATTTTGCATGCAAAATGCCCCCCAGCCCTCAGGGGCCCTTCTACCACCCCTCCTCCCACCCCCCACCAAGGCTCAGCCTGCTCCCACTTGGGGGGGCCATTTCATGGCCTCCCCAAGTAGGTGCTCTAATCTCTACCACTGACAGCTGGGGGAGGCTTGTGTTGCCAGGGGTGGCATTTTGCATGCAAAATGCCCCCCAACCCTCTGGGGCCCTTCTCCCACCCCTCCTCCCACCCCCCACCAAGGCTCAGCCTGCTCCCACTTGGGGGGGCCATTTCATGGCCTCCCCAAGTAGGTGCTCTCAGCCCCTAAAGTCCACCCCTCACAGCCCCACACAAACCCAGTTCCCCCACCCCAGCTGCCACACACAGACCCAAATCCCCCCAGTAGCCCCTCACAGACCCAAATCCACCCCCACCTGCCCCACACCCACCATAACCCCAGGAACAGGCTGGCCTGCCCTCCCCTTTTGGGAACCCCTAAACTCTCTTTCCCAGGGCAGTTCTGCACAGACAAGGGGTGCCACAATGGTGGCAGTGCCAAATCGTCCCTGGGAAAGAGCACCTGCCCTGGCACACAGATAACCACCCCCCTGACCCCCCCACCACCCGCAGAGAAGGCTGGCCAGCCTGCCCCATTGTTCCCTATGCTGGGAACCAACCTCCCATCAAAGAAGGGAACACAGACACACAATCATTAAGTTTAAAAAACCTTTATTTTCTCATTTTCAAATTACAAGTGGTCAACAAATCACAACATATTACACTTATTGTCCCTCATAGCACAACACAACACAATTAACTACACATCAGAGAATCTTAAACACAATTTTTTTTTTGAAATGGACAAACAGTAAAGTTTTGAACATTACAACAGGTCACATAGTGAGCGGGCACAACAGGGCATGGAAACAGAAGATGATCATAATAACTACCAGCCTAATACAACTCTCCCTCCATAACATGACTTAATGGGGGGGAACCACAGCAACAAAATCCCCCCCCCAACCCTCTGGGGCCCTTCTCCCACCCTTCCTCCCATCCCCCCACCAAGGCTCAGCCTGCTCCCACTTGGGGGGGCCATTTCATGGCCTCCCCAAGTGGGTGCTCTGCTCTCATCTCTACCACTGACAGCTGGGAGAGGCTTGTCTTGCCAGGGGTGGCATTTTGCATGCCAAATGCCACCCTCACCCTCAGGTGCCCTTCTCCCACCCTTCCCCCCACCCCCCACCACATGCATTCCTTGACAATCAAGAAATCTGGAGTTAAATATAATGTGCATGTAAGTCCCTCAAAGACAGAAGCAATATGGAGGTAATGACCCATTTGATTTCCACAACCTCAGACACAATTAGGGATCCGTTTCCCCTTGGTGGGGGATCCCCCACTCTCACCTATCACCCCGAAGGGGGAAAGTCAGTGAATGAGCCTTCAAGGTACGCTCCAGGGGCTGCTGCCGTGATGTCACTGATGTCATCTGGCTGCCCTGAGAGTATGCCTGTGCTTTGCAGTGGGCTGATTTGGGCCCTACAGGCCAAAGCAGGATCCCTTGTGGCCCAAATCTGCCTGCTGTGAATTGTGCGTGCTCCCCAGCCTTGTGTGATGATCACATCACCTCCTAGAACAGACATCATCATGCCAGAGCATTGCCATTAAATGATCATGCGTGTGTGAACAGACCCTAAGTATCCTGTAGGCTTCAGTGATGGTATAGTAATGTTTTCACTCACATTATAGAGAGAGAGAGAGACAGAGAAGGGGGGGAGGCACTGAAGCTAGATTATTTCTTCTATTTTACTGTCCCCTTCCAAAGCCAGGGTGGCATTGGCACAATGCCCCCCTCCCCCCGGCCAGAGCCTTAGTACCAGTATGCATTGACAGGCCCATGCATCATAGTCCTTTTTGAGACCCAGCCAAGTTGTGCCTTTTGGAGAAAAATGTTCAAGTTGCTGGTGGGGGTATGAACAATTTTTAGATATCCACTGTAGTGCAATGGCTAGAGAGTTGGTCTAGAATCTGGCAGACTCTGATTCTGTGCCTTGTAGGCTTGATGGATGTTCTTGGCTCAGCCTAAGTAAACAATTGTGTTGTGTTTTCCAGAGGCAGTCTACGTGATTTTGGGGCCCTGGACAAATGTTCTGGACGGGGCCCCAGAACCAGTGCCGCCCCACCACTGGCTCCTTGCCAAGGCCAAGCAATTTGGTCACCTAGGCCCCAGATAGAGTGGGCAGGAGTGCGTTGTTTCCTTCCTCCCCCCCCTCCACCCCCTCCAACAACTAAGAAGGCCATCGGTGGAGTCACTCCAATGTGAGGCATGGAGCAGCTGTCTATTGTTAGCCTGGTTGTGATGAGGGTGAAACAAATCAAGGGAGAACAGCAATGTGTAAACCACTCTAGGTTCCCATGGGGGAGAAAACCGGGGCATAAGATAAACCTTTAATTTGGTGGGGAGGGGGTATATACATTTTATGTGTATGTGTCTGTATGTTTTATGCATTCAAATCACTTGTGGTGTACTTTAGAATTATATTGAGCTCCACAGTATCCCAAAAACCTTGTCCATGTATTGCAAACCGAAGTCAATCTACCACATCTAGGGTATTCTTCTTTTCCCTACTGCCTTCAATTTTTCTTAGCATTATTGTCTTTTCTAGTGAACCTTGTCTTCTCATGATGTGACATAAGCACTATCATCAATTGATATCTTCAAGGGAGAAAGCAGGCCTGATTTGGTCTGGATGCCACTTACATGTCTTTTTCGGAGTCCATGGTACATGTAAATTGAAACTTTCTTCCCACTTCACAGTGTGAATGCTTTTTCCTCCTATGAGCTTTGTCTAAATTTTACTGTACTGATACTGCTCATTTGGCCAAAAGGCCTGCCCTTGATCAATGCCACATTAAATACTTCATAATAAAAAAATGTTTTTAGAACCATTTAAAAGTGTCCTTAAGTGCCATACGCTGATTTAAAAAAACATAAGCTAAATGTTTGGGAACACAACCAGATATGTGAATGACTGAAATGCAGCCCAATCCCACTGCTACTTAAAATCCATTTTTGATGGAGGTCTGGATTGTCTTACATTGGTGTCATTGGGCTTGGAATCAGGAACCTGGAAGCGTTCCATGGGGGCTACAACTTTCATGCCAAGGCTAAGAGGGTGGGAACGGGATCTCTCTGGGGTGGCAAACTCTGGCCTTGGAAGTTACTGGCAATTTGGGGGTGGGACTTGTGGAAAGGAAAATCTGAGTAGGGATCTCCCCCAGAATCCATGGTCCGCATTTGCCCTCTAAAGAGATTGCCCTTGGAAGCAGCCAGTTTCTCTGTAGGGAACTACTCTCTCTAACCTGAACTCAAGCCCAACCAGGAGTTTGGCAGCCCTAGGAAAATTTCAGAAAAAGATGGCAAAGGAGGGCCAGCAACTGATAGAGGCATGGAAGCCCACACCAGGACAGTAGCAGGGGCCTACTTGGGCACAAGGGACAACCAGTGCTCTCATCCCCCATAGTCCACTCCTTACAGCCCCACACAAACCCAGTTCCCCCACCCCAGCTGCCACACACAGACCCAAATCCTCCACTCAGCCCCTCTCAGAACCAAAACCACCCTCAGCTGCCCCACACCCAGTACCCCAGGAACAGGCTGGCCAGCCTGCCCCATTGTTCCCTATGCTGGGAACCAACCTCCCATCAAAGAAGGGAACACAGACACACAATCATTAAGTTTAAAAAACCTTTATTTTCTCATTTTCAAATTACAAGTGGTCAACAAATCACAACATATTACACTTATTGTCCCTCATAGCACAACACAACACAATTAACTACACATCAGAGAATCTTAAACACAATTTTTCTTTTGAAATGGACAAACAGTAAAGTTTTGAACATTACAGCAGGTTACATAGTGAGCGGGCACAACAGGGCATGGAAACAGAAGATGATCATAACTACCAGCCTAATACAACTCTCCCTCCATAACATGACTAAATGGGTGGGGGAACCACTGCAACAGGGTCCAGCAGAACCTATGTCATTTCCTGTGGCTGTGCTTTCAGTTCAGACACACAAAGCTGAACTGGGCACTTCCAAGGCACTGGACAATGGTATTTCTGGAGCAGTTCTGCAGAGGTCTCCCCCCACCCCCACACCAGCCTCAGAATTTACCTGGGAACATCTGTGAGAGATCATCATTGGCCGGTGCCCATCCACCACTCTACCCGCATCCCCCAACCATGCAAACCCAACATTAACATCAAATTTTTTTTTTTTTAAACATGAACATTCAATCAACTTTTAAAAAACATAATCACAACATTTTTTTTTGGTTTTTTTTTCCTTTTTTTTACATGAACAGAACATCAACTTTTAAAAAACATAATCACAACATTTTTTTGGGTTTTTTTTTTTTCATGAACATTCAATCAACTTTTAAAAAACATAATCACAACATTTTTTTTTGGTTTTTTTTCCTTTTTTTTACATGAACAGAACATCAACTTTTAAAAAACATAATCACAACATTTTTTTTTGGTTTTTTTTCCTTTTTTTTACATGAACGGAACATCAACTTTCAAAAAACAGTACAACAATTCTTCTACAATTTTTTTTTACAAGGAGTTCATCTGATAAAAACACCTAAGCAATCCCTATCTAACCTGTTTCTCCCTCCAGTAGCAATCCATGTTTCTGGGGCATTATTTCTCATAATAAATTTGGTCCCACAGGGTATGTCTCAGTGATGGGAGATGTTTTGAATACCCTGGGGGGGGGGCTTTCAAATTGCTGGGTGTTTTCCCTTTGCCACTGGTTCCTAACCACCCTCCCTCTACTGGCCGGTTTTAACTGTATATACAGGGTTTTATACAGGGGAGAGCGCGATTCCAAAGGATTGGACTCATAGAGGATGCAGGCCACAAGTTGGGCTCACCTCAGTCACTCTGGAAGTCCAGTCCTGAGAAATCGAAGAGGCGAGAGTTGACCTTCAGGAAGGTCAACTGCTCGACTCTCCATGGGAGAAGGCGAGTGCGATGTGGGCCGACAATGTCGCCCGCATGTGAAAAGACGCGCTCGCTCTCCACGCTCGTCGGAGGGCATGAGAGCAGCCGCTGCGCCTCGAGGGAGAGGTCCGGCCAGACCGACTCCTTCCTGGCCCAGTAGCTGAGCGGATCGGTGGAGAGCGACTCGCAGGGCTCCGCGAGGTAGTCCCTGACCATCGCCTCCGCCGGATCCTCTCTCACGGTCCTCACGACCCCAGAGGGGACGAGGGCCCACCGGAGCATCTCCATCTCCATCGGCACTCTGGTGGTGGCCTCGGGGGGGGCCTGCGCAGAGGGGGCGTCAGAGGGACCCGCACGGCAGGGCCCCTCTTGCGTCCCCCCTGTCGACAGGCGTCCCCTCTTGGCCTGCCTGCGCCTCACCCAAGAGCAGAGCCCGTCTCTGGCTTGGGTGAGGTTCCCGTCCCGCTCGGCGAAAGTGCCCTTTATGCGCGGGTCACACATGGTCGCCAACATGTATGACTCTTCCTTAGTGAGAGGAGTTAGCCTGGCAGCTATGCCCTGCTGCAGCCTTCTCACTAATGCGCGCACCGCTGGAACAAGGTCAGCACGGGGCGCGACCCGGTCTGCAAGGGTGGCCAGATTCCTCTGGAGCGTGTGCACCAGGGGAATGACCAGACCGAGGGTCGCCGTGTCTGACGAGACCGCCACAGTGAAGTCCTTGAAGGGCTTCAGGACCTCCACTGTCTGGGTGATGGTGAGCCAATCCTCCCGGTTGAACTCACCCACCTGACTCGCACCGCGGTGCTCGGAGAGCCACGCGTGGAGTGCGGCCTGCTGCTCCACCAAGCGCTCAAGCATGGCGCAGGTGGAGTTCCAGCGAGTGCTGACGTCAGTGATCAGAGCGTGCTCTGGCACACCTGTCCTGACCTGTGTCTGGCGCAGTTCGTGCGTGGCCTTCACGCTGCGCGAGAAGTGACCCGTGAGCCTCCGACATTTCTGGACAAGTAACTGGAGTTCACGGGTCCGGGTATCCACGGGTTCCTTCGAGGAGCCCAACCCCAGCGCATCTCTCACCACTAGGTGAAGCTTGTGAGCGGCACAGTAGACGCTCTCTCGGCTCACTAGATGCGCCGCTGCCCTCATGTTCTTGCCACCGTCCGTCACCATGCATCCCACGGTGGCGGGTCCCTGGCCTATCCACTCGTCCAACTGTCTCCTTAAGGTGGCAGCGATGTTCTCCGCCGTGTGGGACACGTCGAGCACCTCGGCGTGAAGCAAGGCCTTGCAGTAGCCGGCCTGGCGGTCTCGCATCCTTCCCTGTCTAGCTGTGCTAGGCACCTCCCCCCGGCCCCCACCCAGAACCGACTCGGGTTCCCACCAGTGAGCAGTAAGCGAGAGGTACGCTTGCTGCACACTTGGGCAGGTCCAGATGTCCGATGTGAAGTGCACAGTTCTCCCGGCAACCCGGGACAGCTGTGCCTTCACATGATCCCTGGCAGCCCTGTAAAACGAGGGCACCACCGATCTGCTCAACGACGTGCGAGCAGGGACGGCGTACCAGGGAAAGCAATCTTGGAGCAGCCCTGAGAAGCCGAAGTCTTCAACTACGGAATACGGTTGCCCATCCACTGCTATCATGTTGACGATGTGGCGCGTGATGCGCCTGCTCGCCCTCCGGATCCCCTCTCTGGGCACACTAGCGCCCTGCATACCAAGCATCTCCGGGAGAGAGGCTTGGCGTCCCTTTCCTGCAGGTACCCTTGGGGGGAGAGCACCAGAGGAGCCTGCCTCCTTCTGGCTAGCTGGCGGCCGTGCGGCGCCACTCGAACCCTCCTCCCGAAGAAGCACCGCCTGGTGGTGCCTCTTCATATGGTACCTCATCCCAGACGTGGAGAGATGCCACACATCTTTGCCACGGCTGACGCGCTGCCTACAATGCAGGCACAGGGCTGCTCGGGGATCCTCCGTTGTCTGGAAGTGCTTCCAGATTTCGGAGGAAAAGGGCATCCCACGCTTCCCAGGAGAAGCGCGTTCGGGACCACCCTGCGGCACCTCCTGTGAGGTGCTCTGGCCGGACACACCGTGTCCCACTCTCGGCCGGGCAGGTGGGGATGGACGAGGCTGAAGGGGCAGAGATGTGGGCTCTTCCACCACAGTCTCTGCCTCTTCCTCCCGCGTCCTCTCCTCCTGCACAGCCGCGAGAGGCCTGCTGCTGGCCTCAGAGGAAACTGGGGTGGACCGCCCCAGGGGGGGTCTCACGGGCAGTTCCTCCAACATCCTCCGGGTTCCTGGGGTGAGCGGGAGCGCAGGGAAAGTCATGTGCTCCGCGCCCATCCCAGGAGACACCACATGCTGCCCCTCCTCCAGCAGCTGGCTCGCAACCACTGGAGGAGGAGGAGCCTCAGCAGCAGGCCCCTGCCCAGTGCCAGCCCCTGCCTCACGCACCCGGGTTGGGGGTGGCCCTCCAGCAGCTGCCTCAGGAAAGAGAGTCTTGCGAACCCTCTTCCTGTCACCAGAAGCCAGGCTGGTGAACGGCAGCAGCGCAGGGGAGGGCCTCCTCCGCTCAGATGGAGGGGCTGCCGCAGCAGTCCCCCTCCCCCTCCCCTCCTCCCCTCTAGATTTCTCCCTAGCCTTTCCCCCGGGGCCCCTCTCTGCTTTCCTCTCTGACATACTTTCCCCTCCCAAATTCAACCCTAACTAATCAGAAAAGATTTAGAAAACAAAGGTCAACTTTGTTTTCAAGACCTAACTAACCTGCTATAAATCTGTGTTTCTAGTGGCTCTGTGACTTGGAGATGAACAATCAAGTGCCTTTTTAAGCAACCCTATTTATGTCAGGGAACCTGAGCCTGCCAATCAGCTGAATTCCTCTGGAATTGAGCTGGCCCTAAACCCCAATAACAGGTGACAAAGCCTTAAACACTCACACACTAGTATGCCCGGGCCGGCCTGGCACCACCACGGGTGCCAGAGATGGGCAGTGGAACCCTAGTTATGGGGGCACTAATGGGAAGCCTATTGACAGCTATTACAAATTTTTATATATATATATATATATATATAGAATTCAAACCTAACACTCACTCACTAATGCTTTCCCTGCTGAGTCCCTATTTAGTTTTTTAAAAAAAACTAGGCTCGGTTTCCCTAATAATTATGTTGAGGGCAATTATCCACTGATCACCTACCAACTGGCCTACCTACCTAAGAGACACTATTTAGCGGGACCGATGTATCTGTGGTATGTCGGTGTGGGGTGTGGATGTGGTGTTTTGAAGATGAGCCTCCCCCCTCCCAAGCTAGCAAGAACCCACCCCCAAGGCCACCCAAATGTGAACCCGGACTCGCTCACAGTAACACCAGTCCTGCAGTCCAGCGATGTTCAGGCGGTCTTGCAGCTGGTCCTCCTCTCCTCCACGATGCTGTCAAGAAAATTGGAAATGTTAGCAGAGTCAACACCACACGCCGCACACGCAACCCCAAAATTCAAGGCCCCGTTGCACAAGCCAAGTCAGCCCCCCCCCCCTTAAAGGCTAGGGCCAACCAGCAGCAAAACAAAACACATCCACCCAGCAGAGCTTCTGGCCTGTGCAGGCCAGAAGCTGGCACACTCATTTTTTAGTCCTGTGAAACAGCAGTTCATGCCCACCCCACACTCAAACTTGAAAAATGAAACATGAAAGAAAGCAGGCACTGCGATCAATGCTGGCCCCCCTAACCCCCAAACAATATCCTCTTGCCCAACCAGAAAATGCCCCCCCCCCCGGCCCAAGCCATAAAGACAGAGCCAAAGCATATGCTCGCAGGTAGGCACAGCAGCAGACATAAGCTCAAAAACCAAATTTAACAACAACCCTACCAGTCCACCAGTGCAGATGTCCAGCAATGTTGACCCTCCACGCAGAGATCTGCAGGCCGATGTCCACCAAGTGCAGTCCAGTCCAGAAGAGGTCCACCAACGATAAACAACCTGAATGTGAAGCAAAACAGTGAGTGCCAGGCCAGCAAACGGGAAGGGTTACCAAAGCCGGAGCAGCAGGCCTGTGTGTGGGCCGAAGGCTGGCACAGTTGATCAGGACGGAGCCTGTTGGGAATCCTTGCAAGCAGGGGACCAGACACAGAAAGGCAAGCCACACCATTCCAGATTGTGGAGCACAACTGTGAGTGCCAGGCCAGCAACCAAAAAGGGTTACCTTGGCCAAAGCAGCATACCTGTGTGTGGCCCACAGGCTGGCACAGTTGATCAGGACGGAGCCTGTTGGGAATCCTTGCAAGCAGGGGACCAGACACAGAAAAGCAAGCCACACCATTCCAGATCGTGAAGCACAACTGTGAGAGCCAGCCAGAAGAAAGGCTTCTGGCCTGTGTAGGCCCGAAGCTGGCACACTCTTGTTTTAATCTTAAAACAGTGGATCAAGCTTAAAGAAGGCAAGCACAACAACCAATGCTGAACCCCCCCCCCCCACCATCAAACATTGTCTGCCCAACCTGTCCCCCAGGCCATACCTGTGTGTGGCCCACAGGCTGGCACAGTTGATCAGGACGGAGCCTGTTGGGAATCCTTGCAAGCAGGGGACCAGACACAGAAAAACAAGCCACACCATTCCAGAGTGTGAAGCACAACTGTGAGAGCCAGCCAGAAGAAAGGCTTCTGGCCTGTGTAGGCCCAAAGCTGGCACACTCTTGTTTTAATCTTAAAACAGTGGATCAAGCTTAAAGAAGGCAAGCACAACAACCAATGCTGAACCCCCCCCCCCACCATCAAACATTGTCTGCCCAACCTGTCCCCCAGGCCATACCTGTGTGTGGCCCACAGGCTGGCACAGTTGATCAGGACGGAGCCTGTTGGGAATCCTTGCAAGCAGGGGACCAGACACAGAAAAGCAAGCCACACCATTCCAGATTGTGAAGCACAACTGTGAGAGCCAGCCAGAAGAAAGGCTTCTGGCCTGTGTAGGCCCAAAGCTGGCACACTCTGGTTTTAATCTTAAAACAGTGGATCAAGCTTAAAGACGGCAAGCACAACAACCAATGCTGAACCCCCCCCCCCACCATCAAACATTGTCTGCCCAACCTGTCCCCCAGGCCATACCTGTGTGTGGCCCACAGGCTGGCACAGTTGATCAGGACGGAGCCTGTTGGGAATCCTTGCAAGCAGGGGACCAGACACAGAAAAGCAAGCCACACCATTCCAGATTGTGGAGCACAACTGTGAGAGCCAGCCAGAAGAAAGGCTTCTGGCCTGTGTAGGCCCAAAGCTGGCACACTCTTGTTTTAATCTTAAAACAGTGGATCAAGCTTTAAGAAGGCAAGCACAACAACCAATGCTGAAACCCCCACCCCACCATCAAACATTGTCTGCCCAACCTGTCCCCCAGGCCATGCCAAGAATAAACTGCAACACCTTTTTGCAGAGGCAGGCCACAGCAGCACATTGCCCAGCATCAAAAAAATTTACAAAAATTTTAAAAAGGCCTACCAGGTGTCCTCTCAGGATGTCCAGCACAGTTGATCCTCCAGGCAGATGTCCTCCAGGCTCCAGGTGCAGTCTCTCTTCTTCTCCTCTCTCGGTCACAGCTCAGCAGCAGCAGCAACAGAAGTGTTCCAGACAGTCTTGCTCCAAATTTAAATCCCCTGCTGCAGCCTCAGCCAAAGATTTAAATCTATTGGCTGGCATGAGAATGCAGCAGTGGGATTGGTGACTCCTAAAGTCCCCAGTCCCCTGCCTTTCCCCACCCACACTCCAAGAGCCACCCTCCTCCTGCTCCCCCTCCCCTACCTGTTAGTTTTGGCGGGAATCTCTGCTGCTTTGCAAATGCAAAGTGCAATGCAATGCTTGCACCTTGCATTTGCAAGGCAAAGCAGGATTC
This sequence comes from Eublepharis macularius, assembly GCF_028583425.1. Lineage (NCBI taxonomy): Eukaryota > Metazoa > Chordata > Lepidosauria > Squamata > Eublepharidae > Eublepharis > Eublepharis macularius. The sequence continues at coordinate 52,535,702 of NC_072803.1, read as the reverse complement.
CCTATCCTCCTTTGCAAGAGGGGTGGGGGGTGACAGAAGGAGTGAGTGATTCACTCCTTCTCCCCCCCTCCCCTCTGCTAAGAGCCTGCAGGAAGCCTTTGCTTCCAGCAGGATTTTGCTAGCCGCTTGCTAAGGCAAACGGCTAGCAAAATCAAAATGGCGATTCTCGAATGCCGAAAGAATGCCGAAAGAATCCCGAAACGTTTCGGGTTTTTCTTTCGGCAATCCCGAAACGTTTCGGCATTCCCCGAAACGTTTCGGGATTCTTGAAGAATGCCGAAACACTTTTGTTTCGGCATTCTTTCGGCATTCTGAATGCCGAAACGCACATCCCTACTATTGACACTTGTGAGCGTCTTTGGAATTCTGACACAGGGTGGTTGCCCCAGCCACAGAGTGTCAGAGAGTGAAGTTATACATAACGCTAATAGTAACTGGATTTTTATCCAGTGGCACCTTTGAAACCAGTAAGATTTTCAGGGTGTAAGCTTTCGAGAGTCAGAGCTCTCTTTTTTCTGACACAGAAGAAGGGAGCTCTGACTCTCGAAAGCTTACAGCGAGAAAATTTTGTTGGTCTCAAAAGTGCTGCCTGTCTCAAATCCTGCTGTTCTGTTCTATGGCACACCAACCCACATAAAACTAATAGTAACTCTTCAGCATTTCAGAGAGAAGGTTTGTTTATCAGGATGCCTTTTTAAATGAACACATTGTTTTAAAGTTTGTTTGTTTTATACACACCGCTTGCCTTCAGTCATGCAATGAATTGAAGAGCCTTGTGCCATGGAAGCAACTTTTTTTCTGCACAGCTAATTGGATCTCCAATGGCCAATTAGAAGGCCTACTGGGCAAAAACACTGGGCAGGCACCTGGAAAGGTCTCAATGGGTGCCAGGATGCCAACGAGTGCTATGCTGGAGATCTTGTTCCAGGGATTCACTTGAGAGACACTTCATCTGTGGTGGAGAGAGCCCTCAAGTCAGAGTTGACTTATGGTGACCCCTGGTAGGGTTTTCATGGCAAGAGACCAACAGAGGTGGTTTGCCATTGCCTGCCTCTGCAACCCTGGTCTTCGTTGCAGGTCTCCCATCCAATTACTAACCAAGGCTGACCCTGCTTAGCTTCTGAGATCTGACAAGATCAGGTTCACCTGGGCTATCCAGGTCAGGACAGACACTCCATCAACATCAAAACGATGTTATTCTAAATGTTGGTTTATAGTTACCTTGTAACTAGAGCATGGTGAATGAACATGTGAACATATGGAGCTGTCCTATACCAAGTCAGACCATGGGTGTATCTTACTGCAGAGGCCAGTCCTTGAAAATTTAGCAGAATGGAGGGAAAGCTGTTCAAGGGCTGCAATAATCCTTGCCCCTTTCCAAACCCCACCCTTTCCAGGCTCCACCCCCCAAAATCTCCAGGAATTCCCCAGCACAGAGCTGGCAACCCTAACAACTACCACTATATCTAAGTACTTAACAAGTACCTTCTGCCCTGTTTTTCAGACGGTCTCAGTCCCAACAATGTGTGTCCCTGGCCAGCCTGAAGCTTTTCCCCAAAGGTGCCAATCTTCCCTATTCAGTGGGCTTGTACTATTTCCAAGTAGAGCTCTAAAGAGATGCATGAAGAGGAGGAAATCTACATTTTCCTCCCAGCAGAATTTTCTCTAACTCAGTTGCAAAATACACAAGCCCAGGGCCGTGGTATCTATAAAGCAACAGCTGATTAAGAGCAATGCCTATTCTCAGTCTATAACTTTTGCCACTTATAATGAACATCTTCCTTAATTAGATCAAGATGGGCAGCCACATTAGTGTGTCTAGCAGTAGAAAGAGCAAGAGTCCAGTAGCACCTATAAGCTTTTTGCGAGTCACAGCTCACTTCTTCAGATCTGAAGAAGTGAGCTGTGACTCACGAAAGCTCATACCCTGCCACAAATTTTGTTAGTCTTACAGGTGCTACTGGACTCTTGCTCTTTTCTACCTTCCTTAATTGTACAAGAACTTCCTGAAGTTATTTTTTTAAGTCTCTTTTAAACACCTTACAATACACTCAGTCTTAGTAGCTAAAAGCTTATTTTATGTTGGGGGATACTGGATGAGTACAGCTAAGTAAGTTAGGTGGATGGAGCGTTTAGATTTTAAAATTTAAAACCCACACCTTCAAAAAAAGTTTGAGGTGATTGCAATGCCAATTAAAACGTACTTTTAAACCAGCAGAAACCAATAACATTCCAAAGTCTAGCAGAAACAAAGCAAATATATCCCTCCCTTGCAAAAAGTCTTCTGGAACCGAAATGTTTTTGTGTGCCACAGATTTACACACTTCATCTGGCAGACTGTCCTGTCATGGTGAGGGGGGGATGGGTCCTGTCCCTGCATCTTTTTTTAAAAATGCAGAAATTGCCCCATTCTGCAAACAAGCTCTTGTTCTTTTAAAGCTACTTGTAGAGTTCCAAAAAGGTAAAGTGAATCAGTGCTAAGGATTGGGCAGTTCACCCAAGACGCAACAGGCCTCTAAGTACAAGCCCAAAGATATCGCCTGAGCAACATCAGGAAGGAGGTGCCAGGTGGGCTGGACAGTTGAAGAGCCTGTCCTTTGAGGGGGCATGACATCTATTGCATAAACATAATGGTTCCGTGGCGTTACCCTGGCAACCAGAGCCTCCAAGACGATGCAATCAAATTTGGGCAAGAACGTGATGAGAAATGACAGAGGGAACAGGAAGTCACCGGGATGTGGCACGCAGCCTGCCGCAAAACCGATCCAGGCTGTGAGGCATTATTCCTAGCAATTACACAAAACATGGTTTTCTATTTGCCAGCTAATTACTGGATATCATTTGGAGACCACTGTCTGTCCGCTCCAGTCGGCCCTCGCTCCCTGGGCTTCATCAAGGCCCCAAGAATGACATTCTCATTAACCTCGCCGTGTTTGATGTGTTCCTACATCTCCACTTGGCACCAGCCAATCCCAGACTGAGCTGACCTTTTGTCACGCCAGGCCTCCTCCCAGGGTGTCACTTGTACATGAAGAAAGGGCTGGGGCTTGGCATTCTCAAGAAACCAAGCATTTTGGGCCAACAAGTTTTTCCTTTACATTTAATGATGCATGGGGGCTGGCTACAGGTGACCCACCGGTGTGACACTCTGTCCGTGCCCAGGAGCCACTGTCTTCCCTAGCACTGAAAATAGGTCCCAAAGTTAAGCCTCAATCAGCCAAGGTCAAATTAAGACCAACGCGTTTCTCTAGAACTGTGTATACACAAACAGTGTTGAGGGGGGTTTGATCATGCTCATATATTTTTCTAAATAGTAAAGAGTCCAATAGCACCTTTAAGACTAACCAATTTTATTGTAGCATAAGCTTCTGAGAACCACAGTTCTCTTCGTCAGATGCATGGAGAAGAGAACTGTGGTTCTCGAAAGCTTATGCTATAATAAAGTTGGTTGGTCTTAAAGGTGCTACTGGACTCTTTACTATCTTGCGACTCCAGACTCACACGGCTAACTCTTCTGGATATATTTTTCTGCTCTTAATAAAACTTAGAAGGACACAATTGCCTGAGGGCTCAATTATTTTACTGTCTGAGAATATGTTCACAAATGAACAACTCTTCTTGGAGTGAATTCATGGCTCTCAGCATGTTTAGGTAGCTGGACAAAGGGCTTGCCAGGCTGCCCTAACTGTTGGGTCTCAGCTAAAAGGGCAAGTCTGCGACAGTTGAGTTGTCAGGTCTGTAGCCCACAGTCCCTCCATACTGTTACACATTCTAGATGTTGCAATAACCTCGTGCACCTGTTCCCCTGTTGCTTTCCAGATTCCAGTACGACGGAGGCCTTATCTCGGATGGCTCGCCGCAGTGGCCTTGGGGCAGCTCCGTCCTGATACTCCCATCCTTCTACTGATCATGTTCCTGCTGGATGGGCTAAGAGCGTGGAGGACATGTAGAGGGGTAGTTATAGTGTATCATGTACTCAATGTGTCATTCTTAACAAGGAACCTGTGTACAGCCTGACGCCTTTAATTGCTTCTGTGCATCCTATGGACATATGCATGGCGAAGCCAAGATATCTCAATAAAACCCATTTACTCAAGAGCCTGGATTTCTTGCTGCAAGGGTGGGGAGTCAGCTTCTACGTATCCTGTCTTCCATAGACTGACATGAGTTTTCTTTCTTCCTGATGCTTCCTTCCCAAAGCATTACATGCTTTTCAGTGTTCACGCACATTATCAGGTTGGAATCCCTACAGTAGCCCTGTAAAGTTGGTCAGTGGTTATTAGCCCTGTATTGGAGATCAGGGGAGAGGCTCAAGATGGGAGGTCTGCCACCAGTTGTCAATTCAAGAAACCATTATCAAAGCAGCAGTACCTATTGGCCTTAGGCTTTTAGGCCAGGATTCAGGGCTGAAACTGCCCTACAATCTCCTCATGGGGTGATATTCATTTATAGCTGGACAAGGGCAAGCCATTGCTGCTGATACGTTAGAGCTGTCAGAGGCATTTGATACAGTCGACAATGATATCTGGGTGAATCAACTGCAATAAACATTTACTATAAAATGCACTGTCTTCCTTTGGTTTTGCTCTTCTCTTATTGGGAGGAACTTAGGCGAGGTAGAGTCAGCAAGGGCCCATATTATCCCTCTTTAATCTCTCTGGGAAAGGCTCGAGATCAACAGGAGTTTAGAGCAGATGGTCACCCCTATTCTGATGACACCCAGCTTTAGATCTCATAGCCCGAGCCTCCAGAGACACTTGTGAAGATTGTGGGCCTTCTCTGTGGTGGGCTCTGTCATTTGGAATGGGCTGCCAGAGTGGGTGGGCAGGGCACCTTTACTCACCACATTTAGGAAGGCATGCAGCACAGTCTTAGAGTTAAGCTACAAGAGACAAATTACACGAGGATGCACACGTGAAGGGAGTTGCAATGCTAGCCAAGAAGCATTGTTTTAAAAGACAGAGGTGAAAGCTCTGTCAATTTACCCTCTCTACAGAGCCCTGTGGCGCAGAGTGGTAAGCTGCAGTACTGCAGCCCAAGCTCTGCTCACGACCTGAGTTCAATCCTGGCAGAATCCATGTTCAAGTAGCCGGCTCAAGGTTGACTCAACCTTCCATCCTTCCAAGGTCAGTAAAATGAGTGCCCAGTTTCCTGGGGGTAACATGTAGATGACTGGGGAAGGCAATGGCAAACCACCCCGTAAAAAGTCTGCCAAGAAAACGTCGTGATGTGATGTCCCCCCATGGGTCAGTAATGACTTGGTGCTTGCACAGGGCAGAGCAGGATCAAGGGGGGGCAGGGGGGTAGTCTGCCCCCAGCACCGCCAAGGGGGGATGCCGAACAGAGCTTCCAGCGGGGCAGGCAAATGGCGCGGATGGCTTCCCAGCCCCCCCGCGCTGCCTCCGAGAATAGGAACTACACCAACCAAGGGGTTTTTTTAAAGGAAATGCACAATTGACACAAATTAACCTTCTAAGAACATGATCTAAGATGGTTATCACAAATGACAGGGTGGCAGGGTACATTAGCATTGGGTTAGGTACTTCGGACATGTGTGTGTGTTTCTCCACAGTAAATTAAATCTTTTTTTTAAAAAAATGGATAAAATATTCCAGGTAAGAGACACTGTTTCATACCAGGCTGCAGTATAATTCTGTATTCTTCAATAGCTTTTTCACATTGTGCCTTATGCCAGCAAGTGTGTTCCAGGCCCTGAAAATGGCAGAAGCTTGCTGAGCCAGCCATGAACTTGCTAATGGGACAAAAGCCTGCAGAGGCTTAAAAAGTCATGGCATGATCTGATCTAGGTATTATATATAGAGAGAACTATGCTCTAGCTATGGAGATACTTGAGAAGGAGCCAAGGTTCAGTGGCAGAGCATATGCCCGTTTCGATCCTTGGTAGTTAAAGGATCATAGATAGCAGATTTGGGGGGGGGGGACTCCAGAGAACTCGTGTCAGTCAGAATAGACTGGGTTGGATAAATCATAGCTCTGTGGCTGGGCACATTCTTTGCAAGCAGAAGATCCCAGCTTCACTCTCCAATGGAAGGTTCTCAGGGCTGAATTAGTCAGGACAACGTCCCCAAGTCCACGCCAGAGGTGTGCTGCCATTTCATAGCAATGTGGAATACCTTTTAACAGCACTGGGGGGAAGGGTGGAATTCTTGTTGAGATCAATGTAGCGGCACTTTAAAAGGATTTCCCTAGTGGGAATGACTCACTGCTACAAAACGACGGGTGTCCCCAAGGTGGACTCAGGGATACGCTCTCATCTAGTTCGGCCCTTGGGAAGCAGGTGTTTGGAATGCCCTTTCTCTACCTAAAGAAGAGCCACTGCTGGTCACAGCAGGCTTTGATGACGGAAGACAGCACAGACGCTGGAGACATTTCCAATGAGGCTCCTGATGAGAGGGCAGGTTGGTATTTCTGCTGTTCTCTTGCAGGGATCGATTCCTCGTGTGCGGGGTCAAAGATTAAGTGAGTCTTCCAAGACCTTTAGATCCAAGTTCACTTCTCTAGCCACTGACTCAATAATACTTTCGAGTTGTTTCCTGCTTAAGGTCGCCCGCTAGACACCTACTGGAGTTCGTTCCTTCTCTCTAGAGGCTCCTGCCTTGCGGGACAGGCTCCCTGGGGAGTTGAGGAGGGCACCATCTCCAGAGGTTTTCAGGAGGTGCTCTAAGGTGGAGTTTTTTTGTGAGGGCTTTTAATGGAGATTCCCCCTCTTGGGGAAGGGGGGTTGTTAACAGGGCTTGTTGTGTTTTGCATCTTGGAATTAAAGTTTCCTTAAGCCGTAAGGGAAAGGCACAATATAAACGTTATACTAAAAGAAACAATTCCTACATTCCTGCAGAATCATTTTTTTAAAAGAAAAAGCACTCACAATCACAGGGATGTAAAGGTAACCAGACTGGCTGTTGGCTGGCTCACTCCCTTGCCAATTGCAGGTGAAAGGAACTGCAGGGCCTTTCACTACTCTAGCCAGATGGCTTGGAACAGCGGCTTTTTTTACTGTGGCGCTGTCACCGCTACTTCCCTGTGACGCTCGGGCTTGTTCCCAGGCCTGGAGCACTAATTCCATCACCTACTGTGGCTTCCGTATCATTTTTCACCACGCCAACTTCTCTCAAATACAAATTCCTTTCCCTCTTGCTACTCATCAGAACCCAGAAAGCATAGCAAGTCTACGGATTGGCCCAGAATGGAATTAATTCTGGCAGACGTCTGCAAGAAATCCCTCCCTCCAGGTTCCCGCAGCACTTGGACAGATACAGAGACCCCAAGGGTGTCGGCGAGGGGAAGCGGGGTGGGGGTGTATCTGCTCTTGCCAGCTGGGGACCAGGGAGGCAATCTTAATTTGAATCGCTAGCAGCCTTCGCAGCCAGGCAGCAGGAAAGCTTCGAAAAATCCATCTAATGCAAAAGTAATTCCAGTCATTAGAAAGCAAAATAAACTGCCACCGTCTGCAGCACACTGGAGCCAGCGGAAGCAGGAAGGTTTCTGAGCAGGTGCCATAGCCAGAGGAAAACGTGGCCCGCAATGAGCCTCTTGTTCTGCTCATTCTTGTGTGTGTGTGTGTGTATGATGTCATTTCTTAAGTGTACAGAAGGGAGAAAGTGTTCCACATGGAATTCTCTCTTCTGTGCACCAATTAAGAGTGCGGCAGGCCTGCCTCCATATTGGCTCTAGCAACTCTTAACAGTCTACAATGGATTTAGCACCAACTGTGCGCTAACTAGCAGAAGGGACTTGAGAAGTGTACTTGGGTCCTACTTAAAGGAGCTTGCAAGAAAAGAAGGCATGGCTGGCTCCTCTTCAGTCAGCTCTGAACGCAAGCATGGTAAACGGTTTCCCTCAAAGTGGAGTGTTAATATGAGCCAGCTGCAGTTTTTTGAGAGGCTTCAGGCAAAATTTCCTCTACTGTCCCCTCACTAAGCACACAGCCAGGGCCTCATCTGCTTCTGCAGTGTATACTCTTCTCTGTGAACACACACATTCTCCAGGAATACTTGGTGATAGAACTGCCAGGCGAGGCAAGAAAATGCTGGGACCCCAAGTTGGCACACAATTTTGCGGTATGTCTGTGTGATGGCTGGTAAAATGGGAGCTAGGAATACAAGTGTGGCAAGTCAATGCAATATAATAAAGATCTAAACACAAGTTATGGTGTGAAGTAACTTTATCTGATTATTGAATAAATACATCAAATAGTAATTTAGTATAATATTTAAAAAGTCACATGCCAAACAGTGCATTCGATGAAACTTGCTCCTGTCTTAAGCCCATTGATTTCAGTAGTCTTAGAATAAAGGAACTCCGCATAGGATTGCACTGTAAATGCATGTCAGTCCCTTCAAAAAGGCATTGCATTGATTGGTCTGAAGTCTCTCTTACTCAGCATGCAATTGGATAGAATACTTCCTGGCAGGGCTTTTTTTCTGGGAAAAGAGGTGATAGAACTCAGTGGGTTGCCAGCACAGGGGGCAACTCTTGGCGGGAGGTGGTGCCCCTGGTACCAGATGTGCGTGTGCAAAGTGCACGCGTTCTCCCAGGGCCAACAACATCACTTTGGGTCAGCTGGAACAAGGGGGGAGTTGTAAAATGTTTAAATCGCTCTCGGTGAAAATGGTCACATCGCTGGTGGCCCCGCCCCCTGATCTCCAGCAGCGCGGAGGGCAATCTAAACTCCCCTCTGTCTGGGGATCAGGGGGCGGGGCCACCAGCCATGTGACCATTTTCAAGAGGTTCCAGAACTCCATTCCACCGCATTCCAGCTGAAAAAATGCCCTGCTTCCTGGACATCTTTCTTTATATCCCCATAAACAAGAGGACTAGAGTCTTTCCTTTTGTAGTGAAAGCTGAAGGTTCCAGGAAGGGACTTGGAATGCCTCAAGGGGTCAGGCTGCCATATACTTTTTGGCAGCTACAGCTCTGGCACTCATCTCGTGGTGGCTACTTGTAAACTCCTCACATGGGCTTCTCTAAGCAGAGGAAAATGTTTTTTCAATCCCAGCATTAGTCATCACTCATCAGTTGAATCCTGCATGTGAACAAACCTCCTGAGTTTCCCAATGGAAATGTCATTTGGCAGAATTCTATCTGCTGCCCCGGAAAGCCGGAAAGGGAACTCACTGTCTTGTTTTCTCCAATTTATAGCCCACTACCTAGCCAGCCAATGTAGAGGGGAACATGGGATGGAAGACCCTTTACCACCCATCCTCAAATACATATTCAGGCATTGAAAGAGGGCAGAACAAATGCACAGGAAAGAGAAAAAGAGCAGAAGCAAGATTTGCCCTGTGAACAAATGTGTGGAGTCTGTGCATGCACAAGTGAACATCAGTACAGCACTCTTTGCACCTTCGGGAACCCTGACAACACACGTGATCACACAGGCTGTGGCATTCAGACATTCAAATGAACAAGTACGCGTCAGGCATGGAGGTGGTTGATTTTCCTGCTTTGGGGCACCTGCAGATGTTCAGAGCATCAGTTTGTTGTTTTGCTACTATCTTATTTTGCTGGTCTGTGATCATGGTAAACTATTGAGTGCTTGGTTGGTTGATTCACTAGTGGCTGTACCTGGCAGCAAGTTACCCAAACTCTTTGTGAATGACTCGCTTCCAACTCTACTGCTTTTTTGAGAGCCAGTTTGGTGTAGTGGTTAAGAGTGCGGGATTCTAATCTGGAGAGCCGGGTTTGATTCCCCACGCCTCCACTTGAAGCCAGCTGGGTGACCTTGGGCTAGTCACAGTTCTCTAGAGCTCTTTCAGGCCCATCCACCTCACAGGGGGTTTTGTTGTGGGGATAATAATGGCATACTTTGTAAACCACTCTGAGTGGACATTAAGTTGTCCTGTTGATTCTGCACACGTTGGATAATGCACTTTCAATACACTTTATCAATCGTTTGAGGTGGATTTTTTGTTCCGCACATGGAAAAATCCATTCCAAATGATCTATAAAGAGGATTGGAAGTGCATTATCCAACATGTGCAGAATCACTCCTGAAGGGTGGTTTATAAATTGAATGTTGTTATTATTATTATTTATTATTTAGCTGGAAAGAGCAAGAAATGAAGCAGAGAGGGGGCATTCTGCACACACAGAAAGATGGTCCATCCCTAAAAAAGACAGAAGCTTCTTTTCCCCCTTTGAGATCTTGTCTGCAATTTGAACCAGGCCTTGTCACACCTGAGAACCATGCCTCTAGATGAACCTGTCGTATCTGAAATCAGAGTCAAACACAATTGTTCAGTCACTGCCATCCCACACACCACAATATTCCCAAAGCAGCCTTTTCAAAAATAGCCAAATCCTTTTGGGTGGCACTTTTACAAAATAAACAAATCAATAACTCGATCCAGCCAAAGGCCCTGTGCGCCAGTTCTTTTAACCCTTCTGTCCACTAATGGGGAAAAAAAGAAGATGGATCCAAGAGGACGCTGTTGGGCTTTTAAAAAATCATCCAGAAATCTCACAATTGTTTTTTTTCCAATAGCACCTTCCATTCATCATCCCAAACCGAAAATCCAATGTCCAGACACCTTTTTTTATTGCTTTCTCAGAATATTTCATTTGTTTTCTTTCACCTGTCATATTTATTTAAATAAAAGTTACTGTCAGTTTCTCCCCTGCATTCATGATGCTTCAAAAGTGTTGGTGTTTCATTTTGAGGGGTTAATTAATGGAAAGAGGTACCCTCACTGGCCTGCAGTGCCGAGCCCTCTCAGCTGGTTGCTTCATTAATTTCTTGTTGCTTTTTCTAATGTCCCATAGGTAAGCACATGTGCTTTCTGCCATCGGGTTAATTAGCTGGTTCAAGTTCATCAAGGAACTCAGAGAACGCAAAAGGTTTCACGTGGGTCCATCTATCTAGCTTACAGTTGCTACAAGTGGGCATTGTAGGTTAGACTGAGAGAGATAGCCAGGCCAGGGGAAGCCCTGCCCCACCTAAAGCATTGAGGGAGCAATTGTAACAGATCTACTCAGAAGCAAGTCTGCTTTTATTCAACAGAGTTTACTACCAGGATTGCAGCCTGATTAACCCAAACTAAGCACTTCCCCGCAAAATGCTTTCTTAAAAACTGACATTTCCATTGAAATAACTGGGTTTTTTTTTACTTTAAGAAATATCTGGCTGTAAAGAATCAGCTGCATGAGGTGCCCCTCAAAAGCCATCATGCTCAGACTCTGAATGTCACAGGCTGGGCTAGCCCAAGCAGGGTGGTTCAAGTCCAAACCTTAAGGCCAAAGTCAAAGGGGAGTTCCAAGAGCAAAAGCCAAGTCAAACCAGTGGTCAGAGCACGAGATAAAGCCAGGAGTGAGTCCAGAGTCCAAGAGCAAGGTCAGGCACAGTCCAAGGTCAGTCACCAATAGCATCAGGTCCAAAAGTAGGCACAGGCAAGGTTCACAGACCACTGAGCAGTTGCAGACAGTAGCCACATTGCTTCCACACCCAGCAGTTCCTCCAGACTGGCTCTTATAGCCAGGCGTGGTTTTCAGCCAGCTGCTGGGGCTCCATCCTGACACTACTCATCATCACTCTCCAGCAGCTGGCATTGGCTCAAGAGGCGAGCACTGCGCCGTCTCTCCTGCAGTTCCAGTCTCTGGCGCTACCTGTGGCGGTCCTTGGGCGTGGGTGAACCTGGGGGGGTGGAGGCTCTTGGCTGCACTGCACCTGTAGAAGTCCCTGGCTGAGCTTCCCCTGTGGTATTGGAGCTAGAGGGTGCTGGTGTCTCAGCTGCTGGCTGCAAGCTCTGATCAGCCAGCAGCTGTTGCTCCTGATTGCTGGCTTCTGCTGAATCAGGGCTAGGGCTGGCTACACAGGGCTCCTCTTCTCCTGAGGAGTCCTGGCTGGCTACATGAGGCTCCTGTCCTCCAAAGGAGAAATCACTCTCAGACTGGGCCATGACACTGAACATTTGTCAACCTACGAATGTACTGGGGTTGCCAACTCTGGATTGAGAAACTCCTTGGAGATTTGGGGGTGGAAACTGAGGAAGATGGGATTTGGGGAAGGGAGGGACCCCAGAGGGGTATATTGGCATACATGTTGGAAGAGGAGGATCCAGCGCTGTCTCTCTTCTCAGGTTCCAGAGGGGGACGAACCAAAGAGTTAGAAAGATAGAAAGGTCAGGGCACTCTGTTTACTGTTTGCTATTGTTTACTGCTCTGACTGTCCTTTAATATGAAGATTGCTATTCTCAGGATTTCCTCCTCCTGACTTCCTCCCTCTCTTTCTGGCTTAGTTCCAGGCAACCCCTTTCTCCTTCTCCTCCATCCATCTTGGCAGCATGGATGCAGGCCTCGCCCTGCCATCAATGTCTATCCTTAAACTAGATAGATAGTTAGGATCTATCTCTCCTCCTTTCCTATCAGAGTATGGAGTTCCCGCAATAAAAAACTCTCATTTCTTTTCCAAACATAAACAAAGTGTATGCTTTTATTATTTTCTCTCCTGCACATACACCAGCCAGCAGAATGAGCTCACAACCACCTATAATCACACTTCCTGTGCCACATGATAGACTCTGCTAATGGTCCAAACATGGAATCCTCTAATTAGGTTTCTGGGGCCTACATGGCGATTTATTCAGGGCTTTTTTTTGAGGGGGAATGCTCCGGGAACGCTGTTCCGGCAGCTTTAGAATCTGCCCATGTGATTCCTTCCTCGTTTGCCCTGCAAGCTCTGCAGAGAAGGTTAAGCTGCTCTGATTTCATTCTGCTTTCTTGAGTGAGTGAGTGAGTGAGTGAGTGAGTGAGAGAGAGAGAGAGAGAGAGAGAGATAGGGCCCAGGACAAGCTCTGCAAAGGAGGTTTAGCTGCTTTGAGTTCATTCTGCTTTTTTTCGTGAGAGAGAGAGAGAGAGAGAGTGCAAGCAGAGCTGTTGGGGCTGGCTCTCCAGAGGAGGCAAAGCTGCTTTGAGTTCATTCTGCTTTCATTTCATTCAGAAGTTTCTGTGTATGTGTGTGCTGTTTTGAGTCCATTCTGCTTTCTTTTCAGGGGGTGTGGGGGCTGTGGGGGGCTATGTGTGTGTGTGCTGCTTTGAGTTCATTCTGCTTTTCCATGGGGGTGGGTGGGGCTGTGCATGTGTGTATGTGTGTGCGTGTGTGTGTGTTGCTTTCATTCTTTTGTTGACTGAAGTTGACATTGTTATGGTTCCCACAGTTTTTGAATGCAGATTAGTTCTGTGTTAGGTAAATATATCAGTTATGGTTATTAAAGTTTTATGCTAGGAATGGATAGCTGTGTCCAAGTCACAGAAGGCTTTCATCAATATATTCATCAACATATAGGTGTTCTTATGTCTTCATAGCTGTAACTCAAATGGTTCTCCCCATCCTCAGCTGATTAAATTGCAGTGGACATATGGGTGTTAAGGAAGTTTTTGTGAATATTGTTTGTCTGGGACATTGAAATATTTATGAGCATTTCACAATGTCACAGTGGCTTAGCCATTGGTAAGGTAGAGTTGGCAGGCAGCAAAAAAAAAGCCATTTTAAACTAAGTATAAATCTAATGCAGCTAAAGTTGAGTATCTAATTTTGAATTGCTCCAGTAAAGCAAAACCCTACCTGAAAATTTGAAAATTCAATATTCATTAGATTAGGAATTTCAGACTCTGTGGAGTTTTGAGAAAGAATTTTGGAATTTTTTTTCTACGCTGGCAGAGGGAATCTGTTAGAATTTAGATTTGTGAGATGGGTTTTGGATTTTTAGAGGCCCCCTCCTTGCATATTTTAAAATATGATTCCAAAGAAATGAAATGTTTGGAAAAGGGAATGGAAGATTTCACTTTTGTAGAGGATACAGAAAGGGAAAAAACCCTTTCTCATAATAGTGTAATTTTCTAAGCTTACTAACATTTATCGTAATGCATTGTGCTGGGTTCTGAGAAGCGGTGTCACTTCCAGGAGTGACGTCACTTCTGGGAGTGACGTCACTTCCGGAAGTGACATCATCACACTTTTCTGGGAGCGTGTGCACACTTCATGCGTACACATGTGATAAAAGAGTTCCACCACCTCCTTTCCCAGAAAAAAAAGCCCTGGATTTATTTATCAATACAGTCCACCCTCTGAAACTGATCTTTGTAGTCTAGGGATCAATTGTGATTCTGGGGGATTTCCAGGTCCCACTTGAAGGTTAGCAAGCCTAGACAATACGATCTACAGCTCTCCAAGTTCTCCTGCACATAAAAGGTTTCCCTACCACGTGGTACCAAAGATCCTTTAACTAGAAACGGCAGGGATTGGACCTGTGGGACTTGCAACATGTGAAGGAGGTGTCTTGCTAGTGCCACTGAAACACAGCTCCATATGTGCTCTAGTGCTGCTGTTGCTCTCCTCTAATTCAGGGGTCCCCAATGTGGTGCCTGTGGGCACCATGATGCCATCCGACACCTTCCCTGGTACCTGGCACATGTTTTTAGAAAGTGGGTGGGGTCAGGTGGGGCTTTTGCCCAAGAGGGCTTTTGAATGGCTGAGCACAATATTTAAAAATATTGCAGTAGGAACAGCTCCCACCTGAGCACAAGGATCTTCACTGAAAGTAGGTTGTGTGCATATGAAAGAACGTATTTTAAAACAGCATTTTCATTTTAAAAGGCATCCTGTTAAACCGAGTTTCTGCCCAAAATGTTGAAAACCTACTCTTAGAGTTGTGCACAATCTCACTCCCTGACATTTTGTGGCTGACTCCACCTACTACTGCAGCCATTTTGGGGTTGGCTCCACCTCCTGCCACAGCCATTTTGCGTTGCACTCACCACCCTGTCTGGAAAATTCCTGGAGGTTGGGGGAGTGGAGCCTGTGTAGGGCATGGTTTGGGGAAACGAGGGACCTCAGCAGGGTATAATGCCATAGAATCCACCTCCAGAGCAGCCATTTTCTCCAGGTGAACTGATCTCTATGGCCTGGAGATCAGTTATAATTCTGGGAGATCTCCAGCCATCACCTGGAGGCTGGCAACCATAACCCTGTGTCCAAATTCCAAAGGTGTCCACATGCTCAAAAAGGCTGGGGATACCTGTTCTCGTTTCAGTTTTCCTTCCTCTTCCCCCAGTACCTTTTCCTCCACAAAAAAAGTCTTAAACACACTTTGCAGTTGAACACCCCCCACCCCCCTCCCTGGAATGTCTGCTAGTTCCCACTGGGTTGAAAAGCAATAAAAAGTCAGGAAGAAGTATGGCCTTCCCTCTTCTCTTTGTCATGTGGATGAATAGCACAGCACACGGCACTGAATGCTATCGGTTCAAAGGAACTCGCTGCTTTTGCCAGTACATTTTACAGTGTTCTGTTGTTAGCAACCTGGTTGGAGGAGGGGAGGTCATGCAGGGGCAACCTTTCCTGGAGAAAAGGACCCTTTGGTAGGTTCAAAGTCCCTTTTTTTGGCATTCCAGAGATTTTGCATATAATCTCTCAATGATAGCAACAGTTGAGCTCTTTCCTTTTCAAGAGTTTCGTCTTGAAGTGTTTCTTTTTTTAATGTCACAGAAATAAATCTCTTGAAAACGGTAACTTGAAACTGGAATATCTGTGGAATATCTTGGAGAATTTGTCACTAAGGTCTCGGAGAAGAGATCCAGAGTGTTAAAAAGCCCCCCTTTTATCTTGCTTCCATGGTCTTGCCGGGCTATTTCTCTGCCTCTTTAATCTTCTTTTCCTCTCGTGGGTACTTTAGAGATGGTTCCAGAGCCAGAATCAGGCTGCGTGTGAGACTGAGGGACGGGGGACGGGAGGTGGGGGACGGGGTGATATCCTGGCATAAACAGATGATGATAATCCACACACCTACCTGGAACATACTCCAATCAGGAATTCTGACGTCTAATCTCTGAAAAAGGCAGCTGGAAAAGAATGCTGGAGAATTTCCCATTAAGATTTGATGATTTCCTATTTTCAAAAAGACCCAAATAAAGAGAAAGTTTCCATATGCAGGAAAATGAATTGGTGGTCTGGAGGTGCTAAAAAGGACTGCAATTTCAGAACGCTGATGAAGAATGACATTTTTTTGTATATCTCTCTGCAAACCGAAAACGGGAAATAGAGGGCTGGGCCTCTACTTGGGCCCCCTTTCTCTCTGATGTGCTCATTTTCTACTTAACAGGGAGGGTTTTTCACATTTGGCACCATGGTAGTTAACGTGAAGCAGGAGAGCTCTTGATCCCAGCTGCTGGGAGGCAAACAGCAACAAAGGGCATGTCACCTTCAGGCCCTGCCCCTAACTTCTGAATGGCTACTGTGCAACCACTACAGTGTAGAGTACTGGACTAGGAGGATCTGGGACACTCAAGCTGAATTTCCACTCTGCCATGGAAGCTTTGGGTACCTTTTGCTAGGGTTGCCAACCTCCAGGTGGTGGATGGAAATTTCCCAGAACTAATCTCCAGGTCACAGGGATCAGTTCCCCTGGAGAAAACAGCTGCTTTGGAGAGTGGCCTCTACTCTATTGAGTCCTCTCCCCTCCCCAAATCCCTCCCTCTCCAGGCTTCACCCCCAAAATCTCCAGGAATTTTCCAGCTTGGAGGTGGCAACTTTATCTTCAGCCTCATTCAGGCTAAACTACAGGGGGGTTGTGAGGATAAAACTGAGGAGGGTGGAATGTGTTGCATGTTGCTTTGGGTTCCCACTGGGGAGAAAAACAAGGTATAAATAAATATATTTGGGTCTGATTCAGCACAGCCGGCTCTTCTCATGTTCCTGTATTATATGCGACGGAAAGGCTCTGACTGCAAGAGTGGAGCTTGCCCCTTTCCTGCCCCTTCCCCTGTTCTTTCTTGTTGCAAGGGAAAAACACAATAAAACGCATCTCCGGCCCCAAGAAAAGAACAGATGTAAACAGGAGAGGGCTTCTCTCCCCTCCCCTTGGTCGCAGAGCCAGGGTTTGGCAGTCATCCCAGGAAGCGGACAATAGAAGTCTGACGGTCTGCAAGATCTCCCTTTCAGAGTGCCTTGTCTAGCCTTGTTTTCCACTCCCTGGTTCCTGGGGAAGCCAAGCTGGTCTGAGGGTGCAAGAGAGTGGAAAGGAGACTGAGCTTACTGAAGACTGAGGAGAACCATCTCTGATACCCACCAATAGCCTCATGAAGCATACCTCAGTTTCAGCCACTCCTGTTTCATTCATTCATTCATTCATTCATTCATTCATTCATTCATTCATTCATTCATTCATTCATTCTGTTTGTTTGTTTGTTTGTTTGTTTGTTTGTTTGTTTGTTTGTTTGTTTGTTTGTTTGTTTGTTTGTTTGTTTGTTTGTTTGTTTGTTTGTTTGTTTGTTTGTTTGTTTGTTTGTTTGTTTGTTTGTTTGTTTGTATTCTGCCTTTCTTGCTGAGACTCGAGGCAGATTACATAGTGTGAGATTAGTACAATCAGTGGCAAGGACAAGGACAGGCATTTCCAATACAGAATATTTCCATAAACGATGTCACGCGGTAAATGAATACAAGTTTACAAAGACATAGCATTAGCAAGGGGCTGAAGAATTGCTGAAACAGAACATAATCAATTCTAAGACTTACACTAAACAACATGAAGCACAGGCAGTATATAGGAGTACATATTTAAAGCAACAGATAATATGTAAGGCAACATAATGGTGAAATCTATGGTTCCTAACTCATTAGCGAAACAGCTGGGACCCCTTTTCTACAATATCACCCTCCTGAGTAAAAAGCCTTTTTGAATAATTCAGTTTTGCATCATTTGTGGAAAGCCAGGAGCGTGGGGGCTCTCCTGACCTCCTCAGGCAGATCATTCCATAGGGTAGAGGTGACCACAGAGAAAGCCCGTGTACAGGCTGCTGTTGATTTCACCCATGTGCAGGCTGGCACCTGCAAGAGACCCTGTTCGGATGAGTGAAGCTGCTGTGGAGGGACATAAGAGAGGGAGGTGGTCCCATAGGTATGCTGGACCAAGGCCATGAAGAGCTTTGTATGTAATAACCAATACCTTGAACTGAGCACAGTAACTGATAGGTAGCCAATGGGGTGACTGTAGGATGGGAGTGATGTTCAAGCTCCTGCTCGCTTCTGATAATGGTCGAGTTGCAGCATTTTGCACCAATTGGAGCCTCTTAGTTAACTTAGATGGGAGACCAATGTATAATGCATTACAATAGTCAAGTTTTGATGTTACCATAGCATGGATCCAGGTGGCCAGGTCGGCTGTGTCGAGATAAGAAGCTATCTTCCAGGCTAGAGTGAGGTCGTAGTAAGCATTTTTTGCAGCTGCCTTAACTTGTTTTTCTAGTAGTAGCCCTGAATCCAGTATAATCCCTAGGCTCTTAACTGAGTCTGCAATGGTCAAACAAACTCCATCAAAAGTGGGGAGTACAATGTTTTTCAAAATCTCTGACTTCCCAACAAGCGTCACTTCAGTCTTGTCTGGGTTCAATTTCAATTTGTCATTTTTCAGCCATTTCACTATGGCTGTCAGGAAGCGATCTAATATTTCTACTGCATCCTGTGGGGACCTGAATAGCGAGATATAGAGTTGGGTATCATCTGCATATTGATAATATTCAACTCCATAGCTGTACTTTGTACTCCTGTTTCCAGAGCAAGGGAGAAATTTTGAGCCACCTTTACAGGGTATGCTTGGAGGAGAAAGAATTTCCATAATGAAAAGCTCAGTATTTCGAAATACACCGGTTGTGCAGATGCAGTGTCGAGATAAGAAGCCATTTTCTAGGGATTGTAATAAGCATTTTTTGCAGGCTATTAGTACAGCCTATTGAGAAACAGCATCACTTCCCTCCCAGGAAGAACCCAGCAGCAACAAAAAGACTAACCTAGCCCTAGCCTTTGCCTAGTGAATGTGCCAATCTGAGCAGGCGCCAGCTGCTGGTCTTAGCTGCTTAGAGTGAGGAATGCCAACTTCCCTGGCTGAAATGTAGCAGATAAGCTTGGAACAGATCTCATTTTTAACTGTAAACACAGAAATAATTTGAAAGTAAGGAGGTCACACGACTTGTGCTCATCATTACAAGAAGGGGAAATTCTGATCCCTTTAATGGCCCATAGGTACTGTATCACTTCCGTCTTGTCTTATCTATAGGGGCTCCTAATTTGTTTCTGTGCCCAATTCAAGATGCTGGTGCTGACCTTTAAAACCCTGTATTGTTTGGGAGCAGCATACCTGAAGGACTGCCTATTTCCAGCATACCTGAAGGACTGCCTGAACACTATCATCTTTTTCTGAGGCCCTGCCTTGGGTGGCCCTGCTTTCAGAGGTTAAGTGGGTGGCAACCTGAGACAGGGCCTTCTCAGTTGTGGCACCAAAATTATAGAATTCCTTCCCCAGGCATATTCCTCTGCCCGCTGCTATACTTGTCTTCCACCAGCAGGTGATGACTTTCTTTGGCTCTATCTGTTGGTTTCATCTGGCATTCCCTGAATAATCCTTCCTTCCTATTTTATGTGTTTGTCTGTGTTTTAGTTTTGCTTTTATTTGGTTTTTTAACCTGTTTTTAAAATGTTCTGTTTTTAATTGTTAGTCACCTTGGTGACCCTGATTGGGTAGAAAAGCAGTCTGTAAAGACTGTTGATAAATAAATAAATTTTATTGAGGCATAAGCTTTGAAGAACCACAGCTCTCTTTGTCAGATGCATGGAACACCATGCATCTAATGAAGAGAGCTGTGGCTCTTCAAAGCTTAGTCTTACTATATAAAAGGCTAAGCATATTCAAGACAACTCACTTCCTACCCTGGTTCACCACCAAAGGGTGCTGCTGTGGAGGGAAGCCGAGATGAGGCAGCCAGACCTCCAGAGAGCATGCCACGGTGGGAATCCCAGGCCAAAATCAGGTATGGAGCAGGTGGCAGTGCCTGCCCCCGGCCTTCACTCAGCTGGGATCAGAAGCAGAGAGGGGGCAATGCCAGCCCCCTGTTGTCATCCAGCTGGGATCAGGAGCCGAGAAGGGGCAATGACCACCTCCTGTCTTCACCCAGCTGTGACCAGGAGTGAGCAGATGGCAATGCCTGATCCCTGCCTTCATTCAACTGGGATCAGGAGCAAAGCAGGTGGCAATACCCATCCCTTGCTTTCACTCAGCTGGGATCAGGAGCGGAGCAGGTGGCAATGTCCACCTTCACACTTTGACCCAGCTGGGATAAGGAGTGGAGCAAGTGGCAATGCCCAACCCATCTTAACCCAGCCTAGACCAGGAGCAGGTGGCAATGCCCACCCCTTACCTTCAACCTGCTGGGAACAGGAGTGGAGCAGGAGGCAATGCCCGCCCACTGCCTTCACCCAGCCAGGATCAGAGGCAGAGCAGCTGGCGATGCCATTCCCCCCTTCATATGGCCAGGATCAAGTGCAGAGCAGGTGGTAGTGCCCACTCCCTGCCTTCAGCCAGCCAAGATCAGGACGGACTGGAGCAGGTGGCAATGCCCACCACCTTCACCTGGCTGGGATCAGGAGTGGAGCAGGTGGAAATGTCCGCCTCCCCCTCTACCCATCTGGGATCAAGAGCGGAGCAGGTGGCAGTGCCCGCCTCCCACCTTCAGCTGGCCAGGATCAGGCATGGATCATCTGGCAATGCCTGTTCCCCCTTCATGTGGCCGGGATCAACCATGGAGCAAGTGGCAATGCCTCCTCCCCTTCACCTGGCCGGGATCAGGCTCGGAGCTGGTGGCAATGCTCCCTCCCCCAACTTTACCAGGTAGGGATCAAGAATGGAGCAAGTGGCAATGCCTCCCCCCCTTCACCTGGCCGGGATCAGGCTCAGAGCAGGTGGCAATGCTCCCTCCCCCAACTTTACCAGGCAGGGATCAAGAATGGAGCAGGTGGCAATTCCCGCTCCCCACCCTCACCCATTCAGGATCAGGTGCAGAGCAGGAGGCAACACCCTCCCCCCATTCAACCTGCTGTAATCAGGTGCTGAGCAGGCAGCAATGCCCCCCCACACACACACACACTTCAACCTGCCAGAATCACATGCAGAGCAAGAAGCAATGCTGACTCCTTCTTTACCCAGCTGGGATCAGAAGCGGAGCCCACCTCCACTTCACCCGACCGGAACCAGGCATGGAGCAGGTGTTAATGCCTGCCCTTTTACCCAGCCATGATCTGGAGTGGAGCAGGTGACAATGCCCACCCCTCTTCACCCAGCCAGGATCAGGTGCAGAGCAGGAGGCAATGCCCACCTCCCTTCAGTTGGCTGGGATCAGGCACCGAGGAGGTGGCCATGCCTGCTCCCCCCCACCTTCATCCAGCTGGGATCAGTGATGGAGGAGGAGGGAATGCCTCCCTGCCAGCCTTCCCCTTTCTAGAGCCTGTTGTATTTTCCCCCTAGAACAGGATTTGTTGCTAGTGCCTCAATAAATTTGGTTAGTCTTAAAGGTGCTACTGGACTTTTTGCTATTTTACAACTACAGACTAACACGGCTAACCCCTCTGGATAAGTAAATTAGTTTCAAATTTCATGGCATCATTAACTTTCAATGGTCTCTGGCTTCTTCAGGATTTCTTCATGATGAGCACAGCCAGGCAGGGAACACCATATGGGGGTAAGGAGAGTCCCTGAATATTATCTCACCCTTCAGCACCATTGGCAGTTTTGGTGGACAGACATTGTTTGAAATTCCTGCACTGGTGCAGCATTTCTAGTTTGGGGCTGTATTGTTGTATTTTTTTTAATCCACACACACAACACCCTGTTTGCCCCTTTGAAACCCACCTTCTTTGCTGCTGCCAGCACCCTAGAAACATAAGAAATGTTTCATTCAGCCGAGGAACAGGCCAGTGGGGTGAGTGGGAAATGTAAGATACAAAAGTGCCCTGGATGACTTATATTGCAACATTACATGGCGCTCCAGGTGGGATTGTGTTGGAAGGAGTTAATTCTAGGGCCCTGTGCTTCCTGGACAAAGAGGACAAATTACCTGAATAGCGTGGTGTACTTTGTAAGCCCTCTGGGCAAGGACTGCATCACTTCTGCACTTTTTCTTTTTTTGCCTACAGTGCCTCACGTACTGTTGACACTCAATAAACGTTAAACAAAAAAATAAAAGTAACTGAACAGTTGCTGCAGATCTCCAAGCGGCTGACTGATGTGGAGTCATCCAGAAATCAAGCGCTCCAGGCTGCACCTGAGTGACTTTAACTGATGCCGTCCCTCCTCCTTCCAGATGGCAACTGATGGTTTCCCAAACTCAACGAGGCTTCCCTCCCCGCCCCCACGCTGGTCTGAGGAGTCATGTGACATTCAATGTGATGAAACGTTGATGAGTTCTGGGCTTCATAGCAATTGTCTTAACAAGCCGTTCCCCCCCCCCACACACACACACACAAACGCCCTTCCCTGAAATGGAATACAGGAGCTGCTCAAGACTCAAGAGCAGGACTGTACACCCTCTTTCTGCAGCAGTCCTCTTCCCCATAGGCACCCAGAGAGAAGCTGGGGTGGAGCCAGACTGGGGTCTGGAGGTGAGAAGTCGGCAAACGAACCAAGCCCCAGTGGCACGGAAGTCTGCATGCTTCTCCCACCCTCTGCTCTGGTAATCTCACCCTAGTCTCTAAGACGAGGCAGATAGGAAGGAAAAGAATATTTAAATTCCATGACCTGATTGATTATTTGCAATTATGCAAATAAAAGGGCCATTCCTTCCTTATGGTTGTTTTACTCTGGCTGCACAACAAGGATTACTTGTGTGGGATTTTCTTTTAAAGCAGAGGTTTGGGGAGGGGTAAGTAGCGACAAACTAGCCTTGGGCTACAATTCACAGGCCAACCTGTACAATACCTCCAATTTTAACTTATTTATTTGAAGAACGGTCTGTGCCAGGTTTCCATCAAGCAATGCGTTCATAGCAACTTAGCTAAAATGATTTTTTTAAAAACGAAAACACTGCCCAGGATCCACTACAAACTGCAAGGACAAGACAGGGCACAGCGAGAGGCATAGTTGATGACGGTGGCTGGGTAAGGTGACCAAGATGCCTCTCACAAACCCAGCAGTGTAGCACAGGGGTCCCCAACATGGTGCCCATGGGCGCCATTGTGCCCTCCAATACTTTTCATGGTGACCCCCAGGTGATTTAGAAAGTGGGCAGGGCCTGATGGGTTTTTTCCCCCAGCAGAGCTTCTGATTGACCACTGGAGATGTGGTGGGCTGTGCAGATTTTTAAAACGTTTCTTCAAAAGCAACCACCTCGGCATGAGGATCTTCACTATGTGACTGAAGGTAAGCTGTGTGTTTGCAAGAAAATATTTTTAAACAATGGCCGTTTTCACAGTGCTTACTGGCCACAGAACATCAAGCTGAGCTCCCAAAACGACAGCATCTTCCTGGCACGACTACCGTTCCTGCGTGAAATCGCACCAGGAAGACGCTGTCATTCCAGGAGCTCAGCACAATATTCCATGTTCATTTTAAAAGGCATCCTGTTAAACAGAGCTTCTGCCTGAACTGTTGAAGAATTACTATTACAGCGAGGGACAAACTTGCTCCCTGACATTTTGGCTCTACCTCTTGTGGTGGCTATTTTGTGATTGACTCCGCCTCCCACGTCAGCCAGGTGGTAGTTGATCCCACCACCCTGTGCCAAAATTTCAAAAGTGTCCTCAGGCTGGAAAGGATTGGGGATCCCTTGCCTAGAGGAAGAAGGCTGGTTCCAACCTATTGGAGATATTTGATAGCTGATGTAGCAAAACAGCCATTAGGAAAGCATGGAATCACTTGTGGTGAAAAACTCTTCAAGCCAGTATATTGCAACAGATAAAAATTAGTTTCATTGAAGTGGATTCACATTCGCTTGCACTTTTGGAGTAGCAGAAGAAAAAATAGAAATCTAATCTAAATAAACAGTATTCCCTATTACAAGTGGGCAGCTCGTCCAACTGCATGCGAGTGGCAGTACGAGTGCACCTCTTGCAAGCTTGCACAGGACAGATTTGCAATAGACATGGGCACGAACAGCATTATGAACAGAAAAAAACCATGAACAGCCTAATCTGCTGTTCTCGAACAAGCTGTTCGTGAGACCCCCATCCTAAACGAACAGGTGGTCATGGCAAGCCTCATTTGTTGCCTTCTGCAGCCATTCATCAAGCCAGACAGTCTGGCACCTGCAATCAATCCCCTTGGCAACCAGAGGCAGGGAGGGACTGAACTCTGTCTGAACTCCTTCTCGCTTTCCTTCTGGCTTTAACCCTTCAAAGTACTTCCAGCAGAGAGTCCCGTTTTTGCCACTGTGAAGAGAAAATGACAGCCAATGGGGAGACCCATGAATCATACCTTTCTCGGGATGCAATCTCTCTGAAACTTGGGGGGGTCTTCAGAGGACAGTGATGACTATGTCCCCTGCAAATTTGGTGGGTATTGGACATTGGGAAGGTCACTTTTGTAACCCCTCAAACTAGCTGCCAGCAGACACTGCTGTTTTTGCCAGGACAGGGCCCTTTAAACTATCAGCTGGCAGGCAGCAGGGGGGAATCCTCCCCCCTGCTGCCTGCCAGCTGATAGTTTAGAGGGATCTTTAAAGGGCCAGGTAAGTGGGTTTGAGGGGAGGGGGGCTAAGTGGGGTGTATGTGTCTGGGGGGTTCTGGCCCCCATGGACAAGTCCAGGAACAGTTCATGTTTGTCCATGTTCATTGTCTGTTGTTCATGGATGGCAACGAACAACGAACCGGGTTTTTTTTCCCCATTCGTGCCCATGTCTAATTTTCAAACATGTCTTGCTTCTTGCAAGACCAGCAGGAATGAGAGAACAAAAGGCACAGAGAGAAAAGGAGAAGCTTCCAGATCAGACCAACAGCGGTATCACACAAATACACATAATGCCTCTAATGTAATGAATAGCACCCCTCAGTGTCCAGGAATACTGAGTTGCCTCTATTCCATGTAGCACCTGATATCAGACATATAAGGGGAGGCAAGCAAAGGCCCAGGAGAACTTCCTTGTGTCTATGCAAAATAAACCCCAAGAAGGAAGAGGAGGAAGCTCAGAGGTGACTTTAACCACCTCTCCTCAAACTGAGGTTTGGGGAAAGAACAGCGCTTGCCTGGGCTAATCCTAAGATCAGTAGAAGGAACAGGTTCATGAGTGAAGACTTGCTTCAGTAAAAGCAATAAAAGGGCAGTGAATAAAAGCCAATTAAATAGAGATATTCTTACCCAAAGAAAATACCTGACCCTGACTGCAGTTTTAGAGGCACCAGCAAGGAAAGAAGAAGAAAAAAAACATAGCCACTAAATTGCTTGGCTGAACTGACTGGAACAGATGGTGGAGATGAACAAACACCCCTCAAAACAGGGCCTGGTGAAATCTCCATCAAGCAGTCCATTAATATGGTCCAACCACAGAAAAGACCCTGATCCTGGTAAACATCGGCCTGCCTTCTGAAGGTAGGCACACAACAGGAAAGGCCTCCGATTATCATCTTAGCTGGCGGGCAAATATATCTAGGAAGGGCTATTAGCTATGGTGGCTAAATGGAAATTCCATGGTGACAGGCAGTCTACCTCCAAGTTTCAGATGCTGAGGCAACAGCAGGGAGAGGCTTTGGTTTATGGTTGCCAACAAACCTGGAGAAAAAGTGGCATCTTTGCTAGAAGCTTAATGGGATGTTATTTACCTGCATGCTGCGAAAAGCTTCAACTGTCTGTTTCCACACATTCTCTTTTAAACAAACACAACATTTCTTTTTCTCTAGTCCTATTGGCACTCCTACGTTGTGTCCTTGCTGTGGGCCTTCTAGGGCGTCTGTTTGGCCATCATGGGAAACAGGATGCTGAACTAGATGGATCATTGTTCTGAGCCGGCAAGACTCTGTTTAAAGTTCTGCAGATGGACCTATTTTCAAATCCATCACACTCGACTTAGAGGGCTTCACGTCTTGCTTATTCTGAAAGCAAAGCCACAGGGTGCAGAAAGTCGGCTGGTAAAGCTTTACCCCACCACATCGTTTAGAGTTCTGTGTGTTGTACATAATTTAAGGGGAAATGAACTCTATCCAGGAACGAAGCTTCATTTGAAACATGTCAAGATCCAGATAAACCAAGTAATAACAGAACACGGTTTGTAATTTGCAAACAGAAACAAGATGCTTCCACGGGAATAAAAATAGCAACAGGTTCTAGCTGTGCAGGGATGTTTGTTTCCCGGTGCATTTTGAACACAACATAAGGCAGACAGATCTGCTCACTCCACTCAACAGGATACAATATCATGGCTTACAGAGAACTGTAAGCAGAGTTCCACCTTTCTAAAGTAATCAACTTGTATGGATTTAAAAGGAGGATTGCCGTAATAGTGCCTAGGCCCGCAATCTGTTGGAGCAGTTATACTATCTTTTTTCAGTAAGAAATTCATGAACCATTTTTGTGATGGTGTGAGCACGACTCACGTGACATGTCTGTTTGTGCAGACATCTTCTCTGCTGAAGTGTTGAGCGTCGCCACGCACCTGCAGGTTTCCAAGCATCTTGTTTCTCATTTGCGTATGTTGCACGTCTGCATGGTTGTTTTATTCATCAGCACAAATTATGCACATCTGTCCATACATGCATCATGGCAATTAGTCCCCACAGCAGTCACGCTCTTTTCGCACAGCAGTGCCATCGCATCATTCTGCAGTCGTCTCTGTGGCTTCCCACCCATCCTTGACAGACCTGCTGTCTTTGAGAGGCAGCACTGTAATTTGCACAAAGGGATCCTGCTCCAAACCACACCCACATCCCAGAAATGATTGACGCTGAAAAAGAGAGGGGGAGTATTCAAGTCACTGTGTCATTTCATGAACAGCTGTATCACAAAAAGAGAAAGTGTGTGCAACTCCCACGAAATCCACAGCATGTTTACCAAATGTGATACCCAACCCCAAAAGGTTTATATTAGAGCTAAAGTACACGAGATGAATTATACAAGGACACTCGATTGAAGGGAGATGCAATGTTAGCCAGGAAGCGTAGTTTGAATTTCACCTCTCTCTACAGAGCCGACAAAGATCACTCCTCAGAGGGAGGCAAAGAGGAAATTAACAAACTCTCTGAGGAGTAATTTTTGCCAGTTCTGTAGAGAAGGTGAAATTCAAACTACGCTTCTCAGCTTACATTGTGCCCCCATTCACTTGAGCATCCTCGTGTAACTCGTCTCGTGCAGTTTAGCTCTCAGTCCATGAGATGAACGTTCAAATAGAAGAGATTTTCTTTCGGCTGCGGAGGGAACTCTGGTTCTTCCTTTGCTCTTTCATGAGAAACATACAGCCTCCAGATCCAACATTTTCCTCCCCTTCCCCTGATTATGGCACACTCATCCTCTACAGTTCTGTTTTTTGTATTCATGTGCTCAAAAGCGGCAACAATTTAATTTTAAAAAACATCTTTAAGCTTTCTTTTCAAGCTTAAAAAAACTACTCTGAGTAAAGAGGCTCGTTAAGAGCCAGCCAGTCCTTGCTACACACAGCCCTCTTCTGGAGCGGGGCGGGGGGGCTGGTTCAAGATTGGCAAAACCACACAAAACCTGACCAGTAAGAGATGAACAAATCTACCTCTTGCAGAAAATCAAAACAGGCTCCTTGACTTGATGCGAAGAAAAAGATGGCATGTGTGCCCAGAATACAGTGATTATATCTCCACAGCAGACTCTCTGCTACAATTGGGTACATACTGTAAGATTGAAAATTGTACTCCACCAAATCGGCACACAGATACAACTTCGTTATTTATTTGTAAATCAGTTCGCCCGCCCCCCGCCCCCCAGACTGGTGTATAACATGCAAGGGGTTCTTCAAAACCTTGTTTTGATCTACGCCACTGGTGCCGTTGCTGCCCCCCCCCATATTTTCCCCTCAGCTGTTGCATTCCTTTTTGTCACTTCTCAGTAGGCCTATCGTCATAGCGCCACTTGCCATAGCCGGCAGGTGCTCTACATGACTGCCCTCTGCCCAGCAATGGCCGCCGAGGAAGCAGCCCTTTAAAACAAGCCTGTTCTTTTGTGCAGAGGCACAGAGGCAAGAAGCGGCACAGAGAGGGATTCCCCTCCCCAGAAGAACAGAGACCTGCTGGATTTGTTTGTGAAGCAGCATCTGAATCATGCTTTAGACAGCTCTGAGGCAAGGCTTTGAAGTACAGCTTCACTGGGACAAAAAAGCATGGCGGGGTTCCCTGCGCAGCATCTCGCCGCATCTTTCAGACGGGCTTTTGAAAAAACAGAGGGAACAAATCCAAAGCTTACAATATCCATATGGGAACAATTTTTCCCTCACTTACTAGTTTGCAATAAGATGCAGTGTTTTTGGCAAGGCCTTATTTGCTTGGCTACTAACAAGAGTTGGCCTTTATGGCTACCTACACCCAGGGCTTCCAACACTGCCTAGGCACATGCTAGGAGATTTCGGGAACAGTGCCTGGGGAGGGTGGAATTTAAGGAGGATGGGTTGTCACTTCCAGATGACATTAGGAATTTCCCCTAAACTCTATGGTAAAGACCATAGAGACTAAGGGGATTTCCTAGAGCATCACTACAGAAGTCATTTTTCTCCCATTCTTCAACTTCTTGAGGGTAGGATATTAGGGTTGTGGGCAGGAAATTCTATGCTGGACCTGGGCAACTGGGAAACCCAGTTCTATTATCTGCTTAAGTCTGGTTTAGTGATTAGGTGCTGCCAACTTCTTAGATCAGAAAGAAGGTTAGAGTTCTGGATTCTTTGGACAAAGGAGCAGGGAAGATTTAGTATATCTTTGTTTAATTTGCAAATATATAACTAGAGTAAAAGTGGAGGAAAATGTGCTCCTTCAGCAGGCAGCAGAGTTGCTAACATATGCAAACACCAGAAACTGCCTTGCAATGTGACAAAGTGTTAATTCATCTAGCTCCAGTGGTTTCCAGCCTCTCCAGACCCAGGACATCCTCAGTCCTGGACAGCAGCATGGGACCCACTAAGCTGTAAGCAAGTGGCCTTACAGTCTTCAGGTAGGACCTCACCAGTTTCTAGGCTGGGACAGTGAGCAGCAGACTGAAAAAGCTGAACCCGCCACGGGTTAGAGTCTCCCCCACTGAGTGACCTCACCTTGCTCTTCTGGCACTCCTCTCTACTTGTATGTACAGAAGGGCAGGAAGTATGGTGCCCACATGCACATTAGAACCATGTTTTTCTAAAAAGTAGCAACAAAAAGTATTTATAGGGCTTTGCAATGCATCAGGTGGGACTCTGAGACCCATCAGGTTGGAGACCACCCGTCTGCTACAGCTGGCAGCAGCTCTCCCAACTATCATGCAGAGGCCTTTCCCACCCTACCTGAGACTGAACCTTCCGCATGCAAAGCAGGTGCTCTACTACCAGCAGCGCTTTTTTTCAGCTGGAACGTGGTGGAAAGGAGTTCCGGCACCTCTTGAAAATGGTCACATGGCTGGTGGCCCCGCCCCCTGATCTCCAGACAGAGGGGAGTGCAGATTGCCCTCCGCGCCTCTCAGCGCCACTCAGCGCAGGGGAGGGCAATCTAAACTCTCCTCTGTCTGGAGATCAGGGGCTGGAGCCACCGGCCATGTGACCATTTTCTCTGAGGGCGATTTAAATTTTTAAAAACGCCCTCCTTGTTCCAGCTGACCCCAAGTGATATCATTGTGTGGTCCTGGGAGCATGTGCGCACTTTGCGCACATGCATGTGGTACCAGGGGCACCACCTCCCACCAGAAGTTGCCCCCTGTGCTGGCAACCCACTGAGTTCCACCACCTCTTTTCCCAGAAAAAAAGCCCTGACTACCATTATGTTGTTGTTGTTGTTAAATTTCTAGCTTGCCCTCCCCACAAACAGGCTCAGGGTGGGTTACATCTGAGTATAAATACAATTAAAATCACAAAAAAAACCATAATAATAAAATACAGTGAATTTACAGTTTCCAAGATGATGGTTCATACCATCCACCCCTGCCAATAGTGCACAGGGGAGAGAGGGAAGGAGGGAGCAACCATTCTGGTCAGGTTGATTCACAGGGGGGAGGGCCAAGATAGCTATACTGGAGACCAGTAGGGAAGCTCACCAGATGGACACAAGACCAGCCTCAACCATATGCCAGACAGCACCTTTGACCAGCTCCCCTCCTCCAAGGCTACACCCAGTTTCAGCTAACCCCATGAAGAAGCTTCCAACTCATCCTAAACTGCAATTCTGACTCCAGTCCACCTTTTCTCTTAGCTGGATGTTCTCACCTATCTCTTCATTATGTATCCTACCCTTCTTCTCAGGAGCATGGAACTGCATAGTGCTCAGGACTCCTCTCTTCTACCCAGGGCTTTTTTTCTGGGAAAAGAGGTGGTGGAACTCAGTGGTGGAACTCAGGACCACACAATGACATCACTTTGGGTCAGCTGGAACAAGGGGGGAGTTTTTTAAAGCTTAAATCACCCTTGACGAAAATGGTCACATGGCCAGTGGCCCCACCCCCTGATCTCCAGACAGGGAGGAGTTTAGATTGCCCTCCGCACCACATGGTGCGGAGGGCAATCTAAACTCCCCTCTGTTTGGAGATCAGGGGGCGGGGCCACCAGCCATGTGACCAATTTCAAGAGGAGCCGGAACTCCCTTCCACTGCATTCCAACTGAAAAAAAAGCCCTGCTTCTACCTATACAACAATCCTGAGGGAGGAGGATCGGCCCATGGTTGTACAGGTCTGAATGTAGGGCTGGATTTGGGTCTCCCTGGTCCCTGCACGTGATGACCTGTCTGCATCCCCTCTCTTTCTGTACATGCAAGGTAAATGCAATAACAACAACAACAACATTCGATTTATATACCGCCCTTCAGAACAACTTACTGCCCACTCAGAGCAGTTTACCAAGTATGTTATACTTATCCCCACAGCACCCTGTGAGGTGGATGGAGCTGAGATAGCTCTGGAGAGCTGTGACTCTTAGACAGGGAGGTGAAACAAACAGAGCCTTCCGGAGGCAAAGAGGAAATTAACAAACCCTCTGAGCAGAGATCTCCCTGGCTCTGTAGAGAAGGGAAGTTAACAAAGTCTTCCGATCTCTTTTAAAACTCAGCTTCCGGGCTAACATTGTGACTCCCATCACATGCTCCTCCTCGTGTAATTCATCTCTTGTAGCTTGGCTCTGACCCAAGGTCATCAAGCTGGCTAAGTGGAAGAGTGGGGAATCAAACCCGGTTCTCCAGATTAGAGTTCCGCCGCTCTTAACCATTACACCAAACTTGTTTCAAAGGCATGCCCATGCCTCCCTTCCCTGCTTTACCTCTTTTCTTTTCTTCTCTGGTGTTCCTTTTTGATCGAGTAGTACCCAGGGCTTTTTTTCAGGGGGGACGCGGGGGAACGGAGTTCCAGAACCTCTTGAAAATAGTCCCCGCCCCCTGATCTCCAGACAGAGGGCAATCTAAACTCCCCTTTGTCTGGAGATCAGGGGGCAGGGCCACCAGCCATGTGACTATTTTCTCCGAGGGCAACCTACTGAGTTCCATCACCTCTTTTCCCAGAAAAAAGCCCTGGTAGTACCAGTCGGTATGCAAAACCTGTGGGATTGCATAGCCTTCATTTTGGGCTGGATCGTGCCCAATGTGTGTGTGGGGGGAGGAAGAATTAATTTGATATCTGAGGCAATCCGCATGTTAAATACAGCCCTTTAGCAGACAGCGAACAGGTGGCCATGACTTGAACCCAAAGCTCTCTCCATAGACCAAGGTGATTCTCTGTGGTTGTTTGGGGGTTATCTGTACCAAAGCAGCTTTAAGCTTTGAGATTCTGGCTGCAGCTTTGAATTCCACATTCTAAACACTCAGAACAGGTGCAGCCGCCTGCTTATTATGGGAGCTGCACACACGCTTTCCCAAAAGTTGCCAACAGAGGGCGTTGGCCTCTAGCTTAGCTGCTTGTGGATTGTACAAAGAAAATCATGAAAATGTTTACAATGATACAGCCCCTTTTAGAGACAGGTCCTTCATCGTCCTTATCTTTTAACCCTTGCACATTGCTTTGCAGAATTCATCCTTCCTTGCTCAACTTCTCTACAACTTGCACTTTTAGTGGAAATTATATTTCCCAGGGAAAATATAAGCAGGAGGAAGAGAAGGGGCAGAGGAACGGAGGTGCTGCTGAAACCTTTTAGCCAAGGCAGGCCTTTGATGAATATCTCCCAGCAGAGCCAGAGAGACATGCAGCTGGGCGAAAAGCCAAGGTACCATCTCTGATCCTCACTCTTGTCAACAAAAATCAAAAGTGCCGCCAGGCTGGACCAGAGTGGAGGAAAAGAGCTGCTTTCAAGAATGTGTGCATGACTTAGATTGTCAACGGTATAGAAAAGTGGCGTTTCTTGGCATTTCATCATGTTTCTGTATCTCTCTGGGTAGCTGTCAGAAAAAGGGAGACAAAATCATCAAACATCTGAAGTAAACACATCTCTGTGTTTTGCTAATGCATTGAAATAAGGACTGAACAGGTGGTGTCTGTTCCTCTGGCCCAAACTGCTTAAAGTACTTCTTTCAGCCTTTCAGATCTTTAAAGGTAGCTTCAAATACACAGGTGTCCAGCGTCGGCATCACCACGGGAAAGGCTGCATTTCATCCTTTGTGCACTTTACAATGCATGTGTGAGTTCAATCTTCAATGGAAACAAGTTAGGAGAGCACGAAGAACCATGGGAAGGGGGAAGAATTTGAGAATTGTCCGTCCCACTTAAACTCCTGATACAGAACTCTGCAAGTTTAGAGAGACCTGAGTGGGCCAGTTCCCCCAAATTCTTCTGTTTCCCTCACCCTTCTTTAAGTGACTCTCAACTTCTTTAAAAATTGCACATCTCCTGAAGCATATTTGGTTGTCCTCAGGCCATTGTGGAAGTGCTGCAGGGATCTGTTTCTCGTACTGATTGGACTGGACACTATTCTCAGAAGGAATGCACCTCGGAGCCAAGCTACAAGTGACGCCTGACACAGGTTGGACACTTGTCAGCTTCCCTCAAGTTTTGATGGGAAATGTAGGCACCCTGGTCTTGCAGCTGTAATGGAGAGCCAAGCTGTAAAACCAGGACACCTACATTTCCCATCAAACCTTGAGGGAAGCTGACAAGTGTCCAACCTGTGTCAGGCGTCACTTGTAGCTTGGCTCTCAGAGAACCCACAAGGGCTGCCTTGTCCCTTGGGGGTCTTTGCCATCTAGGCTGAGCTTCTCTACCTGCTAGGGTTGCCAGCTCCAAGTTGGGAAATTCCTGGAGATTTGGGGGTGAGGCCTGGGGAGGGGAGGGTTTGGGGAGGGGAGGGACCTCAACTAGGTACAAGGGCATCGAGATCACCTTCCAAGGCTGCTATTTTCCCTCGGGGAACTAATCTCTCTCTCCTGGAAGTCAGTTGTAATTCCAGGAGATGTCTGGCCACCACCTGGAGGTTGGGAACCTTGCCACCTGTTTGGCCTCATGCCGCAACTTCTGATGCAAGGTGAAGTAAGAAATCTGGATACCTGCTCAAGGTGAAGGAAGGAAGCTGAATCCTTGCGCATTGAAGGTGCCTTTTGCCTGGGGGTCGTTGGTTCTTTGATGAATTGTTACAAGTCCAATGAGATTTTGTGCTTGTTTCGTGTTCAGATTTCATGTTTCTTAGCCATTTTAGCTGTTCTTTTGAACAGAAAGGTAGGCAATAAATCAATAAAAAAATCCTTTTCTCCTGGCTTCTGCAGCATACTATTCAACAGTGCAATCCTAAGCAGAGTTACCCCCCCTACTAAGTTCATTGAAGTCAACAGGTTTAGAAGAGGGTAAGTCTGTTTTAAATTGTGCTGCAAATGTCCTTATTTGCAAGTGTGGTAAAGGTGGTAAAACAGCCCTTCTGGTTCTTTTTTCTTTTCTTTTCTTTTCTTTTTTTCTTTTCCTTTCTTTCTTTCTTTTTGCCAGAGAGGATTTGTTCTGCTGGCCCTTACCTTCAGCTGCTAGACCACAATGAGGAGTTTACTTCTCCTACTCTTTCCCTTTCACAAACAGGGTTTGTGCTCTGCTGCCAGTAGCGGACCTTGAATCGATTTCCAGTCTGATGGACCACAATCATACTTAATAAAATCAGAGACTTCTTTGCCATTTCGCCCCCAGGGGCAAGCTTTGGAAAGCTCTTGTGAGAAATATTACCAACTAAGCAGGAGCTTCCTACTTCTCTCTTATCTTGTGTTATACTTTGAAAA
Organism: Eublepharis macularius; assembly: GCF_028583425.1. Taxonomy (NCBI): domain Eukaryota; kingdom Metazoa; phylum Chordata; class Lepidosauria; order Squamata; family Eublepharidae; genus Eublepharis; species Eublepharis macularius. Next base: position 52,501,581 of record NC_072803.1, on the reverse strand, counting down.
GCTTGACCTAAGCATGAGGTTTTTTTCAGTTTTACTATTCTCATTTACTGAAGACAGTCCTGATTTTAACAACAACAACATTTGCTTTATATACCGCCCTTCAGGACAACTTAACGCCCACTCACAGTGGTTTTTCAAAGTGTGTTATTATTGGGTGGAAGAAGGTTATTATTATCCCCACAACAATCACCCTGTGAGGTGGTTGGAGCTGAGAGAGCTCTGGAAGACTCAAGGTCACCCAGCTGGTTTCAAGTGGAGGAGTGGGGAATCAAACACGGTCTCCAGATTCGAATCCCATCGCTCTTAACCACTATACTAAACTGGCTCTCTTTTCTGTTCCTGTTTTTTATCCTTCTGGATCCCCTATTCAAATGATATTTGTTTGAGTTCCTAGAGGTGTCATGGTTCCCTCAGCAGGGACCCCAGAGGTCAAATTTCCAAATGGAGCGTGTGTGCATGCATTGTACCTCAGTGCCTCCAATCTCAACCATCTGAAAGGCCACCTGATCCCTCAAACATCTCCACCTTTTCACCTCTGCTGCCCCTTATATTTAAAACTGCCTCTTAGAACCCCTGCATGATGCCACCTCTCTTTATTCCTACAAATGCTTCCTCAAAACTTGCCTTGACTGTCAAGCCTTTGGTAGAACCTCTTAGTTCCCAGCCCTTACTGAAACTGAGCCTAAACTTAAAGGAAAGGGTCACATATTCGTCCCCTCTTTACCCGAGGCCTCCTATGGCACATTGTAGACTGTAAGCTCCTTGGGCCAGAGACATATCTCTTTGTGTAGTCTGTAAAGGACCATGTGCATTTTTAGAAATACTTTTTATTTTATTGATAAGATTAAAAGCCCACTAAAAAGAGCAGAGAAAAGAGAAAAAATAGGAAAGGAAATAAAAAGAAGAGAAAGAGAAAAAGAGAAGAACAAAATTTTTAAAAAACAAAGAAAAATAATATGTATTTCATCTTCTATTTTTCTCTACAACACCTGTTATATCTTTACAAACATTATACTTGTAGTGTTGATACCTCCAAAATTTACCTTTTCAAAACTGCCCCCCTTCTATTTATTTTTCCCAAATTTATCTTTTTAGAAATCAATCCCACAAATCATCCGTTTGTTTTTTCTCGTCTCACGCAAAATCAATAAGGGGCTTCCAATTAACCGTAAAGATAGACAATGTTTATTTCTGATCAGACTTGTAAGTTTAGCCATCTCCACTAACTCCATCATTTTCATCCATCGAAGGCAATACTGTACTTCTCCATTTTTTCACATGTGCATTGATAGTGGTATATGAAATGAAATCCTGCCTTCAAGTCATAGCAGACTTATGGTGAACTCTGGTGGGGTTTTCATGGCAAGAGACCAAAAGAGGTGGTTTGCCATTGCCTGCCTCTACAACCCTGGTCTTCGTTGGAGGTCTCCCATCCAATTACTAACCAAGGCTGACTCTGTTTAGCTTCTAAGATTTGACAAGATCAGGTTCTCCTGAGCTACCCATGTCAGGGAATGGTAGTATATACACAACAATAATAAATGCAATAATGGTGCACATTATACAATTGTATGCACATGAACATTATAGCACCCAGGGCCTGAGCATGATTTCTGTGAACCTGATGCAAAACTCTTAATTCAGAGCTTCATATGCACATTGTATACTATCCCACAATACCGTTTCATCGTGAGTTATGAAAGATTGGCTCAGAGCTCTGCTGTCTACTCTGAATTCCTGAGCCCTACTAAAGTGTGCCTATTTCTCCCCTTGCTTGGGATGTGCAAACGATTACAAAATCTGCTGTCTCATTCTGAATAAGACCATTAGTCAATCAGATTCATGGCCCAAATGGTCAACTTTGACTGGTAGTGGCTTTCTGGCATCATTCTCTGCTTCTTCTAACCGGGGATGCCTGGGATCAAACCTGGGACCTTCTGCATGCCAAGCAGGTGCCTGCGTGCTTGCTTATTTCATTTATACTCCAATGGGGACCCAACGTGGCTGCCACTCTAACTGCCACACTACCTCAGCTCTCCCACTCTATGCTCTACCAGTGAGCAATGGCTCCAGCCCTGTAGCACAGCCTGATCTTCTCTAAGCTATGGCTGCTTTTGGGGGGGGGGGTGTACCATGGGTTTTGAAACTAAACTCCACGGTCCTCATTTCTCATGCAGCATAAGTTCCAAGTCCCCAAGTTCCAATGCCGCATAAAATGTTGCCATTTTCCCAGGAGCTCTTGCCCATGAATATGTAATATCCTCTAAAAGGACGTAAGGCAACCGTCCATCAGGGGAGCACATGTGAAATGAAAGCAGAGCCGGGAGTCCCTCTTGTCATTAAAAAACTGGATCGTGACAGCCTCTGTCTTTTCACAATTAGCTGCAGAAAGGGAGTTTATGGATCACAAGAGTATAAAACTTGCAGCACTGGATCAGACAAATAGTCCTAGCACTTAGATTTTGGATACTTATGTATTTATTATATTTTGATCCTGCTGCTCAGCCAAATATTGGCTCCCAAAGTGGCTCAGAAGGTAACGCAAAGCAATCAAAATGTTTCTTGGGGAGGGGATTCATAGCCGATTGCTTCCTGCCCTCTGTCTGATGAGATTTAGAAGCTGGATAGATGGGAGTTCTCAGCTGGAGCCAAACCTAGTGAAGATGGGAAAGATCAGCGCTAGAATATAAGCTTACATTTCCTTCTATCGCATGCTATTTAGTTGTACATCAGGGCTATATTTTTTTCAGCCTATCAAAATTCAGTTGTACCGTTCCCGGGTGACCTTTCAGCAAACCATGCTGTTAGGTTTTATACTTCTTTGATCACCCAGACCCTAAGCATCTTTCAATGAAATCCCAAGCAGAGTTACTCCAGTAACTCTGCTTAGGATTTCACTATTTGTTTACTTCTTGGTAAGCAGTCACAGGATTGCAGCCTATAAACATTTCCCATATGCTCCATGAACATAAATGCATAGGTAATCTGCTCATTAAGTGCAGAGTCTCTGTTGCTCGGTAGGATTGTTCTAATTTAGCAACTGAATATGTATTTGGGACACAGGTTCTAGGCAGGAGCAACATCCTAGGGAGGATTCTGTGCTGTGCCTTCTTGCACTTTCAGGTGGACTAATCTCCTGCAATCGGCTTCAATAAGACAGAGGGGGGAAATAGCAGTTGCTTTACATCTACTTCCACTCTCCCGTGACCTTTCTAAAACTCCAGTGCTGTCATTATCTGTCGGGGAAATGATGGGAAAACTCGCCTTGACTCCGAATCCGCTAGCTAATTGCAGGCTTTCGCTGTGAGTGTTTAGAATAAAATCCTAAGAGAGTTCTTGGGCAGCTCTTAATGATGGTGTAGGCACCTGATAGGAACGTGCATGTGCACCTTATGCTGTCCTTTGAGAATTGTAGTTCCTAGCACCAATTGTGGTGTCAGGCTGCTTGGCACCCCAACAAACACACCCAGGAACAATATGGGGTTTTCAGTCTGGACGCAGGACAACATCCACATAAAGTATTTGCATGAACTGGAAAAGATAATCAGCAAACAGAAGGCTGCTTAGTTGAGTGTTCTGGTCATGTAGTTAAGTTAACAACAATCAGTTGAAGTTTCATTGAGATTAAAGAGCTTTGGCATTAAATAGCTTCTCTGCACACACCTATAATGCAGCTGGTTTGGAAGTTCACATACTTTCTTCAACATTCTTATTCATTACTCTAATACCCTTCAGGATGTTTTGCTCAGGTTGAGTGGTCTCTGAATTTTAACCTAAAATAAATTTGAAGCATGCTTGGAGATTCTTCCAGTCACGGTGAGTGAGATGGGGTGAAAAGTTACACATGATTTTACTGAGGGCCGGTTCATACATGGCAGAGTCCACATGGCAGCCACAAATCCTGTCAGTTAGAGGTCCAATGGCAGTTCTGTTCTCAGAACTCAATTCCTAGGTCATGTGGACACAATTCAGATTGGGATTGTGATGTGAAGGGAGACGGAATTGAAAGCCTTCCCCCCTGTGTTGTTTTTGTTTCCTGAAATGATTGCTATTTGCCTCTTAGGGGGAATATTCATATATTGCTGACTATGAGGAAGTTTTTCTAGTGGGGTAAATACTGACTCCCAGATGTTGTTTCAGCTCAAGAAATTATGGCTCAAAAAAGTCCCCTCTTCTTGTATGTTACAGTCCCAATCTGAATTGGGACCACAAACACACCTGAGAATTAAGAGCCAAGCATGGCATTCCCACAACACATCTGTCGACCAGACATGTGGAGGACATGTCCACCCCCCTCTCCAAAAGTGCTTCTCCCCCCACCCTCAAAAGAGGGCTCATGGTGGCTTACAGTCTAGAAGTGTCATGCTATCATTGATTGAACGACTGCTCTATTGTGTATGTATTTAGCCTCCCTTTCCGTGCATTATCTATTTTTAATACTGTCATGACCGATCGGCTGATAAAAATCTCTGTTAATAAGATATTTTCTGCTGTCTGCTTTTATTATACTTGTCGCTGCTTCCAGATAATGCTGAAATTTTAACTTTAGAATGGTAAATCCTATTCAGAATTCAGTTGGCTGTAAACTTCTTAGATTTGGAGAGGGGAGATTTTTAGTTAACTTTTATGATTATTTTTCCTTATTTTATTGTTTGAGGATTGTTTTATTTTTTGGTAGCTTTGGGGGGGGGTTAATTTCCTCTTTGTCCCCCCAAAGCCTCTGTCAATTGTTAACAAACCCTCTGAGGAGCAATCTTTGCCAGCTCTGTAGAGAGAGGAGAAATTCAAACTATGCTTCCTGGCTAATATTGCGTCTCCCTTCCCTTGAGCATCCTCATGTAATTCGTCTTGTGCAGTTTAGCTCTCAGTTGCCACTCTGACCTGGGATGGCCCAGGCTATCCCAATCTGATCAGATCTCAGAAGCTAAACAGGGTCAAGCCTGGTTAGTACTTGAGACAGGAAACCACCAGGGAAGTCCAGGGTCACTACACAGAGGCAGGCAATGGCAAACTGATCTCTCTTGCCTTGAAAACCTTATGGGGTTCCTATAAGTCAGCTGCAGCTTGATGCCATTTTATGTAAACACACACTCTGTTGTGACTCAGTAGAAGCCATTCACTGCTTTTTACGCCACCTCACCAGAAGCTACCAGGTTCCTTCTAAGGCAAAACATCAAAGGCATTTGGAGGAAAGCAACTTTTAAAAATCCAAGAAGGCTAGTGGGATTTCTCCAGTGAATTCTGCACATTCCTAGGCTGTAAGCACATATCACTCATGCAACAAAATGTGAAGCAAATTTGGAATGTTGGAGCTCAATATGTACCAGCACTTTTGAACGTGTACAAGGCTCTTGTAATACCACACATACTATATGGTTCCCTGATCTGGTTCCTGGGCCCAATGGAACAACTTGACAAGCTCCAGTTAACCTTCTTCCAGAAAATACTTGCTCTACCCCCATGTATAGCCTGCACAATCATACGACTTGAATTGGGCCTTCCAAAAGTCAACACTGCTCTGGAAAGCCATCATCAATTTCAAATACAGACTGCAAAACTCTGAAGATCTTCCAGTCTTCATTAAATCAGCTGCCCAAGAGCATTGCTGGTCAAGGTGGAACAAAACTGTGGAAATGGAAATGACAAATTAGGTTCATTGGACCCAAGACCTTTAACTGGGAAAAGATGAGAACTACTTATAGAGAAGCTGCTGGGATTCCTTTTTAAATGATGCAGGATGAAAATGCTCCCCACTCTACATGGGCATTAAATATCCTACCCAGTTCAACCAGCTTCATTACCTCAGTATGCTGGTAGTCCCAAAACTGAGGCAGTCATACATGGTTGCACGCTGCAACACATTGCCGACAGCCTAAACGAAGGGCCGCTTCCTCATAATACCATCAGTTGAACGCTTCTGCAACTGTCCTTTGGCTGAAGTTGACTTGCTATCCCATACTTTTTTGCACTGCCCAAAGCACAAACTAGCCAGAAAGAGATTCTGAACAAAAATGGCTACTGAGGCATTCGAACATTTCTGATGCCTCAAAATTAAGACTATTACTGAGTAGCCTTTGTCAAAACTGCATTGTAGATGTGGCAACCTTTTCTATAGCTGATGTTTTTAATTCTTAAACTTTGTTAGAGTGTATGGTCTATGGGCTGTTAAGCTGAATAAACTGAACTGAATGTTGACTGTAATGTCCCATAGAGCTCTAACAAGACAAATGAAAATTTTCGAGACCATTCCAAACATTTTAATAGTTAGGGTGTTTGGATTCTGGAAGGCAAGAGTTACAAACTGGAGGCCCACAAGGAACTGTGAAGGAATTTTTCTTCTGAGCCAAATGTCAATCTCTGGGACAGTACAAATGCTTAGTGATTTGAGCAACCAAATTTCTTGTTTTCCACCTACTCCACTTTAAGTGATGCTCGTGTGCCTTCAGAATTCCATGCTGCCTAGAACATGCTCAATCTTCATTGCAATTTTTTTTTTTGCCGGGGTGTATCTTTTTTCTAACTCACAAAGGAATATTTTGCTGCATGCCTAGAGAGTCCCCCAAGTATGCGGAGAGCTTGTGGTTATCTGTGAATGGTCCTTTCACTGTTGTAGAGATGGGTACCTGACCATTAAGTTTCCTGTTAGATGATACGAGGTCTCACATCATCATAGGAAGCTCTGCATGGATTGCTGGCCTGAGCCAGTTGTAAAGTTCATAGCACATGAGCTGCTATTCTCTTTTTATTAAGTTTGACCTAGATATGACTGATTCACCTATTAGCAGAAAAGTCCTGCTGTTTTAGTACTATTTTCATCCAGTCCTCCTATCCCTAACCGACTTATTAATTTAAAAAAAAAAAAACCTGGACTGCTCCCTAAGCCAAGAACGTGTCTGTCAGATATAAGCCCAGAGCAAATTTTTACACCCATGTTGTAAAAATCCCCTGAATTAGAGATTTATAATTGAGATTCTGGCTGCAATGGAGAGAACAGAGATGCTCTAATTAAATTCTGTGTGGTGGATATAATTAACCCATTTATTCATTTATTACCCTGTATACAGATAATGCAGGCAACATTAATATTGCTCATTTATTAAAATCCTGTTGCTGCTGTGTTTGGCATGGACCGTACATTAAGGGTTGGGTCCCTTGGGCGGCCTTTGGCGGGAAGTGCAGGATGTTGTGCTACAACAAAGGGCTGTTCTCGTCATCTGCAAGTAGCAAACTTACTGCTTTGAAGTCGATAAGGGCAAAATATGAGATAGGGATGCAGCTCAGGCATCTCAGAAGTCCCTGATTCGTTTCTCTCTTTCGCCGCAAATTTACTGGTAGCCTTAGACAAGCAACCCTCCCACTCCTCCTCCAGATCTGCAGTATATGTGGCTGATTTTATTACTGAATTTTGTTCTCACTCTTTTAACGTTTTAACTGCTTTTTAGGATTGAGAAAGGGTTTATGATGTTGCTGGTCGCTACAGCTTTTTAAAAAGTTTTTTAATATATATATATATATATAAAACAAATGCCTTCTGTTCTTAATGTTATGGTGGAAGCCATCTTAAGAGCAGTTTTTAATAGCAGAAAGGGAGGATATACAGCTTCTAAATAAATAAATAAATAAATAAATAAATAATCACATCTTCTAATAGAAAACATGATGGTTCTCTGCCTCATCAGTAGGACAGCAAAACAGGCCCGCCTATAGACAAAATGGGGTGCCTGCAGAGACATTTCTGGTATGCAGAAAAAGTCCAAAACGCCCTGATCAGGACTTAGCATACTCATTACTCTCTAGGATGCACAGGATGTTGAAAGCATTTGAATGCCAAGACTAAGAAAACCAGAGGAGAGATGAGAAATTAGCCAGTACAGGCAATCATAGCGTCATGAAGGAGGGAATAGGTTTAGTTCTGGAGGTAAATTTCCCAGTGCCTTGGCTGAGCAGGGAATTCCTCAACCTCAGCCCCAATATCCCACTCTCAAGAAACTGAGGAACAGGAGAAAAAATGCTCTCAGTAGTGAAACTCTAGGAATTTCCCATAATAAAGACCATAGAGATTAGCACAAAATCCTAGAGCATCACCTGGAAGTGACGTCACATCTTCCCCAAACCTCATCCTCTCCAGGCACCACCACACAAATCTCCCAGCATTTCCCTAGGCAGTGTTGGAATCCCAGGCTGGAGATCAATTTCCATTTGTTTACTTTCCTCTCAGAATTACATAAACATAGATGCAAAAATGTGAGTTTTAAAAGATCCTTCTGGGAAGAGAAAAGAGCCTTAAATTAAGATATACTTTCTTCAAGTTTGAGTCATTGCTAAAAGTTGCAGGCAATAAACTTAAGCACTGGATATTACTTCACATATCTGAGCACTTGTTTTAGAACATGGCTGAACTTCCAGATTCTTCTCAGGAGAGACTTGATAGTGATATACAGAACTGCAAGAAAACAGCAAGGAAATAATATAGCACCATCTACTGGCGGGAGGTGCAACATATCAAATTATTAGAAAGTCCTGTAGCAAAGGTTTTCTCTGCAGAATTTGGTTCTACTGGGATCCCTGATCTGAATGCTAGTTTTCTATGCCACAATATATGAAACATATAAATAAGTGACTGCATGAAAATGTGTGCAGAGCAGTTTTCTCCAACTGCTATATAGCCTTTCCCTCCACTATTATATAATGAGAACCATCCACCAGTCAGGTAGCTGGACAGTGCATCTATAGCAGAGATCATGGATTCTAGGCAAACCTTTTCTGTCTTTAATTTAATACTACCAACACTTTCTCTCAAAGCTCCAAGGAAGGAAATTCTACAGCATCCCTAGACAAGATGTTTCATTGCTGTGGTTCTCATAGTATATGAAGTGTTTCCTAACATTTAACTTCACCCCATTCCCTGTATTTAAATAATTTTGACTTGTCCTATCTGACTTATCCTTGGTGTAAAGGTTGAATTATTGTCATCCTCATACATATATAACTCCTTTCAATCGTTCTGTTACATCAGACATGGTGGCTCAAAGTTGAGGATTGCTCAATTCATTGCTCACCCACTCTTGTCCAATCAGCTCAATGCAAGTCCCTCATTTCATTTTGTGTATTTCAATTCTAGCTTTTCCAACAAATGGATGGATGGATGGATGGATGGATGGATGGATGGATGGATGGATGGATGGATGGATGGATGGATGGAATCTTTGCACTGGACCTGAAGATAGGTTCCTCGCTGCAGCTTATGGATGGATTCTGTTGCCATTGTTGCACCAGTTTGGTGTAGTAGTTAAGAGCAACGGGACTCTAATCTGGAGAACCAGGTTTGATTCCTTACTCCTCCGCTTGAAGCCAGCTGGGTGGCCTTGGGTCAGTCACAGCTCTTCCAGAGCTCTCTCAGCCTCACCCACCTCTTAGGGTGATTGTTGGGGGGATAATAATAACACACTTTGTAAACCGCTCTGAGCGGGTGTTAAGTTGTCCTGAAGGGCGGTATATAAATCAAATGTTGTTGTTGTTGTTAATCCAAGTCACCAAATGGTGCAGCATCAAGGGCAGCAGCAGAAAAGAAGCAAAAATAGGATTCCAGAGGTGGCAATTGGTGATTATATTAGTACCTCAGGTTGGCACCAATGGTGCCCAGAGACAGGATGGGAGCAACCTGGAAGGAGGAAGACGGGGTGAAATTAGGAAACTTGCTCTGTGTCCAGATTGAGATCTGAGGGAATTTTCAGAAGGTAGACAAAGTCACAACCCGCAACCCCCTTCATCTGTGGTGGTAGAATGTCTGACAAACGAGGGAAGGAGCATGTTTTTTCGCTACAAAGGGGCCCAATGCTACCCTTACCATCATACAGAGAAAGGGGGTGGATTACGATCACTGTTGCTATATAGTTGTGGGTCCTCCCAAGGCCAGGAGGCTTTGACGCTTGCCTTCCCTCACTGCTGGCAAAACATTTGTATAGTAAACACGGTTGGTTGAACATCACAGTCTTTAGTTCTTGATTGTTCAATATGTTTTGTTCCTTTCCGACTTTTTAAAAGCTTCTATCTGACCGTAAGCCAGCATCACACTGCCAGAATTAGTTTTTTTTTTCTTCTCGTACACAAAAAACCTTTTATTTTCCTCTGCCTTGGTCCAGCCCTGTGATAAAGCATCCAATATCGCCAAGACTACTTCCCCGTGAAATTGTAATTGTGATCCTCTGCCCTGTCCTGCCTTCTTGTGAGTTTCTGTGTGATAAGCGGCTGCGATTCGGCTAATGAGCAACAATTGGCTTTCCTGGCATGATCCACAAGGATCTGGTGTGCACATTACAAACACACTTTGGCACCCACCTATCCATCTGCACGGACTGTCCCGCTTAAAAGATAGACTGTCTGCAGCTTCACCAGCCATTCCTTCCAGCCATCCATCTTAGCTGCCGAGTGGTGACAATAACAATTCCCACCTCTTCCAACTCTCCCTTTCCTCCACTTCCCGGCCCTGAATATTTAATGCTTCACAGAAGTTTAAGCTTCTAATGCAAATGTTGATTAATAACAAAGAGATTCAGGACTTATGCATACTGCAAGTTCCTTTTATCTCTGGAAGGAGAGGAGTCTTTGGCAGAAATATGCTCTTATCTCTCCAGCTAAAGGGCTTCGAAGGGCAGCCTTTGAGAAACTGGCTAGCTGGATCCAATTTTTTTTTCTTTTTGCTGTGGGCAGGGAGGACAGTACAGCATGTTTAATGTGAAGTCCAGAGAAGAGTCTAAAGGCGCAGAAGGCTGTTTGTTGCTAAAGGAAAGCAGACCTTAGCCAGGTCAGTATCTGGTTGCCAGGAGCAGGCTACGTGAGAATTCTGTATGGAGTGCTCTGTTGCCTGCCCTCACCGCAGTCAGCAGCAGGAGGAGAATGGGGGGCAGGGACAATGTGGCTGATATTTCAAGATCACTTCTGAGCAAAGACTTGGAAGTGACATCATTCTCCCTCCCCCTACCTCATAACGCTCTAGGAACTGGTCAGATCTCTATAGTATTTACCATAGACTTTGGGGGATTCCTAGAGTTGGAGGGCAGTGGCATAACTTCCAGGTCTTTACCTGGAAATGAAGTCAAAGCGTTGGTGATGCTTTTTCCTCCCAAGTTCCACCACCCAACAGCTCTTGGGGAGCACAGGCATCCCTAGCCCCATCTAAAGCCAGTGAGAGCCAGCGTGGTCTAGTGGTTAGAGTGCTGGACTAGGAACTAGGAGAACCAGGTTCAAATATTCACTCTGCCATGGAAGCTCACTGGGTGACCATGAATCAGAGCCAAGCTACAAGTGACGCCTGACACAGGTTGGACACTTGTCAGCTTCCCTCAAGTTTTGATGGGAAATGTAGGCATCCTGGTCTTGCAGCTGTAATGGAGAGCCAAGCTGTAAGACCAGGAAGCCTACTTTTCCCATCAAAACTTGAAGGAAGCTGTCCAACCTGTGTAAGGTGTCACTTGTAGCTTGGCTCTCAGTCACACTCTCTGCAGGCAGAAGATCTCAGGCACAATGCTTGGCTTCTTCAGTTCAATGCATCTCAGGCAACAGATGCTAGGGAAGACCATTTTTGCCAAAGACCATGGAAAGCCACAGTCTGCATGAGTATGATTGAGCCAGAGAGACCAAAGACCTGGCTTGGTATAAGGCAGTGTCCAATATTGTGGGGGAGAACCCACAGATCAGTGGTACAGCACATGTCATGCATGCAGAAGGTTCCCATCTCAATCTGTAGCAGCTCCAAAGATCACAAGAGCTGAGGAAGACTTTTCTGGTTTGGAGACCCTGGAAAACTAAAGTCAGAGTAGGTAGAATTATACCAGTTTGGTGTAGTGGTTAAGAGCAGCAGGATTCTAATCTGGACAGCCAGGTTTGATTCCCTACTCCTCTGCTTGAAGCCAGCTGGGTGATCTTGGGTCAGTCACAGCTCTCTCAGAGCTCTCTCAGCCCCACCCACCTCACAGGGTGATTGTTATGGAGATAATAATGACATACTTTGTAAACCGCTCTGAGTGGGTGTTAAGTTGTTTGAAGGGCGGTATATAAATTGAATGTTGTTGTTAATTGGAGCAATGGTCTGACTCAGTTTAAGGCAGCTGCACACATGCATAAGCACAAGCAACCTATCAGTGTTTAAGCTAGGAATGATTGACTTCTGCATTGTCATGAATTGTTGTATTCTCCAGATATTGGGCTGAATGCAGCACAAATTTTCCACTTCTGTTAGAGCTCTTGAGTAAGCAGGGATACAAGAATAAAAGTATAGTAGCCACTTGAACTGTGTGTGTTATGTGCCATCAAGTCGCCTCAGACCTATGGCAACCCTATGAAGGAAAGACCTCCAAAACGTCCTATCATTAACAGTCTTGCTCAGATCCTGCAAACTGGAGGATGTGGCTTCTTTTATTGAGTCAAGCCATCTCTTTTTAAGTCTTCTTTTCCTACTGGCTTCCACTTTTCCTAGCATTATTGGCTTTTCCAGAGAATCTTGTCTTCTCATGATGTGACCATAATAGGATAGCTTCAGTTTTGTCATTTTAGCTTCTCAGGAAAATTCAGGCTTGATTTGATCAAGTACCCACTTATTTGTCTTTTTGGCCATCCATGGTACCCACAATACTCTCCTCCAGCACCACATTTCCAGTGAATCAATTTTCTTCCTGTCAGCTTTCTTCAACATCCAACTTTAACATCCATACATAGTAATGGGGAATGCCATAGTTTGGATTATCTTAATCTTGGTTCCCAGAGAGACATCTTTTTCTTTAAGGATCCTTTCTAGCTCTCTCACAGCTGCTCTTCCCAGTCTCAATCTTCTTCTGGTTTCTTGGTTGCAGTCTCCCTTTTGGTTGATGATTGAGCCAAGGAATAGAAAATCATGAACAATTTCAATTTCCTCATTGTCAACTTTAAAATTGTGTAATTCCTCGTCACCATTGGAACATTCAATTCTCTTTTGTATTCCTGAAGGGGGCGGATGCATCTTAGTCTGGTGTCTCAGATTTGACCATTCTGCCTTGAGTGACTCTTCCAGGAGTTTTTAGACTCTCGACTAAGCCTGTGCTCCAGTCCTGATGGTGTTGCTCTCATTTTCACTGACACACTCAAACCCCCTCACAACATTAAAGTGTGTATCCAAGAGGAAGAGTCCCTCAAGCTAAAAGACAGTATTTTGTTATTCTGGGGAGGGCTTGGGAAGAAAGGAGCACTGCCTTGTAACTTTTTCTTCAAATTATTTGTATGCATATTTCTTTTCAAAGCTCGATAATATTTTAAATTAAAAACACACAAGGCCCATTGGGATTAGTACTTGACTTTATTGGGTTTTTTGTAACGTGTTCTATCAACCACACATTGGTCAAGCATTTTTAAGACCATTTTAATTACATCCGCTTAATGCATTTGTTTAATTTATTAGAAAAGCAACACAAAGACTTTCATCTGCCTATTTATTACACACTTACAGCAATTCCAGAAAGAAAGGGAGTGACCGACTACTGTGTGAAGCTCAAGTTTAATTCTGAACAAATTGCAACGTGTTATTATAACTTGAAACAATATTAAAATAGAAGTACCGATGATGTGCAAGCAGCTATGGAGTTCTTCTCCAGGTCTTTCTTTGTTGAACCCTGGGATAAGCCAAACACAGACAAAATATGCAAAACATTACCACAAACAGAAACCAGACATAGCATACCTTAGAGATCAGTTTCTAAACACAGTTAAACTAATTAAACTGCAGGCCAGTTAGTCTAGCATTCGGTTTTGTGTTAATTCAGCCTCTTTCCCTCCTACACAGCACCAATGAAAACAGAGATGCACTTGAGACATCTGTATGTAGTTTAATATGTCAGTCTTAGAATTACTATTTCTTCAACTCTGTATTGGATTCTTGCTAGTTTTAAATATTTGCAAATTTGCATTTATAATAATAATAATAATAATAATAATAATAATAACAACAACAACAACAACAACAACAACAACAACAACAACATTCAATTTATATACCACCCTTCAGGACAACTTAATGCCCACTCAGAGTGGTTTACAAAGTATGCCATTATTATCCCCACAACAAAACACCCTGTGAGGTGGGTGGGGCTGAGAGGGCCCCGAGAGAGCTGTGACTGACCCAAGGTCACCCAGCTGGCTTCAAGCGGAGGCGTGGGGAATCAAACCCGGCTCTCCAGATTAGAGTCCTGCACTCTTAACCACTACACCACTACACCAAACTGCCCTATTACATTGTTTATTGAACTGTCTTTTAATTTGATTGTATTGACGCATACTGTGCAATCTGCCTTGAGTCTCAATGAGAAAGTCAGACTAAAAATAACATAAATAAATAAAAATAAATTAAAATTCTCAAATCAAGAATTTTACACCCACCAGGATGTACTGCAGAAGACACTACTCTGACTGCTGTATTTGTTTTCTCACTCGTTGCCTTCTTTGCCTGCTTCAGAGGTCAAGATTGTGTCTGCCCATTGGGTTAAAGATGTTGCAGAAACCCCACCATCTATAGTTAGTTATTAGTTGTATAGCTTTGCCATTGCAACACATGAAATGGCACTGCATGGCATCTTAATAGCCACGGGCAAGAGTTGGTAATGGTAAGCATAGGCCTAGAACTCAGAAATGGAATTCCAGGAAACTCCGTGGAAGCGGATGAATCTTCAGGAAATAACAACTCTAATGGTATATTGCAAACAATTTCCAACAAAACTTTAGCCAAAGGGAAAATAGGGACAATAGGGACGAATAATGGTGATGGTTTACCAAAGTAAGGGTAAGAAAATAAGGATTGCCCCTGGTAAATAAGGACAGTGGAAATACATGGGGGAGAAAAACAGAGAGCTAATGTGGTGTAGTAGCTACAGTGCTAGAATAGGATCTGGAGGGACCCATGTTCGAATCCCTGCTCTGCCATGGATGCACGCTGAATGGCCTTGGTGCCACTCGTATATACTCACTCTAACCTATCTCATAGGGTTTTGTTGTGATGATAAAATGGAGGAGAGGAGAATGATGAAAGCTGCTTTGGTCACCATTGGAGAAACAAGGTGGGGTATAAATGAAGTAAATTAAAATAGATAAATAAAACACGGGGCCAGCTCTCAGTGGAGTAGAGGAGACACCTAACGGGGAGGGGCAAAATAGAGCACCTTGAACTGAGTGGTGCTTTCTGTTGAGTTTGGTTAAGGATGGCTGGACCAGTCAGACAGCCCATTCTTTCTTTATTAATACAGTGCTCCTATTAAGCTTCAGCTCAGCAGCGTGGCCTAAACTAATATTTACCACACTAACTTAGAGATTGCACACAGAGAGCCTCTCCTTTGAGTTAAAGAACCAATAATGGTCTATTTTTTTAGAGAAGTACATTAACTTAAGTATCATGGAGAGAGAGAGTGACTAACTATTCTAGCTAACTAGGATGGCTTCAGATTGATAACAGGCCATCTGCTTCATTTTGCCCCAGGAGGAGATATCACGCTGCTCCTCCCGGTGCATGCAGGAAAGGAGGAAAGACGAAGGGCCGGGGGGGGGGGGGGGAGGAAGTTCTCCAGGAATACATTCTACCAATCGGAGAAAGTGAGTGATAGTAGAGTAGGCAAGAAGGAGACTGATACTAGCCTATCTATCTGTCTAGCTCTATGGTTCTTGTCCAATCCTTTTTTTGTTTGTAATCTTGAAAGTCTGAGCCAGAGATATCGCCAGTCCCTTTCCCTAACATTTTCATCATGCTCCAGTAAAGACATGGATGGTTTGAATGTAGGGTTACCAGGCCCCCTCAACCTCCCAGCAAGGAATAGGGGCCTGGCCCTTACCTTGGGGAAGAGGGGGTGCATGTGTGCAAAGCGCGCACATTCCCCCACAAGCGCAATGACATCACTTGATGTCATCGTGCAGCCCCTGGGATCGCACCCAGGCTCTGTAGGGGGTCAAAATGGGCCCGATCCATGGCAAAATGGGCCTGTTTTGAGGCGCCGTGGAGCACAGAAGCGCTCCTGTGCTCTGCAACGCCCAAAAACAGACCTGTTTTGCCACAGATCAGGCTAATTTTGAGGTGCTCCACAGCACCTCAAAACGGCCTGATCCACAGCAAAAGGGGCTGAAACGAGCCCGATTTCAGCCGAAATGGGGTCATTTTGAGGCACTGTGGAGCACAGGAGCGCTCCTGTGCTCCGCACCAGCCCCAATCCGGGCCAAAATGGGCCTGATCCCAACGAGAACATGCAGCGCTGCGGGGGAGCATGCACAGAAGGTGCGCTCCCCCCCCCCCCCGCTGGTTAGGTAAGTGGAGGCGGGGTGTGGGGAGCGGGGACGGGGGATCCCCCGCCCCCACCGGGGGTCTGGCATCCCTATTTGAATGCCCTTGGAAACAGAACCCTCATTTACCTACTTTGGATTTGTTGGATAATTGTTCTCATCATTCCTTCCAATACAGGGGTCCCCAACCTTTTTGAGCCTACAGGCACATTTGGAATTCTGACACAGTGTGGTGGGCACAGCAACAAAATGGCTGCTGCAGGAGGTGGAGCCAGCCACAAAATGGCTACTACAGCTTACCTTCAGTCACACATTCAAGATCCTTGTGCTGTGGAAACAGCTTCTGCCAAAACAATGTTTTTTAAAATATGTACAGCCAATCAAATCTCCAATAGCCAATCAGAGGCCATGCTTTGGAAAAGCGTCACCTGGCCCCGCTCACTTTCTAAAAACACTTGGCAGGCACCAGGAAAGATGTCAGCAGGTGTAATGGCGCCCATGGGCACCATGTTGGGGACCCCTGTTCTAATATTTGTAATCTGATATGAGATTGGTATGTCCAAGGTTTTTGAAGGTCCAACGGGCCTGGTCTTCTGTTCTTCCCTCTTCTGGTGTTAGATTAGTGTCTTGATCTGCAACAGGTTATGCATGTGCCACTACACGCAAGAATAACCGAGTGTTCATTATCTAGGGAATACATAGTACTGGAGGGGAGCCAGAGGGGTAGGTTTAGAGCGGACAAGTTAATGACGTTTCAGAAACGCTGCGTTCAGTTCATCGTCTGGTTTCTCTAAATTGCCTTCCAGCTCAACATGCTCCTATTTGACCCGGATTTAAACAGAGCCATCACGCTTTCTTGGCCTCTGCAGGTGTCACTTAATGCCAGGTAAACCAAGGTATCACTCGTGACAATTGTTTTCATTGTACTTACTTCATATATTTCTGAGTTTTGCATTTCTTTTTGCATGCCTATATATAATCTGCTGTCACACCTATGGATCTTAAGCAGCAACTTATTCAGCAAAAAATTATGTTTAAGATATATTGGATAATACAGAACCTTTTCAGTAAAGGACCATAATGTGTTTAATTGCCGGCATTGTAATTTACAGGATGTGTCTCTTAAACATATGCTTTGGGAGTATCCAGTTATTCAGTCTTTTGGGGAGGAAATCATTACTTTGTGTTAGAATATTCATTGAGAATGCAAAACTATTTGCCCATTTCTTGGATACTAACCGATGGTCATTGAAAGTGGACCCTCCTTGATCTTAAACTGCTATACTGGGAAGATAAATATCCACCTTCTATAATTCAACAGATTGAGGACCTTACAACTTTATCAATATTTTGAGTCTATGGCATATAGACACTGATAGTTGTCATATAATTTCTATTTTGTATGTTTAATTTTTTAAATTAAAATTTAAAAAATCTGCTGAATGAAAATTCACATTGTGCATCTGATAAAGTGGGTTCAAAAGCGTATGCTTTGACAGACATCTGTTTGCCTTTAAGGATTCTCTTATGTTCCTATTTGATCATTTTATGTTCTTATTTGCAGTGGTAGCACATGGCCAGTAGGAAGTTTACCTTAGTGCTAGTCCTGTAGGGTGTTCTTTGATTTCATGAAACATCTGACGGTATTCAGATGATTAACAGTGAGATAATAAATGGCAAGTCGCTGTCTGAAATCGTATAAAATAACATCACACAAATGGCCCAATGTCTTGGCATAAAACAGCATTTAACAGGCCAGTTTGTTTATCTGTTGAATACATACCAGCCATCCCCATCCCCATCCCCACCCCCACCCCCACCCCCACCCCCACCCCCACCCAATTATTTATTTCTTTATTTCATTTATGCTCCATCTTTCTCCCTAGAGGGGACCCAGAGCAGCTTACATTGCTCTCCTCACCTGCATTTTATCCTCACAAAGACTCTGCGAGGTAAGTTAGGCTGAGAAGGTGTAACTATCCCAAGGTCACCCAGCAGGGCTTCTCAAACCTGAGTCTCCCAGATCCTAGTCTAACCCTCGTCTAACCCTAACCCTTATACTACACTGGCTGTCTGACCTTATGTCTCTTTGTTGTTGCAGCCCTAGACTTTAAAGGGGCTTATACAATCCATCTAGTTCAACTTCCAGGTCAGTGCAGGAAGTCCTCATCTCGAACATTCCAGACAGACCAATCCATGTTGTTCCATTTTTCCTCACAGGACTTGTATTCTATCTTTGTTGTCCTCCTCTGAACCCAATCTAATTTGTCTCCAAAGGGCAGGCTACAACTAGAATAGAGTTGCGTGGAACTGTTACTTCTCCTGACTTGTATATAACTGTTTCTATTAATGCAATCTACAATGGTGTTTGCCTTTTTTGCAGTTGCACCATGAGGGTGGCTTGTGTGGACTTTGTGAGCAACTGCAGATCCCAAGATCCTTTTCACCTGTTCTCCTGCGGAGCCACATATCCCTCCATCCTATATCTCTGCTTATTATTCTTTTTGCCTCAATCAGAACTTGGCATCAGTTGAATTGCATTTGGTTAGTTTCAGCCCAACTGCCCAACGGAACAAGGCCATTTGGAATTTTCTTTCCATCTTCTAAGGTGTTGAGTGACCACTCCTCCTAGTTTTGTGTCATCTGTTCATATGAGCCAAGAGACAGAATGCTTTTGGGCATGCCCAGTTTCCAAATGCTGAACGGCTTGTGTTTATGACATACTAAATTTTAAACAATGTATTTACTCTCTCTCCCTAGGGGACAATCTGGAGCATCCCAGAGCCCCATAAAACCACATGCTGGCAAAAAGCTTCAACCAGAGAAAAGAATCTTGTCTATTGAATCGTAAATGTCACTTCCGGCTTTGTTTCAGGTGCCTTTCTCTCCCCCCCACCACTCCATACACTCCGAAAGTCTTTTCACTGAATTGCTGATCTAAGCTTATCCTTGCTTTAAAGCCCGTGAAAACTGACAGCACCACAGGTTGTACTGGTGTAGCTCTAGACCGCAGCAGGATAATATATAGGCACAGCACAGAGTTTAATACACCACAGTTTAAGGGGCAAAATTAATTCTGTGGTATTTTCTTTGGAGTATGAAAACCTCTCTCTGTTCTTCTTTAGCAGAGTTATTGATGCTAGTCTGGATCTTGAAAGGTGAAATATAAGCCTTAGATTACATCACAGCAGAGCAATATGACTCATTTTTTTTTTTATTCTCCTTCCGCAAGCCCGGCCCTGGAATTTGTCAGCTCCATTACAGATGGTATAAATCGTTCCATATACTGCAAATTCGTATATAGTGCATCTTAATGATCGGTGCTGTATATACCTATCGTTAGTAATCAGGCCAATTGAAAACCACTTCAGAAAGCAAATTCCAAGCCTCTATTGATATTTTTGCAATAATTCCCTCAACCTCCGCACCGTGTGATGAAAGATGCATTAGGCAGGGGCTGTCCAAAACGGGAGCTTAGGAGATTGTAAGTCAAGGCAAACACTCCACCTGCTACCACTTAGACCAAAGTGGCTATTTTCTCCTCCTCCTTTTTAACTCAGAGTGTATTGACACTTTAAGTATTTTCCCGGTTAAGATGTCTGCATGCAGATGCCTGCAGAGGCACTAACCCCACGCAAGCTCCAATCGCAAATATAGAATGTATACTGGAGCAGAGCAACTGATGGCATTTGAAACAAACACTGCTGCATTTCCATTTAATGAACAGTGCCGGGAGAAGGGGAAGAGCAGCAAGCAAAAGGTTCTGAATTTTTCAACATCAAAAGCTTCCCCGTATCAAGAAACAAAAGGATGTTGTCGAGCAGGAAAAGGTCCAGGAAAGGTCAAGCAAAATGATTAGGGAGTCAGAGCACCAACCCTTATGTTGAAAAGCTAAATCGTTTGGCCCCTTTTAAATCAGGGAGGGAAAACACCACTATGGGGAGACATGATAGTGGTTTATAAAATTATGGCTAGTATGGAGAAAGTGGACAGAGAGAGCTGCTTCTCCCTCTCTCATAATACTCAGTCTAGGGGCAGTAAAAGTTATGGGCAGTAAACAGAGAATAAGCTGTGGAATGCACAGTGCAATCCTAAACAGAGTTATCTCCTCCTAAGTCTATTGAAGTCAAAGGCTCTGGTGCTCTTATAGGAAGTTGTGATGATCACTATTTTAGATGGTTTTGAAAGAGGGTTAGAAAAAACTTTGGATGATTTTCAGGTCTATTAGCAAGGTCTATTAGCAATAAAGACTAAATGAAACCTTCCTGATTGGAGGTACCAGGTTGCCAGGGAGAGGAGGCTGTTGCCTTCATTCCCACTTGTGGGCTTCTCAGAACTTCTTGAAGTGTGCACTTCTTCACCCAACAAATAAGGAACGTATGTAATTCTCTGCCACAGGACATAGTGATAGCTTCTGGCTTAGATGGACTAGCCAAAGGCACATCAGAATAAGGCCTCTGTGTCCTTCCGTGTGGACCTTCCATGGCATTTGATTGGCCATTGTGGAAAACAGGTCAGTGAACTAGATGGACTGTTGGTTTGATCCAGCAGGGCTGATCTTATGCCTTACAATGATAACTTGGAAGTTAGACAGATCTGCCCAAAGCACATTATATTCAACGGATATATAAACCCTTGCTCTATTACACATTGAACTAGACCTCGTTACAGGTGTCAAAGAGAAGAACATTTCTTTTCCCTTTGGTAGTTTGCATTTGCAATTTTAACTTGCAATGTATGGTGTTCGAAAAGGGGATCAATAAACTTCTGGGTTTTGCTGCCTGCCTGGACTGGAAAAACTGTGGCAGAATGGAAGGTCATGGTATGGGAGTGGTGGATAAGGAGAATAGCAACAGAAACATGATTGCTAGGCAAACATCTTTTTCAAATTCCCTTATTATATGGCAAGCAAGATCCTGACTGGATCATCTTTATAACTGTAAATGTTCATCTTGAGTAGCTATATTTACCAGGCGGTTGCAGCTTGCAACGGATTTTGCCCAGTCTGCAAACTAAATCTTCTCATTTGGCAGAGAAGTGGCATGCATCCCCCAGGGTCGTGCTCAGATCATTAAAATGACGGGTACGGAATTGCTTCTTTTCATTTCCTCTTTGCCCCTGAGCATTTGGATGCATCCTTCAAGTGAGTGATATCGGCTCAGTTACATTGCCTGCCTTGTCTTGTGCAGTCTTATGGATTTTATTCAAGAGGAGACTGCAAGCACTGATCCCCAAAATCAGCTGGGTTCATGGACAGACAGTAAAGGCACATAGAGATACCCAAAAGGTAAGTCTCAACTCAAAAATCTCAATTGGATTCCTACCCACCCACCCCCTTTTCACACATGCTTTATAAAAATTGGAGGAGGTGGGAATTGATCTGTGGGTGTTGGGGGTGACGGCTGTGCGAAGGCACTGTAATCACACAAAACAGCACATCCAAATTCAGCTGGACATATCCCCAAAGCTAGATGAATATTTGGGTCCTTGCTTAGAACCGGTGAGCAGTATGTGACCCAGATCTGTGGCTGCTAGGGCACGCTTAGTTTAGATGTCACAACAAACCATGATTAGTATAATCCATGGTTAACAAGTGAGCTACAAATCCTTGTTTGAAATCCAGTATGGCAGCAGTTTAATAGGGTTGCCAGGCCAATGGCAGAAGGCCTGCCTCTGGCAGTCCTCGTTGTCTGCTGCTGCTCCGAGTGACAAAGACTCTTGACAAAAAAACTCCTGGAAGTGAGGTGGCAAGCCGGATCCTCGTCGAGCAGAGCCGCAAGGGCATCTTCTCTCCTGCAAAGAAAAAGTAAAAAGTAAAAGAGAACAGAACTTAACAACACTTAGAGATCATAGCACTGAGACACTTTATTGGACTTACCTGAGATTTATACATTCTAGCATTTATTCTGTGATCTTTGATCTTCATTGGTTTGATGTATGTGGTTGAATTGATTGCATATCAATTTATGCTTGCACTTTGTCACTTTATTGGACGTTCTGGTGGTCTATATGGCCGATAATTGAACATTTGGAATACTTCTAATATTACTTTGTAATCCCTTGTCAACATCGGTTGTGATGGGCATTGGTAATAATTTTCTTAGAATCTTTGATTATATATAAGAATATTCTATTCCATTTACTCAGTCTTGTATATTGTTTGGTTTTGAACTTCGGCAGTTCATAGTTTAGGGTGGGATTCTTCCTTGTCAGTTTGGCTGCTCTGAGTGGTGGCAGGAAGGAAAAAATTAAATGGTGACATCAGCTGTGTCACTACATCATTTCCGGAGGGAACTCCAAAGTGACATAGGGTAGCTTTAGGAAACACTGGAAACGATAGTTTTATGTCACTTCAGAGTTTTCACAGAAATGACACAGTGATATAGCCAACATCCCCCCACGTCCCTGCTCCTAAACCCTTGTGAGGTATGGCAATGCAACCCTAGTCAACCAACATACACTAGTTTATTGGATCAGCTGCATTTGGACATCACAAGAAACAGAGGTTTGATGAAACACAGTTCATAAGCCAGTTTGTTAAATAGTGCAACCCCTGCCAAAAAAACAAACCATTCTGAGGTTTGTGTATAAACTTCCAGTTGTTACTGAATTAGCAATGCAGAATGAATTTGAATAGTGGTCATAAATCTGTATGGAGTAACAATCACTTTTTGTAGTGAGATAACCACTCCATATCCCTATTAGGTGCAAAATAATACTACAAAATCTGCATGTGAATTCCAACTCAGCAACCTTTTTGCCAAATCTTGAAACTTTTTTACCAAAATACTGAAACTTTTAAGTCTGTTATTGAATTCTACGGAGGTTGAAATGCCCACTCACTGAGTTCTGAGTGTTTCTATTTTTAAGGTCTGATCCGAGTCCATTTATTCTCAATCATGGAGACGGCAGCCTTGCCAATATAAATGGCAATATGAATGGCATTGTTTGCACTGTAGTGAGTTGATCAGAGTGCCAAACTAGGATCTGGGATACCCTTGGACTACTCACTCTCTCTCAGCCTTAACCTACGTCATGGGGTTGTTGTTGGGAAGATAAAATAGAAAAAGAGAGAATAATGTTGCAAGCTATTTAGTTCTCTGCTGGGGTGAAAAATGAGGACAAGTAAATAAATACATGACAAAATTCTGCTAGAGGATCCTTTCACATAGAAAACTACTCAGGCTAGATCAGTCTCTTGCCTGATATGCTAATTTTTTGTATGCAGGGAATATATTTATGTGCAAAAGACCATACAATCATGTGATCCTCTATCTGCAGATTGAAGAGGTACATCCTAGATGGAGGTTCACCACCTTAAGAGAGTAGAGCCTAGAGTAGAGCCTTGGAGAATCCTAACTAGGTCCTACATTCAATCCCCAGCATTTCCAGTTAAAAAGAACAGGTAGTAAGTGATGTTTAAGACCTCTGCCTGAGACTCCGGAGAGAACTTGCTAGTCTGAGAGCCAAGCTCAAGTGACGCCTGACACAGGTTGGACACTTGTCAGCTTCCCTCAAGTTTTGATGGGAAATGTAGGCATTCTGGTTTTACAGCTTGGCTCTCCATTACAGCTGCAAGACCGGGATGCCTACATTTCCCATCAAAACTTGAGGGAAGCTGACAAGTGTCCAACCTGTGTCAGATGTCACTTGTAGCTTGGCTTTGAGTAGACAATACTGACCTTGATGGACCAAGAGTCTGATTCAGTGTAAGGAAGATTGATAGCAGATCACTGTGAACCTTGCAACCAAATCCCAAACCCTATTTTGAATTGTTCCATTGAATTTCCTTGGGTTTTATATTCAAGTAAGTAGACTTATTTTGGTAATGTAGCTTTTTCTGTTCCTTAGGGGCAAATAACATTTCCATGTTCAGTTTTTCCTCAGAAGACCTCTAAGAGGCAGGACTTTTTTTCTGGGAAAAGAGGTGGTGGAACTCAGTGGGTTGCCCTCAGAGAAAATGGTCACATGGTTGGTGGCCCCGCCCCCGATCTCCAGACAGAGGGGAGTTTAGATTGCCCTCTGCGCTGCTCAGGGCAGAGGGCAATCTAAACTCCCCTATGTCTGGAGATCAGGGGGTGGGGCTACCAACCTTGTGACCATTTTCAAGAGGTTCCGGAACTCCGTTCCACCGCGTTCCAGCTGAAAAAAAGCCCTGCTAAGAGGTATGTCACTATAAATCCCATTTTCCAGATGGATGGCTGTCAACTACTGAGGCTGTGGCAGAGGATGGGTTTGGACTCAGAGAGTCCACGTATTCTGTACTACAGCTAAGCTAGCTGATTCTGGAGAGTTTTGACACGATAGCCATTAGAGATTCTAGCTCTCAAAAGGAATCCTACTTACATCAAACCGAGTAGATACATCATCTATTTATTTAGCCAGATCTATTCATGTGCTAATGGTAAAAAAGATGAGGATCCTTCATCCCTACTGGACAGTGAATACAAAGAGTGGAAGAGATATTATAAAACACAGTTCCCGCTCTCCCCTAGAGGAAATTGTCTAAAAGGGGTTAAAAGACTACATGTCCCATAAGTCTGTCTTTAAAGGCACAGACCCTATTCTCTATTGATTTCTGTTGCCAATACTTAGGCATTTCTATTCTGCTGTAACAGCACACCATGTTCCCAACTCTCTGGAACTACAAGATTCTTAAGATGCGACCCAATGCTTACATACTTGGGAATAAGTCCTAAGGAATTCATTGGGGCTTACTTCCAAACAGACATGTATAGGAATGGGCTGCATGTCCTTATTCTGGTATAGTGGAAAATTCCACTGTTGGTCTGTTGTGGCAATGTAATATTCATAGAATAATGCAAAGTTTCAGCAAAAAACAAAATGTGCAGGCTCTTTGTGGATATTGCAACTGTAGTGTAAGAGAGAGATTTTGTGGCGCTTTTGTATGGATGACCCAGCCCTGCTACCTCATGGCAGTCTGAAATTCACTGTGTGTTTGATACCCTTGATCCCACTTACAACAGTGGAAATATCTTGTGATTTCTATACACATACCTTAACATGGTCCTTTGGGAGATAAGGAAAGATTCTTACATTCTCTCCCCCACTGCACCCACTTCTCTTGGGTTTTCACTCTTTACTTTGGGGAATCATGGACTGTAGCAATAAAGACAGAAACTTGCTGAAATGACATGCCTTTTCAAAAGGAGGACTGAAAAGTGTCAGCAACCTTTCATTGATTTGGGGAAACATAGATACAATATTGACTTAAATATGTAGCACGGTTTATCACCGTTGTAAAGCAATGTTTATTCTTGTTTCATTTTCTGGTTCTCTCTTATTCCTGCTTGTTTGCATTTATGTTTAATTACAAATATTAATAAAATAAAAATTCATACACGACAACTAGAGACAGGATGCAGACTGGCATGGTGGCGCACCCAATTAAGTTTTCCTGAGATGATGCCCTGAATGAGTTTTTCTGTGGTCTGATTTATTTCTATTGTGTGAATGGAGAGATCAGTCATTAAAATATTCAAAATTGTCGTTTTAAGTCCATGATCAAACTTTCCCCCAAGAAATTACATTCTCTTTTTTTAAAAAATTTTTTTTATTGGATTAGAAATCTCTATAATATCTATTACAATCAATTTCCTTTAAATATTCCAGTTCTAACCCCCTCCCTTTCCCCCCCTCAAGAAATTACATTCTCTATTTCAGGGAGAGTCATGCATACTATTATAAGCTCTTTGAAGGAAGGCTCAGATTAAATATGCATATGTATGTGCTATCAAGTCACAATCAACTTATGGTTAAACCTACCTGTCCCCTACGCTGTGGTCCTCTCCCAAATCAGGATGTTGCACAACTTTTTTTTTTAATGCTCAGGAGCTCTGTTTGTTCTGGTATTGTATCTGTTTCACCCCAATTGGTATATTGCATGTGTATGTACCATCAAGTTTCAACTGACTTATGGGGCTGTAAGGCAAGTGAGAAGCAGAGGTGGTTTACCATTGCCTTTGTCAGCAGAATCTTCTTTGGTGGTCACCCATCCAAGTACTGACCATGCTTAGCTTCCGACAATACCATGATTCCTTCCTTCCCCAGATTAAATGTACTAGCCAGATAAATGATAGATTTTATTTCTTGATCACAATTTACTTTTCTTTTTGAAATCATAATGCAACCAGTATTTCTTTGAACCTTTGGAAATACACAAGAGACTACATACTTATTCGTTTCAGTTCATTTTTTATTTTTTTGAAATTTTATTTACTATTCTCCTTTCTCACTGAAGTTCAAGGCAGATTACATGATATAAATCAGTACGATTAAGTAGCCTGAGACATCTATTAAGCAATGCAACAGGACTAGAAGTACAAAAATTAGGGACTGCACAAAAAAAGGTGTTAGACATGATATGTGAATCGATGCAGAAAATGGAATTGCAAAAGTGGAAAATAATGCAGTAAGAGCAAGATAATGTATACAGTAAACAAATTAATATATAGCATACACAGTGGCATAGACTGGTTCTCTTTATGAAAGTGCCTTCCTGAACCATTCTCTTTTACATAGTTGGTGTGATGAAAGTAGAATGGCAGCATTCCTGACTTCCTCAGTCAGTCCCTTCCACTAGGGTTGTCAGCTCCTGGTTGTAAAATTCCTGGAGAATTTGGAGGCAGAGCCTGGAGTGGGCAGGGTTTGGGAAGAGGATGGACCTCAGCGGGATATAAAGCCAGGGCTCATTTCAAGGGGGAATGCACAGGAAAGCAGTTCCGGCAGTTCCCCAAAGAGGTCACGTGTCAGGTGGCCCCACCCACCTGACTCTCGGCCATTTTGGGCCCATTTCAGCCTGGATTGGGGCCGAAACGGTCTAGATCGGGCCTCTGACAGGTGGTGGATCACTCTTACCCTCAGCAGTGGCCCGATCCTGACCATTTTGGGGCCCCTTTTTGCCATTTTCAGCCCCTTTTTGCCATTTTGGGCCCAATTTCAGCCCTGAATAGCCAGGATTGGTGCCAAAACTCCAGGCCAGGTGATGTCAGGGGGTGTGGCATATGCAAATCAGTTATGCTAATGACACACTTCCAGTGATGTCAAGGGGTGTGGCATATGCTAATGAGTTATGCTAATGAGTTCCTCCAGCTCTTTTTCTATGAAATGACCCCTGTATGAAGCCATAGAGTCCACCCTCCAAAGCAGCAATTTTCTCCAGGGGAATTGAACTCTATTGTCTGGAGGTCAGTTGCAATTCCAGGAGATCATCAGCTACCACCTGGAGGTTGGCAACCCTACCCTCCATGTTGCACAAGGTGGGGACAGCGACAGAGAATTTACATGTATGGACAGTTACCAGTCTTACCCATTTGCAGGGTGTCTTCAGAAGGCTTTGTTTTATATATCTTGCATCTTCATCTCTGGAAGATGCCTTTCTAAGGTGCTGTGGCCTACACCACAAGAGTTAATTGAATTACATCTCACAGTGTTGTCGGATTTTCATTTTTTAAAATGCTTTAATTAGTTGGAACTGGTAAATGAAAGAAAACCCGTAGCTGGTAAAAAAAAAAAAAGTAGCAGGGAGAGAATCCTATTCTTCCGAAGTATGGCAAGCAAATCCCAGATTACTCTTAAAAAGAATTCTCCTATGATGGGAAGCCAAGAGAAAGTCATCAGCCATATGGTCTCGGAGTACTACTACCGGATATGTAATGCAATGTAAAGACAACTTACAAGCCTGACAGAGTTGTGCAGGTATTGCTAAATCTCTGACAACACAAATACTTCATGTGATTTCTTCAAAAGAAGGTCCACTAAATACAATAGAATTTATTCCTTGTGCTTAAGATTAGAGTCTAATGTCAGGGAATGAAAAGGGTCAAAGGTGGGGATGGTTGGGGCAATTCCTTGTGTGTACATAAGTAACAATAGGAGATAATTTAACTATACACCTACAACT
Source organism: Eublepharis macularius (assembly GCF_028583425.1). Lineage (NCBI taxonomy): Eukaryota > Metazoa > Chordata > Lepidosauria > Squamata > Eublepharidae > Eublepharis > Eublepharis macularius. The sequence goes on along the minus strand of NC_072803.1, from coordinate 52,473,374 downwards.
AGAGATGGGCATGAACCAGAAAAAACCCGAACCATGCGGTTCGTGGTTCGTCAGATTTCACGAACCATGAACCATGAACTTTCACAAACCTGCCCCTGGTTTGTGAACCAGTTCGTTTGGTTTGTGAAAACGTCACATCCGGGTCAGAAAATGGTCACTTCTGGGTCAGTAGAAGGTCACTTCCGAGTCAGCAGAAGGTTACTTCCGGGTCAGCAGAAGGTCTGCAGGAAGTCCATCCCCTGTTGCCTAGGAAACTGATTGATTGGCACCATGCTGTCTGCAGTCACAAACCAAAAAACGAACCAAACGAACCAGCCTAAAGTTTGTGGCAGTTTGTCAAAAATGGGATCTGACGAACCACGGTTCGCAAACCACGAACCAGCCTGGTTAACCAGCTTAATTTTGGTTCATATTTCAGTTCATGCCCATCTCTACCTACAACCATTGAACAGAGGAGGTATAGTATAATGTTTGGTATGTCACTATTGGACTAGAACTGGCTGGGCACAGTTTTTCAGCCAAGCCAGCCAAGTGACAGCTTGGAGTGGCACAATGAGGGGCTTGCTGATGCCCCATAAGGGCTTGGCTCACTCCTAGACTCAAAGGCATGGAAGTCACCACCTAGGCCCTTGCTACCCTCTTGCCACAGGGACTTGGTTTGGACACAAGCCCAGGCAGATATGGGTGTTCCTTGCTTGGAGCAGCAAAGTACCTTGAGTTGTGCCTCCCTGAACCCCAATTCCTTTAGCACCAAACTGTTCTCTTATTGTAGTCACTCATACAGGTTTGAATCCTCTTCTCTTAGTTGGGTGATGGGGCGTTAATCTTCCACCATGCCTTAATCATGACATGTTGTGCTAAGGGACAACTAATTTTGAGTATGAGTCATTTGTGGTTTTATATGTCAGAAATTCAGATTAAAGAACAGTATTTTCAACTGGCCAGTATCCCTGCTTGGTTCAACGTTTCAGATGCATCTGATGAAATAGAGAACATGAGGAAAGCAATTGAGTGATTGCAACTTTCAACAGATTGGTGAAGAAACTTGGTGATGGACAAAGCAAGGATCAAATTGCCTTTTGGAGTGTGTGCGCTATGTGCTGTCAACTCACCTCCAACCTAGGATGACCTCCAAAATGAATGAAAGGCCTCCAAAATGTCCTGTCATTAACAGACTTGCCCATATCCTGCAAACTGGAGGACGTGGCTTCTTTGATTGAGTCAAGCCATCTCATTTTACTTTGTAAAATACTTTGTAAACTTTACATACTTTGTAAACCGCTCTGAGTGGGTGTTAAGTTGTTTGAAGGGTGGTATATAAATTGAATGTTGTTGTTGTTAATTGGAGCAATGGGCTGACTCAGTTTAAGGCAGCTGCATACATGCATAAGCACAAGCAACCTATCAGTGTTTAAGCTAGGAATGATTGACTTCTGCATTGTCATGAACTGTTGTATTCTCCAGATATAGGGCTGAATGCAGCACAAATTTTCCACTTCTGTTAGAGCTCTTGAGCAAACAGAGATACAAGAATAAAAGCATAGTAGCCACTTGAGCTGTGTGTGTTACGTGCTGTCAATTCGCCTTAGACCTATGACGACCCTATGAAGGAAAGACCTCCAAAACGTCCTATCATTAACAGTCTTGCTCAGTTCCCGCAAACTGGAGGATGTGGCTTCTTTTATTGAGTCAAGCCATCTTTTTTCAGGTCTTCCTCTTTTCCTACTGGCTTCCACTTTTCCTAGCATTATTGGCTTTTCCAGAGAATCTTGTCTTCTCATGATGTGACCATAATATGATAGCTTCAGTTTCGTCATTTTAGCTTCTAGGGAGAATTCAGGTTTGATTTGATTTAGTACACACTTATTTGTCTTTTTGGCTGTCCATGGTATCCGCAATACTCTCCTCCAGCACCACATTTCAAATGAATCCATTTTCGTCCTGTAAGCTTTCTTCACTGTCCAACTTTCACATCCCTACATAGTAATGGAGAATATCATAGTTTGGATTATCTTGATCTTGGTTCCCAGAGAGACATCTTTTTCTTTAAGGATCCTTTCTAGCTCTCTCACAACTGCTCTTCCCAGTCTCAATCTTCTTCCGGTTTCTTGGTTGCAGTCTCCCTTTTGGTTGATGATTGAACCAAGGAATAGAAAATCTTGAACAATTTCAATTTCCTCATTGTCAACTTTAAAATTGTGTAATTCCTCAGTAGTCATTACTTTTGTCTTCTTGATGTTCGGCTGTAATCTTGCTTTGGCACTTTCCCCTTTAACCTTCGTCAGTTATTTCCAATCTTCACTCATTCTTTTCAAAGCCTTTTGGAGATGTGTGAACAATATCATTCTGAAGGACATAGCTGCTACTGTCATTGGAGATACTCGGGTGGAGCCAACTATCTTGAAAATAGTCTTTCTCCAACTTAAGTGGCTGTTCTTCCATCTTAGGTGGATCCTCCTTTAATGGAAGAGCCACTTGTTGGAGGAAGGCTTCTTCAAAAGGAAGACTTCAAACTTGAGCCGAAAGGAAAGGTAGAGTATAAATATTTTAATAAATGATGGAATACATTTTTCTCACTGTGGTGGTAGGATAGGGGTAAGATCTACCCCACAGCCCGGTGAGTTAGGTTTAGTTTTAATTTGTGTCGTAAACCTGTGACTGGCCTGTACCACTTCTGTCTGTAGGTGGGAACGCACATATACAGTTGAATGTACCTGTGTCAAAACCTTCCTTACACGTAGACAACTTGCATGTTAGAGAAAAGGTAATGCTAGAACCCCTCTTCCGGACATTCTAATTTTCTATAGGAAAGGAAATTCTGGCATAAAGAAGCATTTGGTGAACCAGTACTCTGAATTGGTACAGTCCAGACACAAGTATATTGGCTTGATGAAGACCAAACTAGACACAATGATGGAGCTCTATCAGCTAATGATTATAGATCCAGAAGAGTTAGCTGTGTTAGTCTATAGTTGCAAAATTGAAAAGAGTCCAGTACCACCTTTAAGACTAACCAACTTTACTGTAGCATAAGCTTTCAAGAATCACAGTTCTCTCACAGCATGCATCTGATGAAGAGAACTGTGATTCTTGAAAGCTTATGCTACAGTAAAGTTGGTTAGTCTTTAAAGGTGCTACTTGACTCTTTTCGATTCAGCTAATGATTGTTGGCTTTTTTGTTTTTCGTTTACTTCAAACCAGTCACATGGGGTTGTTAATTTGAACAAGTGGTGATTGAGTTGAGTGGTGTTTGTTTACCCCCCAATACTACTCCAGAACAACAAAATCCTAAAAGTCTGGATGGAAAGAAAAGATTTAACCCAGCATCCAAAACCAAGTATCAGGAATTAGTCAAACAGATGCGTGGTGGCCACCTGCCTCAACTCAGAAGCTATAAGAAGGGAGACAACGGCTTCAATGGAAGGTCTACAGTTGATAAGAAAGAACAAATGCATAAGTAAAATGCTACGAGAGGAAATGGTTAAATACCTCCTCCACCAACTTAACTTCCCAGGTCAGATTATTAGCTCTTCGTGACTGCTTTGATCTTAATTGAAAATGCCAGGATCTCCCGCATCACGTCCTGGAAGTAGGATTAAGGTTTTAAGGTAGAATCAGATCCTTTATGTACCCAATCTGATTTAACCATTAAAGTGGTATGATAGGTCATTAGGGCTGCTTTACCATATTTGAAAGCTAATCATCCTCAGACATTTTTAGGCCCTCCTAATATGTAAAAAAAAACCCAACAACACTTTTTTGCTTGAGCAGCTGGACAGGTTCTAATGCCTGTTTTGTGAAAATGCCTACTCCAGGGATATCCTGGAATGACCTAATGAAGACAGGGTTCCAGAAGCTATTCAGACCTCTGTTACATGCTTATTCAGAATAAGTCCCATTGAGTTTAAGGGACTTTACTCTCATGAAATTGTACGTTAGACTGCAGCCTTAATATTCGTGCTGAAAAGGTCATTTTTAGTAGCTTCAGTTTTTTCCATTGCTCCGCCCGGCAAGAGTCCTTCTTTTATGTATTTATTAAAGGCGCAGGAGTTCTGACTTCTTTTGTGGTTCTCATCATCCTAGTCCCTTTGCAGCTCCAAGTGCTATAAAATGGACTTAAAGTGGCTTGTGGCTGCAATCCAAAACTAATTTATGTAGGGGAAAAAAGCTCCAATGAAGTCAAAATTTACAGTTGTTAAATCAGTGTAACTTGCTCAGAGATAAATGTATATAAGATGAGTTGGGAGACGTACAGAGGCTTACACAAGCGCATACCTTCCAACGTTTTAAAGATGGAAATAGGGATGTGTGCGTAACAGCTTCATGAGCAAGGATCATTGTACAAATCCTTCAGCCATTAGGTAGAGTAAAGCGTAAGGCTTTACTCTTCCTAATGGTTTATGTTTCTTCTGCATAATTTTAAAGCAAAAGTTATCTTTGTTCTTTTGATCAAAAGATTGGAAAACATAATTTCCTATATTATTATCAACTGTTCTAAGCATACCTCAGATGCAACGTGGAGACAACGGTTACATTACAAGGTGTTGTTCTGAACAGTATCTGAAGCTGCTCACGCTAACTCTTGCTCACGATGATCATGGTACTGCTATCGCCTGGCATCCTCACACCCCAAACACAGACCTCTTTTGTTTATGTGTGCGTGTGACACCTTTGTGTATTACAGTACAACTCCTGTAAGCAAGGCTAAAAAAGAGTGTGAAGGATTCTGGCAGTGTTCTCTCCAAACAACACTCCCAGTAGGAAATGAGAAATCACCTCAGAATTCCCTTGCAGGGGCTACTGGGACAATCTCTCATACAGATGGGAGCAGGTAGGTCAACTGTCTCTGGGCTACGGACCTCAGCAGATGCCTTGTTCTGCTGACCTTTGATCTCTTCTCTGAAAGGTATTACCAAAAAGAATTAGAGCCAGTTTTAGTTTTATCTGCAGTTTACAATCTCCTTTCTATTCTCATATCCACACCCTTTTGGTCTAGGTGCTAAAAGGGTCCTCCCCCTGCCCCCCAAATGCAGATTACAAAAAAATGGAAAAAATGCAGAAAGGAAAGGAGGGAAAGTGATAAACTGAGAGCAAGAAGAGATGCTGTTTGGGCATGTATTGAACTGTACACCGTTTTTGCCTGGGCCCCAGTTGCTAAATGCCATTCAGGAAGAAATCCATCTCTGTCTTGAACTTTTGGTTTGCTCAATGAAACAGAAGGAGACGTGTCTTGAACTGGGTGTTGAGGACATCCAGCTGTGATTTTAGCAACTACCAGCTTCTCTAGCATGTGTTGCTAAACAGACTATCAAGTAGTAACAGCTCTTTAGCTGCTATTGATCGGAGCTGGATTTGAACTCTAAGGTATGAATCCCCAGAGCCGGTCAGCCTATCCAGCAGTTGATATTTGAAAGGGCAATGAAAGGCTCAGCAGAAAATACTTTTTTCCCTTCTTCTTAAGGCCTTATGCTGTCTCATATTTGCCTGAATTAGGCTGTTCAGCACAGCAGAGTTGGCTGCCTTCAGAAACCATGCATGCATTTTAAGTCCATCTACCTATAAAATGGTAATAACCAGCTAAAAATCTTGCCTAAAGCACATCTCTGTGTTGCTATTAGAGAGTCAATCGTCTAACAGGAATGCATAGCCTGTAGGTAAAGCTAGCAATGGTGCAGGTAGTGTTTCTAAAGGGACAGAGAAAGAGAGCGAGTGTTAACAGAAGACAACAAGAGAAATTATGCCAAGTGCAATATTTGAAGAATTAATAGCAGGAGGGAAAGAGAAGGTTTGGAAGATGCAATGAAAAAGAGGGAGGAAAAAGGCAGGGAGGGAACAGGAGATAGGATGAAAGACTAAATAAGTGAGGCTGGAGACAGAGCTGATGAGAAAGATATTAATGTGTTGGAAGGCAATGAGTTTGCTAAAGGGAGGTATAACAAAAGGACAGACCTAAGTAAGGGAGAAGCAGAGATGGGTTAAGTGACAGAAGGATGAAACAAAGAGAAGATACTAAGAAAAGATCGTAGGGGGGAAAGAAGTGCTCTTCACCCAAGATGGCATTGTTCTTAAGATTTTTTTTTTTAAAGAGATTTGTATATGAGATTCCGCTAAGGGCCAAGGGGATCACAGGCTTCGAATGAAATTAGCAGAAGCAAAAGACAGTCAGCCGAGGGAAAGAGGGGAGATGAAGCTGTCTCGAATAATCTTTAGAAAGGACTCAGGGTAGGGAAGATTAGCGAATGTGAGAAAGTAGAGGTGAAAGGTTAAATAAGACAGCAAATTGAATAACCACTGATCGGGTTGAAGGGAAAAGGAGAGACAGCTTGCAAGTGGACACAAGGGAAGAGAAGAGAGTAGATGTGGGGGGAAGAGTGCTATAGCAGCTTCAGTTTTGTGATTTCCTTCATTGCTAGAGCACTGTTCCCCTGGGTCTAGTTCGAAGTGTTGACTCCCTCTCCAACAATGTCATCCCATACTGATAGGATCGGGATTTCACGAACCATGAAATACTTAAAAAAAATTTTTTTTAAACAACCTGAATAAGCCCGATGATAATGGGATTGCAGCATGGGTCCCCCACCTCCAAGGCCCAGTGAAATATATCTTTCACCTTCCCATGCTTGGATTCTGATTCCCATGACAGAGTATATTAACTATTGCCAGTACTAGAAGTGGTGAGCTGGTGTAGCAGGACAAGAGAATGAGCTAGGACCTGGTAGGTCCCAGGTTCAAGCCATGTTTATGCCACAGACTTCTTAGGTGGCCTTTGACAAGCCAATCTTTCTACTTCAACTCCCCATTTCTAATATGGGAATAATATGCCCTACCCAACAGGGATGTTGTAAGAATTACAACAGAGTAACATGTATGAATGCCTTGAACACTGAAACTACAATATGAATGCTATGTAGGGAAGAGGAATGAAAGCTTTTTTAAAAAAAGAAAAATATGTGGAGAGGATTTGGGCTGCAGGGGACGGAGAGAGATATTCCAAAGAGTCTGGAAAATGGTTTGTGAAAGTATGATTTACACAAGGATAGAAAGATCTGAAGGAAATGAGCATGAAAATATACATGTGATGTGTCGTCTCCCTTACTACTGTGGGAAGGTGATAAAGTGTCTTCAGTTCCAGCGCTGTAAAGAGAAATCCAGTCAGCCTAGGTTCTCCTATTTACTGGGCACCCTTTTTCTGAGGGCCTCACATATGATTATTGTCAGGGCTTTTTTTCCGTGAAAAGAGGTGGTGGAACTCAGTGATGGAACTCAGGACCGCACAATGACATCACTTTGGGTCAGCTGGAACAAGGGGGGAGTTTTTTGAAGTTTAAATCGCCCTGGGCAAAAATGGTCACATGGCAGGTGGCCCCGCCCCCTGATCTCCAGACAGAGGGGAGTTTAGATTGCCCTCCGCGCCATGGCTCGGAGGGCGATCTCAACTCCCCTCTGTCTGGAGATCAGGGGGCAGGGCCACCGGCCATGTGACCATTTTCAAGAGGTGCCGGAACTCTGTTCCACTGCATTCCTGCTGAAAAAAAGCCCTGATTATTGTACTGACCAGGCATCACAGAACAGAAAGTAAGGATTACAATACTTTTTTCCTATGATATTAAATGTCCATCCTGCCTTTCTTCCATGGACATGAGGCAGCATAAGCAGGGTTCCAAGTGGTCTTTCATCCAGGAACGGACCAGATCCAGACATGATCAATTTCAGCAAAGTTGTGGCACCATATGCAAGATGGTACTGTGGCCTTGCTTTCCCTGTGGGTTTCATGAATTCTGTCTGGGGAAAGACCTTGACAGTGTGGTCCAAAGCAGGGTTATACCCTTCTAAGCCCATTGACTTCAATGGGATGTAGAAGGGTATAATTTTCTGTTTAGGATTTTAAAAAATATATTTTTATTTATTTATGTCATTTATAGTCTGCCTTTTTCACTGAGACTCAAGGCAGATTACATAGTGTGGGATTAGTACAATTAGTATCAAGGACGTTTCTATAAACAATGTCATAGGATTTTACAAAGATGTAGCATTAGCAAGGATCCAATACAAAATTGATGAATTGCTGGAAAAGGACAATCAGTTCTAGGACTGACATAGAGAACATGAAGCACAGATAGTATATAGGAGTACATATTCAAAGCAACAAATAATATGCAAGGCAACATAGTGGTGAAGTCTATGGTCCCTAACTCATTGGTGAAGCATCTGAGACCTCCTCCCTACAATACTTCCCTCCTATCTGAGTAAAAAGCCTTTTTGAATAATTCAGTTTTGCATCGTTTGCAGAAAGCCGGGAGAGTGGGGGCTCTCCTGACCTCCTCAGGCAGGCCATTCCACAGGGTAGGGGCCACCACAGAGAAAGCCCATGTGCAAGCTGCTGTTGATTTCGCCCATGTGCAGGGGGACACCTGCAAGAGACCCTGTTCAGATGAGTGAAGCTGCCATGGAGGCTAAAACATCCTGCCTTGTAAAAAAATGGGATTTTCCAAGTATATTATGAAGGCGTGAAAGTGGCCTGTGTATGTATTCATGTATGCGTGTATGGCGAGAACAGCAATGGTTGCCGGTGAGATTAGATGGAGAATTGCAGGCTATGGAGGGGGCTATTTTACGAAGAGAATGAGATGTCTGCTTGGTTCTGAGGCTGAGGGTACTACTTCACCTAATATTTAATAATTTAGAATATTTATATCTTATGTTCTGCATTGTAATATGTTCAAGGCAGCTTACATGTATCCAGATTTAACAACAAAGTATCATCTTAAATATAAAAAATGCATAAAAATGAGCGGTACGGAGAAAAGCATTTTCTGTGCACAAATTTCCATTTGCACTGTATATTAACTGTATATATTTTTATTTTCCTTTACACAGACCACACATCCCAAGAGGATGCCTCCATTGGCTATGTAAACTTCACACAAATTTCTCATCCCAAGAATATATCTCTTGGGATTCTGTTTGCTCAACTTTCTCCTCACAAATCTCCCATTCCAAGGGAATGGGTGGGTGTATATTCTATTCTTAACATTTCACTGTTTCTTCAGGGTTGATGTATTTTTATTTTATTTGTGTATGTTTTCCAGTCCACACTCTCTCTCACACACACACAAGATCTGTTCTAAGACTTTTTTAAAAAAGAAAATATTTTTGTTTTCCCTTGCAAATTTTGTATCCAGGACGAGGCAGGAGGTTTGTATTTTTATGTCTGCTTTTTTCGCAATTCGTTTATCTCCCCCCACCCCTTTGTGAAATACTGGCTCACTTCTTTTCACAGTAGCCTGGATAGCAGGCATTTTAGGAGACGCAGCTTTTTCTTGGTATGGAGAAGCAACGATGGGGGGCTAGAAAGGCAAAATCCAGGTCCAATAGCACTTTAAAGCCCAACTCTTTCCAAAGTATGAGTGCTGGAAAGGCAAAGCTCCCTTGGTCAGATACCTTGGGGAGGGTTTGCCTTATCTACCACACAGAGCTGTGGCCAAAGTTAAGAACCTTAACACTGCATTTCCCCCCTCTTTTTAAGGGGAAGAGAGCCGTCAAACAAAGCTGGACACCTTTAGAAGTGTGAGTGAAAGGTATTTATCTTTGCATTTAGGAGAGGAAGCAAGACAATGAATGAAGTTGGAAACTTTTAAAACTGTGCTCTCTGGTGTTTGGCAAGTGACGCCTTTTTTGTATTTGTGAGGGAAAGCAAGTTGATCAAGCTAGAAATCCTTCAAAAGAGTATATGCAATGGAGAGCTTTGGAAACTGGAAAGTGCTATATAAATGCTAACTGCAAGAAAAGTAGCAGGATTTGAGTCCAGCGGCACCATAGAGATTGAGATTTTCAGGGTGTAAGCATTCACTATGTATGGATGTGAAAACTGGACGGTGAAGACAGGAAGAAAACTGATTCATTTGAAATGTGGTGCTGGAGGAGAGTTTTTGTGGATACCATGGAGGGCCAAAAAGGCAAATAAGTGGGTACTAGATCAAATCAAGCCTGAATTCTCCCTAGAAGCTAAAATGACAAAACTGAGGCCATCGTACTTTGGTCACATCATGAGAAGACAAAATTCTCTGGAAAAGCCAATAATGCTAGGAAAAGTGGAAGGCAGTAGGAAAAGAGGAAGACCTAAAATGAGATGGCCTGACTCTATCAAAGAAGCCACGTCCCCCAGTTTGCAGGATCTGAGCAAGTCTGTTAATAATAGGAAATTTGGGAGGTCTCTCATTCATAGGATCGCCACAGGTCGGAGGAGACCGGACGGCACATAACACACACAAGCTTTCACTCAGAGCCTTTGGCCCGGGGATCTCCATCAAAACTCGTATCTGGAAAAGGCAGCTTTGACTCTCGGAAGCTTACACCTTTATAGACCCAAACCTTGTTGGTCTCTAAGGTGCCGCCGGACTCAAAACCTGTTGGGGTTTTTTTCGCAACTATTAATCCCCCCCCCGTTTCCCTCATCGTGTGAGCGCTGGGGGGGGGGGGAGCTCGCGCACGCTGTCCTAAGCGCGCGCTGCCCCCGCCCCCGCCCCCGCCCCCGCCCGCGGCGTCCGGCTCTTCCTCTCCTCAGCCTCCCTCTTCCCCCCGGCCCCGTTTCCTGAGGGGGCCCAGAAGGCGCGTTCGGCCGGCGCGAGGGGAGGGAGGGAGACGGCGGGAAGGCGGAGCCGAGGCGGGCGGGCGAGGGCGGAGCGAGGCGAGGCGAGGCGAGGCAGAGCGAGCGCGGCTTGTGCCTGTGCCTGTGCCTGTGCCTGGCAGGCGAGGCGAGGCAGGCGGCGGAGTGCGCGGCGGGGTCCCGGCTCTTCTCCCGCTCCCTCCCGCGTCTCGGCTCAGCCGCTGTCCCCTCTCGCCGCCCAGGCATGGCAGCGCCCCGTCCTTCGCTCCGCCGCCGCCGCCTGCTGCTCCTGCTGCCGGCCGCTTGCCCGTCTCCTTCTGCCGCCGCTTCCTCGCCGCCGCCGCCGCTCCTGCCGCTGCTGCTGCTGCTGGCCAGCGGGCCCGGCCCCTCGGCGGCGCGGGGAGAGCCGGTCGGCGGCGGCGGCGGCGCAGGAGGCGGCGCAGGAGGCGGCGGCGGTCCGGGCGCGGGCGCGGGCGCCGGCGGCAGCCCCTGCCGGGAGAAGACGGTGACGGTGTCGACCCTGCCGGTGCTGCGGGAGAGCGACATCGCTTGGAGCGGCGGCGGCAGCAACAGCCCCCCGGGCGCCGCCGCCGCCGCCTCCTCGGCCGCCGCGGCTGCCCCGGGCTCGGTCCCCGGCGGCGACTCCCGCTTGCTGCTCTTCGTGCGGAGCGAGCTGCCCGGGCGGGTGGCCGTGCAGGACGACCTGGACAACACCGAGCTGCCCTTCTTCACGCTGGGTGAGCCGCGGGACCGGGACGGGAGGGAAGGGCAGGGCGCCTCCCGGCGCTCCCGGGCGAGGGGCAGGGGGGAAAGTGAGCCGATCTCTCTTTTGGAAGGGGGGGGAGGACTGGGATGCCCCCTTGGGGGCTCGGGTGGAGGGGACTGCGAAGGAGGGCTGCGGGAGAGGGCAGCCGTCGCCCCCCGTTGTGAGACAGGGGGTGTTAAAAAGTAGAAGTGCCCTCCCCGCTCTCTTGGGCGAAAGTCGCATGGAGTTCCCTCTCGGGGTGGTGGTGGTGGCTTGCACTCATTTTTACTCCGCTTGGGAGTAGAAAGGGCTCCCCATAACCCTAATCGGATAACGTGGGGAGACGTCCAGCCCCCCCCCCCCCCGGAGGGGGGTAGGAAAGAGGTCTCTTGTGTTCATTGGGGGGAAGCACTTTTCTTCTTCTTTTTGCTTGGGCGATGGACAGAAGGTAGGTGCCCCCTTTCCATTTGGAAGGGAAAGGGGTCTTCCATTTGTGGGGGGAGTTGACACCCCCCTCCCACTCCGAGTTGGATAGAAAGGGGGCCGATGTCGTTGTGCTTCTCCTGGGAAAGTAGAAGAGGTTGCCTGACTTGTGAACAAAGGCGAAACGGCTACGATGCTGCTGCACCTGTTCCCTCTGCTAATGGGACAGGACCAGGGAACACGGCAGCCGGGTGGAATGATGGACAAATATTGCATTTCCCTTGGAGCGGGATAGGAAGAACGACCCGCCTGTGGGCATTGGGAGGACTGCAAAATAAATGCCCCTTTTTGCAATGGGAAAAGCAGAGGGGCTGTGAAGTAGATTTGTCTTGTCTCACGCTGTGGGAGGTTGAGGCAGTACCCCCGCTTGTAAGGTGGTGTGTGTGTGTGTGTGTGTGTGTAAAGTGAATGTGCCTCTTTTGTCACAAAAGGGGGAGATGACAAGTCGATGCACCTGAAGGTGTGTGTGAGCACTTTGGAAAAATAGACTGGAACAGGAGAGACCAGCAGTGCCTTGTTATAGTTGTATTTAATGTTGTGCCTAGGTGCTGTGTAACTTAAAAACAAGCCCCTAGCTAGTGGTTTACACTTCAGTACTCTAGAACGTGATGCCTTACTTATTTGGAGTCAGCCCACTTGGGGCTGAGCGAATATGTAGAAGTAGTATAAGGTTTAACCTCTGGGGATGCAGAGTAGATTCCTTCCTCCCGGATTGTCATGCCTTCGGAACAGTGCAGAAGAGACACAGTTTACCCCCACCTCCCCACCCCCCCTGCTACAGGTGAATGAGGAGCACATGGGTCTGGGAATGTGAGGTTGAACACATGGCAGGGGGGTGGTTTGAGGGATAGTGTTAAAATGTTTTATGAAGATGGATGAATTGCAGATCTGTGTACACAAGGACGGTAGAAGGAAGATACAGGGGAAATGGAATACCTTTCAGGGTGTTTGGGAGAGGGTGATTATAACCAAGGGAGGAGTGTAGCGTCCAACATGATGAACTACACATAGAGGCTCTTCTACCAAGCTGGACAAAGGGCAGTGGTATTCGTTGGAAAGAACAAATAAGGTGGTGGTGGTGGTGGAGTGTACAAGGAACTGCATGTGTCCCCAAAGTATTGGATATAGAGGATGGGGATTGAAAAAGGGTTTTGGAGGACGATTGACCATGTGCTAATAGCATGGCTCAGAAGGATGAACTGGCAACGTTTTGTGCAAGGTATCAGAAGATATGATCTTAGGGGATGTTGAAGAGACCGTTTCACATTTTGTAAAAGAAATGACTGTGACAGGGAGACCTACAGGTTTGAGGGTGGGGAGACAGTGATCCAACAGTTGGTGTGTGTTTGGGAGTCTGGAGAGATGCTCCTGGGTAGATTGTACTCCATAACAGTTTACGTTGGAATTAAATCTTCCTAGTCTTCAAGGGTAGCAATGCATGCTTTGCAGGGATGCACAGCAAGATGCGGTTTGCAGGGGTGCGACTCCAAGAGAAAATCCTGTAGCCCTATAGATGAAATACCAGTTACTGCTGTCCCCAGACAAAGTGAGAGATTAACAGGAATGGGTAGGATTAGGGAGCTTGAATATAGTCAGCGAATAGCCAGAGGTAGTGATTTCCCTAGTGGGAAAGGAGGAGACGGCTTGCTTGGGTCTAATACGTAATGTACCAGTTTAAAAGAGAAAATTCTGGGATGTTAGAGAGGGATGGCACTGTGTGCAGAAAGACGCTGGTTAAAATAATCCTACATAATAATAGGAAGGGACATAGAGGGGGAATAGAGTGGTTTTGCCTGGGTAGGATGGCAGGCAGGGCATAGAGGTGGGCAAGGCGTTATGAAAAGCAAGCCAGCTACTGCAAGCAAACTAGCCTCTTGTCTTGTTGACTGCTGCTGGAGAAAGGAGAGAGAGCGTCCAGGCACAGAGTGGGTGGGGGAAATGCAAACTGTGTGGTTCAATTGAATGGGAAATCGCAGAGAGGTGAGAAGCACAGCTGGGGGTGGTTTTGGTTAAATGATCTGCCAAGAAAACTCGAGGAAAAGATACTGCAGCTGCACAAATGTTCTTATGTATTTTTGGAAGGCTTGCTGGGATCTAAGGAATGCCCCTGTTTATCTTGATAGCTGAAGATAATGGGTGATAAAAGAGGCTTTGCTGCCATTACTGGAGTGAGAGAATTTGTCCTTCCCCTCCCCAGTTGTGATGTGTGTTGGGGGGGAAATGCTTGGTAGTGAACTTTTGATTCCATGATGGGCAAAAGGGAACCACATAGGTGGGTCAAGAGTGTAGGGTGCATAGTGTATTGGAATACAGGAGACAGATGGCTTTTGGATTGTGCTTGAGCGGTCCATGGGATGAGGGAATTATATGAACAGAGTAAAGGCAGGCTGAACTGTGGGGTATGTCAGTGTACTGGCAGGGAGTTATTGGGTGCTAAATAAGAAAATCATAATGGGAAGTCTGTTTGTCATTTCCGAGTATAGATCTGGAGGTGGGAAGGAGAGGCAAAGTGCTCATTTGACATCTAGACATTCCTGGTGAGTAATAGGAAGTAGATAACGTGGGGCAACTGTGCAAAGCTGATGGGCAATTTTTTCTTCAAGCTATTTTTTCCCTGGTGCCCTTTTCTAGTTTCTGCTTCTCTCTGGGCGCCTAGATGCTCAGAAAGCTTTACTGCTGTTGATTGACACTTTCACTGTTAATGATAGGGTTCATGCTTTACTTCTCATCAGAGAGAGTGAGCATTACGCGGAGATTGTATTTTTTTTTCCTTGTGTGATTACTGTTGGTCCCTTGCAGTGGACCCACTTAGAGAAGCTAGGGAGTTTAAGTGTTTCTTAGCCATCTCTTTAACTTCTTTCACACTCCATTGCAGGCATGGAATGGAACTACTGGATTATTGTCTGTTCCATCCCTGAAGGATTGTTTGTCACCTTTGTGACAAGCTCCAGTCTCTGCAGATGTTTAAATTTAGACCACGTCTTAAAATGGAAAATGTCCCTGTTTCCCCCCCTCTCCAGCTGTCAAACAATTGGATTTTTTAAAAGACATTCTTTACATTGATGCAAGAGTCTCTTTAGTAGCGCTGTCACTTTGCTGTGGGTTGATTTCCTTCTCTTGCAATTGATAGCTTAATTATCTTTTAGCACTTTGTAATTTTTTTTCTTCTCCTGGAACTTACTTTGTTTTTCTATTGTGTTCAGTTCATCTGCTTTTGGGGAATGTGGAAGGGGATTTAATGGTCTGCAAGGCTTTCCTATATTGACATTGGAGCATGCTGTGCTCATCTCGAGAGAGTGGCAGGCATTACCCTTTAACAGACTTGAGCTGTCCTTAGCTCCAGTTTCAGATCTGAATGGCAGATTCTTGCGAAGTCACTGCGAGGAAAGGTTTTGTTCTAGTAAGTAAATATTTTGTCTGGACCTGTTCTGATTATCCATGTTCTAGCTGTCAGGGTCTGTCGCTTGAATATCTGTGTGTTTCCTCCAAGCTTCTATGGTTCTCTCTAGTGGGAAGAAGAGAAAGGAACAACCGTCTGTCATTGTGTGTGCCTTGTTGCTCTTTTGCTCTTACATGGGATGTTCTTGCCTTGTCTTGTCAAGGTTGTCGTGTGTATCACTGCTGACTTGTTATCCTTGCAAAAAGTGAACTGTTTAGAATTCTGCATCTCGAAGCGGGCTCTCTCTGCTCTGGCAAAACAGCAAAGGCTGTCTGTTGATCTGCACACAGCTCCCCTTTTATCTACCAGTGACTTCCCCTTGCTGACGTCTCGAAACCTTGCTGTAATTTGTGAATCTTCTCAGTTTTGTGCTCTTTCTGATTGGGACTGAACTATGGCTGTGACACCCCCCCCTGCATTAGATTGTTTTTATATGAGCTTGGCCTGTCAGACATGCACACATGCACACATGTACATGCACACATATAACCCAGTAAAGAGCACAAAACTCAACAATGATACTGGATTGTCCTTGGAACACCAAATTTTATTATAAAGCAACTTTGTCAGGGAAAGTATAATATGGCTGATGAGAACAAGCTGTATACTACAATCCTCTTAACCCTTTTCAGGTGTGTGTGCTGTAATAAGAACCTCTGTCACTTTTGTTTGTCCCTGGGTTATTTTTATTTCTACTGTTTTGGGTGGGTAGAGATGGCAAGCATCTCAGTGTTTATTCAGGCATGCAAAGGTTGACATTTGGTTTAGTGCAAGGATATGGGTGTGGGGAAAGTGTTGTGTTTGGGGGTGCTATTAATGTATGAATTAAGTGAATATACAGTAGACTTGGGAGTAGGAATATCCCTTTACTTGTATGCAATTTTCTGCCCCAGAGCATTGAATATCGGTCCAAGCTCTCTGGAGTTTTTAAAGATGTCCTTGCTTTTAGGAGCTGTGGGTGAAGTTTGGGTGATGCTAGTTGCTTTCAGTTGCATGCACAGTTGGATTCACATTCCTATTCTTAATTCCCAGGCTACTTTGCACAAAAGTTTCTGCATTCAGCCATTGCATCCCCCCCCCCGAAAGTTCATTGGTTAGAATGGGACTGTAAAACAGGTTTGGAATAATTGTCTGCTCCAGTGAAACTTCAATATCCACTTCAGAATCTAACCTGCTGTGTTGTTCTGGCATCTGTCCTGGTGGGTGAAATGTAGTTTTCTGGGGCAAACCACCACCCACCTACAGTCCTTCTTGCAGTAAATTCACTGGATTATTATTATTTATTTTTATAGTCCACCTTTCCCACTGAGATCCGAGGTGGATTACAGAGTGTGAGTGAAAATACGATATAAGCTAGGACATTCACTGAGCAAAGTGCAATAATGAACAACAGTTAAGACATTTAGGAAAACTGATACAATAGGGAAAGGTAGCAGAACAATTTTACACAAGCGTAAAGCTGAGTCCATAGATGAAATCTATGTGCAACAAAGCACAACTAATTTCTGTGGCATGTTTAGCAGCATGGAAACTCCCCAGCAGGCGCTTATCAACATCAGCAGAAAGTAACCAATAGCGTAAAGTTTAGTCTCCATCCCTACCAAGGCATCTCTCTGAGCTATTTCTTATGACACAGCCCTGTAATCTGAGTAGAAAACCCTCCTGAATAGTTCAGTTTTGCACAGTTTGCGGAAAGTCAGGAGAATGGGAGCTTTTTGACCACCTCAGGCAGGCCATTCTGTAAGTGGGGGCTACTACAGAGAAAGCACATTTGCAGATAGCTGTTGATTTCCCTAATCTGCAGAGTGATATCTGCAGAAGGCCCTGATCAGATGAGCGCTGCTGATGTGTCCAAAATGTATCACACTGTTTTGAAGCAGCTATTATGAGGTGACAAGATGCTACAGTTTCTAATTCCGGTTTGGGGGAAAAAAATGTGGATGTTTAAAAGGTCTTCAGCCATTCTTTTGCAAGACTGGCTGTTTAAAAAATTGATCCTGGTGCTTAGAAATTTGAAATGGCACCCTAGTTTCAGTTTGGCTCCCACCGGAGCTTGAGGAGGTAATGAGTGAATTTCTTGGCTGTTCTTTGTACTGTACCTCCTGGGCTTCTGTGTGTGCACACAAGTTGTTCAAAAGTCACTGCACTACACTGGCAAGAAAATCTTCTGTCTTCTGACTTTCCTGGGAGTGCCATCATCTACTGAAGGGTAGGCTTTAAACTCTTTTTCTAACTCTCCATCAGGGCCAGGGAAGGCTTCTGAATAAAATGGCGGTACTGGGCACACAGTGCATGCTCTGTTTTTTTTATCAGAAAATTGGGGAATGTGTATTACTTGTAGGATTGTGCTGGATCACTGATCAGTCAGGTATGGTGGTGGAGAATGCACTGACCTTCTAGGAGCATCCCCGAATCTGTACTGGCTCTCTGCTTCTTTTTGGATATGTTCCAAAGGAGTTGCTTTATTCCATGAAGTTTTTAGTCCCTGGATAAAACCAACTCGAGATTCCAGCCATCTCTACCTAGCCAGAAGAATGGAAACAGCCCATGGGTTAAGCTCTTTATGTATTTATTGTAGGTAGTTTTGGATGATGTGTCCCCTTTTCACTGATCATTTATGACTTCTGAAGTCATTTTCAGAGCAATCCTAAACACAGTTATACTATTTTGAGTCCATTAACTTCAGTGGTTTTAGAAACCTGTAACTCCGCTTAGGATTTTACTGTTTGTTACTTACCATTTTACAATTTTGGATAGGTTAGTGGCTAGGAAATAGTGAAGAGGCATTTCTTTGTTATGTGAGAGAACTAAGGTGTTATCTAAGGCTTGTCTGTCCACAAAGCTGTTGGGACCCTCTGCGGATTTTGCATGTCTTGTAAATTTCACATGTCTTGGGCATCACCTTCTTGATATTACAAGAATTTGTTCTTTGCAGCGTATTCAGAAAACAAAGGGAATATTGAGAAGAAAGCCTCGGAGTCTGCTCACAACTGTGGAACATCCTTTCCCTGGGGGCTTGCCAAAAACCTGAGTTTCCGTGGAACTTAATTAATTTCTAGTTGGGCTTGTACATGCCAGTGGAGGTTGTGCAGGTAGTGGTGATGTTGCTTCTTTTACATTGTTTATAGTCCATCTTTCTCGCTGAGACTCAAGGTGGATTATACAGTGTAATTTGATGTAATCAATAGCTGGAACATTCAGTAAACAATACAATAGAGGGTAGATTGCAGAAATTTGAAAACAAGGAGAAATTTGATACAGAACTGAAACAGTGTTAAAACAAACATAAGCAATTTGAGCTGATGTAATAAATGACTGCAACAGTGCACATTTTCTTACAAAACACCCCTTTTTCCTGTATAAGAAAGCCTTCCTGAATAATTCAGTTTTACACAGTTTGTGGAAAGCCAGGAGAGTGGGAGCTTTCCAGACCTGGGCTGTTTCCACATGGCTTCCCTCTGCCCGTAACGACCCAGTAGATCGTGCAAAAAATGCGGAAGATCGTGTTTTCTCGCACGAGATTTGTGCGACATCACATAACGTTGCGCAAATCTCGCGCGAGAAAACGCGATCTTCTGCATTTTTTGCGTGAATTTCTGGGTCGTTACGGGCAGAGGGAAGCCGTGTGGAAATGGCCCTGTTCAGGCTGGCCATCCCGTAAGGTGGAGGGCCATTACAAAGTATATAAGTATATGGGCAGCTGCTGATCATATTGGATTACACTGTGTTATCCGCCTTGACCCTGGGCAAAAAGGGAAATCCCCGTGTCCTTCCTTCATGCAATGTTAGTCCCACCTGACTTATGCACGTTGAAGAATGCAAGAGGAAAGTACTGAAGTGGTCGAATGGACTGCACTGCTTCTGATTGTAGGGGGAGGATCACATTTTGAAATGTTCTTCTATATTAAGAATTCCTGCAAATAAAAAAAAAACACAGGCGATCAAGCAAAAAGAGGTTAATAGAGCCTTTCTTCCTCCGGAGCTGGTTTTCTGTTTGAATTGAGTTTTTTATGCAAAGGAAATTCAGAGATTTCTGTTTGGGCCGAGTTTGGGCAGTTTCATGAGCATATTTCCACTTAGTTACTTGAGGTACCCACCCCACCCCAGTGTGTAAATATGTTGTGTAGACAGCAAATGTACTCTCAGTCTCTGGTATTTATATTTTGCATTGTACATGACATAACATCAAGGTATTTAATTGCTTCACAATTCATGAGGGAGAAGCTGGGTGCATGCTAAATGCTTACTTAAGTGATTTTTTTCCCTCTTAGTCTGAGCAAGTTCCCTCATTGGCAACTTTGTATAAAGTGGCCAAGTCCTGTTTGTTGGATTTTGCAGTCTACTTGGTTACTGGTACATCATCACTTGCAATGGCAGTGCATACTGTTGTCTGTGCTGGTGTTATAGGAACTCCAGGATCTACCACCAAAGCAACTTGATTCCAGACTTGTCATGCGTAAGGGTTATAAACAGGTGTGTGTTTTTGAAATATCTTGAGATTGCTTTACTGCGGCTCTAAAAGTAATCAGCGCCCTTACTCTGTTGAAGGTAAAACCTTGTCCTCTTCCAAGGTCTGCCTCATGAATTGCTTTAGCTGTATGGTATGGATAATTCAAGCTTGTTGCAATTTTCCTATTGCCAGAAGAAAAATGAGGTTTGCTGATACACAGTGTTTTAACTCTTTCTTAGGTAACCCTATTTGAATTGGCTGTGCGTGTATATTCTCTTTGGTGCATGGTGTGTTCAAATCCTTTCTTAGCCATGAACTTGCTTGACTTATCTATCTGCCAAACATACCAATCCAATCCTAGCCATTTAATCGTGTCCGATCCTTGGCTACTCTGTAGATCGTATCCCTCCAGGCCTTTCTGTCTCTGACTGCTTCTTTCAATTCCTTCATGTTCAGTCCAGTGTCTTTCATGATGGTATCCAGCCAGCGGGTTTTTGGTCTTCCTCTCTTCCTCATTCCACTCACCATTCCTAGCATCATTGATGTTTCTAGTGAGTTGGCCCGCATTACGTGCCCGAAAAAGCCAAACATACAAACATGTAAAATTTTGAAATTTCAGGAACTCTCCACCACTCCCAAATCCCCCCAAATATTTTTTCAGAAAAACTGAAACATACACAATGCTGAGTTTCCGATCAAACCTAAATTTCTTTCACTGATTTAACGAAATAAAATAAAATAAAACTTAGTTATCATATAAAATTGTTTGGCATATTTAAAATTATGAATGGCTTAGTTTTTGATTTTAAAAAATTGTAAGCATATCTGATATTGAGAGGAAGTTGCAAACCGCTACACCCTATGCTGCTATAGCACCTGCAGGGTTCACCAAAATTTCGCCATTTTTTCCATTTATTTTTAGTGAGAAAAACCTTGCTTTAAGAAGTAGTTCACTGATTTCAAAAGAGCAAATATTTCAATTGAGGTTTTCTTCAGCATTCCCCAAATTTCCCAATTTTTCCATTGGAAAAATTGAGAAACCTTTGGAATGATAGATAAAACATTTTATCAGCGTTCTTTAGTTCCCTCCCCAAATGTCCCCTTTTTTCCCTAGGCTGACATATCTGTAGCCAAATAACTTACTCTCTAGAAAGCTGAGGGGACTGGTGGGAAACTTGTATTATAATGAGATTGTAAGTGTAAGTTCTGCAACAGTCTAAATGTTCTTGTCAGCTTCAGAGACAGCCCTGCCATCATGTTTTATTTGGGGTGGCAGGTGAGTGGCTGGGAGGAGGACAGGGACAGGAAATGCTGTCACAGTTCCCTGGTGTGCAACCTGGACACTTATTTCAGGCTTTTAAAAGCTATGCACATGTGCGGTGGGGAGTGAGGGCCAATTGCGGTTCCCCAGCTCTTGCAATTGGTGGAAAAAACAAGGATGTTGTAAGTGCCTTACATTCTACAGGTTACATACAGTGGGCCCGCTGATGTTGTAATGGGTGACATCCCCTTGGCCTGACTTTATATGAGGGTGCTTATTCTCAGTGAGCTTGAAATGAAAGACCAGCGCTGGCAGTCCCGATACCAAGAGCTTCTAAATTTGTGGCATTAAACTAATAAGGTTTGAGTCTGTGGGGATCGGGTTGCTTAGAATGATACTAAGAGCAGCTTCCTGGAGACGAACAATAACATCTCTTTAGAAAATTGCATCAGCTTCTGCTGCAGTTGCAATTGAGAGAAATTCCTGTGTCAGGATTTACAGTCAGTCTCCTCTAAATGCATATATGGCTTAGTGGGATATAATTGGGCTAGCCTTCCTCACTGGCTTAAAAAAAAACCATCCTAATGAAGGATATATTTTCTTTTGCAGCTCCTATTAAATATCTTGGCTCCCTCATTACACAGCTGTACAGCACTAGGCTATCTCTTCAAGCTTAGGGGAAAACAGGAAAAGCCAAACCCAGATATCTTGCCTTGGTACAATTCTTTGGGGAGCAAGGGAAGAAGCGAAGGTAAGTTGGAGACATTGCAACGAGCTGCAGTTAAAATTCCAGTTGTGGAGAAACAGCTTGTCACACCATACTCTTCCCGCAACTATTTATATGCAGAGTTTTATGCAAAACGTCTAAATTGGGATTAAACCAAGGTTTAGAATCTCAGTTTGCATGTAGAGAACAAACCTGTTTCCCTGAGGTGATGTTGAATTGGAGCTTGATCAGACTTGGAAGTTTTGCATAAAGACCCAAGTTTAAAGGGAGGTGGGATGAATGAGGAGTTTGTGTAGCCAAATCAGCATGCTGAGTTTGAGCACAATTGGAGTTTAATTGCAGCTGGTGATGTCTGAATGCAGCCCAAGTCTCTGCAAGGTGTCCCCCCCCTTTTTTTTTTTTCAGTGTTGGCTTCAGGCTTTGTTTTCAGAAAAGTTACTCCTCTTCCAGCACCTCTGAGCTTACTATAGCGGATCCTAATATCTTGCTGTTGTGGTCTGAGCTGTAAGGTGGTTGATGTGGAGTCCAGCTGAGTGACATGTTTCAGAGGTGTCATGAGATGAAGGAGTGCCCTTTGCATTTTGCTTGCATGTAAGAGGACTGTATTGTAAGCCTGGCATAGGTCAGACAGGTATTTACTATAATAATAAATAATAACATTCGATTTATATACCACCCTTCAGGATGAATTAACACCCACTCAGAGCGGTTTACAAAGTATGTTATTATTATCCCCACACCCTGTGAGGTGGGTGGGGCTGAGAGCTAGAAACTGTGACTGACCCAAGGTCACCCAGCTGGCTTCAAGTGGAGGAGTGAGGAATCAAACCCGATTCTCCAGATTAGAGTCCCCTGCTCTTAACCATTACACCAAACTGACACTGAAGCAGCAAAATAAAACAGGAATCCAGTGGTAGAGACTACTGCAATTTATTCCAGTGTAAATTTTCATGATTTAACTGATTTTTTAAATCTTTAGAGCCACTGGACTCCTGTTTTACCCCTGTGGAATTATTATGGAGTAGTAGCTGGCTTAAGGTTCACTCAGCCTTCCATTCCTCCGAGGTCAGTAAAATGAGTACCCAGTTTCCCGGGGGTAAAGTGTAGATGACCAGGGAAGGCAATGGCATACCACCCCATAAAAAGTCTGCCAAGAAAACGTTGTGATGCGATGTTCCCCCCATGGATCAGTAATGACTCGGTGCTTGTGCAGGGGATTATCTTTACCTTTAGATATGCACAAAGATAAAAAATCCTAGAAAAAAATCTTGATTTATGTGGGCTTTAGAATATGGAAAACAATTGTTTGTGGTTTCTGTTGATTGTGCAAAAAATCTGATTTCTGATTCTCTAGTATTTCCTACAATGTTTACAAAGATACTCTCAACCCTGAGAACTAGAAACTTAAAAAAAAAATTAAAACGGATTTTCTCAGCAATGGTCACATATGTGTGTAAATGGTTATATTAAATACTCAGATTTGTAGATGTCTCTCTCTATTGTATTCAGTTAGTATGTGTGCTATGGGAAACACCAGGGTGTGCACTTTCTTGGTGGGAGTAGAGTGGACCCTCCCCAGCATAAAAATAATGCAAACTAGATGCATTCCCCTCTTTTCTTCTGGTGGGATGCAGAGTATAGTTGACCTTCCTTCCACTGAAATTATAGGTAGGGTGCCCCCCTTTTGTGAGGAGATAGAGGTGAGGTAAAAGTAGAAGACCCCTCTTTGTTCCCTTGGGAGCTGTGATTTTGCTTTTGTCTTAACCTGGATTGGTCAGGCATATTTTCTTAGTGCAGTGTTATCTTTGTTCTGGTTAGACAGAGCTTGAGGCTAGCTGATACTTGTCAACTATTCAGAGCAAAGTTTGATAATATGATGTTTTATAAAGATGCCCCTGGCAACTTCTTCTGCAGTCGTTGGGAAATTGCCTCTTCCACCCCCAATACAACAAAGAGCTGAAGCAATAGAATTTTTAATTTTTTTTTGCTGTTTTAAAAATAGAAACAGTTGTTATGATTTCTACCCCTAGCTGTCTAACTCCATGATGCAAATAATTAACAATGTGTGTTTCAGAGGCATCTATCACACCTTACCTGGAAGGTGTATGTGTTAAAAAGCTCTGAAAGTTTTTGTACTAATCACATGTCAGAAAAGCAGTTTAGCCCACTAGGGGGTGGTGGTGACTGGATGGTGAGGCGCTTGCATGGAGTTCTTAGCAATGGATTTGACTCCATGCGTATATTTTGAAAGTATCTTTTGAGTGAGTGATAAATAGTTCGAACTCTCTTTCACAGCTCAAAAATTGTTTTGCATTCTTTATTGTTTTATTGCTATAGAGGATTCTCATCAGGAAGCACTGTTCTTGACTTTGTTCCCTTAGCCCTGGAACACCTGTTAATACAGATCTGCTCAACTTTTTCTTGTCAGTGGTATCACTAGCTGCCTCTATTTATAAATAGTTTATCAGACTTAAGTTGTAGTGCATTATGCATTGATGCTGGAGTGTATACTTGTACAAGCATATGGGCATTTCCCCCAGATAAATAATCATTGCTATTCTTCGCAGATTCTGGTACCTCATAATAACTGTAATATTTTTTCATTCTTCTGTCATTTTAATCACTGTAAAAGACTGCCAACTTTATTGATTACTAGACCTTTTATATGAGAAGGTCTCTGCTCTCCCAAGTATATATCTTAATTTTGTCAGTAGCTATAATCTTTCTCCAGTGTTGTTGTATGTCAACTGTATGTTCTGCCACATTTTTTAAAACAGCCAAGTGCTGACCTAATCCTGCCCGGTAGAATATGAACATATCTGTGGTCAGAGTGCAAATATGCACAGTTTTTCCTGATATACTTAAATGAGCATGTGTAGTACATGAATTCTTAGCACGATTTTTACCTGTGAATGGATCCATAAAATCCCCAAAGCCCATTTTTCCCTTTAAAGTTCATGTATTTGTCCTTGGTTCCAGAGGAGTTAGCATTGTTAGTCCATAGTAGCAAAATAGTAAGGAGACTAACAAACTTTATTGTAGCATAAGCTTTCGAGAGCCACATGCGTGCATCTGACGAAGAGAGCTGTGGCTCTCGAAAGCTTATGCTACAATAATGTTTGTTAGTGGATACTGTTAAAAAATAGACGATTACTGGATCTGGAAGGGCATGATCTAAAATTTGGGTGGCATGAGTATCTATGGTATGACAAAGTTAAAGCCAACACAGAGTTTAATAATCA
The DNA here is from genome assembly GCF_028583425.1 of Eublepharis macularius. Taxonomy (NCBI): domain Eukaryota; kingdom Metazoa; phylum Chordata; class Lepidosauria; order Squamata; family Eublepharidae; genus Eublepharis; species Eublepharis macularius. The sequence continues at coordinate 52,448,421 of NC_072803.1, read as the reverse complement.
TTATGTAAGGTGTGCAATCCTGAGAGTATGAAATAAATACAGACTTAGGTTTTGTGCAAACATACCTCTCTGTGATTGCAAGAAGCTCATTTTAGAAGGGAAATGGTTAGTCCACCTAAATGGTTAACATCAGGATTTATTGAAATTCTCTCAGGACCAAGTTAAAATTAAATCAAGAGAGGACTTAGCAGCAGAAGGGCACGCCTATCAGTGGTTTCCATATATGCAAATTCTGGAGAGATTCAAATTAGACAAGAGTCATTATGACTTTGAGAAATCTAAAACTGAATTTGAAATAGCCCTTTGTACAAATGATGAACATGTTATTTCTAAAATGTATAAACTTTTGATAAGATTTGAGACAGAAGAAGACCAAGTAAAAGAATGTATGATTAAATGGGCGAAAAATTATGGACATGATATATTGATGGAACACTGGGAAAATATGTGGACAAGAGGGCTGAAATTTACATTAAGTTCCAGTATTAAAGACGTTTTTTGCAAAATAATGTATCGTTGGTATATGACTCCTGAAAAATCGGCTAGAATGTATAAGGGGGCGTCAAATGTATGTTGGAAATTTGCCAAACAAGAAGGGACATTTTTTCATATGTGGTGGACATGTAAGAAAGCAAAGAGTTTTTGGTTGCAGATACAATCATTGATGCAGAAGATTTTGAAGATTAAACTTCAGCTGAAACCAGAGACTTTTCTGTTTGCAGTAATGGACAGCCAGTTTGAAAAAAGCTTTAGAACACTGTTTTTATACTTTATTACAGCGGCAAGAGTACTTTAAGCACAAAAGTGGAAAACTACAACATTGCCTACAGTGGAGGAATGACAAAAGTTTTGGAGTTTGCGTCAATGGCAAAACTTACTGCATTGATTAGAAAAAGGACATTAGTTAACTTCTTGACTGAATGGAAACCGCTAATAGACTTTTTGCATGAAATGGATAACAAGGATTTGATGACATCTGCATTTGTGGATTGAGAAACATGAATAATAGAAAAAAGAGGGGTTTGTGACTAACTTAGAATAAGTGTGACTCTAGAAATGATATATACTTGTTGCGGAGAAAATCGGAACTCAACCTGTAGTGTAATCTAGGTTTGTTGTTGTTGTTTTCTTTTCCCTTTCCCTTTTAATTATATAGATATATGCATTGTTAGTGTGTCATGTTTAGAATTGTTTTTTTTCTTATTCTCTATGTTTATTGTTTATTATGTTATGGTGTATAGTTTATAGTTTAAATAAAGAAACATTTTAAAAGGAAAAAAAGTTTGTTAGTCTTAAAGGTGCTACTGAACTCCTTACTATTTTGTATTTGTCCTTGAAATCCATCTTATATTTTTATACTGAGCTGTTTTATCTAATTTTATTTATTTCATTTCATTTATACCTCACCAGTGGGGCCCAAAGCTGGTTGAATCATTCTCTTCTCCTCCAGTTTTTCCTCACAACAACCTTATGAGGTCAGTTAGGCTGAGAGTATGTGACAAGCCCAAGGTCACCCACTAAGCTTCCATGGCAGAGTGGGGAAACTCAAATCCTAGCCTGTCACTTTAGCCACAAGAATATCTAAGTGTATGCACACAGTCAACTTAATCATATAACACATGACAGTGCAAAGCAGGGCTTTTTTTCAGTGGGAACTCGGTGGAACAGAGTTCTGGAACCTCTTGAAAATGGTCACATGGCTGGTGGCCCCGCCCCCTGATCTCCAGACAGAGGGGAGTTTAGATTGCCCTCCACGCCGCTGAGTGGCACGGAGGGCAATCTAAACTCCCCTCTGTCTGGAGATCAGGGGGCGGGGCCACCAGCCATGTGACCATTTTCTCCGAGGGCAACCCACTGAGTTCCACCACCTCTTTTCCCAGAAAAAAAGCCCTGGTGCAAAGTTATTTTCAGTGGTAGAGTAGGAACAGGAAGCCTTTTCCGAAAAGCCGAGTTAGGTAACATTAAAGCTGTGATGGTGTTGTGTTCAGCCTAACTCTAAAAAAAAAAAAAGATCTTTGACCTGTGCTGCGAAACAAACTTTGACTGTTTGGGGGAGGAATTAGTTACTGAAATTGCATTAAAGATTCCATTTTTTTGTTGTTGCTAGTGCATCCATCAGCTCAAGTACTCATTCAAAGAAGCACGAGGAGGAAGCTCACAATTCATAGCCAACTAATGTGTGCTCTTCTTGGCGTAACATAATTATTCCCATTGCTTGTATCCAAAATAGCCCTGTCAGGTAGAGTAGTAAGATTCCAAACGGAACAGTACTTACCTCCTGCAGAACAGACCAAGCCCTGCTGTTCAAAACCACTGAAGGGAAAATGTGATGGAAACAATATGTAGCCTGAGAGCTCCCTGTGGAGGGAACTGAACAGAACAGATGTCTCCTGAGTCAAAGGATAAGGTGCGTTCCCATTTGAAGTTGCTTGCTTGCAAGACTGCAGTCTTTCAGTCAGAATGTTTCCTTCTGGTCTGTCCAGGAATACCATAAACAGGAACACTGAGGCTGTTTATTCCTTGCACTGCCAGCAAGAGTAAAGAAACTATAGCACTCTGAATGTGATGGCTTACTGAGTTATGTTGTTACTATTGTCTGAGTTACTATATCGAGCAGTAAACTAGCTTGCCCCTCTGTGGATAACAGAAACTACATAATCCCCCCACCCCAAAAGGTAGACCTAGTTAGCTACTTCCTATCTTGAGGGGCTGTGGCTCTGTGGTAGAGCATCTGCTGAGCATGCAGAAGGTCACAGGTTCTATCCACAGCATCTCCAGTGAAAAGGATCAGATGATGGGTGATGTGGAAGACCTCTGCCTGAGAGGAAGACCTCTCCCTAGAGATCCACTGCCGGTCTAGGTAGACAGTACTGATCTTGATAGACCAATAGTCTCATTCAGTAGAAGGCATTCTTGATAGTTCTTGTAAACAATCAAAAAGGACCCTCCTACTCAACTGGCCTGCTGAAGACAAAATATGCTTTTGGTGGCATGGAGAACTAAGTTGATTCCTCACTCCTGCAATTCATCATTGCCCCCAAGCTGGTGTGGTCTTGTGTGTAAATTCGAACTTGAAAAATACTTAAAACATGTTTATTATGTTTTCCCACATGACAGCCATATGAGGAGCACTATTCCCATTTTACAGATGAGGATAAATAGGAATTCTGTTGTGCTGGCCGTAGAATCATATACCTGGCATAACAGATAGTGATCCCTATTTTGAAGGTTTATGTTAATAAGTATCCACAAGAGATAGGGAGGAGGAAACTCAATCATTATAGCGGATGTGAGTCTTTTATTAGGAAATGTTGGTTCTCCAATGAGTTTTCCTTGAACAAAATGCATTCCCAGATTTATTTATTTTTTGCCCATGTGGTATGTGGTTGTTGAATAGACATGGGCATGAACCAAAAAAATTTAATGAACCATCGGTTCGTGGTTCAGTGCCGACGACGATCCCGAGGTCGTGAACCGCAACGAACATTTTCCATTGCCGAACCGGTTCACGGTTTGTGGGATGCGGAACGACCCCCGTGGCACTTACAGAGCCCATATTCCTGGGGAGTCTTTTGCAGGCTCTCCTACAGCCATCATCCATGTTTAGACAAGATTGCAAAAGGGATCTTGGAGATATACCGTCTCCAATCCAAGGCCCCCAGGAAACTCCCACAAAAATCCAAGCTCAATTATACTCTGTCTCTCTCCCCAAAGGCTAGCAAGTGGCAAGCAAGAGCTCTGTCACACTCCACTGCTCGCTGAAAGTGAAACCCAGCCTGGGAGACCACGGCTATTTATAAGCACAGGTCCCATTGAGCAACACAGGAGGTCTGTGTTTGGCCGTCAGAGCTGCCTATCAGGGTTTGCAGGGATGAGATTGGAGTGCCCATGGCTACAGAACACCCCCTTTCCCCTCCCTTCCCTGGGTGTCTTCTCCCAACTTGTAATCGCTTTGCAACTCCGTGGTTGGAAGGAAGACCTGCCAATCAAGGTTAGCTGGGCTTCCATTCGGGTTTCCAGGGCGACAGAAGGAGCACAGACAGAGTTCAGGCATTCCCCTGGATCCGTTGCCAGGGGAATTGATTGCTGGTGCCTGAGTGTCTGGCTTCCCGAACCGCATCCAAACGCACCGAACCAGGCCTCTCCCGAACGCTGGTTCGTTGGCCATGGACAATAACGAACCGCCAGATCGCGATTGCGCGATCGCCAATTTTATGGGGGTTTGAAGTTCGTAATGCGGTTCGTGTCCATCTCCATTGTTGAGTCTTCTTGGGAAATCAAGACTTTGTTCCTTTAGGCAATAGAGTAATTGAATCTTTCTAGTATCCAAGGTATAGTAGTTTGTTACTGGGAACATATGGTTCCTTCCATAAGTGTATGTGTTGTCCTTGTGACTATTGTATTGTATGTTGTTGTATAGATGTCACAAGTGCCTTTGAGTGTTCATGATACTGCTAGTCATGATACTGCTGCTTCCCTGCTCAAGACCTGCACCTTTTGTGAGCTCAAAAAGTGCTGTCCTTCTCCTCTCATGGCAATTTGTTGTATTATGAATGTTGGATACATAGTTTTAAATTTAAACTTTTGTGTTCGTCCTCTCTACTTATGAACTATTAATCCTCCTCTCTTTTAAAGTAGTAAACAAAACAATGCTACTCCACCATGCGAAAGTTACCTTTCACCTTTTATGTGGAGACTGTGCTACTGTGCTAATGAGAAAAAATACATGAGTCCGCTGGGAAGATGGATATTTGGCTTTTTGAGAAAACCTTTTCAGCACCTGGACCACCCAGGCTGAACTTCTCCTGATTTGGCTTAGCTGCATAGTTTACCAAGTGTTTTTTTTGTAGAATGGTGTACTTCTGTATGTGAGAAATGAATGTTGTCCTTGAGGTAGGGGTGTGCACTAAAAAAAGTTCAATATTCAGATATAGATTATCTGGAATACCATATATATTCAGTGTTCATAATATTTGGGTCCCAAAATACCAGAATAGTATTCTGAGCCAGGTTTTATTGGGGGGGGAGTGCCCCCAGCCATTCTCTATTGTTTCCTACAAGAGTGTGGGAAATTTCAAGGCTTTTCAGGACAAAGAAACCTTTTTAAAAATACTTTATTTATCAGTTTTACAATAACAGATACAACAATAAAATCAATCATATTAAAAAACAAAGAAAACTTAACCAAACACACAGGGGCAACCCCTGGTCAAAAGCCAATCCCAGTGCAAGATGAACCAACAAAGCCAGCAGAACCGGAGGATCTTAGCAGAACCAAAGTGAAGCAAAGGACACTGTTGGAAGCCCAGCAGAACGGAACCAAGTACCAGCACATCAGCCACACAGCTGCAGAACCACCAACCTGGAACAAGCAAGGTCCACTAGAGGCAAAACTAATAAACAGCTGCAGTGCCGACCAACAACTCTTTAATACAGACAAAAATCAATCTCCCCACAACAGCAAATCTTAATATATAACAATCAACAGCAACTATATAAACATCAAACCACACCAATAAGCAAATAGCAATCTGCTCCCTGGAATTCCCCACAACTGCAACTCTTAATATGTAACAATTAACAGTAACTCTTTAAATAGACTCAGTTTAAAGAAGTTATTAAAGGAACTGGACTATTGTTTTGAATACTTGCGGTTATGGAGCTGTGAGAAAGAGATACCATCGCGAGACCTACTGTGGGAAGTTGGGAGACAGGAAGTGCGTAACAACAATAGAGTTGCTGGAGAGAAGCGGCCCTTGCTGGAGGGCAGGAAGAAGGGAATCGCCATCTTTGATAGGGGAAGGGTCGCGGCCTCAGCGGAAAAGGAAGTAGGCCATTTTGGATTATAAAATCATAGAGAAACCATAGAGAAAAGACGCCCGACATTTTGGACGCTTTAAAATTTAATTTGTGTAAGAAGACCGGGACATTTGAAATAAAAGGACACTAAGTTTTACGCCACGGAGCTAAGGAAGAGAGCGGACTCGTGGGAGCAAGCCAAAGCAAGCCCCACGATGTCAAAAAAAGAGTGGCAATCGGCAATAGAAAACCTGGATAAAAAACTTTTAGATGTGATTAAAGAACTTAAAGATACGAAATTGGAGCTGATTAAAGAGGTTAAAGAGGTTACGCAGACAGTAAAATCGGAGCTGTCAGAAGTGAAAAAAGGTATGGAAACAATACAACGTGAACTACAAGGAACGCAGCAGAGAGTTAAAACAGTAGAAGGCGCGATGGAGAACTTAGCAGACACGCAACAGACAGAGATGAGACTGATGAGGGGGAGAATGTCAGTTGCAGAAACTAAACATATGGAGAAGCAGTTACGTTTTCGTGGCTTGCCAGAAGTGGAAGGAAAGTCAGCGCAAGAACAGATGACTGAGGTGTTAGCTGAATACCTGGGGAAGGAGGAGGAGGAAGTTGTGGCTATCCTAGATGTGGCATATCGTGTGAATTCGAGAATTGCAACCCAGAGGAAATTACCAAGAGACGTAATTGTGCAGTTTACGACACGAAATATGAAAGAGAAGATTGTGACAAAACAATTTCAAGATCCATTGGAGATTGATGGCAAGACGATTATCATAATGAAGGAATTACCCAGGTCAGTGTTACTAGATCGGAAAAAATATAAAGTGCTAATCCAGATGTTGAAGGACATGAAAATCAGGTACAGATGGGAGTTACCAGAAGGTGTGTCCTTTGAGTTTGGAGGGGCCAAAAAGCGCATCAGATCTGAGCGAGAGATGGAGCGATTTATAAGGGACAATGAAAAAGACTTACCAACAAGATTATGAGTATGGAGTGCAAAGTTTTATCTTGGAATGTAAATGGACTTAACTCACCGAATAAGAGAAAAAATATTTTCCACTGGCTATTAAAACAAAAATGTGACATTGTTTGTTTGCAAGAGACCCATATCAGAAAGCAGGATGTAAAATATTTGAAATCAGGAAAATTGGGCAAAGAATTTGTAGCGGCCTCCAACAAGAAAAAAAGAGGAGTGGTGTTGTACATAAAAGAGGAGCTACAGCCAAAATTTGTAATTAAAGATGTGGAAGCCAGATTTATTGCAGTGGAATGTACTTGGGACTTAAAGAGAGTGTTGGTAGTCGGAGTTTATGCACCTAACGGTGCAAAGGAAAGCTTCTTTGAGGATTTGAGGAAGCAACTAGATGATCTTTCATATGACCAGATAATTCTTGCCGGAGACTTCAATGGAGTGACGAACTTGGAATTAGATAAAAAGATAACAACTGCACAAAAGAAAAGAGGATTATTACCAAAGCTCTTTTTTGACTTGATACAACAGGAGACTCTAGAAGATGTATGGAGAAGAGAATATCCTAAAAGTAGACAATTTACTTTTTATTCTGCAAGGCACTGTACACTATCAAGAATCGATATGATCTGGGCCTCAAAAGACTTAGCGTTACGGACTAAGGAGGTGGAAATAATGCCGATGGTAGGCTCAGACCATAATCCAATTATGTGGAAATTAGGGAAAAGGAGAAAAAGGAAAGCATGGAGAATAAATGAGGACTTGCTACAGGAAGGAGAGAATATGGAGATGTTGAGAAGAGAGACAAAGTTCTTCATACAATACAACGTAAACAAAGAAGTACCGACTGATAAAGTTTGGGACGCTTACAAGGCGGTTATAAGGGGCATACTGATGGATTTAAATGGCAGAGCAAGAAAAAAGAAAGAGGAGAAAAGACAAGAGATTGAGGAGAAAATAAAAGCCAAAGAAATACAGTTAAAAAAGAGACCAGGGAAAAAGAAATTATATCAGGAAATTAAAATACTTCAAGAACAGTTAACAGCAATGAATAATAAGGAATTGGAGTGGAATCTTAAAAGACTGAATCAGAAAGCGTTTGAAGGTGCAAATAAACCTGGGAAGTATTTGGCATGGCAACTGAAGAAGAGAAGGGAAAAGAAAACAATAAATAGAATTTGCGAAGATAATAAAACGTATTTGGAACAGACTACCATTAGTAGAGCCTTTTACAAATTCTACGCTAAGTTGTATAATAAGAAGGAGGTAAATAAAGAGTCAATAGCGTTATATTTGGAGAAAATGAAACTTCCAGTAATTTCGGAAGCTTGGAGAAATAAACTGAACAGTGAAGTAACAGATGAGGAACTAAATAAGGCAATACAATCTGCAAATCTAGGAAAGGCGCCAGGGCCAGATGGAGTTACAGCGAAATTCTATAAGGTAATGGCCAACGAACTGGCACCATTCCTAAAAGAGGTGATCAATGGAGTTTTAAAGGACCAGCGGATTCCAGATACCTGGAATGAAGCGAATATATCATTGATCCCCAAAGAGGGCCAAGACTTGACTAATGTGAAAAACTACAGACCTATATCGTTACTTAACAATGATTATAAAATCTTTGCGAAGATACTGGCGGAGAGACTGAAGGGGTGGCTTTCGGAAGTCATTGAGGAGGAACAAGCAGGCTTTTTGCCAGACAGACAAATCAGAGACAATTTAAGGACAGTGATTAATGCTATTGAATATTATGACAAGCGTTGTGACAAAGAGGTTGGTTTCTTCTTTGTTGATGCTGAAAAGGCGTTTGATAATTTAAACTGGGACTTTATGTTTGCCACTATGGAAAAGCTACAATTGGGAGAAAGATTCATTAGAGCAATTAAGGAAATTTACAGAGACCAGACTGCAGCAATTGTGGTGAATGATGAAGTGACTAAGAAATTGATTATAAGTAAAGGAACAAGACAAGGTTGCCCGTTGTCTCCACTGCTGTTCATTTTGGTATTGGAGATCCTGATGATACAAATACGACAAGATGAAGAAATTCGAGGAATTAAAATAAAGGACTATTCATACAAGGTCAGAGCATTTGCGGATGATATAATGTTAATTGTAGAAGACCCATTGGAGAACATGCCAAAAGTGATAGATAAGATCAAGGAGTTTGGAGACTTGGCAGGTTTTTATATAAATAAAAAGAAGTCAAAGATACTATGCAAAAATATGACTAAGCAGAAACAACAATTGTTAATGGAAATAACGGATTGTGAAGTAACAAGCAAGGTGAAATATTTGGGAATCGAACTGACTGCTAAGAATATAGACTTATTTAAAAACAACTATGAAAAACTATGGACTCAGATAGAGAGAGATTTGATTAAATGGAACAGATTAAATCTGTCATGGTTGGGAAGGATTGCAGCAGTTAAGATGAATGTGTTACCAAGAGTAATGTTTTTGCTACAGACAATACCAATCATCAGTGACTCTAAGCAATTTGAAAAATGGCAGAGGAAAATATCAGACTTTGTATGGGCAGGCAAGAAGCCTCGAGTGAAAATGAAAGTTTTACAAGATGCAAAGGAAAGAGGCGGAATGCAACTGCCCAATCTAAGACTTTACCATGACGCAATTTGCTTGGTGTGGTTGAAGGAGTGGATGACGCTAAAGAATAAGAAATTACTAGCCCTAGAGGGATATAAAAAAATATTTGGATGGCATGCATATTTATGGCATGATAAAGTAAAGGCGAACTCGATGTTCCTGCATCACTATATACGGAGAAGTTTATATATAATCTGGAAGAAGTATAAAATCTATTTGGAAGAAGGAACCCCTTTGTGGGTAGTTCCATATGAGGTGATAGACTCGAGAGCTGTTGATAATGAGCAACAATGTTTAACTTACAAAGAGATAACTAGAACTGAAGCATCTAAACTCAGAATAAAGACTCAGGAGGAACTATCACCTTATTACGACTGGTTCCAGTACAGACAGATTAGAGATTTATATAACTCGGACTCTGTAAAGGGAGGCATACGAACAGAGAATTCGGAACTAGAGCAGACCCTTTTTAAAGAGGACAAGAAAAGAATATCCAAGGTATACCAAGTACTGCTGAAATGGTATACTGAGGATGAGGTAGTTAAAGGACAAATGGTGAAATGGGCCATAAATTTCAACAAAGAAATAACAATGGAGGCATGGGAATACTTGTGGAAGACTACAATGAAGACAACGACATGCACTAGTATTAAAGAGAATATTTATAAAATGATTTACCGTTGGTACATGACACCAAAGAAGATTGCGCTAGGGAATTTGAATACTTCTAATAAATGCTGGAAATGCAGGAAGCATGAGGGCTCCCTCTACCATATGTGGTGGACGTGTGAGGTAGCTAGGCAGTACTGGGGGGAAATAATAAGAGAAATGAGTGAGATTTTACAATTTCAAATCAATAAGAACCCAGAACTCCTGCTACTAAACTTGGGAATGGAGGGAATCCCAGCCCATCATAGGACGTTGATATTTTACATGACGGCAGCAGCTAGACTTTTGTATGCGCAAAAATGGAAAGTTCAAGAAGTGCCAACCATTGAAGATTGGATCCACAAATTGCTGTATATGGCAGAAATGGACAAAATGACAAGAAAACTGAGAAATCTGGACTCAGGGCAGTTTAACACAGACTGGGAGAAGCTGAAACAATATCTGGAGAAGAAATGGGAGGTGGGAGGAGAACTGTGGCAGTTTGAGAACTACTGATGTACAATAAAATGTAGAGGGGGGTGACTTTACCGGGGAGGAGAAGAGGTTAAAGAGAATTTCTAAGCAGTTATGATATTAGATTGATATATATAGAATAATAAATAGAATATGGATAGAAAATAATTAATCATAAGGGTTAACTATAAGGATTGACCAACTAATAAGATTTTCTTTTTGATTCCGTACAATGTACCAAACTGAACATATTTCTTTGAAGCTGTATATGAGTCAAATTGATTGATATCATATATAGACTTACGATTGAAGGGGAATAGAAATACTAATGTGAACAAATATAATTAAAATAGAATGAAGAAGATAGAATGAATAACATATAGATTATAAGTTAAACTGGTTGATTTATATGAATGTATGGTTTGCATAGTTTATGATATATAGAAATATTTGACAGTGGGATAATGAAAAATGGGATAAATTGTTTATCCATTATGGAAAAAGGGATTCATAGACAGGGTACAGAGTATTAAAAATAGTTAAAGAAGTATTGCTTAGAATAAAGGGAGAATATATATTTGTTAGATAGAGGAATATATAAAGAGTAAGGGAAAAGGGATAACGGGTTGGAAAACTGTTGGAAGTCAACAAAATGGGGGGGGGGAAAGGGAGGGGGTTAGAAATTGGGAAATGGGAAAATTGACTGTAATGTGTAAACATTTGATCCTAACCCAATAAAAATTTTTTCAAAAAAAAAAAAACAGTAACTCTTTAAATATTAAACCAGCCCAAGCAAAGAAATCTGCCTACCTTATACAACAAGAGCTACTCTTAATATGCCTTTAAATATTAAGCCAGCATAAGCAAAGCAATATATCCCCCCCAACAGCAACAAGTATTACAAAAGTACCAGAAAACAAGCAAAAGCAGTCCCCCTCAACAGCAAAAATAAATAAAAGTTTAAATGGAAAGGAAAAGCTCACCCCTTTCTCATCCCTCTCCAGTCCAACAGCAGGCCACCCTCCCCCCGCCAAACAGGAAAAACAGTCTACAACTTTCAAACCAGGCAGAAAATCCTCAGGTGATTGTCCAGGTAGGCAACAGCAGCAATCCAAAGTGCAGATCCAAAAGGCAGTGGAAAATCCAACAGGCAGACTCCTAGAACAGCCGGAGGCACTCTCTCCATAAATCTCACTCAAAATGGAGTCTGCTCTGAGCCAGGCCTGCTTTATCTTCTTGTGAGGGTTTGAAAAAGTCTCCCCTGTCAAAGAATTCTTGTGATTGGCCGAACAACTATAGTGCTTTCCTCCATTGGTCTCTCACTCCCCTCTCTACTGGGGAGGTGGGGAGGGGAAGGCCTGGGAAAGAACAGAAGGGAGAAGCCAGCCAGCTTTAAATTTTCTGTCATGGTGATTCCTAGATAAACCTAAATAATTCAAGTATATTCAGGAATCCACTATTTGGTATACCTGAATATATTTGGAACATTCCGGGTGTGCTGAATATACCTGAATAATATTGGTAAGGTATTATTTGGGTATATTTTATGTTTGGGAATATCAAATCACACACCTCTCTTGACCTTCGTAGAAGTTTTCTACAAAGATATGGCCATCCGATGTTGGACAGTTCAGTCGGCTCTCCCAGAATGATGTAGAAAGGATCTTGCATGCTGTGAAGCCTACCACTTGTTTCTTAGACCCATGCTCATCATGCCTGGTGAAAGCCAGTCGTGATGGAATTCAGGCTCCCTTGGTAGACATTATCAATTTCTCCCTGAGTTCTGGGACTTTCCCGAGGGCTTTGAAAAAGGTGGGGGTGCGATCCCACTTGAAGAAACCATCTCTTGAGCCTACTGATCTAGCCAATTACGGCCTGGTTTTGAAACTTCTGTTTCTGGGTAAGGTAATTGAGAGAGTGGTGGCTGAATAGCTTCAGGCATTCCTTGATGATTCCTCTATCCTGGCCCCATTTCAGTTTGGCTTCTACCCTGACCATGCGATGGAGACAGCATTGGTCATTCTCACAGATGACCTCGATGACATCTGGAGCGAGGCAGGTTGGTGCTGCTGTTATTATTAGATCTAACAGCAGTATTCAACATGGTTGATTACTATCTTACGTCCCACTGCCTTGTTACAGTGGCTAATCTCATTTCTCCATGATCGGGGACAGAGGGTGATGCTAGGAGAGCAGGTGTCACTGTGTTATCCTTTGGTATGTGGTGTCCCCTAGGGGGCCGATCCTTTCCCCTATGTTGTTTAATATCTATATGTTCACCCTCACTCAGATAGGTTTTGGCCTGGGTTGTCACCAGTATGGTGATAACACCCAGCTATATCTGATGATGGCCGGCCACTGCACCAGATATATTGGCCTAGGGTTTGGACACCATGGCTGCATAGTTGAAGCAGAGTCGATTGAAATTAATTCCAACAAAGACGGAGGTCCTGTACCTGGGTGGTGGAATGATGGGAAGGGGATCCAACTCCCAGCCCTTGATGGAGCACCTGTGCCAATGGTGAGGAGCCCTCAATGGAGCACTTGTGTCAATGGTGAGGAGCCCTTGATGGAGCACCTGTGCCAATGGTGAGGAGCCCTCGATGGAGCACTTGTGCCAATGGTGAGGAGCCCTTGATGGAGCACCTGTGCCAATGGTGAGGAGCCCTCGATGGAGCACTTGTGCCAATGGTGAGGAGCCCTTGATGGAGCACCTGTGCCAATGGTGAGGAGCCCTCAATGGAGCACTTGTGCCAATGGTGAGGAGCTTTGGCGTGACACTGGATGCATCACTTTTGATGGAGGCCCAGGTCACAACAGTTGCCAGATTAGTGTTTTTTCATCTTCGTCAGGTCAGGCAGCTTGTCTCCTACCTCTCTCCCCACGACTTAGCTACAGTGATCCTTATGATGGTCACCTCCAGCCCGGACTACTGTAACTCGCTTTACGCAGGGCTGTCCTTGAGATTGATCTGGAAATTACAGCTGGTCCAGAATGCAGTGGCACATGTCCTTAAATGGACGCCATGTACATTAGTTGCTATGTCAGCTGCACTGGCTTTCCGTCAAATTCTGGATCAAATTCAAGGTTTTGGTTTTAACCTTTAAAGCCCTAAGCAGACTGGGACCAACGTATCTACAGGACCATCTCTCCCAATATGTTTCCTTGGAGGGCTTTGCATTCCTCTGGTCAACATCTGCTGTTTGTCCCTGTCTCAAAAGATGTCTGCCAGGCCTCAACCAGGGCCGGAGCCGTATCAGCTCTGGAGCCAGCCTGGTGAAATGCTCTTCCAGCTGAGACCCAGTTCCGGTGGGATTTATTCCAGTTCTGCAGGGCCTGTAAAACGGAGATTTTCTGCTAGGCCTATGGTTGAGGCGATGGCAGTTCACCACTGGCCTCCCCTGCTTTTTTGGAAGCTACCTGCCTACACTGTATAGTTTCATCTACAGTTACTGCATTTGGATTGTTTATGGATGCCGTTGAATGTTTGGTATTATTTATTGATATTTTATATTTTATTGCCTAGTGTTTTACTGTAAATGCATATTGTATTTTATTGTATATTAATTACTTTGTGGTAACCTGCCCTGAGCCTGCTTGCGGGGAGGATGGGCTAAATATCAAATGAAATAATAATAAAATAAATGTGTTAATCCTCCCACCCATCCCCCCTCACACATTCTACGTGCTTTTTGTTTTTTAAAAAAATATTCTTTAAAAAACCCAGCTGGCTGTCATGAAGGTTAGTGCAAGGTTCTCTCAGCCAAAAGATCTTAGGCTTTACTTCTGACTTTTGCTGCCTAGTGGAGTAATCCTGAACAAAATACCTAAGTATTATTACAAACTGAAAAGGTAAGGTATATTGAGTGGATGAATTCCACCTATGTTTTCTCTTTCCAGTCTGCAAATTTTGGTGAGTCTTTTGTCACTCTTTGGAAGTTCTAAGATTGGGATGTGTTTACGTCTTGGGTTTTTACCGTAGCTTCAGATGGCATGATGGATTTTCCTTTACCGAGTACATGCCTTGCTAGGCTTAGAGGATTCAGAGAACTGCAAGGGGATTAAGGGATTGGAACATATGAGAGAAGGTAGAAGGAAATAGGCATGTTCACTTTAGAGAAAAGATTAAGACTGGGATGGAATGATAGGAAATTGCAAATATCGAAGGGGTAGCTGTATTCACCAAGGGAAGTATTTGAGCAGTAAGAAAAAAATCGGGCCTCTGCCAGTAGATAGGGTTTCAGGATCCAATGAAAGGCTGCATGCATCCATGCACAGAAAGAATAGATTAGCAAGGGAAAAAACGGTATGAGCCATTAGTTAGAGAATGTACAGTTGCAGAGAGATCGCCCCCTGCCCTCAGACAGGAGAAGCACTGAGGGCACCGAGGAGAAGGACCGTTCTTTGCCATCAGTCATGGAACTGAGCTCTGCTGGTTAGTTCTTGTGTTTTTAATATGTAGTAAGCCAGTGTGATGTGATTAGGGTGTCGGACTAGTATCTAGTAGACCCAGGTTCGAATAGCTACTCTGCCATGAAAGTTTGCTGGGTGACCCTGGGCCAGTCACACTCTCTCAGCCTAACCTACCTATAGGGCTGTTGAGAGGCTAAAATGAAGCAGATGAGAATAAGGTAAGCCATCTTGAGTCCTCATTGGGAGAAAGGTGGGTATAAATGAAGTAAGTATATAAAAAATTGTAAGCCGTCTGGGAGAGAATGTGATTAAAAAACAGGCTATACGTCTTTAAAGTAAGCAGCAGACTTAATTTAGAGCAAAGCAGTTTTAACTTAAAAACACATCCAAGCTGTTGTTCCACTGTCTTAAGTATTGAATAGCTTGTGAAGAACAGTATTTAACAATGTGCTGACTGTTGTTCATTTTTTCCTGCAAAAACAGTTTCAAGACTAACAAATGTATTCTAATGTAATTTATTATCACACAGGAAAGCTTACGCTATAATAAATCTGTTGTGTATTTAAGGTATCACAAGGATTCCTAGCAGATAATACTTAATTATGTCATAGATGTTGGTACTGGGCTTAGGTAAAGGTTCAGATCGCTCATGTAGCTCTGAAATTCCATGGTGGATTTGGATGTGCCACTTTTCCTACCCTTTGGCCAGGTTTGCTCAGCGTTACCCTGCTAATCTTCTCAATAACCCTATGGATTATGTGAGGCAATCAGCTTTGGCTACCTTGGTTTTGATGTGTAGATAATACAAGAAACGTAAAAAAAAAACCCCTTTTTTTGCACTGAAAAGCGGAACTCACAGATGGACCCTGGAGATGGAGCAATTCACTTCCCAGATGTTTATGATAATAATAATAACATTCAATTTATATACCGCCCAACAGGACAACCACTCAGAGCGGTTTACAAAGTAAGTCATTATTGTACTGTCGAAGGCTTTCACGGCCGGAGAACGATGGTTGTTGTTGGTTTTCCAGGCTGTATTGCCGTGGTCTTGGCATTGTAGTTCCTGACGTTTCGCCAGCAGCTGTGGCTGGCATCTTCAGAGGTGTAGCACCAAAAGACAGAGATCTCTCAGTGTGCTACACCTCTGAATATGCCAGCCACAGCTGCTGGCGAAACGTCAGGAACTACAATGCCAAGACCACAGCAATACAGCCCGGAAAACCCACAACAACCATAAGTCATTATTATCCCCACAACAAAACACCCTGTGAGGTGGGTGGGGCTGAGAGAGCTCCAGAGAACTGTGATTAGCCCAAGGTCACCCAGCTGGCTTCAAGCGGAGGAGTGGGGAATCAAACCCGGCTCTCCAGATTAGAGTACCGTGCTCTTAACCACTACACCAAACTGGCTCTACACCAAATTGGTTTCTTACAGAATACTGATAAGGAGAGTGAAGCTTGGGATGTGAGACCTTCGTAGGTTGTGAGAAATCGGTCGCTGTCCTCTAAAGGGAGACACAGGATTTTTAGCTTCCGTCATGGAGACCTGACTTTTGTTAAATTAAAACATGTTCCTGGCCTTTACTCTAACTTACAAACTGGAGCTTATTTCTAAAATTAAATATATTGAAAACTGAATTACAGTGTTGCTCCTTTTTTTTTTTTAAACAAGTGCATTTTAAATGTTTCTTTCCTTGGGTTTCAAGGGTGTTGTTGTTTGCTTCTGAGTGCTGTGACTGCCTAAGCCAAGGCACCTGAACTTTATTAATCTGGCAAGATCTTATGGCATTTTGAGAACAGGGAGTGGGTGCTGCCCTAAATGGCTACTGGGGGGAGCTCTAACCATTTCTCTATTATTTTAAATAACTGAATTCTGTAAACATTTGTGGGGGGGGGCGGGCGGTGTAGAGGTTTTTTGTAGAGGACCAAGTAGATTTTTAGGACAGTATCATGATGGAAAACTACAGCCTAGAGTCTGAAGATCTTTGAAGTGGGAATGTTGAGTTGTTGTTAGGCAAGGTGGTCAGCACCCTACTACATATTACCAGGTTTACCAAGTTGCCTGGCATATAAAGAGAACGGGAAGGCATTAGTTACAGTACAATCCAGGTTTGGGCTGCTTTTGCACAGAACAGTCATTTGTGATTGTGGACTCTCTTAACTTTTTTTAAATCTCAAGAAGTACAAGGACTGTTAAAAGTGAATACTCTGTAGAAAAAGAATGTATTTAGTCAGTAAGGTTCTCAGAAGCTGGAATAGTAGATGCAATCTTCATTTCAACATTGATGAACTCTGATGAAGGTATGTTGTGTGTACACTGTATTTTAATAACCGTTGTAGTGCAAAATCCTACCGTTCCTTGGACCCTGTTATATACCCCCCCTTCTTTTTCTTTACCCTTCTTTGTTTTGAAAAAAAAGTAAAATAAAAAAAATAAAAAAGCACAACATTAAAACACAAACAGCATAAAAACTATACATAAAACAGCAGCAGGCAATTAAAGAGGTGAAAAGATAAAACCTGTATGTAAAACCCTGGGTTAAAAGATGTGTTTTAGTCTGGTGCCTAAGAAGAAGAAGAAGTACAAGGACTGTTAACAACTGAGAGGCTTATTCTGGAACAAATAATGGCAGAGGCTCTTAAAACATCTCTTTAAAGCATGTGCTTATCTATTATCCACCTAGCCACGGAAAGCAGCTTCTTAAAATTGGAGAAGCTGGGAGCAAAACCTTTTTATTAGAGGGACTGCTTGCACTGGAACCCATGAGCAACCTGAAGAGCTGCTCTTTTCCAAGAATACCCATGCCGACCAGCTAGTGGCAACAGATGATTAACTATAGAAAGAGCGACCTGCATACTCCAGTGAAAAGGCAGGGAAGGTAGAAATTATTTGAAGACCCTACATCTGTTCAGACGTCTTCGCTAATGTTCTTAGTACTTACCCAATTGTTTTTCTTCTATGAGCTAAAGAGAGAGTCCATTTAAAGAACTCCTTTCAGGTGTGGTAGTGGTTGATACTGTAGGAAGTCGTAAAGTTCACTTTCCCAGAGGCTATGATGGAAGACGAATTGGGAGTACATAAAAGTTTTAGATGAGGAATCTACAAGACTTAGATTTCCTTGCAACTAAAAGAATCTGAGAGTGTAAATGAAATCTAAATATATTGCCTTAGAGGTCAGCAGTTGACGTGGGGAGAATGGATGCATTTGACATAGGGCCTTTCTGCATGGTCAAATTGCAATGGTTCGGACTCCATTCTGCTTCTCATGATCTCCAGAGTTCTGCACGTGTAACGGAGGCATGAGATGCAGAATTGAAATTCTCTGTCTTTCCCCCAAGATTTTTCCCTGCAGATAAACCACATTTTTTTTGAAGCACTGCTGAGTCGCCTCTGCTGCATCTTATGCATGTGCAGAATTCTTACTCCCGTTCTGCTTCTCTCTGCCCCTTCCCTTTTAGCAGGAGTTGATTGGTTGGCTGTCTGCCAGTAACCACTCCCACCCTCCTCAGCTCTCTGAACTCCTTTTCTGCTTTTTTATTTTAAAAAAAGGATAGTAATGCTGAAATTTTACTGCATTAATATTCCTTCTATTGTAGGTTTACTTTTTAGTACTGTCTAAGCAGACTGTTATGCCTGAAAAAGGCTATCTCCTCCAGTGCCCCACCCAATAAGACACTGGAGGCCAGGAGTATGTTACCTTTTAAGAATTCCTTTCTGGCTGCATGTATCTGGCAAACAAACAATACTATTATACCGTTATCTTCTGAGACAAAGCTCTGAATTCTTGCTTTCAGTACTCAATGTAACTAAACACAGTTCCTCAAAGTTGCTAAGGAATTGTGAACTGCTTATAGCAAAAATAAATCACTACTTGTATTAGGTCCATCAGCATACAATTAATTATTCCAATCCAAGCAAGCTTTTATTGGCATATATAATATAATGATCAATCAATCAAGTTAGAAAAATTTTCAAATGCAAAGTAAGATTAAAATTACAAATAAGAGCAGAACAACAGTGTAACAAAACTTAATATAAAGTATTACTTATCAAGGCACAATTAATTATTAATTATTATAGCTGAGCTTGGCCGTGATATCAAGACCACAGTCACAGGTAGCCTGATAATATCTTCCAAGCACTGGAGGAAATTGCGTCCCACCCTTTTAATTTTTTAAAAAACTTTTAAAAGTGTCATAACTCTGAAGGATTTTTTAAAAAGGGTTGTAATGCTGCTAGGTTGCAACTAGCTCATCTGATAAAAGTACATTTGCTTGCAGATTGCACAGATACCAAATTCATACACTTTTGGTTGAAGATTTCATTTATTTCATTTATTTATTTATTACTTTTACAGTTCCAAGGATTTTCTAGGTTCCATTTTGTGAGGTCTAACAAAATGGCGGATCTTGCAGCTGTGGAGAGCTGCTCGATAGATCCCCCCCCCTCCCAGCCACAATCACATGACTAGGCACATCTAGTAGTGGAGCTTCATTGCCAAAATCCTGTCCAATTATCCAAGTGTAGAACTTGTAAACGGAGGGGAATGCTGGGAACCTGTTGTTGCAATATTGCAAAAATATTGCAATATTCACAAAAAACTGTGATGTCGATCACAAAGCCTGGAAAGCCCGACACTACACTGACACTTCCTCAAAAGTCTGGAATGAAAAAACAGACACCAGATTGAATCCGCACTGCCCAATGCAGAAGGCAGGAAAGACAAGCCAAATCATCATTGATTGGAGCAACTATTTATAAGTGCTGGATTTAACCTTGTGTGCGGCCTTTTAACATTTGACAAGCTTAAACTTCATTGCGAAGGAAAGGAAGAAATTGTTACTGTTCTAGAAAGGGCTAAGTGAGCAATCCAAAGGTCTACTCAGAATTCTGTTCAGGTCTATTTAGTGGGGCTTACCTACAAGAGAATGTGGGTTGTACTGTTAATCTTGCATACGAGGTGGAAAAACAATTTCTTTAGAAATGGAAATCTGTCCAGTAAAAAGTTTCCATACTGTTTTGCATGTTTCTCATGGAGGGGCAGCGTCTGGCCTAATAAAATGAATTTAGCATCTCATTCGCCGACTCCAATATTACACCATATTCTCTACTTAAGTCCCTAACACTTATTTATATTTAGTCGTTTAGCTTCATTTAGCCCACCTTTCCTGTTGAGACTCAGAGCAGATTACAAAATATAGAAAACAATTCAATCAGACAGCGTAAAAATATCCAGTAAAAATGCAGTGGGCCTAGGATCAGAGAACTGGAAAGCAAGCAAACTAAGGCATGACTTAGTATAACCTGGTTTTTTATTTCCCTAGCTGATGTTGGCAACCCTACTCTTCCATGTTCTTTGCTATTTGGAATGTCAAGCCCTTAAAAACGCTCACTTTTTATCCCAGTCTTCTGTTTGCCCCTTCCAGAAGGAAACTTTCTAGTGCTTCTATATGGCTCAACTTAAAAAAAGAAGTTGTAAAATATCAACCTGAGCAGCTTAAATGGCTCCCACTTTGGATAGTTCAACACTTCAACTGACACACCTGTCTGTGTCTGCACAACAGTAATTGTATCCTGGACTGGGATCAGCACTTTGAAGTGTGTGTTTGAAATTGGCTCAGTATCTCTGCGTCTGAAGAGATGTGTCTGGCTTAAAACTGTCAGCAGTGCTTATGTTCTCTATAGGGAAAGCTCTTCTAAAAATATCATGAAGCTATGGTGACCTAGCATTTGCTCATGAAAGAATGGGAAGTTCTCAAAGTGGGCACTAAGGCTGAATCCACACTTCTAATTTCCTCCGGTTTTTCCCCGCAGTTCACATACTCTAACCGCACATCCGGATTTCCTCCGGTTTTTTTCTAACGCATATTTCATGGGTTTCTTGCGCATCTCTTGCGCAGCAAGCACTGCGGATGTGAACAAAAGAATCCGTTTCTCCTTGTTTCTGCCCAATCCAAACCACTCCCATTGTCCTTTTTCCCCCTCCTCTGTTGCTGTGCCTTTTACCCTATAAGTAAATCACTTGTTTTATGGGTTTTTTAAAAAAATTTAACTTAACTTATATCGCTGTTCCGCAGCCACGAGTCGACAGTATCCCGAAAATGAAAAAGAAATTCCAGCTCGGGAAAAAATCCTTCCCAAGACGCCTGCTCCACCTTTCACTCTACCACCGCCCTTTTCTTTTTTATATATATTTTTTCAGATTTCCGTTATGACGATAAATCAAAGCAACCATAAATATATAAATTTTTTGGAGAAATGCATCTTGGTGTCATCAATCTTGCAAACGACGGACATGACCCAAAGTGAAAAATAGGGGCAATCGACCCCACATACCTACAAAATATCGATATATCAGAAATATACAACAATTTTTAAAAAATGTGTGGTGATGTCATCGCGTATGCGATGGAAGGACACGCCCTGAGAAGTGTGTTTCTAACGGGGATGTGAACAGAATTCGGCGCGCAACATCCGCTATCAGAACACCAAAAGGGGAAATGCGCGCTGGAGAACGACAGAAGAAAAGCGGAAGAAATGCGAAGGGGAAGGTAGTGTGGATTCAGCCTAAATTGAAACACTTCTTGCTATATTGTCCCAAATATTTCTTTGAAAGGAGAGCTCCCTCTATGTGGTGGTTACTATGTGAGACTAGGATTTGGGAGACCCGTGTTTCAGTCCCCATTTGCCATGAAGCTTTCTAGGTGACCATGGGCTAGTCATCTTCTTTCAACCTAATCTACCGCACAGGTTGGTTGTGAGGATGATACAGGGGAGGGAGAACGATCTGAGTGCTGTGGAAGAATGGCTGGATAGAAACATGCTAACTCATGTTCAAGATTCGTAATTGTTTCCTTGTATTTGCCACTCTGCCCCCTTCCAACCGCTCCCCCCGCAACTGCTTGGGAGGGGTTGTCAGGACACATCCAGAATACTTGGCATAGAAACTGAGGTTCGGAAGTATGATTGTACACTGTTCCTGGGCTTCTGTGTACTGCTGCTGGCTCTGTTAGGAGTCCCAGCATCTAAACAGCATCAGTCCTCGGAATGGGATTAAGAGCAGAGATTAGGGGATAGACTGTGTTGATCAGATAAATACTATCACTTTGGGCCAGGTTGCATATGTGAAACTACCAAAAAAGGGCTCCTAATTTAAAGGGCAGATTGTGGCATAGAATGAAACAGGACTAATTTTGCTTCTTGATGGTCTTTTTGGAAGGCTTCTCTTGAGTGAGTATTAAATTCTATACCTTCTTCCTCTGTGTAGACTGTTTAGTTTTTAGAAAGTGTTTATTTCTTTTCATCTTTCAAGATGTTTACATTTGGGATGGCAAAAATGGTTAGATTTGCATTTGTTTCTGCGGGGTCTAGAGAACCACTTAGCTGACAAACAAATTAATTTCCTTTAAGAATTACTTCACTTCAGTTCCTTAGGCTCTTTTGCTGTTATAAGCAGCATAAAGATTTTTTTAAAGAAGGATAACTAACATGCATTAAATGTCCTGCAGATGCTGTGGAGTTTTTGAGAAGACACCTAAACTGAAAGGATATTTGAGAAGCTACTCTATTTCAGTGGTGGAATACAGAGTCTAAAGTGCCTCACATCCAAGGGTGGAGGCAGTCTGTAGAACATCCTACTATATAAAAGGCTTAAGCATATTCAAGACAACTCACTTCCTACCGTGGTTCGCCACTAGAGGGCGCTGCTGTAGAGGGAGCCCAGATGAGACAACGAGACCTCCAGAGGGTGTGCCACAGTGGGAATCCCAGGCTGAAATCCAGCACAGAGGAAGTGGCAATGCCTGTCCCCCCACCTTCACCCAGCTGGGATGAGGAGCAAAGCGGGGCAATACCCATTCCCAGCCTTCATACAACTGTGATCAGGAATGAAGCAGTTGGCAGTGCCCAGCCCCACTTCACCCAGCTGGGATCAGGAGCGGAGCAGGAGGCAATGCCGCCCCTATTCACCCGTCTGGGATCAGGAGAGGAGCAGGTGGCAATGCCCATCCCACCTTCTCCCGGCTGAGCAGCTGGCAATACCATTCCCCTTTTCATGTGGCCAGGATCAAGCACAGAGCAGGTGGCAATGCCTACCCCTTGCATTCAGCCAACCAAGATCAGGAGTAGAGCAGGTGGCAATGCCCACCCACTTCACCTGGCTGGGATCAGGAGCGGAGCAGGTGGAAATGTCCGCCTTCCCTGTCACTCAGCTGGGATCAGGAGCGGAGCAGGTGGCAATTCTTGCTCCCCACCCTCACCCAGCTGGGATCAGACACAGAGCAGGAGGCAATGCCCCCCATTCAACCTGCTGGAATCAGGCACCAAGCAGGCGGCAATCCCCCCCCCCACTTCACCCAGCCAGAATCACACGCAGAGCAGGAGGCAATGCTGACTCCTTTACCCAGCTGGGATCAGAAGTGGAGCAGGTGGCAATGCCCACCCCCACTTCACCCGACTGGGACCAGGCACAGAGCAGGCATTAATGCCTGCCCCTTTACCCAGCTGTGATTAGGAGTGGAGCAGGTGACAATGCCTTCCCCTCTTCACCCAGCTGGGATCAGATGCAGAGCAGGAGGCAATGCCCACCTCCCTTCACTTGGCTGGGATCAGGTGCCAAGGAGGTGGCCATGCCCGCCCCCTGCCTTCATCTGGCCGGGATCAATGATGGAGGAGCAGGGAATGCCCCCCTGCCTGCCCTCCCCTTTCTAGAGCCCATTGTATTTTTTGCCACAATGGGCTTTGTTGCTAGTCTGTGATAAAACTGGCAACCTACCCCAAGAATAATAATCATTTTGCACCTTGTGAGCTGTCCCTGTTTTGTAACATCTCAGTTTTTTTGTTTTCATTATTGAGGCTTATTAAAATTGGAAAGCTTTTGAAGAATTGGTATGGGGGAGAGGAAAAATAGGAGGTATGCAGGTTGGACAGTAGCTAGGAACCATGAAGGAAGGGGATAAGGAGTTGTACAGTATCCTGAAGTATTGGCTTTCAACGTTTGGAAGCCCTCCCTGAGGTGTTCCTTGTGCCAGAAACTTCTGTAGACAGAAGGAATGTGTTTCTTGTAGGGCTGAGGGCTAGAAAGTTGCTTAATTTCTTTCCTGTCCCACACCTTCTGTATATAGAAGCGCTCATGGTATGTATACACCTACAGAATGTGTGAGCCTCTCAAGTATACATTCTGTGTTGTCGCTGTTTTGTGTTTCGGTCTGTATGCTTTGCTCTGTCAGCCTGAAATATGGAGTGCAGCGCGTTACGGCTTGGACAGTTCTTTCCTCTTTGCTAATGCTGTGTTTGGTAACACAGCTCTGGTTCTTGCAAACACTTTCAAACTGTTCTATCATAAGCTGCTTTTCATTCTCTTCTCACTCTCTTTTTCTGGATTTCCAGTCTGTCTTCCCCTTTCTCAAAGAAAAAAAGCCTGGAAACTCTTTGTTGATCTTTTAAGATGCTACTGAATTCAAACCTTGTTCGACCAAAAAACCCAGCAATTGCTGAAAGCTGGAATGGCTGTCCAGCCAGCAGGAAATCAGAAGATTTTTCTCATAATCTGGAAACAGGTAATCAATTGCTGATAACTGCCTATTTGGGGAAGATTGTTGATTGATGCACCCTTTTCATATGAATCTATCTGCAAGGAAGATGCCCTATTAAAGCTGGAAAGGGGGCACAACTTTCTTTTCCTTAAGACTCTGCTAGAAACGGATTGCCCAGGGGCTTGTTTCGAACTTGATGAAAATGTGATTTTGCGTATATGTTCTTTGCACTGAGAATGGAGATACAATCTACTGAGTGTTTGTGTGTGTGCAGGCTTTATCTACAGCAGCTGAAATTTAGTGTGGTTTTAGTTATGACTGTTATTTTTCCACAAAGAGAGGATTGTGAAAAATCCTTCTTCAAAAAATAGTTTCTTACTCTTGTAGTAGAGAGAACAGGTGAATTTTTAAAGAGGAAGAAGGAAAACTGCTATGCCCTGAGTCCATCTTTCAATTTTCTTATATAAAAAAGAATTCAAAAGAGATTGCAGAAGGTAAAGTTTGTGCCTGTTCTTCTCTCACAGTTTATGGTCATTTCTTTATGCATACATACCTTTGCTGCCTTATCAAAAATCCATACTTCTCTTGTACTGCCAAGCAATGACAATATCCCACTGCATTTGGCTGGGGTGAGGAGGCTGGGCAAAAATTTAAACATATGTTTAAAATAATGTTTGCTAATCAAGGACATTTTATGCCAAAGAAATTATAATTAGCTGTCTACAATTCTGTTCTGAGCAGAAATTTTTATTCTTAGTGGATAATCTTGTAACACAACAGGTGAATTTTCACATGTAGACATGTAATATTCCTGGAAATTTTTGAAGATGTGTGTGTTGTGGGGAATAATCCTTCCCCCATTTTTTCCTGAAAAAAAGAATTCTGGAAAAAATAGGAAGATGTGAAATATTTTCCAGTCAAACCTAAATCTATCTTGATGCTTTATCGGCACAAACTACATCATTTATAACTTAGCATATAAAATTGTGCTAATTGGCATACTTACAGAAATTAAGAGTAGGAGCGTGCAATCTGGGATTTGGGAAGTAAGCTGGATTTTTACTGATATGGCAAAATCTGGCTTTCCCACAGGTACCCGGATTTAGACCCCCCCCCCCAAAGAAATCCAGGTTAATTTGGGAAATGTAGCTTGGCTGTTTCCCTTGTTTTTTCCTTGCAAAGAACCCGCATTTCCCTCCTTTTTGGAGACAGGGGAGGGGGAGTGAGGCAGAGGCAGGAGTGAGTGAGTGAGTGGCCAATCTATGCAGGAGTTCTCCTTGTCTGCCTGGCTTCTGTGAACATGGGCTAAGTTGCAACAGTGTCTCTTGCTTCATTTTGGTTTGGGTGGAATTCTCTGTTTTGACATGATTCTCTGATTTGATGTTGGTTCCCTTGATACACTTTGGTTCTGGGTGGGATTCCATTCCCTTGTTTCAGTTTGGTTCTGTTGGGCTTTCTCTGGGGTGAGTTTACATTTAGGAACGTTCCTTGCCCCCGGCAGCCTTGCCCCAGTGTGTTTGTGCCCCAGCTTGGAAGCTTTCTCATTGTAAGGAACAGCTTGTTCAGGGGCACTTGGGTTTGAAGGTTTGGTTCTGTTGGGCTTTTCCTGGATTGAGCTTGCACTGTGTTTGTGACCAGAGAACCAGCTTGGAAACTTTCTCATCATAGGCAACAACAGAGAGTGGCTCAGGGCAGTTTATTTAGGGGCACTTGGGTAGCGGTGGGATTTCAGTTTGGTTCTCTTTGGCTTTCCGTGTATGGAGCTTGCATTTGGGAACATGCCCAGTATGAGTCAGCTTCTTTGACTTTTTTCTCGTAGGAAACAACGGAGTGGCTGGGAGCAACATGTTCAGGGGCCTTTAGAACTGGACCCCAGCGTCCAATCTTCCTGAATCTTGGGGAGCTTTAGAGCACAGTCAGAAGTAGGTTCACTGTAAATTTGGTGATGTTTGCTTAAAAAATGACCCACCTTGACCCCCAGATAGTTTTCCCCATAAGGAATAATGGCCAAATTAATCAAGATTTCTCTGATCCGTCCTAATTGGATTTTTTTGGGGATCCCCACATTCCAGATCTGGATTTTTTTTGGAGCATACCTCTAATTAAAAGCATAAATGTCTAAAAAATGGAAAATTAATAAAAATATTTTTTAAAAAAGCATAAATGTCTTAGTTTTCTAAAAGCAAAAATGCAAATAAACCCAGTATTTGAGATGGAGTTGCAAACTACTGGTTCTTGTGTTACCTTAGCAAATGTATCTTAATTTTTACCATTTAAGAGGTAGGGAGGAAATGAAATTAGAAAACAAATTTAGCAGAAAAGACAGTGTGTTTCTTTGGATAGAAGAAACATACAGTTGTAGAAGGTTGAACTAGAGCTTTTTCATGTTAAGCTAAAAACTCTGTAACGCTGAATTCTTTACCATTAAACACATCGTAGCTTATTGTTGAAATTACTCACATTTAACCAATAAACATGCCCTTAAAGACATGTTATGTATGTTTACATGCAATATATTTTGAGTAAGCAGAACCTTGTCTTAAAAAATTATTTCAGTCATTCCATATAAAAAATGCATAATTTTTCAGTACTCTTTCTCCATGGATTAAAGCATCCAATTTCTGTATAGCTTATCTATGAGTCTCTGAAAACAAAAAGGAAAAAAATTACACCCTAGTCCCATTGTGCCACTAACAGTCATTTATTCTTTATTTTCAAGATGGCTTTTAGATTGCCAAGGGAATAGCCTTGGAGAGCAGTCTTGTCATCCTTGTTACACTTGCAGGCTGCTCAGAGAAAGCAGGGAACCTTTTAAAATTTTATAAATATACTTGCCTGCTGAGGAAAATCTTTCAAGGCTTCAGACATATGCTTATTAATGTCAGTCTTGGGCTTGGCCCATTTTGTTGCAGGTGGTTCTTGGTTTTTGGTTCTTAGAAATAATCAGTCCTCTCCAGTCTGGAAAAGCTCATATTGAAGAGACAGAAGCTTATGGAGGAGGGTGAAGATGTACAAGGGATGGGCATCAGTGCTCACCTCCTGGTGACACAGAGGTGTCTTCCCTCAACCATTAATCAACACTCAGCACAGCTTGAGACAGCATAAAGTCATGTGCTTTATTGGGCTTGCATTTTAGTGGTGTTGGAACTTGCGAGTTTTTGCATTTCACAGAACTATTCATCAGGGCAAGAAAGGGAGATAGTAATGTCAGATAAAGATGTCAAGCAAAGTCTGCTATAAGTGCTTATGCATTTGCATTTCAAATCAAAGCCTTTTCACAGAGCACTTGACATGAATAGAAAATAACTTGAGCAGCAGAGTGCTGTGGTGGTTGTGATATTTGTGGCGGATATTGCAAATTAGCCCTTGAAACCCAAACAACATATATTATGGAACATTAAAGGTCACACTGACATCGACCTTGTCAGCCTTGTCGAGAATTATCATACTGAAAAGAAACAGTGTTACTTTTAGAACGTTTCAGATTGCTGAATGTTAAATGCTTTGCGAATTTTTATTTATTATTTAATTAACCATATATACCCACATTTCTGCCCTCCACCAAGGCGGCTAACAAATGAAAACATACATAATAAAATCACATTTAAAAATGATGAGGCCTCTCTGCAAGATGTGGAAATTTTAGGTCCTTTTCACGGAACCTTGCAGCGTGATTCTGAGGCCTGCCATGCCTCCAGTGACAGCATACCTGTGGCGTTGCTCATCTTCTCCCTAAGGACATTCGCAGGAGAACTATGTTGGTGGCTGAGCTCAACAAGGCATGGCGAGGCCACAGCAAGAGGTGCACACCCCACCGTTCCCCTGACTGCTCCACCAGCATTCCTCAATGGCTGTACCACCCCCATGACAGGCCTGTGAGTGGCACACAAAGGTGCAGCCAATGCATGGGCTGCAATCACCACTACCTGTCGACATTCCCCCCCACACACACCAGGGAGCAGGCAGCCTGGGACCACTTGCCTCTGGTGTCAAGGCACCTGCATCGAGGCACCTGGCCAGGGGGAAGCTATCTGGGAGGAGTCCTGGTGCCATGGGGGCTGCCCCTGTCACTGATTGGACAGGACATGAGCCCGTAGCCCCCTGGGTACTGCTGAGGATGCTGAGCTGCCTGATGGGGCCCAGGTTTTTGGACCCTCTTTGCATGGATGGGGCTGTTTCCCCAGCCACATTGCCCACAGCCTCACGACACACTCCTGTGCTGGCATTGCACATTCCGATGGACAGGGCTGGCCTCCCCCCTGGCTGTGTACACGTAGGTGCGAAGGGGGTGGTCCCCCTGATCCCCCTGTTGCTGCAAAGGATCTCTCTATGCAGATGAGGGGTGCATCCTGGCGAAAACCACTCTTGGGCGTGCCCTCCTGAGGTGGTTGCTCTGGTGGTTGCTGCGGCTGCTGCATATCCTCCTACAGCTGCTGGCCAGCCTCCCAATGCTGGGGCCAAAGGACTGCTCTCTGTGCCTGAAAGGATCCTCTGGAAATGGTGTGTGTGTGTGTGGGGGGGAGACTGGAAGTGGGAGGCTCATCCAGCTCAGGCAGCCCTCAGGTTACTTGGGCTGGTCTGATTGGAACTGTTAACATGTACCGCAAGAGAGCTGGCACCACCACACACGTGCTCCAATTTCCCCAGACCAGTATTCCACATAGAAGCACCGATCCAGAGGAGGCCATGGCCCTCCCTCCAGCACTTCGTTTTCTTCCATATTCTCTGGCTTAACAGTCCCAGTTGGAACACTGGAATGGCAGGCGTCATTGGTCCAGACCCCCACTTTCATTCCTGTAGAGAAATACCCCATGATGGCTATCCCTCTCTAAGGGTCTCCTGGTGGTGGGGGCTTTCCCCCAGCGCATGTGTGCCTACAGCATGTGGACTGGCCCCCCGCCCCCGATCATCCATGCCTCCAGACATAATGGCTGTCTGCCTGGCGTCTCAGGCCTCAGCAGTGCGTAGAGGGGTTAACGGTCCTCCTCCTCTTTGCACAGGTAAGACCCCATGTCCCACCCCATTTGCTATGTCATGATATGAGGGGGGGATGGGTAGGATGAATGCAACATGCGGTGGTGACCCCAGTGGGATCGATGGACCCCTGCTCCATTCAGGGGCTGAGCCGCCCAACAAAGCAAAGAAGTGCCTGGTGGATCCTTGGAGCTGCCACTTCCCTGGCAGCCCGGGGCTGGGGACCATCACCAGATATGTGCGCTGCCCCAGGGGAGAATGGGGGGTGGGGAGGAGCTACTGTCAGCTGTGGATGAGCAAACAGGCAGGGAGGGAATAGCTATTCATCACCAAATGTATTGAACTTGCAAAAGTGAAGAGGATGTCTGGCTGCCTGTTGCCACCTTCCCTCGGCCAGGGTGGGAGCTGAGCCATTCCTTATGCTGCTTTCTCAGGAGCAGGGTTGAGTCATGAGCTGCTGGGGGAGGGCTCTGCAGGCTAGGCTCAGATGGCAACTGAGAAGGATCGCCGGGGGCTGGAACAGCCATGCTCCTTGGCCTTCCTGACGGATTGTGACCTACCAGAAGTTGAATGTCCCTCCAGCGGGAAAATGCTTCTTGTCTGCATCTGGCTGTTCTGCTCCCGTGGCTGCTTGGAACTCTCTCCCTGTGAGGGTGAGTGGAGCAGGTAGGCCCATGTAAATGAGCAAGCCGGGGCAGCTGGCTCCTCAGCTCCTTCTTACCTCTCAGCGTGCCCTCACCCCTCCCTGAGCCAGAATTTGGGAGCTGGATAACCTGTCAGGTGACTTGGGGGAGGTTATTAGACATTCTGGAGTTAGCTTTGCTCCCATGTGTGAGTGCAAGGTACTCTCCCCCCCACATTTTTTGCAAAGTTCCCTCGGTGCACTTTTGCCTTGCCATGATGGGCATTGCACTCTCAAGTTCCCACCACAGAGGACTCTCGGGCAGAGCTTCTGTCTGTGTCCCTACTTACCTGGACTCAGTGCACTTCTCTTTTGTGGAGTACTGTTTGAAATGTCCACAGCTGTTCTAACAGTGCCGCTTTTTAAATTTTCCCTCCCAATTACAGCACATCCTTTTTTGAACATATATAGGGAAGTGCTATAGCACTATAGCATTGTAACAATACATAAGTGGTTTCTCTGAATTCCCAGATTTCATTTAAAAAACCTCTAGCCCCTTCCATTGTGAAGATATGCCCTTTTCTTTATATCTCTACAACAGAAGGACTTTTGTCAAAATGAAAGCTGAGTATTAGGAGAACCAGCTATGCCTATTGTTACAATGATGTAGCACTATAGTGATATTTTTGTGAAAGGGGCCTCAGTTACTTGTAAACAATACTTGCTTGACAATACTTTGAGTGTAGCTATTACTGTTTCCTATTGATTTATTAAAACATACCTCGCCTTTCCACATGGTTCAAGGCAGCTTACAATAATAGTTGAAAACATTTCCAGTTAAAATCAAAATAATTTTAATAAACTTTATAATTCCATCTTTTTGTCTTCTTAAAGGCCATTGAGGTGGCTAACAAATTATAACATGCATACTAAAACCACATTATAAAACCATTTAAATCACATCATTAAAACACTTAAAACCAGAGCTTAAAAACATGAAGGCATAAAAAAAACATTGTAAACATCAAAAACAGGGCAGCCCCACATAGAGTGTGTTGTTGTAATCCAACCGTGAGGTTACAGAAACACGGACTGGTGTGGCCAGACTGGCCGAGTCTAAGGTAAACAAGAGTGTGTGTGCCCCAGATGCAGCTGACAGAAGGCACTCCTGGCCACCATGCCAACGAAGAGCAAAGCCGGGTCCATGAGCACCCCTAAGTTTTTAACGTACTCTGAGAAATCCAACTCCACTCCCTTTGTAACGTCAACCTTCCCAATGAGCACTGCTTCTGTCTTGTCTGGATTCCGCTTCAGGTAGTTCTGCCACTTGACCACAAGCTGAATGTACATTCCGTGACTACCTGCTCAGGAATATGTTTTCAGTTCAAAACTTTACTGGCTTGTCTTCAACTGAATCAACTATCTCGATTTTGAAAGTCTATACATAGACTCTGTTGAATGGAGACCAGGCAAAGGAGCAACCTCCCGTCCTTGAATCTTCAACCTGTTAGGTGTCTGTGTGAGGCTTGGAAGCTAGCTTTCAGTGCTTTAAACTTTTGAGCCGAATAAAGATATCCTCTGCTGTTTGTGTTTCAAAAGCTGGTATGCTGCCATACTAAGAAAAGAAAGAAAAATGATGCTTTATCTCTCCTCTCTGGCAACCACAAGGCTGCTATGATCTGTATCAACCGTTTGGAGACAACAGAAATCAGCAGCTTCTATGACCTTTTTTGCTCTCCCAACCTACTTTTAAAATATTTGGAATCACATAATATATATACTGAGTGATACTGGAGTTACACATCCCACTGTAGAGGAATATACTTGGGGGGGGGGGGAGAGAGATTTTTGTTGTGCAGTGGCCTTGTATTTGAAGGATGAAGTGCTGATAAATTGTATGTGTTTTGAGGGGTGGAGCTGCGCTTTCTAGATAGGTAGAGCCATATAGGTAGGCTTTTTCTTTGCAAAGTCTTATTAAAGGACTTGAAAGGTACTGGGACCCGGTGACTGCTGGAAGAAGTTTTTAGGTGGAGGAACAGGCTATTGTACCTACTTGCAACATGAAACAGAGGATAGTAAAATGTGGCTTAGGTGCCATTGTGCGATTGCAGTGCTTCTTCAGCAGATCTCAGAGCTGAGGACCCACTTTCTAAACTCTCTTTCTATATATAATGTTACAAAGCGAGGAGAAAGAATGGTATCACTTTGAGTTCTTGCTTCTGGAGAGAATGCCCCTATTCATCAGCTTCAAGGTTGTTAAATGAGCTTTATGTTCTAGCAGTAACATTGGTCTTTTCTACACAGGGCTTTTTCATCAGTTTTGGCCCCGTACTGCATCTATTTCTCTCCAGAGTTCTGCATGCAAAGTCAAAATACCCTGATTCAGTCTCCAAACTGCTTCCCAGACTTTTTTGCATTCCACATGGAGAAAAGACGCATCTGCTGCAGAATTAATCTTTTCCCAGCTTTTCTGCAGCTTTTCTCCCTGCACTCATACTCCAACAAAGTCAAACGGGGGCTTTTTTTGAAGTGCAGAATGCTTTCTTCAGTGTGAGGCCTAGCCCTTGGCCTGCCTTTCACTCTTCCCTTTATCCCCATACATCCCGATTGGTTGAACAGCAACCAATCCAGTTTTTTCCTGATTTTTAAAAAATAAATAGCAATGTTGCAACATTGGTGCCTTAAAGAAAAAAACCTTGAAACTGCTGGGGGGAAGCACTGCAATAGGGCTAACACAAAGGTACTTTTCGCACTAGGGTTTTAAAGCGTGTCTGTATCTGTTCTACATCCCATGTTTGCAGGGGTTCCACAGTTGCAAGCTAGTCATGGGACACGGTGCCGCTCTTTTTCGCCATTACCCCGATTTTTCTCCCTGCTGATATACCCCGATGTTAATTTTTAAACAGCTGCTCAGTTGGTGCAAACTCAATTAATGCCAATGTGAACGTTTTGCAGTGCTCCCCCCTTCTTTTCCCTGGGAGCTGATTGGTTTGTGTGGAATTAACCACACCCACATAAGTCGGCTCTCTGAACTCCTCTTTTCCGCCATTTTTTTGGCTGCTCATACCCAGTTTCTCCTGCTTTATGACTCTGACATATACCTTTCACTTGGGTGGGACCTGCAAGGGAAGGGGGCTTGTTTTTAACTTCACTCCCCTTTCTCCGCTTTATGTGCTATCCCTGTGCCCTGGTGCGTTTCATGTGAGCACTGCCTGTTTACTCTTTAAGCCGGGTTGGGTTATTTTTCCTCCCCTTCTCCTCGGCGTGGATCCATTTCCTTTTCTTTCCCTCTCTCAAGAGCGTCTCTCAAAGCACTGTCAGTCAGAGTGGTGGGGCTTCTCTTTCATCTCCCCCCTCCCCCCTTTCAAGCCAGCGAGCGAGAGCACAAGGTGGGGAAGGAGGAGTGGGTGGAGGGGATGTTAAAGTTACATTACTGGTGTGAGGGAGAGGGAAAGAGAGAGAGCCTTACACACATGCTCTCAACTGGCTCTCCACTTCACGCAGCCCATGTGCTAAGCTCAGCCAAACTCTGCCGGTGGTTCAGGAGTCGCCGCAGCCTCTCCTTTCTGGAGTGCACGTGTGCAATCCCCACACAAGAGAGAATTTCGCAGCCCCTCAGAAGGCACACCAAGCCCCGGCTCAGTGCGTCTCAGCAAAGCCAGGGGCAGGTATGAGTCTGCTTCCTCCCACCATGCCTAACCCCTGGGGAGGCAAGCCCTGCCTTACTCCGGGAAGAGTGAGGTGGGGGGTGGTTGGTTGAAGGGGCAGCATGGGGAGAGGCTTGTCAGTCTGAAGATGTAACCAGGGTCATTACCATGCGTGCTCAAAGTTTATATATAAAAAAAAAGGCTGACGTGCACTGCAATGCCCCGAAAGTCCGAAACTGAACAGAGGCTTCCAGGCAGGTGTCTGAAGGAATCACGAGAGGCCAAATTGAAACTGCTGGGAAGTGTGAAAGGATCGGTGCCAAGCCGAAGCCACTGCGGCTGCTAAAAAATAACGCTTTAAACTGAGTGCGAAAGGGGTCAAAGACTCTGCAAAGTGCTTTCAATCCCACTTGGTATTTTAAAGTTTTCATCTGTGTTTCCTGTACTTTTTGATCCTTTCATTTTTGGTGTTTTTTAAAACAAATTTAAAATTTAAAACAGCAAGCTTGCAACACTGGTGCCATTAAAAAAAAAAAACCTTGTAAATTTCCTCAGCAATCAATTGCAAAAACTGACCAGTCGTCAGCCCGTCAACAGAAGAAACTGATGTCATCTCAGCCAATCTGCTAATGAAACTGATGTGTCCACAAAGCCTGTAGTGGAAACGGGGCATTTTTCTTGTGCAGAAATAAAAGATAGATACCACTTCGGTTTGACCCTATCAAAGTGCAGAATTAAAGAATCGAAGCCTTATGGGGCCAGAACGGATAAGTAAAGTGGATCCGATCCTCATAGGTTGAATTCACAGAAAGTTTGCCATGTAGAAGAGGCCGTTACCTGAAATCACATCTGCTTTACAAATCTCAGAAAAGTCAAAATGCAGTTGTACATCAGCTCTCCTGCATTGCTGTCAATCAAATCAGAAACCTAGCAGAAGCCCATTTAAAAAATGTTTTCACGTGTGTGCACCATCAAAGAGGGGGACAAGGACTGAAAATATGGGTGTGAATTTGGTAATTGCACTTGGACATGAGTACTTTAGTGTAGTGGTTAAGAGTGAGAGACTCTGATCTGGAGAACTGGGTTTGATTCCCTCCTCCTCCACTTGAAGCCAGCTAAGTGACCTTGGGTCAGTCACAGCTCTCTCAGAGCTCTCTCAGCCCCACCCACCTCACGGGGTGATTGTTGTGGGGATAATAATAACATACTTTGTAAACCACTCTGAGTGGGCATTACGTTGCCCTTAAGGGCAGTATATAAATCAAATGTTGTTATTATTATTATTACTTTTAACCCTGGTAAGCATTTGTACAGTCATGCACTTTTATCATAAAGGATATTGGGAGTCTTACAAATGGTCTGTATAGCTTGCCTTTTGCAGTGTGACCAATATTAGCTAAAGCCACAAATAATTTTATTTATTTTATTTGTTTATTTAAAACATTTATATCTTGCTTTTCTGTAGTGTACAAAATGGCTTACAAAATATAAACATACATAGATAAAACTTAGTTAAAACACATGTATGTTAATACATCAAGTTAAAACTTATCGTATTATTTCTGTTTTTTGAAGTTGACTCTTCCTGAACATCCTCCATCTATTCCTCAGGTAGACTGGCATATAAATCCTCCTGAAATGAAATCCAGCTCTTCCATCTGTGTAAGAATGCAGTGAAATATTTCCCCATGTTTGGCTGACGCACAGGGTGGGAATTGTTATTGTTTTTCTTCACTATCCCACAAAACAGCATTGAAAAATTGAGTAATGAAATTTGAACGCTTTAAAAATTGCTGCTGGGTATACAGGTGGTAGTGGTGTTCAGGTGGCTTCTGCGGAAGTAAAAGGTAGTAAACATCCTGCTGATAGAATTAGTTGTTGGTATGGCTGAGTTTTGGAAGCTCTCCATTTTTGTTGCCCATCATCGCCTGTCCTTGTAGGACAGGCGATGATTGCCAGACAGATTAATGATTGCCAGACAGATTAATGGATGCAAAGAGAAATTTTTTAACGCCTAGTCCACCAGGGCTATTTTTCTATGTGAACCCCATGGAAATGAAGGGGAGCAGGGTAAGATCTCAAATGTACTGTAGTGCTGCGCTCATCCATTTCATTGGGGCTTATGGAATCCATGTTATTGGTGGTTAGGTTCCTGGGGCTTCCCTCTTCCTTCTTTCTCTTTCGGATAGTAAACCATCTTCTTCCTAGTGTTTCTTGCCCATATACTTGCAAGGGAAGTAAATATCAGTTATCCTCATCTAACAGATTGAAAGCCTGAAACAGGGAAAGGAAACAATTGGTCTCGCGTTGCCTCTTTAGAGTGCAAACTGCAAAGGCTTATTGTGTTGTTTTAGTCTTTTGCAGTGTTTTTCAAATCTTTCTAAAAGCACAGAGGTAAAACAGAGTGGGCAGTACTGCCGGGTGGTCTTTTTTCCCTTTCAGTTCTTTTTTTTTGGGGGGGGGGTATGAGCATTTGTCTCTTCTATTCATTCAGGGTTTTTAAAACATTTTTTTGTTCAGGCTTTGTTTTTCCCCTCTTTCTGTGGAGTTTTTTAAAAGTTTGACATAAAAGGAAATTGAAGCATTAAACTTTTCCCCATGCTTCTCGTTGGTTCTGCATGTCCCAGTTTTTTGAATGTGAAATGTTGAAATAGAAGTACCTTGCATTTCTGAAGCTCTGTTTCATAAAACCTAGAAACTTTAAGGTGGGGATGGTGTGATTATAGCAAGAGAGGCAGCTAATTTTGTGTTTAATATGAGTACTGAATTCAAGTATGCCTTTATAGTAACATTTTGTAGTGTGGGGCTGAGTTTGCTGACTATATTTTGGGTATGGAACAAAAACAGACCCATCTTACACTTCCATATCGCTTCGGGGGAAATGGTGCAGATCATCTGCCTGTCTTAGTCCTCCTGCCTCTGTTAAAAACAACAGAGGCACCGGGGACTTGAAGAATGGTAGTTGTTTAGTCATGAGCAAGCCCTTGCCTAGGGTTCAGGGCTCGCCTCTGACTCCTGTTACTCTAGAGAACAAGCAACTTCTCTGCAATGTGGTCTTAGTCTCTGGGGAAACAGGGATGCTTCCCTCAAACACAAATCCCTTCAGCATGGGCCACAAAGAACTCTTCAGACTTGTTAGACATGATATGTGAATGTTTGACTAGCACCTGCTACTTTGGCAGTTTTCCCTGCTAGGTTTATGGTGTGCGAAGAGTCATTCAAAACAAATTTTTAGGATGTCTCGGCCCATAAAGCCTTTCTTCAGCAGGAATGGCTGAAAATTTGTTTTCAAATTACCTGGCATGTGCTTTCTCAAATTGCTTTACTCCCCCATTCTCCCCCTCCCCGGCCTCCCTTGGGGATGTCTAGGATTGATTGACTGCTCGATGTAGCAAGACCTTCTTGATTTGGATGGTTGGGGTGGGACATCTCCCAGATCTTTACTAATTGGGAATGTCTAATAAGAGGAGAGAGGATGGTATACAGAATGTAAAGTTAAAAACATCAGAGTTGTGTAAAATAAAGGTGGTTATCATTTAATAATATGAGGCTGCCTCCTCTCTCTCACTCTCTCTCTGCTTTAATAAAATACTTCTGAAGAAGTCTAGGGGGAGATCCAAGAAGGTTTTACACCCTCCTGCTAGTCTCCTTGAGGGAAAAAAAAAGAAAATTAGATCAGTTCATGAAAGCCTGTTTTCTCTGAAAAGGGAATCCTCACGCTGTCTCAGAGGACTTGTGAAAGGCAATTGAGAGCAAAAGCTGTCTGTTTTACAGAATTCTCTTTGGGCAGCTTATCCTGGAAGCTGTGTGACTGAATGAGTATGACCCCTAATGATTACGCAGCATACCAAGTTTTTTTTTTTGAAAAAAGGAAAACCTACTTGCTTGCGGATGAAGACGTTTTAAAATTAAGTTTTAGGGCATCTTAGGGGTACGATGCTTCAGTGAAATAGCTAAGAGGGATGGGGGGTGGGGTTAGTATGAATTTTATTTTGTTTAGACTTTAACTCACTCCAAAAGGAGTTCTTGGGAGAGGCTCTTCCTATTCAGAAAGAGTACTTGGCTGAAATAATTTGATGTGGCGCTTTCTCAGTCTGGGCAAGTGCTGCTGCAGATGTAAATCTTATGTAATGTATTGATGAAATTCACTATCGGTTTGATAAAACATCCAATCATTCTGATAGACTTGGCTGGCAGTAACTTCTATCCTGCCATGTATTCCAAAAAACTTGGCAGTAACAGCAACATGTTGGCTCAATGCTAGAAAACATGTCCAGTGCAGAAGCAATACGTGTGTGTTCTTGCATCTTTTAACACCTGGCTGTGCGTGTATGTCTAGGAAGTCTGGTTGTGCTAGAATACTCTCAGAATACAAGTGCATGGATTTTTTTAAAAGATGTGTGTATGTCTGTTGCAGAAAATCCTGGTGTAATCTTCAGTAGCTGTAACTTTGAAATGTTCTACTAGATCTGTTAGGACTTGTACTTTCAGAGATCTGTCCAAGGACACAAAATGATCACCAAAGAAAGATGCTTGTTAGGGGAGGAAAAAAACTCAGAAGTAGTTCAAGAGATAGTTGCTGATTGATGTAACGTCCTGCTAAGCAAATTTCTCTGTAGTGTAACGCTGAGTGAAAACAAGCATTGAGAAATAATAGGAGCATATACTGTATCTTGTGTACATTCTTATTATTTTTAGGGTATCAGCTTTTTGAGAGTCAAAGCTCCCTTTGTCAGATAGCTTTGACTCTCAAAAGCTTGTTGGTCTTTAAGATGCTGCTGGACTCGAATCCGCTGTTCTGCTGTAGACCAACATGGCTACTCACCTGAAACTATTATTATTTATTGCTGTGCCGTCAGCATGTGCATGGCACAATCATATTTATCCACATATGAATACAAGTTGACAGGTCCCTGCCTGAGGAGCTTACAATCTAAAATTGAGACAAAAGAGATGACAAAGGATGGTAGGGATAAAATGGGGAAGAATAGGCGTTCATATAGTAATTAGTCTTTGTTTCAATAGAGGATGGGGAATTCTTGTTTCGCTAGCAATGTCTTGGGTTTCCTGATGGGTTGCCATATTTCTTTTCCATGACTTCCCACATTGCTGATATATGGCTTTCTGTGTTGTATTTTGCTGATTTCAAAGTCATTTGCCTGTTCTGAGTTGTCTTTTCACTTTGCTAGATGCCTAGAGGCCATTGACTGTTCGTGCCGTATAATTAAAAAGCAATCTATTACTGTGGCTGTTGTGGGTTTTCCGGGCTGTATTGCCGTGGTCTTGGCATTGTAGAAGGAACTACAATGCCAAGACCACGGCAATACAGCCCGGAAAACCCACAACAGCCATCGTTCTCCGGCCGTGAAAGCCTTCGACAATACAATCTATTACTGTGTCTGAAGGGCTGTAGCAATGGAGCTTAGTGTCCAGGGGAGTATCTCCAGCCCCTTCAGTTGCAGCAGAAAAATGGTCAGATGGTGTCCCCTCCCTGCACTTGTCATATTGCATAGCCTGTGTGATTTCCAAATGAAGACACTGTTTTCCCGACAGGGTGCCTATTGCAATGCAGGTGGCTCTGTCTTTTACTAGATACTGTGTCTTAATGTTACGTTTAGACTTTTACACATCTATTCTCAAAGGCTGAGCATGAAGACTGAAATCGTGCATGTGTTGTAAAGTGAAAAAAGTTAACATAAGTTTGTAAAACAGCTTTCCTGCATCAATCTATTTGGAAATGTGATACAAGCATATTTAAAACTTGGTTTTCCACATATCAGAAACTGAATAATAATAATAATAATAATAACATCTGATTTATATACTGCCCTTCAGGACAACTTAATGCCCACTCAGAGCAGTTTACAAAGTATGCCATTATTATCCTCACAATAAAACACCCTGTGAGGTGGGTGGGGCTGAGAGAGCTCCAGAGAGCCGAGACTAGCCCAAGGTCACCCAGCTGGCTTCAAGTGGAGGAGTGGGGAATCAAACCCGGCTCTCCAGATTAGAGTCCCACGCTCTTAACCACTACACCAGTCTGACTCTCTATACTGGTATGGAAGTGCCTTTAAATCTAGATCAGCTTTTCTGTTTTGACATAGACCCACCAACAGAAGAGGAAGAAGGGCAGAAGAGCACTCGGAAGTGTCATGTTTTAATTCAGCTCATGGATGGCACCTAGAAGTGCTTGCGTGCAAATTACAAAATATTTTAAAAAACATTCCCAGAGTTCCTCCAAAGCAACAAGGAACAAGGCTTTGCCAATGAAAGGTAATGCAATCTAGGAATCTTCTAAGTAAATAGGTACTGGTGCAGTATATGCTTTTATTAGGACTCTGGCATTTTGCTCCCTTTATGAAACTTGTATTATGCTGCCTCCCTGCCTTTAAATCTTCGCTGCTACCAAGGCTCTAGCCTTAATTCTCTCAGTTTGACCTGCAAGATGGGAAGTTTTAGTTATATTTGGTAGATGGACAGAATGGTCAGCATGTGAGGGTGGCTATGAGGTAAAAGGTGATCCTTTATTGTAGGTAAAACAGACTTTTGCTTAAACAGAAATAATGTTTATAAGTGTGTGTGTGTATATATATATATATATATATATATATATATATATATATATATATATATATATATATATATATAAATGTAAGACTTTCAGAGTAGTTCATAAGTGTAATGGTTACAAGGTGGTAAAGATCTTCAAATATTTCTGTACAGATTCAGTCAGAAATACTTATTTTCCTCAGTTGCCACTAGGGTTGCCAGCTCCAAGTTGGGAAATTCCTGGAGATCTGAGGGGTGAAACCTGGAGAAACCTGGAGAAAGTGGTGTTTGGGGAGGGAAAGGACCTTGGCATGGCATAATTCCACAGAGTCCACCCCCCAAAGTAGCCATTTTCTCCAGGTGAACTGATCTCTGTGGCCTGGAGACCAGTTGTAATTCCAGGAGATCTCCAGCCACTACCTGGAGGCTGACAACCCTAGTTGCCACTTAGGCTAATAATGTCTCCAAAGGAAAAAAAAAACAAGACTTCCCTCAGATGACAGCACTTCACTTATCCATCCAGCCCCCGCCCCCTTCTTCTTTTAGAGGCCTGCATTTTAAACCACAGTAACCATACACCCAAAGCTCTACATTAATTAGCTGAAATAAAACACACAAAAATACTTACATGGCAAAACATTACAAAGACCAACCTAAGCACCAGTTTTTCGGTTCCCTAGAAATCTTCATTGGTCTGCATGTTCAGTACAAAAAAAATGTCTGGGGGTGGGGGAGAGAAGTGAAAGAAGGCTTATGACATAAGTCCCATATCTGCAGTTTGTAGCAATCTTAAAAGGAGTGTGGAATATATTATATTATATATTATAGCTCTTTGAAAACATGTAAAACACAACAGTTAATCAGATCTTTCCCAGCACTGATTGAAAAACATGAATCTCTTGTAAACTAGAGAGCAGACGTGGAGAAAAATCTTAGTAGTCCTTATAATAACAAAGCTGGAGAGTAATTTTAAGGTGACACACTAGATACGATGTCAGTAGAAGCTAAACTGGGTAGGATATTCTAGTGTTTGGAGGGCATAAAACTCCCATCCGCTATGTTTTGTTTCTAGCTCACTTTTTTTCCAAAGGACTCATACGTTATAGAAAAATAGTTCCCCATGGAAGCCAACAAAAGAACAAATGGGAGCCTCTCTCCTTTGCCAGTTGGCTTACATGCTTAGAAATGCAGTGTCGTCCATTGGTTACAGCCAGGGCTTTTTTTCAGGGGGAACGCGGGGGAACGGAGTTCCGGAACCTCTTGAAAATGGTCACATGGCTGGTGGTCCTGCCCCCTGCTCAGCGGCTCAGAGGGCAATCTAAACTCCCCTCTGTCTGGAGATCAGGGGGTGGGGCCACCACCCATGTGACCATTTTCTCCGAGGGCAACCCAATGAGTTCCACCACCTCTTTTCCCAGAAAAAAAGCCCTGGTTACAGCCATAATTGTCAGTTGTCTATTCTAATTTTGGCTAACCTTGGATGAATTGATCAAATTGATCTTTTATGCCTTTCCCCCTTACCCAAAGGGATAATGTCTGATAATCTTCACAGACGGTTTTGCATTCTAGTCAGAAAGCACTTTGGCTATTTTAATAAGACACTTCATAAAAATGCCTGCTCCTGGAATGCTAAAGGGGTGACATCAGGTCCGTTTATTGCCATTTAATAATTAAAAAAATGGATGTCTGCAGAAGAGTGAGGAGAGCAAGCAATTACTCTAAACACGAGGCTACATAGTTGTGGTGATCTGGCCTTTGGTAAAGGAATATGTGCTGCTTTCGCTGAACACCCAAATTGTGGATCTTGCATCACCTCTTACATTGTGCTTTTATTGGATGTCCCGGTAAAGTTATCATCATTCCCAATAAGAAAGCCTACTGGTATATATCTGCATTTAAAAAAAAAACCACAACCATTGCTTCTGTTCATGATCTTTGCCAGAGAGTGACAGCTTCTCTAATTAGGCAGACACAAGGTAACCTTAGCAACTCCTTGTAGGCAACAGGGACTTGTCTCCAGCTGCCCTCTGAGGCAGCAGGTCTGGCATGAAGTGGCCTCGCTCACTCAGGGGGGCTCACATAGACCTTGCTGCTTGCTCTGAGGGCTGCTCTCCAAGTCATGGGGGTGCGTGGGTGGCTGGGGTTAATTTGGCCTGTGGCATCTTCTTGCTAGATGACAAGAGCCCTCAGTGACAAGATAGTCATTGCTTTCTTCACCCTCCAAGTTCAAGATTGACAGGCATTCGTGTGACAGAGGGGTGGGGAAGCATCTTATGTCACTAGGAGATTTATAGAAATGAACGTGTGTAGGAGGAGAGGCAGGCTGTAACCCCATATTCCACATAAATGCTTATTTTTTACTTAAGAGTTTGCAGTGAGCTCTTTCTGTACCAATACCTCTTCTCTTATGCTGGGTTTAGACAAACAGTGGGTGGTCTTGGGCAAATTATTCTCTCTGTTTAACGATCCAGAGGAGTTAGCCATGTTAGTCTGTAGTAGTAAAATCGAAAAGAGTCCAATAGCACCTTTAAGACTAACCAACTTTACTGTAGCATAAGCTTTCGAGATTCACAGTTCTCTTCGTCAGATGTGCGTCTGACGCATCTGACAAAGAGAACTGTGATTCTCGAAAGCTACAGTAAAGTTGGTTAGTCTTAAAGGTGTTACTGGACTCTTTTTTATTCTCTGTTTAACCTCCTAGAGTAGGGTGTGTTAAAATAGGTAGGATGATACTAACACCTTCCTTGTGTCCTTAGGAACAGTGTGGTATGGCAAATAAGTTATCGTTGCTGCAGTACTTCCATGGTAGAAATGCAGAAAATGTTTACAGTTCCTACTGAGTTAGAAGGGGCCTATGAGCATGAGCACCCACTTGTAAGCCATTCACAGATCAGCCTAAGCGACTGTATTACTGACAGAGGAGAAAACCGTCACCGGAAATTTTATCCTCACAAGAGGATAAGAGGTGATCTAAAACCAACCAGGGAGCTTTCATGGCTCTGCAAGGACTTG
Source organism: Eublepharis macularius (assembly GCF_028583425.1). Classification (NCBI taxonomy): domain Eukaryota; kingdom Metazoa; phylum Chordata; class Lepidosauria; order Squamata; family Eublepharidae; genus Eublepharis; species Eublepharis macularius. Next base: position 52,405,155 of record NC_072803.1, on the reverse strand, counting down.
AGCCTAGTAATGGGCTTAATTTGGGTTTGGGGGTATATTCGGGGAATTTTCTTGGAAAGTTCTAGAAAAGAAAAGTTTGCCTTTTTCTGGGTTTTCTACTGGTTTGTAATTTTTGGTGCATGTATACTAGTGGACCTCACTGTTTTCAAAGTTTTTTCAGAATATCGTCTATTTTTTCCTAACTCTTAGATGCTAATCATGGTTCAGGGCTGTGGAACAGAGGTTCACCCATTGGGTTATTGGTCTACAGGGCAAAGTCAGAAAGTTCTTGACCTTTGGGCACTGTACAATCCCTGAGCTTTCCTGGCCAAGCTTGAGAAGCTCCTCCATTGGACTGGGCACAAGCTTAATTCTCTTTATGCAATCTCTTAACTGTTCCCCTTGCACTAACTATAGCTGCTTAACACTGAAGGTCCTCCACCTGTAAATGCTGCCTCTCCCTCAGCAGTCTGTTGAACTCATGTTAACTTGCGGGCTTTCTTGTCCATACCTAGTTCAAATTTTCCACTTCTTGTTTATGTCTGAAGGAGAGTTTTGTTTAACAGGTTGTTTTCTTGGCAATGTAGCTGGTATCATAAAAGCGGATAGCGTTTGAATTCACTTGGAAGAATCCATACACTACTGGAGCCAGATCTGAAATGCTAGAGACCCAGATGCACAAACAGGCACCACACCTCCCTGGTCAGGCCTTTGAACCGTCAAACTAAATACTGTCTAAGGTAAATGGCAGTGACCCTTGAGCACCTCAGGAAGTGAAGGGTCTTTTCGGGCACCTTATTTCTTTGACATGTTCTCTTGACTGGAGCTGCCAGGAGTCAAACCTGAGGCCTTTTGCATACAAAGTATATGCTGTCCCAGTGAACTGTGGTCCTCTTCAGCTAGGGTTGCCAAGGACCTGGAGTCCCTCATCAGGAAATATCCAGGTCCCTGGACTCTCCTGGTGGGGGGGATTGCGAGCTTCCTTCTTTGGGCGCGTGCTCCTGGCTAGCATGATGAGATCAGTTCCGGGACTGACTTCATCACGTGGAGGTCAAAGGGCGCCCCCAGGTCAAAGGGTGCCCTTTCCTTGCCGGCGTGGGCTGCTCTCACTGCAGCTGTGGCCCACTCTTGCCGCCACCGCTGCGGCCTGCTCTCATTGGGCGCAAAGGGGTGGCGGTGAAGGTGGGCAGTGGCAGCAGCGAGAGTGGCCCCCTCTTGCCATTGCTGCCGCTGCCTGCTCTCACTGCCGCTGCCTGCTCTCATGGCGCGGGAGTGCGCCCTCTGCCAGCTAAGTAAGTGGCTGTGGGGGGGGAAGGGTGGGATAAGGGGATCCCCCACTTCGGGCAGGAGAATGGGAACTCTATCTTCAACTGTTCTTTTGGTCTTATGTTTTGGAGAGCTTTGGATTGCAGAATGTATTTTTTTTAAAGATAAAGACTGAATACTATCTGCATGTACATAGCAAAGGGAATTAATTATTCCTGTGTAATGTGACTTCATAGCTTTGGTCTGCCCCCCCCCCCCAATTCTTGTGGTTGCTGACCACTGTGCGGCTCTCTGTCAGTCCATAGACAGTACTCCCAGACTACAGTGTGTGTGTGTGTGTGTGTTGTGTGTGTGTGTTTAATAGCAGTTGAGAGTGAGCCAGGGTGAAAATGAGTTGAGGCCGCTTGAAGGGAGATAAGCTTAGACGTAAACTGTGATTTTCTGCCCTGTGAGCCCTATGCATGGATTTCATCTTTTAATGGAAGTGCAGTAAATAAAAGCCGTTTTCACAATAAGCCGAGCAACAGGTCATAAGCGCCTGAGCCACCGAAATTGATAGAAGTGAGCTAAGCGTAACAAATCTCCCAAAATTGCACCAGGCTCCACGTCTCCAGCTCCTTTTCTGTATCTCGCCAATTACAGCCAGTGACAATTATTTCTGAGCTAGAGCTTTCTCCAGTTAAAACTGTGTGTAGCTAGAAGATGCTTTATCTTTACTTCTTTCTCCAAATAGATTTGTACTGCAGGGGGGAAAGCCCAGTTGGTAGAAATCCCATTTGATGGGGCTTTCCTCCTTGCAGCTGAGGAGCAGGTACTGCTGGTTATAGTGAAGAAGAGTCAGTGTTAATGCAGTGGGGAGGACTTTTATTCAACTTTACAGGAGAGCCACCTTTTGCTATGCTACCACACTCCATGGAGACAGTGTTCACATAGGCAGTAGTCTTTTCTCCTCTTTAACATGTGTGCCTTCTGACAGGGTACATAAAAGACCTCCGATTTGTTTGCAAAGCAGAAAGACAGCTGTGGTGTATGTCTGACTTGTATCCACCTTGTAGTCTCCAGAGTCTCTGCCAGTATACAAAACATTGGCAGTTTAGGGCTCAAAAACAGAGGTGGGCAAACGGTCACTCAGGACTCAGTGGCTGGTCACTCTCCAAATAGTTTGGTCCTCTGTCCCTCCTGCCGCACTGCTGGGAATACTTTCTTGTCCTTCTCTTTAAATATACTGATCAGCTTTTCTTCTCTTTGATGTGATCAAGAAGGAGGCACGTGCATTCATGTACCTTTACTCTGGGCAGGACAATGATAGCACCAGTGGCCTTTTGCATACATCTCGAGTTCTCATACCTCACATGTGCACCTAAGCTCTTTTGCTTTAGATGAGAAAAGAAGTGTGCTTTTGACTCTTTCCCTGTGCATTAAAGCTGCTATTGGCCTCTTCTGGGGAAAGTATAAAGGTAATTAAAAATTTCCCCGTGCAGGGCAAGTTTATAATCTGAGGTGGTTGTTGGTTCACTTGGGAAAACAGCAGAGGAAAGGCTTCCCTACCTAAGCGCTTCAAATCTGCTCTGAATTGCTGCAGTTTTTCTACAAGCCACCATTTTGTGACTGGCTGCACCCACCGAGCTGCCATTTTGTGACAGGTGGCTCCCAAAGCTCTTTAATTAGCTCCCAGAAGCTGAAGCAGACAGTCTTATGCTTGAATAGTCTATTGCTCCTAGCCAATTGATAAAGGAAGGCAGCTGTTATCACTTGCTTCTTCTGTCAACGTTTCATTTCTTGATAATAGCTGAATGGATGCTTGAGTAGCCCAGTTTACTCTGTGGGGGGAATGTTCACTCCTGGCATATTTTTAAGACCATGTGTGTTTTGGACTGTTCTCTCAGTTGGCCACTGTTCTAAATTGGGGTACAGAAATGGCTACATTTTACATGATTTATATTCCCCTGTTCTGTTGGCCAACCTTTTATGCAGAATGCTTGGTTAGCAGCCATTTTCATGTTCATAACCCTTCAAAGGAACAGACAAGCTTTCAATAAAATATCAACAAAATCTGTTTTAAAAACTCTCACCTTCGTTATTTTGGTGCAAGTCTCCATGTGGAAACTCTCTCCATGGAATCTATTTTTTACTTTAATCTCTATATATAATTTTGAAGAGTTTATATTGAAACAGAGTATTTACTGAGTGAAATAGTTATGATATATGTTATATATGATATATATGTTATATATGTTATATATATGTTATATATGATAACATATATAAAAGTCATTCAGTTAGGGTTGGCACACTAGTCAATTGACTTCCTGTTGTTTGGTCATGGTTACAGGTGGTCATGAACTGAAATATGAACCAAAGTCCATCATGAACTGGGGCTCATTTCTCACAAACAGTAACGAATTTTAGCCCGATTGTTTGGTTTGTATTTTGCTTTGTCACTGCAGACAGCCTGGGCAATGGGGCGGTGGGGAATAGGCTCGGGGCGGTGGGGAATAGGCTTTCTGCTGACCGGAAAGTGACGTTTTCATGAACCAAACAAACCGGTTCATGAACTGGGGCAAGTTTGTGAAAGTTCATGGTTCATGAAACGCTACGAACCATGAACCACACGGTTCGGAATGTTCCCGGTTCGTGCCCCTCTCTAGTCATGGTTAATATTCTTCCTAGCCAAGAATGCCACTTTGGAGGGGAGAGCTTCTATTCTAATTTCCTTATTGAGCCATTTGTTACTAAGGGCAGAAATGGAAGACTGCTTACCATGCTACCCAGGGGAAGACTGAGCATGTTAGCAGAGCCTCTACTGTCTACCTTTCATGACTTTAGGCCTCTCCAACAGAAATAATAAGACTATTTTCTTTAAATAAAATGTTTGTAGTTAAATAAAATAAAACTGTTTTATTTCTGTGTTAATTTCGGGGAGGGGGGTTGGGAAGTAACAGACTGCCCCTGGTATTCTGGTTAAAAACCAAGGGAGGAACAGTTGAGTGATTCATATTTATAGAGACCTTATCTAATGTTGTTAACAGGTTTTAAAGAGTTTGTTTTTAACCCAGCTTTCTTCCAAGGAGCTTGGGGCAGCATACATAACTCTTCTCTCCTCCATTTCCTTCTCACCCTGTGAAGTAGTGCGAGGCTTCTCCCTCACTGGCACCCCCACCTGACTGCCGTCCTGCCCAGCTCCCCAGGCAGGTAACCTCTGGCCTCAGATGGGCAGGAAAGGGGATTGCACCACCTTGTTCTTTCTCCTGCCCTGGGAGTGACAGTACACTCCAGCTGCCTCTTCCTGCAATTCCTCCTCAACCCTCACAGGAACCTTCCTTTAAAGGATTCCCCTTGCCCTATCTCCCTGGGTCTTTTCCTAACCCTCACCCAACCTCCCTGAGTGGCTCTTCTCCCCACCTATCCTATGGCAGAGCAGGGTAGACTCTGCAGTCTGTCGGCCCCATCTGCTCCAGGTCAGGGCAGAGCATTTGCTCAGTTCTCTGCCTGGCTTACCCCTGTTGCTTCTGAAGCCTCTCCAGAGGCTCTGTTGGCATCTTGGGGCCTGTGCCTGCCTGGCTCATGCTGCCAGCAATCTCCTATGGACCTGGCTGAGGTTGAGCTGTTTGGGAAACTGCAGGAGAAGGGTGAGTCAGCTGAGTGGCTGCAGGCTGCTCGCCAGGGTTGTGCCTGGGTGTCGGCTGCTGCTGTCCTAATGGTGAAGGTGGTCTGTAGGCTCTGGGGCTCTGTAGAGGCACTTGCAGCTGAGGTACGGCCAGAGACAACATTGCAGGGCTTGAGGACAGAGCCTACTGCTGCAGAGCTGGGAGTGGGGGAGGGAACAGAAGGAAGGCGTCACTGGACAGTGAAATTAAGAGAATGACTGTCCCAGGGTCACCCTGTACTGTTTGTGGCTGAGTGTGAACTTGAACTTTGGTCTCTCATATCCTAGTCTTATGCTGTAAGCACTAGGACATGCTGTAGTATACTACTACTACTACTACTACTACTACTACTACTACTACTACTACTACTACTACTACTAAACTTTTTAAAAATGAAAAGTCATGTTCATGGTTTCCCAAGAATAGTTACTTTCTTCAAATAATACTTAATATTTTAGAAAATTTGATTAATATTTGACCTGTCAAATGGCCCACTCTGCAATCAGTGCTGATTCTTGGAGTGAGTGGCAGAACTGTTACAGGGTAGAGATTGTCATCTCTCTCAGTGTCTCTCTCCATTGTGCCCTTTTCCCATAGAAACTACCTAAAATTAGGAAAGAGTTGTATGTTCTGCTCTGCAGGAAGTGTGGACTGTTACAGAAGTGCTGGAACAGCTAATGAGTAGCAAGTCTATAGCTACATGAATAATTTGTCAGCCCTTGAAAAAAACCTTGACTTGGAGATCCTGGGAGGAAAGAAACACTTGGGAATCTTTTACTTGTCATCTTGTTCTTGATCCTTTATTTTTATCACCATAATTTTTAAATTTATGGGGGCTAGAATTACTTTTTGAGGGGAAAAGATATAGAGTTCTAGCAAGAATAAAGGGGCTGACATGCAAATTAGGTGTTGCCTCTCCCCAGCCTAACAGCCCTAATGCTAAATGTGCTCAGGATGCTCAAGGACACATTGTTCTTAATTCCTACAAAATCCAAGCTGTAGGGCGTATGGTACTTCAGAGAGGAAACTGCGGTATATTCTACAGCCTGTAAAACCACTTGATAACTTTGCACTAAAAACATCCTTATGTAAAGTCAGCTGATCAGAAATTATGCAGATCAAATGCATATGTATGAACTTTCCATTTTGCATAATGCATTTTTATAGCAAAATTTGGTATATATATATATATATATATATATATATATATATATATATTAGATAACATGCAAATTTTAACTTGGGAGGTGATGGTGGAGGGAAAGAGAAAGGGAGGAATGGTATCTTCAGCTACAACCTTCTTCTTGAGTGGGTATGGGAATTAAGTGCATAAAGAGTATATGATGTGGTGTGCAGTGCAATAGAATTGTACATCCTTAAAGGATTGCTTGCTCCTATTATGAACCTGCCCCTTAACTTAAATCTTGAACAAAGACCCTTCTCTGTGTGTCCCTACCTTCAGAAGAGAAGTGGATAATTGTTAAGAGGAAAACATTTTCTGTAGTGGTATCTCAGTTGTGGAACTTCCCCTCTCAAATGTTTGCTTTGCTCCTAGATTGCTTAGCTTTAGGTGCCTGGTTAAAAAAACATTTTTATTCACTCATGCATTTGGTTGCAGCAGGGCTTTTTTCTGGGGAAAGAGGTGGTGGAACTCCGTGGGTTACGAGCACAGGGGAGGTGGTGGCCCTGGTACCACATGCGCGCGCACAAAGTGCGCGCACGCTCCCAGGACCAATGATGTCACTTTGGGTCAGCTGGAACAAGGGGGGAGTTTTAAAAAGTTCAAATCACCCTTGGTGAAAATAGTCACGTGGCTGGTGGCCCCGCCCCCTGATCTCCAGACAGAGGGGAGTTGAGATTGCTGGAGTTTAGATTGCTGGAGCGGCACGGAGGGCAATCTCAACTCCCCTCTTTCTGGAGATCAGGGGGCGGGGCCACGAGCCATGTGACCATTTTCAAGAGGTTCCAGAACTCCATTCCACTGCGTTTCTGCTGAAAAAAAAGCCCTTGGGTTGAAGTATTTACATTGTTGTGTATATGTGTGCATGTGTGTAATCTTGTTTTGATTTGATTGGTTGTGTGAGTCTCCTGCCTCTTTTGTTTACCTTAGTGGACTGTTGTTTAGGTGTTTTTAATTGATGTTTTATTGATTATCCCCAGATAATGAAAAACAATGAACCAGTTTTGCTTAAATTGAATTTGCTTGCATGCGTTGTAGGGTCAAAAATCTGTTTATTGCTACAAATTTGGATTCTCATGACTGTGGATCAGGCTGTCTTACAAAAGGAAAGATAATGTGTCTTGACTGTATTCATAGCCTCTGGATGATTCTTAAATGTCAAGAAATGTCTTTGACCAAGTGCCCATGTAAGAGGTGAGCCCCCATTCTTAGCTGAAGAGAGGGAGAATATGTGTGTCTGTGTGACAGGAGAGACCAGCATAGAGACTGACAGAAACGGAAGTGAGCAGATGCTGCCACTAGTTAAGGGAAGCACTGGGGGGTCCAGGATCTTGGTCTCTCTTGGAGATCTGATGCAGGAGAGTGGATTTGCTGCTCTGTAAAGGTGGCTCTTGGCCTCCGTTTCTGCTCTGCTGGTCCATTTGTAAATAAAGCAAATGCTTCAGAAATGCCTTAAGACTCCAATGCTTTCTCTTCTGAAGGAAACTAGGACAAGTAAGCATTCTCTGGGACTTTTCAGTCAGTGCTGGGGTAAGGGGAGTACATGTAATAGTATAGAATAGGGGTGTGCAAAGGCACACTGTTTCGTGTTTCTTGTTTCGGGTTTACCCGAAACAAGAATCTCTTTCGGATACAGGCAAAACCCGAAACGGCTAGCCGTTTCGGGTTTTGCGTTTCGGGTTTGTTTCGGGTTGTTTTGGGTTTCTTTCGGGTTTCAGAAACCCAAAACGCACATCCCTAGTATAGAATATTTGTCCAATTGTGGGAAAATGTTTGAGGGGTAGGCTTATATGTTAGGGGATCTGCCTTCAACATCTGAGTACTAACTATAATGCTAAATCAATAGTATAGAAATGAAGATTGCAGTGGACCTTACAAAGTATGGTGGTGGTGGAAAGCACTGCCTGGCTTTTTACAGATATTCAGAGCATCTGGAAGGTAGTTGGTCCGCCCACAGAAGTGCCATATTATATTTGGCACTTCAGCCATGCCATGGAGCTGCCACACAACCCATTTCCTCCACATTTAATTTACAAAATTGTTCCCAGGACAAAGAGTGCTATAACAAAACAGCTTTAGAGAAAAACTACTTTATAAGAGGTATTGCTGTATATACAACTGCTCTTTCGGTTCACAATGCATGTGATAGGCTATTAATTATGAACTAATTCGCTTGTAGCAGCAAGAGGCAAAAACATAGCACTTTTGTAATTCCTGTAATTCCCCTATCTAGCTAGGGGCCATACATACAGAGAAGTTGTTTGCTGCCATCAACAGAGCCCTGGTGTAAAGGTGGCTCTTGGTCTCCATTTCTGCTTATATCCCCTCCTCTCACTTGCTGTGGTGCTATTCAAGAGTAGAGGTAGGCACGAATTGTAATGCGACTCAAAATTCGGCATGAACCGGGCCGATTTGTGGTTCGTGAAAACGCAGTTCATAGGGCTGCATTTTCCACGAACTCCATGACTTTTTGGCCTGATTCGTCAGAGTCATGAGCGGTTCGTGAAGCCAGACAGGCTGGCTCCAATCAATTGATTCCCAAGGCAACGTATGCCCAGAATGTCTGCAGACCTTTTGTTGCTGTGGAAACCCCAATCTTAGCCACCTAACCTTGATAGGCAGGTATCCCTTCCAACCATGGAGCTCCCATTCTGTTATATGGGAGCAAAGAGCAGGGGAGAGACAGGCCTTCTGTAGCCATGGGAACACCAATCTCATCCCTCCAAACCCTGTTAGGAAGGTCTGACTGCCAACCACTGACCTTCTGTTCTGCTCTGTGTGAGCGTTTGTTATATAAGGCACAGCTCGCTGCCTCGTGCTTTCAGTTTCAGCAGACAGTGGGAGAGTGAGGAGCTGTTGCTGGGATTTGAATGAGAGAGAGGGAGAGTGGAATTGAGCTTGGCTGCTGCTAGTTTAAAAGAGACTGAAAAACCTCTTCAGCTTTAGTCTTGGCATTGCTGGGAAGGGTGCCTTCTTTCTTACACCCCATCCCACCCCACCCAGGGTCACTGCCTGGCTCTGCCTGCTCAGGTCAGGTGTTTGTGTGTGGTGGGTTAGAGCTCCCATGAAAGTGGGATTGATGTCTCTTTCCCTTCTGGGTACAACTTGCCCCTATCCATGGGACATGGTCTCTCACCCCTCGATGGGGGGGGGGAGGGTTTCTGTCGTTGCCGCCATGGCAAGCAGGTGGGTGCTGTCTGGCCATGTCTTCTGGAGTTGGGGAGGGGGCAGAAACAGTTCTGTGCTTGTTCTGTGTTGCACCCCATTGGCAGCCCTGAAAAAGTCATCCCTTGAGGGCCCTGTTTGCCTGCTGCCTATACGCTGCACCTACTGATGCTGGGATGTGCACCATGAAGGAAGTGGGACTTAGAACGGCCTCCCTACAAGGAGGGGGAGGCATCCTTCTCATCTGGCACAGCCAGCAGGTGGGTGATGTCTGGCCACATCTTCTGGGGTGGGGTGGGGTGGGGGGCAGAAACAGTTCTGTGCATGTTCTGCATTGTCCCCCACTGGCAGCCCTGAAAGAGGCATCCCTTGAGGGCCCTGTTTGCCTGCTGCCTATAAGCTGCACCAGCTCATGATGGGATGCACAACATGAAGGCAGTGGGACTTAGAACGGCCTCCCCCCAAGAAGGGGGAGGCATCCTTCTCACCCACCACAGCCGGCAGGTGGGCAAAGTCTGTGGCCATCTCTCACCCCCTGTTAATGGGGCACAGACTACATCACTGCCGCCATGTCTGGCAGGTGGGTGACATCTGTGGCCACTACTCCTCAGCACGAGGGACAGTGTTACACATATAGCTGCGCAGGACCGTGGGACGGTCCCCTATCATGGTACTTGCTGTATCCCTCACCCCTGACCTAGGAGGAATGGGTTCTGTCGGTGCTGCCACAGCCAGCTGGTGGGTGATGTCTGTGTTTCCCTTTATAGTCTCATATACACACTTAATAATGTATATACAAGTGATTCCTTCATGCAAAGGTTGAACTCACCAATATACTTGCAAAATAAACATTCAATCCTTTCTCTTTTCAAAGTCAATGTGTTCAGAAGTCTTTTTTCGAGCGTTCCTCACCAAATGCATAAAGGGAAACAATGGTCTAATGGGATCTACTTTCAACATGTAACGTTTCTCACCAAATGCAAAGAGAATCTTGAAAAAGTTAAGATTATAAAAGAAAAATATTGGATGTATATTTTTTAATGCATTTGGTGGATTTTTTTGGGTGTGGGCTTTCTTACTCATTTTATGATGTCATATTTACCATGTATAAAATCAATCAGGTTTGTAAATGAAGTTTGTAAATGAAGTTGTAAATGGATTTATCCATCGCAGAAAATTTTGCTTTTTGAGGTGGTCACATCCTGATTTGTGTTTGTATATTAATTTCAGAAAAGTTGTAGCTTTGGAAGAAGCATAATTCTTGCGAAACGGGAAAATTGCAAGCTGGCAAGCCTGTTGCCATCTCCCGCTGGGGGGTTTGGTGTTAATTTTTTACTCAGTAATCACATATATCAAGTTCCAGTGCGCTGTATATTTCAGTTCTACAATTTGGAACATAAAAGTTGGATTGTTTTTTCGTGGTCCCTGTGTTTTCTTTGTTGCTGTTTTGATACAGTGACAAACATAAATTCGTTTTATTATAGGTTTTAATGTGTATTGATGGGATAATAAACCTTTAAAGCTGTTCAAAAAAGGTTAAATAATCTCCTGGCTTGACTACTGCAGCACACTGTATGTGAGGCTGCCCTTGAATATGACTTGGAAGATTTAGCTAGTGCAGAATGTGGCCACACATCTCCTTGTGGATATCAAGATGTTTATATTGTTGCACTTTCTCCCAATAAGCTTCTAGATTAAATTCAATGAGGAAGTATTATCTTTCAAAGCTGTTCCTGGTATGGATGCCATGTATTGTGGGGACTGCCTTTCCCAATATCACCCTTCAAGGCAATTGCATTCCTCTAGGCAGGCTGTGCTTTGTGGTCCGATGTTACATAACCCTTTTCAGCAGTTGTTTCAAAGTTGTGGAATGATTTGTTCCCAGAAGTGTGAAGGATGAAGTGCCCATAGTGAAGCTTTCAGGCTTTGACTGTGGTTTCTCCTCTGCTTGTTAAAATGGCTGCATGATTTATTGCTTTTGCTTTGCTTTCAGTGTGGCTAGCCAGTTAATTCATGTTTTGTTTTTCTACCGGATGGTTCATTTTTATTGCTGCTTTTAAATACTTGTATGGTATTTTATTTTTGTAAATGGTCTTGAACTTTGGGGAAAGTGGCATGGGAATGTTTTAAATAAATGATGAATCTTTTCTTTTGCTTTTTTGCACAAAAGGTTTGGACTGCTCTGCTTTGGACAGCTTACTCATATGTTCAGCCACCTTCCGTTAGAAAGTGCATGAGATATTCCTTTGAATGTGGTGAAGTTAAATTTAAGACAGTATTGAAAACGTTCCAGAAGCACTCTTCTTCTGTTGAATCAATAGCGCTGGTTTGCAGCAAAGCTTTAGACTAATCAAAGTCTTTGGTCAGATACTTTTTCTGATGAAGTATTCTGTACAATTAAAAAGCAACTTGATCAATTAAAAGGAATCATTCAAATTAGTGGTGTGCACTGAGAAAATTTTCATTTCTGTTTTGAACCTAGGGTTTCTAAACGAACTGTTTACCATTGTTGGTGTTTTCTGGGTGGAGCATTGGCTGGTTTGGATTGAATCCATTTGTTTTTCTGTTATCATGAGTTTCGTCTCAGTTCTTTGCAGTGAGACCTTTGAGGCTCTTTGGGGCAGCAGGTTTTGCAGTTAATTGCACCAAGAAGCACATTCCCATCTAAACAGGTCTACTCTGGTGTAAGTACCATGTTATTCAATAGTGCTTACTCCCTGTCTTTAGGATTGCAGCCTAGGATGGAAGTCTACCAGGGATTTTATCAAGTTTGGTCAATTGAACAGACCACTTGACTCCTGCCCAGTCGCACTTTTCCTCACAATTGTCCATGTGCCAAAGATGCATACCCCCACTTCCCTCCGACAGAGTTAAATGAATGTTTCCAAAGCTGATAGGTGGGGAGGGATCTTTGCTTGCAAGGAAATGATTGGGAGGGAGAAAATGTCATTGCCTGGATAGTGCTGGGGAAAAGATGCACTCATACGCATTGCGCACATTCCCTTTTCTCACCAACTAAGTTAATTAGGTGGTATAAAATGATGTCAAGGCTCTCTTCCCTTGGGATCTGATTGGTGAATGCTGTTGAGGAAAATAAGATGCTACCATGCTGGCCCAGTGCCTGTGTGCTCCTGCGTGGTAAGAACTGAAATGAAACACATGAACTTTTTGGTGGGAGGTTGCTGATATAACTTGGTTTTTTGGATTTGGTTCACTGTTCCGGAAGCTGCTTTAACAGAATAAAACAGCAAATTCTGGGTGTATTTCCAGCTCATTTGTTTTATTTTGTTCTTGCCTAATCAAATGACAGATCCATTTTTTATGCTACCACTTATTCTTTGGAAACAGTAAAGGCAACAGAGTGAATTGCTTGGGGTTGAAAGCCTGGCCAGAGGTTTATTAAATCCAATGGAAAATATATTCGTGCTCCAGTCAGTACATCTTGCTGCATCATTTACACCCTTCCAATAAATGAAAACTATTCTAGATACATATTCAGAATACCCTTCCTGTTAAGGGTTTACAGTTATTTTGAATTTAATGCTATTTTATTTAATTTATATGCTGCCTTTCTGTTTTGCAGGAAACATTCAAGGTGGCCAATGGCAATAAAAACATAAAATAATCCAAGATAGAATAGAATGAAAGCTAACATCAACACTCAAGAGCAGGAAAAACTTGATGTCATAGAAAGTCATTCCAGAAAGGTCTGGAAAGGTGGGGTCAGTTTGTATCTCCTGGAGGAGGAACTCCCACAACTTAAGGATCACTGTTAGAATGAAAAAGAAACAATTGAAGTCCTGTTTGGCTGAAGATAGGGATATGAAGCATAAACAAACGGGAGGGAGGGATATCTGTCATAACTGCTGTTTCATTTTGTACTGCACTGACTGTATGTCAGTTGGACAATAAAAAGTGAAGTTACTGCCTCTAAGCAGAGCTATAAAAACATTACATGGAACAAATAATCTGAAGCAAGCTCTGTAGTGCTAAGGTAAACCTTTGGAGGAAAAGACTGAATATAGAGGTTAGAAGAAGACTGCCTTTTCTCCTGCCATTCCAGTTCTTACCTCATGTTGCCTGGCCTGTGGGTTTGTGCAGGTCTTCTGTGTGCCTCAAATCCCTGTTCATCATATAACATAAATCATAAATGGTTCTGCCCCATTTGAAATGAAAAGGTCCTGCTCAAGCTCAAGTTGGACCTGCTTAAGCTCACGTCGGGTCTGGCAGCTCAACCCCCAACCCCCCACCTCTTCAGCCCCATTCCTTCTGATTAAAAGGTTCTGCAGCCTGGCAGTGGCCCACCAGCCCTAGTTTTAGGGTTGCCAGCTCCAAGTTGGGAAATTCCTGGAGATCTGGGGGGGGAGGAGGTGTGAAACCTGGAGAAACCTGGAGAAAGAGGGGTTTGGGGAGGGAAAGGACCTTGGCATGGCATAATTCCATAGAGTCCACCGCCCAAAGTAGCCATTTTCTCCAGGTGAACTGATCTCTGTGGCCTGGAGACCAGTTGTAATTCCGGGAGCTCTCCAGCCACTACCTGGAGGCTGGCAACCCTACCTAGTTTAGACAGTTTCGCTGTACTCGTTACACTACATTGGTTCTCATATTGCAGTCAATGCAAGTTTACTTTTCCGATAGGTCTTTGTTCAATATGTGCCAGGCTGCAGCTCTGTATCTTCAGAAGATTTTTGTTTAGGTTGTTTTAGTTAATGGTTGGGATGAATGTTTTCTATTCTGATTCTTTGTTTCAGTTCAGCTTTTTGGTTTTGTATGTTTTTAAGTGTGTATGTGTGTGTAAGGTACTTTTACATAGGTTGTTTGCATGAATCAAATATACAGTGTATGTCATTTATATGTGTAATACTAATTTTCTGGCACATAAATAATGCTGGAAAATGTACATTTTATAGGAGAAGGGTTGGTGCATATTTTGGGGGAATGTGTAGAGGCCCAGGAATTTTGGAACCCCGAAGGCTGAATAATAATGTTTTAATAATAAAGGCTTAGAATGGAAGCAGAGGTTCAATCATTTTTATTACTTGCGTAAAATATCTGGTAATGAACCTAAAACGTTATTTGTGATGTACCTCTTGCCAGGAGTTTAATGATGTGATATAGGAAAGCTAACTAGATGTTTAGGGCTTCTTAATTACATGCCTATATCTGATTCAAGCCTGCCCGGAGTCATCAAGAACACCTGTTGTTTAAAAATAAATATATCTATTTTTTTAAAAAGAGAGGACACCAGGAAAAGTGTTGGTGGATGTCATAGTGCCCAGGAGGAGCTCCATGCTGGAGACCTCTGAAATGGAAATTTACTTTACAGCTTCAGCAGCATAAAAATGCTTTATTTACAACTCGGCATATAAAACCAAAGTCTTGAACATGCTTATGAAATTTGACATAATTTTAAATACCTTAATTTTCTACAAGCAACGTTGCAAATACGCTCAGTAGTAAAGAGAAAAAGTTGCTGGTTCTGCACTGTGTAAGCACATACAAAAAGGGGAGGAAAAGGTGCACGAGGGTGGGGTAGAAACACAGAAATAACGGGAGACACAGCAGATCTTGGTTGCCTTGTGGCCCCAATAAACGTTATGGAGGCCCATGGGGGATCTGGCTGCCAGCTCCTGTTGCTGGTGTCCACCGCTACAGGCGAGAGAAAGTGGACAACAGTGGCAGTGTCATTGACCCTCCCTGACCAGCTCGGTGACTCTGACTCCTCAGGGGAAGAGCCGAGGTTGGTGGCTGAGGAGGACCAGGAAGGGCACAGAGGTGACTGTGGGTGATGTACCATCAGTGCTGGAGGCCATCCTGCCAGAACCTGCAAGAGAAATCTCAACACCAACCCCTGAAATAGCCACCAGGACTTGGCCAGGCAGGAATCAAACCTAGGCCTGTAGTCACCCAGGACCCTCCCTCAATCCTTAGGAAATTAGGAGGCCTGGGCTGAGGTGGCACAGAGGAGGCAAAGTGCCAGGCTGGCAGCACACTGCCCTGTTGTTGAACTAGAGAAGTGCACTGAGAGTGGTACTTCCTCACAGGATCCTGCCCAGCACACAGAACAGTCTCAGGAGCTCCAACACCTGCAGGTAGTGCGGCTTGAGGCAGTTATCTCTCAGTGTACTTAGGCTGAGGCGTGGATGTTGGATCCAGCGCCAGACTTTGCCCTCTACAGACCTTGCCTGCCCATTCTCTCCAGGCCCTGCCAAGTTATCCTCTAGCTGTTAAGGAGACCAGCAGACCAGGAAGCTTGAGACCAGAACAGGCTGGGTGCAGAGGAGGAGAAGCCGGCCTGTGGTGGCCTCGTGAGATGATGTGTGCAAGAACAAAAAGGGGTGGTCGAGGGAAGGAAGAAGTAGAGGTGGTGACTGGAGAATGCTGGGCTAGTGTGGAGAATGGGATTTTTCCTTCTCAGTGAGTGTTTTCTGAGTAGGGCTGCCATCCTCCTTGTGGGGCCTGGAAATCTCCTGGAATTACAACTGATCTCCAGACTGCAGAGATCAATTAACTTGGAGAAAATGGCTACTTTGAAGGGTGGACTCTATGGCATGATACCCCACTGAGGACCCTCTCCTCCCTAAACCCCACCCTCCCCAGGCTCCATCTTTGAATTTTCAGTAATTTCCCAACCCAGAGTTGGCAGTTTTGTGTAGTGGTTAAGAGTGCAGGACTCTAATCTGGAGAACCAAGTTTGATTCCCCACCCCTCCTCCACTTGAAGCCAGCTGGGTGACCTTGGGCTAGTCATGGCTTTCTGGAGCTCTCTCTGCCCCACCCACCTCACAGGATGTTTGTTGTGGGGATAATAATGACATACTTTGTAAACCGCTCTGAGTGGGCATTAAGTTATCTTGAAAGGCGGTATATAAATTGAATATTGTTGTTGTGGCAGCCCTAATTGTGGGCCTCCTGCTGGCCATTCTCCAATGCAGCAGATGGCCTTACATTAAAACATTCATATTGCATGTTTTGAGTGAGTAAAACCTTGACTTAAAGTTCTCACTCATTCCAAATGAGAGACTGTTTTATAGAAGCCGCCCTCCCAAGTATCTCCGTCATTACCCATGAGTTTTTCTGAACTTTTCTGTTTCTTTTTCTGGTCCTTCACATCTCCGGCTGTTAATCAACAAAGGTGTACCAAATTTCTTGAAATATCATGATGGAATCCGATGAATCCTGACTACTTGCTTTTACATAATGCCCTTTTTACTTTGTCTACAAATTCCTTTTTTCCCTAGGCTTTTGCCTTAGAAATACTGTACAACTCCAGACAGCTTATTCTTTGGAGGTTGTATTTGAAGGACGGGACTTTTGATCCCTCACCTTTAATAACTACTCCTCAGAACTGTGACATTATAAAAGAATTTATGCAGGTGGATGCTGTTGAGTTCTCAATTTTACTCCAGTATTGAGCATTTGAAAGTTTTTGATAGAATAAGGGTCAACATACATACAACTAGTTGGGCATGATAGACTGGATCTTCCCAGGTTGTGTGGTGCCTGACCTGAACCACTCTTGGCTAGCCATTGCTTTCAGAGATTGAGCTATTATCACTTACAGTTTTAGAAGTAATCAGTGATCAGATGAACTTTGCCCTACCTTTGGGGTTTTAATTACTAACCACATACTAGTAAACAGAATCTTGTAACACCTTAAAACATAACTAGGTTTTATTCTAGCGTAAGGTTTTGTGGGCTTGAGCAGTGAGTGGGTCTTCATTTATATAGTTATTTTATGTAGAGGTATTAAAGATAACAAGCAGGTGGGTCAAAGGAGTATGAAATTCATTGAGTTCCATTCCACATGGAGGTTTTGTTCTGATTTAGTATCCTAACTGGAGCAGGATTTTTGTAGAGCATCCACACATTGTCATCATCCCCCCCCCCATCCACATTTTGGGTTTTCCAGTGCTTTGCTGAGATCTCTCCCAAACCTGATTTGATAGCCTCTGCTTGCCACAGCAGTGGGAAAATGTACATTAAGTTCTCCCCATTACTGATATTTTTCCTTGTCTCAGCCCCAATGTCAGTAACAGAGTTGGCTGAAGTGGGGCAGATTCTGATACAAGCATCTGCTAAGCTCTCACCAAGGTGCCAAGGGACAGTTTGACTACTCTAGTTACATTCAGCCCCCTTCTCTTTGTTAGTAGCAAGGCACTGGACATCGAGGAGTATTGTATGTAATCTCTGCAAGTCATAGACACAACAGGAAAAGCTCTGGAAAGCACTGCGTCGGTGGACAGTGTGACAGAAAAGTATGGATTGTTGGTGTCTAATATTTGTGGCCAATGCTATGATGATGGTGCCAATTGTTCTAGAAAAAAAATCCTCATGCATTCTTCGTGCTTGGCTCTCCTCATAATTGGACTCTTGTGTTAGTGCCTGCTGAAGGCAGTAATGGTTGAGCAAGGCCAGATACCAATTTTATTGAATAGCACTCCAAATAAAGTCATGAGAGACATAGTTTCTTTTCTCTAGTTTTCTATAAAATAATAAAAGGTAATCGAGAAAGCAAAATGTAATTTTTTTGTAAGAAAATTGAAATGGAAAAGGGAGGGTTTAAAAGAAAAAAAGGGAGAGCCAACGATTAGGGGCTAAATGGAAGGGATGTGGTTAGAGGAGAAAGGGCTCTGGGGCCCATGAAAACCTAGATTCGGCTCTGCTCAGCCCCCCCATGGCAGCCAATTTTTGCCTCCAGAGTACTGGGGGGGGGTGCTTTTAAAAAATCATCAACGGCTAGATCACTGTAGCACAATAATGTTATAACAGCCTGTTGCTATGAGTTACTAGCTCTTCTGAGCTCCCAGTTTTCATGTAAAAATATATCTCAATGGAAAGGGCTAGAGAGACATAAAGGGAAAATCTGTCTTTGCCAAGAAACCCTAGTAACAACAACTCTTTGCAGATTAGGCTGACTGTGTGGGGCTGACTCAAGGTCATCCACCGAGCTTCGTGACAGAGAGGGGATCTGAGCACCACCAGCCTCTCATATCCTACTCTGTACCAGGAGTCTCCAGTAGAGATGGGCACGATCCGCATTATGATAAAAAAACCCCATGATAATGGCGATCGCGCGATCGTGACCTGGCGGATCGTGATCGTCCATGGCCAATGATCCAGTGATCGGCAGGGGCCTGGATCGGGGCGATTGGGCTCAGATTGGAGATCCAGACACTCAGGTGCCAGCAATCTATTCCCCTGGCAACAGAGCCAGGGGAATGCCTGAGCTGTGTTTGCCCTCCTTCTGTCACCCTGGAAACCCGAATGGAAGCCCAGCTTTCCTTGATCAGCAGGGCTTCCTTCCACCCACGGAGCAGCAAAGCAGTCACCAGTTGGGAGAAGACACCCAGGGGAGGGAGGGGGAAGGGGGTGTTCTGTAGCCATGGGCACTCCAATCTCATCCCTACAAACCCTGATAGGCAGCTCTGATGGCCAAACATAAACACAAATGCCGCAGGCATCACCCACCATTCCTGTATTGCTGGGAACAGCGGGGCGCCCCTCCGCTTTTGCCTCCACGATCCACAGATCGGGAACGGGAGAAGCTCAGTGCAGGTCATTAAATTGGGATCGTTGCTGGCGCCGATCCACGATCAGCTTGATTGTTAATTTTTTGAGGGATCGTGCTCATCTCTAGTCTCCAGCCTTTTTGAGCCTGTAGGTATCTTTGGCATTATGACGCAGGGTGGTGGATGCATCCACAAAATGGCTGCAGTAGGCGGAGGAGCCAGGCACCAAATATCAGGGTGTGTTATGCAAAACTGTAACAGTAACTTTTCAACATTTCAGGCAGAAGCTCTGCTTAACAGGATGCCTTTTAAAGCATATTGTTAAAAAGTATTTTCTTGTATACGCACAATTTGCCTACAGATCGCACTGTGAACATCTTTGTGCTCTGGTGGCAGCAGCTGTTGAAGCAACATATTTTTAAAAATCTGCACAGCCAATCAGATCTCCAAGGGTCAATCAGAAGAGCCCCACCCGTCCCAGCTCACTGTCTAAAGACACTTGAAGGGATCTAGGAAAAGTGGCACCCACAGGCACCACTTGTGTTGTGTTCTTTCCCTGTGTTGTGTCCTTTCTGTTGTCCACTCCATGGTGGAGGATAATTTTACCTTTTAAGTGTTTTGTTGTGGAGTTTGGGCAATGTTTATAGATTTAGAAGTCTATCTGGGAATAGAAACAGGTAGATTTGGACAAACTGGATACATTCATGAGAAGGGATGATGGGGTGCTCTTAGTAACAAACCAGTTCCTGTGTACAGATAATAACTTTGCATTCAAGATAGCTCAAGATGGGTAGCTGTTAGTCTGTCTGCAAGAGTCCAGTAGCGCTTATAAGACTAACAAAATTTGTGGCAGGGTATGAGCTTTCGTGAGCCACAGCTCACTTCTTCAGATACAGCTAGACTGTGAGTCCATCTGTCCTTATATCTTGGAGAGTGGAGTGATTACAGAAGTTGAATGATAATAGCTGGTGAATAACAAAGGCAGGCGAGATTGAATAGGGTGAGGTATGCAGAGGAGGGGTAGTGGGTGTGGAGAAATTTGCATTGGTAATGAGACAGGAAGTTTGTGTCTCAATTCAGTCCAGGTGGATGCATTGTCTTGAGCTTCGTTATCAGTTGCAATTCAAGAATACTTATTCTTGAGCCTGGCTATGAAATCAGTAGCCTGCGGGGTGCTAGGCTGTTTGAATCCTTGTTGATTTCTGCTAGATTCTGTAAATGGAGCTTTCTTGGAGCAGGGACAGAACTTTCTGCATTCTTTTGACATACTGTGTTTCTGACTAACTGCGCTGATGCCAACTGATGAGGGTAGAGCTGGCCAGCCGCAAGCTCCTGTTCTGCACTCCACAAAATCTGTCACTGTTGTTACTGCTACCCAGGACGTGAAGCCATTTCAGCTGTTTGTCTCCTATAGGGAGATCCTGCTCACCCACCATCCCAAATTATCTCCCTTTGCTTTAAGCAATGAGCAGTTCTGCCATATTGAGAGGCAGTTCTGCTTTGATACAAATGCTTAAATCTTCTAAGTGGCAGAAACAAAGGACATTCACACCTCCTCTTGTACCAAACCCTGTTGGTGCCAAGAGGATACAGATCTTGAGCTGATCTTTCTTGTTGAGCAAAGACAGAAACCATTTACTAAGGAAAATTCCTGCTGCAGTGGGGCAACAACTCGTAAGATCTGGTATTATTCTAGATCTTGTGAAACCAAGATGTGCCACTGTGCACAGGAGGGTTTTTTTTAAGTGTGAGGGGAGCTCATGAGGAAGACATTGTTAGGCTGCAGAGGGCTTACAACATTGGATACAAATATATCATTGCAATATCTTTCTGCCGTGGAGGAATCTCACTATGATTTACTGTAATAAAAGGCATTTTAGCACTTTTCTGTAGCAAATAGGGTAGAACAGTGAAAAGCTGCATTCTCAATTGCCATTAACCAAAACAGCCATATTTACTTCTACTCCTGCCATAAGGCCTACTTCTGAAGGAGGCTCACAGCTTACCTGATTCTCTAGTGTCAGATGTTTCAATGCAGGAACCACTGGCCAACCACCGAAAAAAGGCGTGCCCATTTCCCTGACAGATGGGATAGGTACCACTTTGAGCATCTGACAAAGAGAGCTATGGCTCTTGAAAGCTCATGCTATGATAAAGTTGGTTAGTGTTAAAGGTGCTACTGGACTCTTTAATGTTTTGCTACTATAGACTAACAGGGCTAACTCCTCTGGAATTTTGAGGAATGGTGCTCAGAAGAGCCACAGGTGGCATGTCAAAGAGCCACATGTGACTCCCGAGTCACTGAGTGTCACTGTGATAGAGTAAAACAATAGCCATGCTGGATCAGACTAGTGCTCCTTCTGTTCAATCAACCTGTTTAACAGTGGCCAACCAGTTGCTGTGAGAACTACCAAACAGGTCATAGAGGCAAAGGCTTCTTCTCCCTGATGTTGTGTTGTAGCACTAGTATTCAGAGATTTGCTGTCTTTGACTAGGGAGGTTTCTTTCAGTCACCATGTTAATATCCATTGATGAACCTGTCCTCCATAAATCTATCCAGCCTCCTTTAAAGTAACCTGTAGGCTTGTCTACCATTACACATTCACTGTAATTCTGCAATTTAATCACTCATTGAGTAAAGCAGTACTTCATTTTGTCTCTCCTAAATCTATTGCCCATCAACTGCATTGGGTGCCCTTCCGTAAGTTCTAATATTTTGGGAGAGGGATAGAAAGCTCTCTCCCGCTCTCTCTACCCCATGTATAATTTTATACATCTCTGTCATGTCCCCATTGCCCCCATTAGTTGTCTCTTTTGAGTGAAAAGACTCTTTAGCCTTTCCTTATAGGAAAGGTGTTCCAACAGCTTAAACATCTTGTTACCCTCTTCTGTACCTTTTCTAGCTCTGCAGTATCGTTTCTGAGATATGGCAACCAGAAATGTACACTGTCCTCCAAGTGAGGCCATACCATAGATCTGTAACTCTGACTTTGTTCATCGCTCTGAGTGGGCACCAGTCTGTCTAGAAGAGCAGTATATAAGCACAGTTGTTATTATACAGGAACTATACAATATTGGTGGTTTTATTTTCAATTCCTGATAACCTCCAGCACGGAGTTCCATCAGAGGTCCAAGTAGCCCATCACTTGACCCACTTAGTAGAAGATGCTGATTGTGTTTCACGGAGTTCTGGATCACTTTTAAAAACAGAGCACTAATTCATATGTTCAGATGGAGGCAATGTTGAGAACATGACAGAGGAGTGATGCCAACAAACCCATTCCACCACACAGATAATTCAGTTCACATCAATGCTGTAAAAACAGACACATCAAAGATAGCTGAATAACATCAGAATTAAAGCCACCACCGATCAACAGGACATCACCAGGACAAACTGTGGGTTCAACCTCCACTAAAATCCATCTGAAAAGGTGTCTTCACAGATGTCTAGTAGATCAAGAATGATACAACTGGGCAGGGATTTCAGAGCCTGGGGATCCAGCTCTGTCCCACATGTTCCCCCTATCTCATCTTATTCAGTGCAGGAGTGGGGAGCAGAGCTGCAGTAACTGATCGTTAATCATTTGCATTAATCATTTGCAGAGGCTATTCAGAATTCTGCAGAATATACGGTTGTATCCAACTGTGCCTCACAGTTGCACTCAACCTTACAAATACAGCTCTCACACTCTATACAGAAGGGAAGCTTTTCCCATGAATTTCTGCTTTTCTGTAATATAAACCCTCCTGTTTGTTCCCTTCCTGCTGGTCAAATTACTCAGAGCACCAAAATTTGTCTTATTGTCTCTTTTTCTCACTAATAATACATATTCGGTGTTTTTCCTACTGTTCTTAAAAGTGCTCATTGTAACAAATGACAACAATTAATGCCATCTCATCAAAAATTGTAGCAAATAAAAGTGTCTTAAAAATGGAGCAAAAGAGTCAAAATCTAGCTGGAAGGCCACGCTCCAGAGTAGGGAGGAGTAGCAGATTCAGGCATTGAGACGAATAAAGGAGGAAAATCCTCAATGGAACCCCTGAGAAAATAATTTCTAGTGGTAGCTGTTGGTCTGCAGGACAACAGCAAGATTTGAGTCCAGTTGCACCTTAAAGACCAACACGAGTTTCCAAGGTATAAGCTTTTGAGAGTCAAGCTCCCTTCGTCAGATATAAATAGGAAGGAAGATCCCTGAGCCCTTAAGTCCCAGTCAGAAGGTGGGAGGGGTGTTGCAAAGAAGGGAATCATGATTCAGAGGTACAATGCAAAATTTAATCAGTTTGATTAGAGCAAGGGAGAAATGCTTAGGAGTAGGAAATGCAGAAAATTAGAATCCGCAGTGAAAATCCTATGCCCCTATTTAGACTTGGGCGGGGGAGGTCCATTGTTCTGAATTTGTGAATGAACTCAAGTTCAACAATCTGAGAAAATTTACTTTATGTGGCCCCTAAAACTCAACAATCTTGGCTCTAGTGTCTGTGGGAAGAGGATTGCAATACTGAAAAGGCCCTGTTTTGGTCTACCAGGCAACTGTGCCTATTCCAGATCTTTCAGGGCATTAAAGGTAAGCACCAACTCTTTGAATCAGCAGCCAAAGTCCAAAGCGGCAGGATGTGTTCTATCTAGCCTTCAAAGGTAGCCCCATAGTGACCTTTCCACCATGTGATTGGAGTGTGGGTTATGACCAGATTTCACTCTTCAAGGAAAGTCTGCTGCTGATGTGCCAACAGAAATTGGTTGAAAGTATTACATATACCACAGATGGTTTTTCAGCCTCCATATTTAAAAGAATACTGTAATCGTATTCCTCAAACTATGAACTTCATCTTTCAGGGAGAGAGGGTGCAACTCCATTCAGACCATAATCTGACTCCATAATCCTTGATTTATTTTTAGGTTGTATAATGAAGCAATAGCACCTCAGTCTTTTCTAAACAGAGCTTTGTTTTATTGGCCCACATTCAATTCATTGCCCCGTGCATTTGTTCGGAATACTGGTTCTCCTGACTCGGTTAAAAACAGAAATTGTGTTCGATGTCATCTGCATTTTCAGATGTTGTTTTAGATCTCTGGATCATCTCTCCTGGCAGTCCAAACACATAGCATAGAGGGCAAGATAGAACCCTATGGAGCTTGGTGACACACGTCCCATGGAGCTAAACTGCTGTTTTCCAGCACCTCTGGAAACAGATAGGACCTGAAACATCAGAACGCAGTGCTCCAACACCCTTCTGAAACAGCTGATCAGGATATCATGGCTGATGGGATGAATAACTAATAAGAGGTCCAGAAGAATCAGCAGAAGTGTATTTCTCTTGTCTCCCTTCTGGCAAAGGTTTTCCATTAGGGCAACCAAGGCATTTTCATTTACAACAGCAGGCCAAAAGTAAGACTGAAGTAGATCTCAATCCATCCCAGCCCCAAAAGCTTGCAGTTGTACACCTACCACCCACTTGAGCAAGTTGGCCAGGAATGGGATAGGGTAGATCCTGCATATATTTCTATGCAAGAAATGCATTTTTCAATTATTCCGCTCTCCCAATGCTGTTTCTAGGGAATGGTAGAATGCCAGATATTTTTCAGGGGGAAATCAAAGGTCTCCCATGGCCAAGGAGAATTGGCGGAAATCTCTCCCCCGCCCCTCCCCTGGTGCCTGATGAAATCTATGCAGGATGCAAGTTGAGATTTGCCACTGGACTATCAGTATTCAGGATGCAAGTTGAGATTTGCCACTGGACTATCAGTATTCAGGATGCAAGTTGAGATTTGCCACTGGACTATCAGTATTCAGATCAGTTTCTTCAGGGTGGGGTTCATGACAGCCTAGGTCACTTGTTGCATACTCTCTTGTGCCAGCCGTCTCTTTATAGTGCCCTCTCTCAGGACTGCAGCAACAGCCAGAACACAGGCTATTTTCACGGAGAGCCTGGTCCTTTGGAATGCTGTACCAGAGAGAGTACAAGAGGGAACCTTCACTCGTTACATTTAGGAAGCCACGCTATGTGGTTTTATTCCAGAGAGCATGTGGTGGAGAGCATAGTGTTTTGGCATATATGTCTGTTGACTCTGCAATTTTGTACGATTTTAATTCTCTGTGATTTTAATTATGAGTGTTTTTAAATTCTGTGAAGTTTTGAATTTGTAATCCGTACTTTAAAAATTTGGGGTGATTTTAATCTGTACTTAAAAAAAAAATCTTGTTAATTTGTCTGTTATGCATCCTTGCAAACTGTTGTTGTTTTGTTAGCTGCCTTGCAGCCAAGGAGTTAAGATGGGAAATAAAGTTCAACATAATCCTAACACTGACCGCGTTCACCGCTTAGAGGAGCACTAACTGTCTATGAGTGCATCATCATCATCATCGTCAATAATAATAAATGGTCAGATGGTCAGAATTCCTCCATGTTTTAGTAAAGCGTGCACTGCTTCTTGGACCTGGTTGGATAATTCCCTTCTGTAAAGTGTAACACTTTGTTCATGTCCTCTGTCTGCAGTAAATGATACTTATCAAAGCAACTGTCTCTTACAATATTTTGAGATTCAGCTGAAAAAATCAATGACTTCCAAGCTGGAATGGCTAGAAGCAATTTTGAAAAATGCTTCTATGTTGATATGCTACACCTGCTATCCTTTCACTTCATCCAGAACTTTCTGGGGTTTTGTATGAAAGAGATTAGAATCAATTTCCTTTTTGCATGAATTCATTGAAGTAGTACCGTAGTCTGTTCTCCCCTCTTTGAACTTTTCTCCCACAGCATTTGCTACAGCAATTTGGAGGCAGTTCTTCTCAAACTGTTTTTAGTGCAGTTTATCCTTTATCACATGTCAACTTTTTGTGTTCCTTTCAGATTGTGGAGACTTGATTTCCCTAGTATAGATGATGCCTAGCAAATTAATGCCTTTATTACATCTTGCCCTTCCCTATGCTGATTCTCCCCCCCCGCCCGCCCTCAACATGTCCAGTATGCTCTTTTGTTCCTCACCTCAGATGATTGAAAGCGTCAGAAAGGCTTGATTGCCAACAGGCTGAGAAGTTTGTGGCACAGTTGAATCAGTTTCTTTTCAGCACAGTTGAATCTTTTTGAAATTGTAATCACAAGGCCATTATTTGCCTCTGGATTGTCTCCCTCAAACAGCTGCAACTATGATGCTCTTTGCTTCCATCGCTGGAGTCTGTAGGATGCCAACTGGCAGGCTGCCCCTCGAGAGCCTGCATTTAATCCTTGGAACTTGCATTTTATCATGGAGTTAGCAGCGGATTTAAAACATTGCCATTAACTTGTGAGCATTGCTGTGGTCAAAGCTGTCAGTATGGGATTCTTTAGGGGAAATAGACATTAAGGGCATGGAGCCCTAAGCTGGAAGCCCCGTGGCCTTCAGCAGCACTGAGTAAAAGCTGGGCCACCAAGGTAGCACTTTCTTTTCAACGAAGGAGAAACAGCCACCTGAGAACACAGGCAAACAATGCAAGCCAGTGAATGTCACGTTTGTCATTTTTTGTTTACTATATGCATTTTTAATATTTAGTGTTTTTATGACTTGTTCTCCTGTTTAGGTTGTGAAGTGTCCTTGAACACTATGGTAGTAAAGTGTTTGATACATTTTAATAATGTTAGTATATTCTCTGTACACTTTAGAAAATGTATGTAACAGAGCTTTTATGTATAACTTGTTATTGCGGATCTGGAATTTTTAGTACAGATTAAAGTTTTTCCTGTGATAACAGTGAACTGCATTCAAAGGGGAATGCAAGTCTTAAGCACGTATGTGATGGGAAAACAAACATGCCTTCACTTATATGCATTCATGTACAAAACAGCACAAACATGCACACTCCATCTTCATGTTCAGATATACATAAGTGTACATTTATTTACTTCATTTATATCCCACTTCTTCTCCAATAGGAACTCAATGTGGCACACAATTCTCCCCTCTATTTTATCTTCAAAATAACCCCTGATATATAGCTTAGGCTGAGAGTGTAGGACTGGGCCCTGGTCACCCAGCGAGCCTCAAACACACCTTTTTTTCTCCTTCCCTTGCTTCTCCATGCACTGAACAGCTCCCACCTACTCTCCAACCTTCCCCCCTTCTTCCAGCTACTAGTTTCCAGACAGCTTTTTCCTCTTCATTTATTGTTGCAAAGGGCAAGGTGAGAATGTGAGAAGCTGGCAAGGAAAAAAAAAGGAGAGAAAGAAAAGGATGCAAAGGGCAGGAGCTGCCATTAGGGATAACTGGCCTGCAACCTGCTTTCAGAGGCGTTGTGACCTACTTTTGGGCCCCGAGCCACAATTTGGGAAATGTTGTTATATACCATATATAGTTTTCCTCAAGAAATAATACATTGGGGACATAATTATAAATGCATACCACTTATATCCCTTTTCTTAGCCAAGATGCATTTGCAAGATAATAACAAAGATTCTCTCTAAAATTAAACATGTCACACTACAAATACTGTGAAGATTTTAACAAGATCACTGTATGCTATCTTCTACCATAATGAAACTGTTTCAGTTTCAAAGAGGAAGCTGGTACACACAACAGCTTTTGTTGATATGTAATAAAGCTAATAATTAGAGATGGGCATGAACCAGGAAAAAAAAACCCACGAGGTTCGTGGTTCATCGTGTTCCTTGAACCACAAACTTTCACGAACCTGCCCTGGTTCATGAACTGGTTCATTTGGTTCGTGAAAATGTCACTTCTAGGTCAGCAAATTGTCAGTTCCAGGTCAGCAGAAGGTCTGCAGAAAGCACAACCCTCATTGTCTAGGAAACTGATTGATTGGCACCCGGCTGTCTGCAGTGATGAACTGAAAAACGAACCAAACAAACTGGCCTAAAGTTCGTGGTGGTTCATCAGAAATAGGCTCTGATGAACTGCCAGTTCATGAACCATGAACTGGCCCATTTTGTACTGAACTTTGTTTCGTATTTCGGTTTGTGCCCATCTGTACTAATAATCTTGGTTTTCTGCAGGAATAAACTGAAACAGCTTGGAGCGTACTGTGTAGGGAGACATAAATACCTTGCATATTAAGCATTTTAAAACAGGATATTGATATGAAATTGTATGAATTTCTGCTTTTCCACTTTTCCTTTTAAAAAATCTGATGCTTTCTAAGTACATTTTAGGTGAAAAGGAGGCTCTAGCTTCCCCTGTTTCACTTCACCTCTTGTGTAAAGTTTGTGCTATTGCCCCTTTCACGAGGGATTATTAAACATTAATTTATGACTGACAAGAACATATTTTAACTTATTTAGGTGGTGACTGTTTGGACAAAGTCTTTGGTCCAAAGTCTTTGTCCAAACAGTCACCACCTAATTAAGTTAAAATATGTACTTGTAAGTCATAAATTCCTTGGTTTTAAAGAAAAAGATAGCTAAATACCACTTTATCCCACCTTTCAATCCAAGCTTCTTTTTTTCTTCTTCTAATAGCCATCTTGGTTGTTGATTGTTGTGGATTTTTGGGGCTGTATAGCCGTGGTCTTGGCATTGTAGTTCCTGACATTTCGCCAGCAGCTGTGACTGGCATCTTCAGAGGTGTAGCACCAAAAGACAGAGATCTCTCAGTGTCACAGTGACAGATCTCTGTCTTTTGGTGCTACACCTCTGAAGATGCCAGTCACAACTGCTGGTGAAACGTCAGGAACTACAATGCCAAGACCATGGCTATACAGCCCGGAAAATCCACAACAACCATCGTTCTCCAGCCGTGAAAGCCTTCAACAATACATCTTTGTTGTTGTTTTTTAAAATAGTTCCCCAACTCATCTCCTAAGGCCTCTAATTTTATTTTTCAAGATGCCTCACTTACTTAACAAAAAAAGAAAGAAAAAAAATATTTTAGTTCTGATTCACTGGGTGGGGGGACCCTTTTAAACTGAGTTTTGGGTTTGGGTTTGCAGCTACTAAATAAACTGTGCTGAGTAGCCTAGTGAAATGTCCCCTTTAAAACCAAAGATCCTGGATTAGTCTCCCCAGCATGAGAATGCAACTTCAAGGGAATTGCTTGTTTGCAGTTTTTTAAAAAAAGAAAGAAAGAAATGCCTCTTCCATCATGTCTCTTGTGCTGCTCTCTGGTAAGTTTCAGAAGCTCTGTGTCAAAGCTGATGGAAAGCATCTGTGGACTAGGGCTAAGGCTGCCTTGGCAGGTTTAGTACATTTTGCACCTGGAGATCGAGGAAGTTCTTACCCAGGGCGATGATATGACTCTCTCTTGAATCGTGTAGCCTGGCCTCTATACTAATGTGAGCGCTCTTTCTGACTGTTGCTCTTTGGCATTCTTTTTTCTCTTCAGCTATGTTCTGTCTGCTGCTTCAGTCCTATGGTTGCCTACTGCTGGGTTTCACATGCTACACATCCATTCTAACTTTTTACCTCCTTCCAATCCTCATTTATCGTAGGCATCTTGATACTGCTGATATCATTAGGATTCCTCCATATAAACTGCTTTGAAATGAGTCCTTATACCTGTAGAGTGTAATCTGTGGATTTAATCTTGCAGGATAACCTTGCAGGGTTATCCTGTGTGACCTTCAGTAGTAACAGGATTCTGTACTTAAATATAAATGGAAGATTCCATATTTTTTTAAAATAAGGTCTTCATTTGCTTCCTGTACATTGCTATTATGCAGTGGTGTACAGATACCAAAATATATTAATTTCTCATCAAAAGACCACCTCTTCCCATGTGAGTCCACATTCCATTTATGATAGAGTCAGTAGACCCTGCTGACTGTGCCCTCTGTCTACCGAGTTGGATTATAATTGGAGCCCATACCTTTTCAGTCATTCCTGTTGTGTGGAATTGACACCCGGAGAAGTTTCATAAGGCACTTTTCTACTGGCTTTCTGTAGGGCCTGTAAAACATTTCTTGTTGAGACTTACTTTGATGGGCTTTATAAATGTTTACCTTTTGGCTTTGGATTGCATATTATAAACAAGTTCTGTGCATGCTAGATAGATTCTGCCAGGGAGCACACTTCCTCTTCTGCTAAAACTTCCGTTTGAATAAGGCCCATTGAAAACCATTGACCTTGCACAAATGAAAGTGTTAGCGGAAGCAGAAGCATGCTGTGCAGCAGAGACTCTACAGCACCTGGGAACTCTTTCGTAAGATCTAAGCCTATATTTTTCATTTCATATTTTATGTGAACTTGTTGAGTTATTGCTCATCTGCTGCTTTAAGACTGCTGTTTAAGAGGACATTAGAGAGACAATAGAAACCTCTTCTTCTCCTAATGCTGTCTGTGTTCCTTCTCAATCCATTATGTCTTTTTTGTTAATTAAAAGAAAGTTTTACTTTTAAGAGGCACATGGCCCACAACAAAAAATACCCAAACTATCCTGCATTCCAAGCAGTTTCAACCACTTAAAATAAGTGCCTCCCCTCCCGTGACCAAGATAATATGTTTTATCAACAGAAATGGATATCAGTGGAGAATTTAATGCAGGAAATAATCAGGGCAGGGAAGTTGCAATAATAAACCATACAGCCGTTGAAAGTCGGCTGGCTGCAGGGAAAGTTCTGTTGCCAGCTAATGTGTTTGATCACACTTGCGACACATTCCCTATAGAAAGGCAAGGTTACTCCTGAAAACAATGGCTGTCCTAGCTGCAGATGTTCAGAATGCATTTAAACTCTTTTCATTTAGATGTGATCAAGAGCTGCTGTTCAGCAAGCCATTTTGCTGGACAGCTCCCTGTTTCCACAGAGATGCCTCTTTGGTCAATTCTTCAATTTATCATCACCGCTCTATAGAACCTACATTCTGGTATGTGCAGGTTAGATGCTGGTATTTCCTTGCCTTCCTTAGTTCTCTCCCCACCTAGGCATCCTTTGCCAGTATGTATGGGTCTTATAACACTGAATGTTGACTTACTTTTACCAGACCATTCTGTTATACAGAATCAGTCACTTCCCAGAATCTGTTTGCTACCCTTCAAGTACCTGATCTCATTATATTTTCCAGGACCTGGAGTGCAGAGATAAAGTTTCCTTTAAGGCTTAGATATGTAATAGGACATGTAATAGAAGTCAGGCCCTTTACTGAAGACTCCTGAAATTCATACTTGATGTGTGTTCCCTTGAATGGATAAGTGACCGACCTTTTTGAGATGCAAGTGATAGATTAGGGAATCCACACTGGGAACTTCTCAAACACCTCACGTATCTTCTGAACACAGGGCAGTAATGGTCGACCTTCTTTCCACCTTATAGCCTGGCCCGTAAACAAATGGCCCTCGCTCTGGCTTAAAATTTGTGTCCGCACGTCTGCTTGGGTAGAAAAGCTCATCTATTCTTGTTTCCCTAAATGAAGGATGCACTCAAGCAATTGAAAACAACTTCTGGGACAATCTCGTTCCATTATGTCTAATGGAATTGAGTCTGTGTGGTGTGTAGTGTGTGCTGATATCTTAGAGAAACAAAGAGGGATTTTCCCATTATTCAGAGAATGGATGAGACGTGAAATGAACTCCTCAGAGGCGTTCTAGTTTGTCACAGGAGAGCAAAGTGAGTCACATTCAGGGGGCCAGGAACAAAATGTATTTCTCCCCCTCCTCTCTGCTCATCTGTGTTTCCCCTCCTTTTGCTTGCTAATAAATTTGGCAGCAAAAGCCCAAACTGAAGAAGGCTCGTGTGTCTTAAAGAGTTGTTACCGCTGTTTGGAAGACAAAAAGCCTAATTTGAGCCTTGCATTGTCTTCCTACTGATTGCAAGGGATTGTTCAGAGAAGTTGCATTCTCTGGGTAAATGGAATGAAAAGTTGCTGTCTTGAGTCCTTGTGCTTTCTCACATGGAAGTGTTTTGGCAGCTGGTTCATTTGGCTGTGAATAAAATCTCTCCCCATTATGCTTGGGTAGGCTGCTCTGCAGGGGGGAAGGTTCACAGATCTGACTTTTCTAATCCCTCTTGACTTGCATGTTTTAGGATGGAGCCATTGCTTCCTTTGGGCTTGCTTTTCTGTCTTAAGATACTGGGATCTGCCCCAAACTGTGCCGTGAATTAGTCTAACTTGCCCTTAGTGCCGATGTAATGGATGCTTTAACTATGCCTGGAGGGAGATGTCAGCTCCCTCTCTTTTAGAAAATGGCTTGTTTGCAGGCATAGCCGTTATTGGGAACCAAATTGTTGTTTGGTTTTCAAGGTGAATCAAGACTGTAGATGCCGATGTAGTGCATTTTAGACAAGGAGCAAAGCTGGATTCCATCAGAAATACCTTTGAGTTCAGGTATCCAGTATACCTTCTGACTGCCACTTGTATGAGTCATCTCGAATTATCTGATTTGCAGCAACTTTGGGTATTCCTGCTCTCGTTTGTAGCAAGCTTTGATGATCTATGCATACTAAGGTATTAGGTTTGTGTTGCTTCTTTCTAGTCTGAAAGATTGTGTGAGTGGGCATAAATATTGTGGAAGCAAAAAAGAGAGCTTCTCCCAATAATTTCTTAAGGCATACAGCTTGAAAAGTGGAAATGTTTTATGGTTGGAACACGCGTTGGAATTACTCAGTTGATTAACAGTTATTTCACTGTAGTCAACTATTCCATTGAATCAACATGGCTTCTATAAGACTATGTGTAGGTGGTTTCATTTGGTAACAATGGAAGGAATGAAGGTCTGTTTCTTCCTTGCTCTGTATGAGTTAGGAGGAACTAGTAGTTAATTCTCATTTAGGAAGGATGTGACTGTTCAGCTCCCAAACAAGAGGCATGATAGGACTGCACTGAATTCGTTAGAGGGGAGGAAGGAAGCTGCCAAGAACCCTACGGCATGAGCCAAAAGGAGCCAGATTATGTGCATCGTGAACGTTTCCTTCCATATTCAAATCCTTGCCCTAACCTCTTTATGAAATGTTGTGGAACTGTTTGCAAGGGTGTGGATATTGGGCAGGAGGGGGGAGCAGGAGCACGTCCTTGTTGCCAGGGCAACCTGTCAGCTGGTCTCTTCTGATAGTCCCTTGCCACAATCCAGTTGCGACTAGTTGACTCCTTGCAGCAGAATGCAGATGAGCATTCAAATGCAGACATTGGTACTGATACGCTGCATTATTTTCCTTTGGATGTGAAACTCGATGCACATCCTCATTTGCATTCTGCCACAGCTAGCCATGCAGAACTATGTGCATGCAGCACTGGCTGTCAGGGTTGCTGTTAGCATGGCAAAATAAGAAAGCGTTGGGCTGTTGCCTTAGAAACAGCGAGGCATCCCCCCCCCCAGAAGAAAAGGTGAGGGTGTTGGTTAGTGTCTTTGTCGTGTAGCCAAATCTGGCCACATGTCACCATGATGTCGTCATGCTCTCTGTGTGATCTCTGATTTGATGACATGGTGAGGCCCTTCCAAGTGATTAAAAAAATGGAGCTGCAGGATTATTAGCTGATTGGAAGAACAATGGTTAATAGGTGTGGGGGGAAAAATACACGGAGGAAAGTAGACAAAAGAGTACATGGAACTAAACTAGCTTCACTCCAAGTTCTTCTCTGCCTCCAAATGTCATGTTTTCTTTGCAAATAAAACACCACATAATATTTATGATTTTTTATCCCTTTTTCCAGCCAACATTTGTGTCAAAGCAGCTCATAGGGATCATAGTAAAAAAAAATTTAAAAACTTCTTAGGAAATGGCTTCTCCTCATGCTGCATTTTAGGAAGTAAGTGATTGGAACTTGTAAACTGCTGCTGGGTCTGGCCAGGCACACTGTAGGGTGCTTGGCAGTTTCTGTTCATTGTTGTGTCTCTATGGAGTCCAACATGGGAACTGCGCATGTGCCGGCTGGCCTGTACATGTGCATTTCCCATGTGGGAGTGCACAGAAGACACAACGACGAACAACAGTTACAGGAAGGTGAAACCCTGTTTTCATCATCATGTCTTCTGTGCAGTCCTGCATGGGAACTGTGCATGTGCAGGCCAACCGGCGCATGTTGGACTCCACAGAAGAACAGCAGTTACGGTAGGTGCAAGTCTGTTTTCTCCTCTCTGATGGATTCATTGCAGTCCTATCATGCCTTTTATGCATGAATTGAAAAGTCGGATCCTTTCTGAATGAGTGGAACAATAGTACTGTAAAGCTGCTGGTTGGGAGGCTCCTTTTCAAATTAAGTTATTTGGTGTTGCTTCTTTTATTGGACATATAGGAGGCATCTCTGGAAAGGATAAGGGCACAGTGTTGATGAAGCACACACATACCAATGACCAGGACAGGTGCACACAGGTCTAGTGTTGACAGCTAGCCAGAATTATGCTGGCCTGACCAGATTTTTTGCTTTTTAGCTTTTTTAGCTTTTCCATCATTGGAGGAAGTGTACCATCTTTGGGAACTTAAGCACCAGGATGCTTGTAAATGAAAGCTAGTGCAAGTCACAGTGGTTTAGGTAGGACTCAGGACTATCTCAAGATTTGAGTCCATTGGCACATTAAAGGCCAACAAGATTTTCAGGCTATAAGCGTTTGAGACTCAAGCTCCCTTCACCCTTTTAGTGAAGAGAGCTTGATTCTTGAAAGTGTATACCGTGAAAATTGTGTTGGTCCTTAAGGTGCTACTGGACTTGAATCTTGCTCTTCAACTGCAGACCAATGTGGCTTCCCACCTGAAACAGAATTACCCCGGAGCTTGTTACATTTGGCATGTGGAGGAGGGACCTCCATGTATTCCATGGGTGACCTCATGGGGCTTTGTAAATCTTCTAGGAGGGCAGAGTCAGTTCCAAGCAGCATCACAGTTGGGCATCTGGCATTTGACAAGGCCCCAAGCATGTCAAAGGGCCCACCAGTATAATGGTATTGCCGATTAAATGTGTCCCCAATGAGGTGAAAGGCTCAAAATGATGTAAATACTTATATGTGTTGTCATTTATTTGTGTGATTGTTTCAATGTGTGCCTTCTTCCCAAGCTAAGTCCAGGCAAAACCAGTTATTCCATTAGGGGTGAAGAAAAAGAAAACCAGGAATATATAGTTCCAAGCTGAGTATCTCTTATTTTTAATGCTCTGTGATCCCTTTGTCTGATAAAAGAGTCCCCCCCTCCCAACTAGATCCATGTTCTCTGCAAATTTGTTGTCCTAATGCCTCAACTATTTTGGGCATTAAACAACCTTGATAAGAGGACGTTAAGCTTCAGAGGCTTGCATTGAAGTGGTGCGTGCACAGAACCGCTGAAAATAGTCTTATCATGGCAACAGAATGCAAGAAGAGCTCAGGCAGAAAGGAACAAACAGAAAAGTAGCCGCGTGACAGCTGCGGAGGCATTGTTTTACTGCCTAAGTGAAGTACAGTAGTTTTTATTTCCCATTAAACAGTGCATTCAATTTTCTTCCAATAAAAGAATCTCTGAAAAATAAATCTATTGCATGAGTATTAAATTGCGAAACCATGAATGTTTTATTCATTAGCCCTACAAGTCCACCTCTGTTGGCGATTTCCAACATTATGGTGAAAGGTTAGGACATCTCTCTTTCAGCTCTTCTGCTGTAAGGCACTAACAAGTTGCAAAAAAATAAAGTTCATGCTGTTTCCAGCTCCAGACTTTGTATGTCTCCTGGTGGCTTCCTTTTCATTCACTTTGGCAAAGATGCAGTAAGAGGGCTTGCAGAACTTTTCATGCTGCATGTTGGTTGCATACAGACATACATAATCACATACATAATTTCATGGGTGAGCCGACTGTGGGGAAAGACTCCTTGAGTTTGGGGCGTTTGAACAATCTTTTTCCACAAGAAGCTGGAGGGTGGGGGAGGTCTCTTCTGGTTTGTAGCAGAAGCGTGCATGCTGCGGATTGGCCAGCTCTTGTGTAAGTCTAGAACTCATCTCAGAACCAGCGAGATTAATAAAAATTAGAAACATGACATAAAAATCCTGAACACGTTTGATAAAATGTAAAACATTTTTGAGGAATAATAAAACTGAAATGAAGCATGCAGCTTGCTTGCAGCACAGAAGGAAGGATGATGAGGAAGAGGGTATTTGATTTGGAGAATGTACTCATGACTATTAGAGTAACAAACACAGTAAGAAGCAGAAGCAGAGCTTATCCTGCAGCAGAAAAATTCACATTTGTTCCTGTTCGTTGGTTAATCTGTACCATAGCATAGCTCTTCTGTGTTGTGTTCCTTTAAAATAAGTTTTAGGGAAAATTTTGTTCTTCTCAAGTGGTTCCTACATGTCTCAGGAGATGATGAGGCCCTTTGTAGACAACTTGATTTCCTTTTTTAAAAAGGTTCATTTTCAGATTTAACAGGACACTATTAAAATCATAGAGATTTAATAAGCAGTTCATCCTTGGAGAGCCTTCGGCAGTTACGCAAGAGTCTAGTACGTGATTTGTTTTTCTCCTACTCAGAAGCATTTGTTTAATCTTTTTGCTAATGAACTTGATAGCCAAGCTAATGAACTTGATAGTCCATTTTTCTTAGTTGTGGTCAAGTTCCATTAGAAAACCCAAGGATAGCTGATGTTTCCAAAGGATGGGGAAACTATCCTACTATATAAAAGGAAAACCTTAGGCACACTCGCAGGGATAAAAAGTGAGTCATCTGCAACACAGCTTGCCTTCCTGCCACTATGGCAGCCTCCTTGGGGCCTCTGGAGGCCCCGAAAGGCCTGGTGTAGCAGCAGGAATCTTGGAATGGTGGCAGGAAGCTTGGTGCAGTGACAGGAGGGCCTGACGCAGTGGAGTGGCCCTCCAGAGGCCATTTTCTAGAGACCTGCACCACCACTTGAAAGTGCAATATCCAGGATCATGCCCAAGCTCTTCACCGTTGACTTAGGCATTAATGGCGCTCCATCAAGGGTTGGGAGCTGGATTCCCATACTCATCATCCAGGTGCAGGACCTCCGTCTTTTAAAGGATTTAATTTCAGATGACTCTGTCTCAACCATACAGCCACAGCATCCAACCCATTAGCTAAGACATCCAGCGCAGTATCTGGGAAGCATGTCTAGCTCCAGTTTTTTAAGAGGTTGGTTTGCGGGTAGCGGGGCAGGTCTTTAGTTTAGTGCACTGATTTTTTAGAAAAAAACTGCAATAGTTGTAGGGCAGTTGGTTTCGTAAATTTCTGGCTCTGGGGAGGAGACTATAATTATCATGTCCCCAAATTCATTTCCTCTTGTGTCAGGTCTGTCATCCACAGTCCTTCCATCTTTCTTGTTTCGCTGTAATTATTCAGTGTATGTGTGTGTGTGTAGTTTTTCACAGAGGCCAGTTTGCTCCTGGGAAGACAGCGTGCTTATCTCGAATGGCTCACCACAGTGGCTTTGGGACGGTTCTCTCCTATTCTCCCACTGACTGACTATGCCCAGCTGGGTCCTGTGGGCGGGGAGCTCCCAGGGAAGGACTGGAACTTTGTAGCAAGCCTCCCCTATGTCATTCTCAGCAAGAGATCTATGTACAGCCAGTCGCTTATATTGCTTCTGTAGAATCTATGGACATATATACGCTTTAGTTTTGATTTTCCAATAAACAACCTTGACTCAAGAGAGCTCGGATTTCTTGCTGCAAGGGGGGAAGTCAGCTACTATGTATCCTGTTTTCCATAACCTGACATCTTGTCTCTTCCCAATAGCTGGGTGATGATAGTGGTTAATGGCGGTGTTTTACTGATGTCTCTTCTATATTGTAATTGATACTTTTATTATGACGCAAGGACCTTTGGGGGTTTCTGTACTAAAATCCGAGACTTTAATTCTTTTGCCTTTCTCTGCAGAGCATGAATTCTATTTACTTAATCATGCAGAAGCATTGAGG
Organism: Eublepharis macularius; assembly: GCF_028583425.1. Taxonomy (NCBI): domain Eukaryota; kingdom Metazoa; phylum Chordata; class Lepidosauria; order Squamata; family Eublepharidae; genus Eublepharis; species Eublepharis macularius. Next base: position 52,367,649 of record NC_072803.1, on the reverse strand, counting down.
CTTGGATGTTATGCCATTTTAGTCTTTCTGTGCCAAGTCTGGGATCTTGTTCAACTTTGAGCCCCTTGAAATATCCGCAGTTTTAGGCGAAAGCATTATACGTTCCTGTGGGAAAGCTATGTAAATGAGTTGTCAGTTGTGATAACCTCCCAGCCACAACAAAATCAAGATCTTTCTCTGTACACCATCCCACCCACGCCTCTCTCAGTAAAATTCAAGCAGGTTACAGTCTTCGCTTTATTTCTTTAGCAGCTGTTCTCTATAATCTCCTTTGAGATACTTTTTTGTTGCATTGTTAGATGTTGGTGATTTACAAGAATAACCAGAATTATGGTAGAAAGCATGTGTGGGTTGAAAGAAAACTTTTCAGTGAAAATAGCAACGGTCTTTGTTAAGCAGGTACTGTTAAAAGGCATCTGTGACGTGTGTGTATGCATAGTTGTGCAGTTTGATTCTGTAACTTCACCTTGTCAAAAGAAGTTGTTGAACAAACAAGACAATTGGAGACTGTCAGGGTTTGCTTCTCTATTTGCAATTACCTGCAACCGGGACCTTAGATAGAATTGCATCCAGTCATGTCCTGAAACCCACTTAATTCTAGCTTCAGACATTTTTGATCCTGACACCTATACATTTGAAACACTTTTGCAGCTCTAGAGATTACATGATTGGCTTAAAGAGCTGAGCTGTCAAAACTGTGAGTTGGGGGTGGGTGGGAATCAGGGGGTTGTTTATCTTCTTGAGCTGGGATTACTTTAATAACATGAAGACTTCCCAGTTAGAATCAGGGCTTTTTGTAGATTGCCATGAACACCCTTGCAAAAAAGAGAGTTTCAAAGGGTTTGCACTGTAAGTAGACAACGGTATGAGGGAAAAGCATTAATTAGTGGCAGAGCAAGCAATTAATAAGATAATTCCTTCTGGTGGGGTGGATTTCCTTCCTGCATAAAAGCAGCTATGCCTGATCAGATTGATCTATGTAGTACAGCATCCTGTTCCACACAGTGGCCAACTAGATGCCCCTGAGTAGCTTACAAGCAAAGGCATAAAGCCTCTCTGTATTGTCCCTCCATCACCTGGAATTCACCCAAAGAGATGTTAGGCTAATTGGCTTTTAATTTTTTTGGATCTGCTCAGTATCAGTTCGTTTTTTTAAAAAAGGCATTACATTCAATAACATCCAGTCCTCTGGAAGGGGGGCTGGTTTTAGAATAAAGTTATGCATTTTTGTTATAAGATCAATATTTGCACATTTTAGTTCATTAAGAAGCCTCAAGTATGTGCCATCCAGACCTGGTGACTTTAGTCTTTGATTTGTCCATCATCCCTAGAACTTCATCTCTGTTCACCTTTGCTTGATTCAGTTCTTCCAGTACCCTTCCTAGAAACCACTGGATAGAGATGGGCACGAACAGAAAAAAAAATGAACATGATGTTCATTGTTCATTGCCATCCACGAACAGGGACACATGTACAACCACGAACATGACCCTGTTCACGAACATGTTTGTGATTGACTGTTTGTGAGGGCCAGCAGGCTCTCCTCCAGCCATCATCCAAGTTTGCATCCAAGTAGAGAGAGTAACGGAATAATCCACCAAAACGAACAGTATAACCGTCACCTACTAACTAATATAACACTAAAGATACTTGACACAGTTCTATGCAAAAATACAAAATTTACTAATACATAAAGTGAACTCTAAATGGACAATAAAGCAAATTCTGTTTAAACAAGTGTGGTAGAACGTATATCACACCCTCACCTAAGCAAAAAGGGGGGGGGGACATTCAAACCAATCCCCAAAGTCCACAGAGCCAATACAATTGTAATAAGGCTGGAAAGCCTTTACAAAAATTCATCCAATAACCAGTATTCTTCTTACAGAATTACACATGTATGTCGCCAGAATCACTGTTCAATAAGAATTCAGTTTGTGAACTGTAATGAACATATTCAAATTGTAACCGCAACGGGTCAGCTAGCAAGAGGTCCCGTTTCCGGTTTCCCCTTCTTCAGAGCAGTTACAACTGTAAAGAATGTACAGAAAATACAAATTAATTTTGCACAATATAACTCACATTCAATGCAATTCTGCAAATACATACTTACATCCAGCAAATCAAAGCAATTCATACTCCACATCTAACATAGTTATGGCTTGCTCACTGGCGTACACAAAGTAACTCTACGTATCTAGTCCTTAAAAAGGTCCTTCTCCAATTGTCCTCATATTCAGTTTCAACATGCTTAAAGGAACAGAATCCCAAAGGCAGTCCTCAAAGATAAGATGTCAGATCGCAATTGACATTTAGTCCTTGTGGTTCTTCTGTATGTAATTTGTAGATCCACCACGCCTCTTTCCTCAATCGATCTTGTTGTACAAAAGCATCCTCTTTAAATTTACTCACATGTAAGACTGTATACACAAAGTCATTCTCCCGATGGTTCATAGCTGAAAAATGAGAAACCAACGGCGCATCCTCCACTCCCCGCCGAATTCTAGACCGATGTTCCTGTATGCGTGTTTTTATTATTCTAGTGGTGCAACCTACATACATTTTTTTACAGACACATACAATAAGATACACCACATTCTTGGTGTTACAATTCGAGAAATCCTTCCAATATAGCCCCATCTCTTTAAAGCTTTGCACGGACATCACTAAATCACAGGAAAGGTACCAATAATAAATAATAGCTTGGCCCCAGAGCCTGGCAGCAGCCCTCGAACTTAAAGGGGTAGATCCCTACTGCACCACTCCCAGAAACCCTACCTGAGCAGGCAGCAGGAAAGGTACCAATAGTAAATAATAGCTTGGCCCAGAGCCTGGCAGCAGCCCTGGAACCTGAAGGGGTAGATCCATATCCAACCACACACAAAGAAAATTCAAGCTCCAATGCACTCTCCCTGTCTCTCTCTCAAAATGCCAACAGCAGCTGTCTCTCCCTCTCCACTGTCTGCAAAGCCAGAGCTGGGAGCCCCCCTCCCCCCTGGTCTTTGCTCTCTTGTAACAAATTTGGAGCTCCACACTTGGAAGGAAGACCTACCCATCAAGCTAAATTGAGCTTAGATTGGGGTTTCCAGGGCAACAGCAGGAGTTCAGACAATCCCTGCCTAAGTTGCCAAGGGAATTGATTGCAGGTGCCAGACTGGCTTGACGAACAGCAAGGAACGAGGCTTGCAACGACCACCTGTTCATTTAGAATGGGGCCTCATGAATAGCTTGTTCTCTAACAGCAGATTGGGCTCTTCGTGGCTTTTTTTTGTTCATATTGCTGTCCGTGCCCATCTCTAGTAATGGACCCATATTCTCTGCAAGTTTCTCCATCTTTCTTTAGTGATCACTCCGTTTGTCATCCTGGCATGTTCTCTCTGCCAAGTTCTAGCTCATCTCCAGTAGGTGATCTGTAGCAGTTAATTCATCATTCTTAGGGATGAACCATCCTAAACAGGATGCTCTTTACCTTCTCTCTCTTTTCCTCCTGTAGCTAGTTTAATAGCAGCTGTACAATGCTCTTGAAATTTAGCACTGGAAGCTTGGTTCCACTTTGGTTCAAGTGGAAGCCATCTCTTTCCTACAGGGACTTTTTGTCCAAAAGCTTTTCCCAGTGTCAACCAAATCTGAACCATTTCTCTTGGTGCCACTACCTGATTCATGCCTTCTGAACTCTGCTTTCCACTGTTCCTCAGCTCATGGAACAGGATAATGCCACACTGGAGATCTTGGTCCTCAGTCCCCTCTACAGTGACCTCAGTTTTTCTTTCAAGACCACACAGCTACACTTTCCATCACTGATGGTGCCGGCATGCATCAAGACCACTGACTGCGCACTTTCTACAAACTTATCTAGACAGCTGAATGACATCAGTGAAGCAGCCATAGATGCCTCACTCAGGAAGGCATTCTATAACTTTGATAGCTCTACTGAGAAGGTCCTGTTTTGTACCTTCATTCTACCAAATCTCATATGGTGGGAACATACTGCTCAAGACCTTGGATGATCTTGGTAGTTTGGGTGAGGTCCTATGGGAGGAGGCAAATCGTCAATGTATTTTGGCTGTGGAGCTCTGTAGAACTTTATGGCTTACACCCAACTGCAATGAGGCATAAACTGGTCCAATAAATGGCAGTCATTCATTTTGATTTTTCCTGACTCAAGGCAGAGAGGAAAAACAAGTACTTTATGCTTGCCCAGTGTGCTGACACCTTGAGTCTTAGCCTGGAAACATAGTCCAGGATCCACCCAGCTCCATACTACTGTGGAATGTATTGGGACCTCCTCCAAATTTTAGGGACCATTACCACTGAGTATGCTCAGGTTTTTAGAGAAATGCCTCTGAAAAAGAAGCATTTGTGCCAGAAATAGGAAGAAATGTTCCCTTAGCTTGTACGGGGTTTTTGCCTGCAGAATGACTTCTCGTTTCTTATGCCACACACTTGGTGTTTGTATTTTTCTGTTTGTTATGAAGATTTCTGGGGCTGTTTGCCTGAGTTATGGAAACAGACAGGCCTTGGAACAGCTGTGTTGGTAATAATAATAGGGGTTTGGCTAAGCTGGAACAGTCTGTTTCTTTCACTAGCTCACTGGGTGGCTGTAATTTCTGCAGTATCTCATTCACTGTATTTTCTATGTAACATTTATATGTTTTATTGGTCTCCCTTTCCTGTATTTTTTGTTCACCTTTAGTTTCACCTAGCTTTTTCTTCTGCACAAATGAGGCTAGGGGTTCTGGAAAATCACAGAATGATCTAGTCCTAAGGGAACTTCTCACATTGGGTTTTCCCCAGATAGGAAACTCCTCGATGTAGGAGAAGGTGTATGAAAGAAAAAAAAATACAATGCTTACAAGTTTTTGGCTCTCATTTCCTGGCTTGCCATTCCACCAGCCTCTTTTGAAAGGGTCTTCCTAGGATCTGGGTGTTTCTTGTTATCAAGTCACCCGAAGGTCTCCTGTTGCCTAAAATAATTTCACTGTTTTCCCCTTGCCTCTCATACTTGGGACTCCTTCCTAGAGAACATGCGATTTTGTCTTCCTCCCTCAAAATGCAACCTTTCTTCTAAAGCAGTGGCTTCAGGCCTTTTTTAGTATGGTCAAGTCAAAAAAATTTAGTATGGTGAAGTCAAAATTTACTTGGTATGGTGACTAGGGGTATGCAATATGGATCTGGGATCTGGCGGAAAAGCTGGATATTTGCCAATCCTGCTAAATACAGCTTTCCTGAATCAAATCAGAGAATCCTGGATCTGATCCAGGAACCTGGATCCAGACCCGTTCCTGGATAAATCTAGGTAAATCTGAGAAACAAGGCTTCAGCCTCTGGCTGGCTCCTTCCTGGTCTTCTGCTTTTTTCCCCCAAGAGGGGAGGGAGTAGTGAGGCATGGAGGGAGAAGTGAGTGACCAATCCGTTCAGGAGCTTTCCTTGTCTGCCTGGCTTCTGTGCGTGTCAATGGTTCAGTTGGGCTAAGTTGCAACAGTGTTCCTTACTTCAGTTTGTTTTGAATGAAATTCTCTGTTTTGAGATATTTCTCTGGTTTGATGTTGGTCCCCTTGATTGATTCACTTTGGTTCTGGAGGAATTCCATCCATTCCCTCGCTTCAGTTGGGCTTCCTCTTGCCTTTGGTGGTGTGCCTTTGGCCACTGTCAAACTTGATCATTTGTGTTTCTGCCTGACAGCCTGCTTGGAAATGTTTCTCCCACTGGAAATGATGGAGAGTGGCTGGGGACACCTTGTTCAGGGGCCCACAGAATTGGACCCCGAGGACCAACCTTCCTGAAACTTACAGGGTCTTTAGAGGAGCAGGTGCCCGGAAAATTTCATGGCGTTTGCTTGAAAAATGCCCCCCTCAGCCCCCTGGGTAGCCTCCAGATAGTTTTCCCCATAGGGAATATTAGCCAGATAAATCTGTGATTCTTTGATCTGACTTAACTGGATCAGATAATCTTTCCAGGATTTCACGAATCCTGGATTTTTTAGATCCTTGAAACCTGGATCCAGATTTCCTGGATTTTTTTTTTGGTGCACACTCCTATTGGTGACTACTTTTAAAACAACAGAGTTTGCACAAATCAAAAAAACTGCAGAAGCCTGGGACCCACTTTCAAAGGGTTTACCACTCACTCTTTGACTTTGGACCCGCAGGTTAGGAAACATTGCACTGTAGCTTTTTCTGCAACCTTTTCAACTTCATTCCCTGCAGCAACTAAATCTAAGGACAGGGAACTGAATTGGACACGCAGCGTTTTATCGTCCCACCCCCAGCATCTCCCCTTCATTGACGTTTAGACTGAATTTCCCCTACTATGTACTCTCTAAAAAGTCCATAGATGATGCTATAAGTAGCAAGTTTTGTTTGATGGCCCTGAGACTCCCCCTCCTTTTCTTTGTTGGGCTTAGAAGGATCCAAACTGTCTGAAGTCAGTGTACATCATTTAAGGAGCAGCGTGTTTGCTTGAAGGATCAGTCAGCAGAGGGCATTAAGTCTGAGCGATGCTGCTTGAGCTGCTTCATTCACTTAACTCTGTGGGATGCTTTGTGTTCCCCCCCCCCTCATTCATAAAGAGAGTGCAGGAGCGTGACAGAAGCGTGGATCAATTTTAGCATGTGTGTGCTCACAGCGGCAAACATTTATTTATTTATTTATTTATTTATTTATTTATTTATTTATTTATTTATTTGGGTGTTGGTATATTAATTTATTTTTTATTATATTTGTAGCCCGCTCTCCTTGCAAGTGAGCTGAAAGCAGATAACGACATCATGTATTCTTACATATAGAAGATAAAACAACCCATAAGATAAAAATGAACCCATTAATATTACAGATATAATAAAACAACTTTGCCATGTGGTGCTCAATATTGCACAACCCAGAACGTTCAGATACTGGCTGTGTAGGGTGTGAGTGGCCCTCAGGAGCCATAAATAAAAGGGTACAGGAGACAAAGGACTAGCCTATTAGAAAATGGGGATCAAGTGCCCTGTCTGTTGAATTCCCATATTGTGGATAAGGACTGCTGATGACCTTTCTGGCACCTGAAAAAGGGCCTCATTCTAAAATATGCTCCGAAGGTCTCAGTTATGTTGGAAAATGGGCGTGACGTTCTTCCAAAAACGAATTCCATGTTTTTGTCTCTGGGGCAGATTCTGTGCAAGTGAAACTTATCCTCCCTGCGAACCAGCATTGTTGCCCTGGCACACTGAAAATTGCATCTCTCTGCAGTATAATGATTCAGGCAGAAGGAAGTGGACCAGGATAGTGATTTAAAACCTGGATTATAACAGAAACTGTCTTCCGCTATTAAAGTTATGGAATAGCTACTGCAGCTCCATAATTACTAAAGTGGATCTTTACGGCACGGATGGATATTAAGGGACTTGCAAAATTGGCTCCACTTGCTTTAGTTGGGGTCTATTTGGTCCGAGAGGAAATTGCATGAGTTTAGGAGGATGGAGAGGCATCTTTGCCGTTGTAATTCCTTTTGATTGTTCGTGCAGCCGGAGAGAGACTGGGCCGACGCACAGGATCATTCTGTGTGTGGCTGCTTCTTTTCCAGCTGGGACTGCACTACCAACATGACAAATGGGTATTTTAAACTGTTCATTCCAGCCACAAACAGCTGCTTGACATGCTATGGCATTTACCCAGCATGTGCAATAAGAGTAGAGAAATACGCTTGGAGGGTTTTTTTATTGTATTGCATGAGCCAAGCTCAAAAGCCATGTAATTCTTTTTATTAGGACCAACCAAATTAACACAAACATATACACAAAGAGTAACAACCCCACAAGCTTTTGAGTACTTAAATGTTAATCTTTCACAGTACCTAAAGCTTTAGAGTTTCTGAAATATCATCCTGATTTTTCTTCTCCAAATGTTTGCACAAATCCTTATCTACAGTTGTCAGCCACTAGACCAGGCAAAACTTTCTGGACACATCTAATGTCTCTTAATTTGTCTTCCCCACCCTGCCCTACCACAGTAACTACTATTTTATTAGGCAAAGGTTGCTGGTAGCCACATTGGTTTAAGGCCAGATATAAAAGCCATGTAATGATCTCTTTATTGGGACCAACCAAAATAACGCAACGTGGCATGCAGGAGTTCTCCAGCACTCTTTGTCAAGCTTCATGGCCTTATAACTCAAACTACCTTACTTTGCTTCTCTGGCTAAGAAAAGAAGCCTGCCTGAAACAAATTAGTACATTTCTACGATTAGGCCTTGTTCTTTAGAAGTAGCATCTTTTTAATAATCCTGATTTTGTGTTCTCTTGCTTGAATCCAACCTTTCTCCTTTCATAACTGATGTGATTGCTTTTGGGTTGTTCATTGGGCTCTGGTGGAAGAACCTTTTAGCTCAGGAACAGGCAACAAACTCAGAGGATGTCAGCTTGTGTGTGTGTGTGCACAGCTGCTGACACCCAGTGGTCCTAGGGTTGCGTGGGTGAACGCTGTTGGGACTGGGATGACGAACGATGGGTCTTGATTTCAAGGTTGGTCCAACTTGTTACCCACAAGAGCCATCCTCTGTGGACCAGATGTGACTGCTGTCCTTTCACATGACCGATCTCTACAAGGTCTATTGTGCCCTCATTTGGGTTCACCAGGAGTCCAAAACAATGGAATAGGCGCTCTTCGTATCGGGGTGCCATGGTTGTATTATTCTCCTGCTCATGTTATTTGTGGAGTATTCTCCTTAATTTGCAAACTGATCATATTTAGTCATATTTGCAGATATGAAGCTGAGGCTGAGGGCATAGGCAGTGAGGGCATAGGCAGATGTTTGGATACAAGGATAATCTCCCAGGCTTATCTTTTTTTCTGATATCTGCCCTGTGAACAATGCACAACAGTTCTGAACTGTGACCTTTGATTTGAGGGAGGGAGGGAGGGAGGGAGGGAGGGAGAGGGGATCTTTCAAAAGCCATAGTGTCAAAAAGACATGAAGATAGTCTGATCTATTCCTGTACTTCACAGCAGGGTCCTATAGCTCTCTCAGTGTTTCATCTGCTGACATGAGAGTTTGCAGACGGGGCTCATTGTGATCCCCATTCTTTGTTGTTGGTTCTTTCGCTTGTGTTAGTGGGAGTCATGTCATCACAGGCATGGACATTACACTTAAGGCTATGGTTGTGAATATATGCAGACTTCCGCCTAAGATATCAACTGCCAGTCAAGTATGATACATATTTCATTTATTTACTTTATAGCCTGCCTTTTCTACTGAGACTTGGCAGATCCCATGGTATAAAGCTATCTAGTCAAATTGCACGGCTGTGTGAGATATCTAAGATACTGTGCAAAAGGACCAGGATTACAAAAATGAGAAACAGTGCAAAAAAGTATCAGATGTGATATGTTGCATGGTACTGGGACAGATGGGCCACTTGGCCCACCTGTAAGCTGACTTCTTATCCTTAAGGTACTCTGGTGGCTGCATGTTTCGAGGACAGTAAAACGTTCCAGTTTTCCCTCAGCCTGTAGGGACTCTTTGTAGAAGCTGGAGTCCTGAGTTCAAGGCATTAAGCTATTATGAGGCTGCCCATTGTAGGCTGTGTTTCCTCCCAGGTTGTGAAGTTTGGCGCAATGGGAGAGAGGACAAAGCACCCTAGGCCTGCTTGCATTTCAGATCCAGTTCAGCAGCCCCTATTGTTTGTTTTGAAAGGTACCTCTTCAGTGAATGGTGGCTTATGCTGGTTAATTTCATGCCTGCTGTGCAGAGATCAATGGCTCTTTTCTTTCTGAGGCCCAGTTAAATGATCTTAAATTACTAAAACTAACCAATAAAGGGGGGGGGGAACCATACACATGTACATATGAGAAATCCTCTTTTTTTAATTGAGAAGCAAGATAAAATGTTGCGTGCTGCTTTGTTATCCTTCTGAGCATTTTCCCTCCCCCACCCCATTTCCTGGTATTTTGCTTGGATTTGTTCTTGGGCATCGGAATGATTGAGGCTGCAAAGGTTTAGGTATTTCGAAAATGAGCAGTTATCCATGTCCACCTCTGGCAGAGGCCATAAGAGCTATTAGCCTCTTAAATTTCCTTTTCACCTCCTGTGAATCGAAATTAATTCCCACGTCGTAAACTTCCCATTTGAAGGGCGGATGGTGCTCATGGCAACAAGAATAAGATGGTGGCAAGACATTTCAAAATGTTTTTCTGGGAAGTGTAGTGTTGCCCCTTTGCTGCCCTTCTGTTCTTTCAGGTTTAAGCCCTCGCTTTCCTACTGCTCAGTATTGGGACAAAAGAATATGAACATCATGTATGAAGATGGAGTTTGAATTGAGTCTCCCCGCCTCACCCATTTCAGAACAAAGACCTTCGGCTTCAGAGTGGTAGAGACAGCTTTCTCAAAATATCTCAGTGAACTAAAGCTATTAAAAAGTCACCTGGAAATGTACTGAATGTTGAGTTACTTTGATATCGTTTATAGGGCTTTTTTTGAGGGGGAACACTCCGGAACACCGTTCTGGAAGCTCTAGAATCTGCCCACGTGCAGGGCCGGCACCTCCATTGAGACAGGTCCAGCAGCTGCCTCTAGCGCTGAGGCACCAGAGGGGGTGCCGGGAGGGGGAGGGCGCGCACCACGGAGCTGTTGGCAGCAGCACACGGGGGGCTGAGCGGGAGGGCTGGGAAGCTGCCCATTCTCCACCCCAGCTGCCTTCCATGCCTGGCCCGCAGCTACTGCAGCCTCTCAGCCCTCCCGCACTTCCGCCGCTGCCAGCATGCACCCCCCGGCCAGGAGCAGCCACCACAGGCCAGGCACGGCAGGCATCTGGGGTGGTACATGGAGCAATGGAGCAGGAGGGCTGGGAGGATGCACATGCACCTCCCCAGCCACCCACCACGCCTGGCTGGGAGTGTACGCCAGTCACGGAAGCACGGGGCAGTCTGAGCAGGCAGCCGTCCCAACAAGCCACCCGCTGCCCTGCAGTTTGGGTGTGCGCGCACTCGGGAGCAGGAACAGACCTGAAGCTGCCCCTGGCCTCAGGCACCAGAAACCCTGGTGCCGCCCCTGCCCACGTGATTCCTTCCTCCTTCAGCCCTGCAGGCTCTGCAGAGGACACTTTGCTGCTTTGAGTTCATTCTTCTTTTTTTCCATTCCTCTGTGTGAGAGAGTGAGCTGGGGCCTGGCAGGGCTCTGCAGCGGAGGATAGGCTGCTTTGAGTTCATTCTGCTTCTTTCATTTGTGAGTGAGAGAGAGAGAGAGAGAGAAAGAGAAAGAGAGAGAGAGAGCAAGCATAGCTGCTGGGGTCAGCTTTGCAGAGGAGGCTTTAGCTGCTTTGAGTTCATTCTGCTTTTTTATTCATGAGTGAGAGAGAGAGAGAGAGAGAGAGCGAGAGAGTGCAAGCATGGCTGCTGGGGTTGGCTTTGCAGAGATTTAGCTGCTTTGAGTTAATTCTGCTTTCCATTTCATTCAGGGGTTTCTCTGTATATGTGTGCTGCTTTGAGTTCATTCTGTACTATTTTCATTGGGGGACTGGGTGGGTGGGGCTGATTGTGTGTGTGTGCTGCTTTGAGTTCATTCTGCTTTCTTTTCATGGAGGTTGGTGAGGCTGTGTGCGTGTGTGTGTGTGTTGCTTTCATTCTTTTGTTGACTGAAGTTGATATTGTTATGGTTCTCACAGCTTTGGAAAGCAGATTGGTACTGTGTCAGTTAAATATATCAGTTATGGTTATTTATATTAGTTAAAATATCAGTTATGGTTATTCCAGTTTTATGCTGGGAATGGATAGCTGTGTCCAAGTCACAGAAGGCTTTCATCAATATATTCATCAGCATATAGGTGTTCTTATGTCTTCATAGCTGTAACTCAAATGGTTCTCCCCACCCTCAGCTGATTAACATCACTGAAATTGCAGTGGACATATGGGTGTTAAGGAAGTTTTTGTGAATATTGTTTGTCTGGGACATAGGAATATTTATGAGCATTTCACAATGCCACAATGGCTTAGCCATTGGAAAGGTAGAGTTGGCAGGCAACAAAAAAGGCCGTTTAAAACTAAGTATAAATCTAATGCAGCTAAAGTTGAGTATCTAATTTTGAATTGCTCCAGTAAAGCAAAACTCTCCCTGAAAATATGAAAATTCAATATTCATTAGATTAGGAATTTCAGACTCTGTGGAATTTTGAGAAAGAGTTTTACATTTTTTTCTATGCCGGAAGAGGCAAACTGTTAGAATTTAGATTTGTGAGATGGGTTTTGTATTTTTAGAGGCCCCCTCCTTCTTGCATATTTTAAAACATGATTCCAAAGAACTGAAATGTTTGGGAAAGGGAATGGAAGATTTCACTTTTTGTAGAGGATATGGAAAGGGAAAAAAAACACTTTCTCCTAATAGTGTAATTTTCCAAGCTTACTAACATTTATCTTGTCATAATGCATTGTGCTGGGTTCTGGGAAGTGGCGTCACTTCCGGGAGTGACGTTGTCACGTATTTCAGGCACGTCCGCACGTTTTGTGCATGCACATGTGATAATAGAGAGTTCCACCACCTCTTTTCACAGAAAAAAAAAATCCTGTGTATAACCATACTTATTTCTGGTCCAAAGTCTCTCAAATGTGTTTGCCGAAAATGAACATCGCCCACCCTTTCTGCTGACTGCCCCACCCTAGATGCCCAACCCAGAGGTCCCCTCTGCTCCTTCAAGTTCTCTGGAAGATAAAGAAGATTTGGAGGGGTTCTTTTAATTGGCCAGGCGAGGCCAGTCCCCCCCTCCCCAGTCCCCTGTAATGCATATATTCAGGGGAAGGTTGATTTTGCTTTCACTTTCCACCAGGCATTGCCCTGTGCAAAAGCAGCGAGACATACTTGTGAAGCTTGAACATGCTATGAAGTCCAGCACAAAATCAAGCAACATTGTTCCCCAGAGGACTCAGGAGAGGGGAGTACCTCTGGCTTGCTTTGCGTTGTGCTTCTTCTTCCCTTCTCCAAAACCTCTGTCCTTTTCGTTGCTTCTCCATGCGAAGTTCCTACAGTCTCAGCCTGCATTTGGTTTTGGAGCAGGCACAAGCATTCAACATGTTCCTTATTTACTTGTGTGTGTCTTAGGTGCTGTCCAGTTGCCTCCAATCTATGGCGACCCTATGAAGGAAAGACCTACAAAACATCCTATCATTAACAAATTTGCTCAGATCCTGCAAACTGGAGGATGTGGCTTCTTTTATTGAGACAAACCATCTCATTTTAGGTCTTCCTCTTTTCCTACTGCCTTCCACTCAGGGCCAGCACGCCCACTGAGGCCAGGTCGGTGGTGGCTTCAGGCTGCGGGGTGCCAGAGGGGGCACTGGAGGAGGAGCGGGGGGCAGGAGCGCACACCATGGACCTGCAGCCTCCTAGCCCTCCCACCCAAGCTGCTGCTGCCGCCAGCACATACCCCCGGCCGGACTCAGCAGCTGCGGGCAGGTGACTGGGGTGGCACAGGGAAACCAAGCGGGAGAGCTCGGAGGCCACCCACGTGCCGTCCCAAATGCCCACCACAGCAATCCTGCTGGCGGCGCATGTACCCATGATGACATCACATGTGTGCGTGCACGGGGGTGCCCAGCCAGCTGCAGGCGCCGAAAACCCTGGCACTACTGCTGCTTCCACTTTTACTAGCATTATTGACTTTTCCAGAAAATCTTGCCTTCTCATGATGTGACCAAAGTATGATAGCCTTAGTTTTGTCATTTTAACTTCTAGGGAGAATTCAGGCTTGATTTGATCTAGTACCCACTTATCTGTCTTTTTGGCCTTCCGTGTATCCACAAAACTCTCCTCCGGCACCACATTTCAAATGAACCCATTTTCTTCTTGTTAGCTTTCTTCACTGTCCAACTTTCGCATCCATACATAGTAATAGGGAATACCATAGTTTGGATTATTTTGATCTTGGTTCCCAGACATCTTTATCTTTATTTATTTACTTAGACTGTATTTATCCTACTTCGTCAGATACCTGCTAGGGAAGAGGTGGCTAACAATGAAGAAGTGAGTGGAATAGTAGAGAAAAGACACCTTCCCCCATACTAAGACCCAGGTCGTCCCAGTGATGCCCTTTTTGTCTCCCATGCCTTGTTCTTGAGGGTCTGCTGACCATCAGAAGAATTTGAAGGGCGTGGAGAATTTCAGTGGGAGAGAGAGACTTGCATTTCTCTAGTGCAACTCTGTGCATGCTGCAGAAGACCCAAGTCTCCATTTTCAATGGCTGTTTTCCTTTAGGATGCCAGATTCATCTAAAGGCATCTGACTGATGATTACTGGAGGCAGGGTGGATATGTAATTGTAGAGGAGTAGAGGGGGGGCTGCATTGGTTGGAGAACATGATGGAGGCGAAGGAAAAGCAATGGAGAATAGAAGAGATTTGGATTCCTGGTTTCTAGAACTACAGATGATGTCTTGTGTGCTGATCAACAAGACAGATGCCATATTTCACAGAATTTGTTTTTTCTTCACTGAATTTGCAGCATTCAGCATGCCTTGTAGCAAAATGTTGGGTTTCAGCTAGCATTGAACGAGCGTATGCGTCTTTCCTCTACTTGAGCAGTAAAGGCAGCACAGTAAGCAACTTTTCTGCATTTGATCGTGGGCATTTTCAGGCTGTTCTTGGAACAGTAGAGGTCATGATCAAGGAGGGCGAGCGACTCACAAATTTTGTCCAGGTGTGCGGAAGTGCAGCAGCACCTTTGTCCAGGCAAGCAGTTCCCTCCTAACGTGCTGCCTAGTAAGCGGATTATTTTTCTGAGTCAGTGCTTTCAAGAACTTGATAATTTGACATTGAGGCGAAACCTTTGGTGCCTGATCGGTCAGGGCAAATTAGGTGTGTGCATGAGAGAAAAAAGCAGCTGCAGTGCTCTGATGCAAAAAGATTAGCTGCACTGATGAGTAATCTAAAATGAAACAATACTGTTAGTGCCAGAAGTGGAGGGAAGAGTGGAGCTGGAGATGAAAGTCCAGTTGCAGGAACCTGGATCTCTGTGGCAGCTGTCACTAATATTCCCTGCTGCCAGTGACTATCAAAGCCAAGTCTCCATATTGTTCCTCCCTCTCTGCCGCCACAGTTCTTACAAATCATTTCTGAATGGATATACAAGAGAGACAGTTGTGTTAGTTTTTGGAAAACCCACATAAGGCTTATAAGTGCCATGAAAAATAATAGATTTATTGTGGCATATGTGGGTTCCAGTCCACAGAAGCTTTTGCCTCAAGAAATCTGTTATTTTTTAAGGTGCCGCAAGAGTCATCTTTGTGTCTGCTGCTTGCAGTTACTTGGAAAGCCGAAATCAGGACACTATGTTAAAACTTATCCTTGCAATTTATGTAATTGCTGGAGCGCTAGGTTGGGTTGTTATAGTGCAGAGTTTGTGGGGTTGCTTGATTGTGTTTTTCTCGTGTACTTCAAAGCCCTGAATATAGTCTCATCAGAGGTTTGCTTCCTGGGCTTTACAGATTTCTTCCTGTTTGAGGAAGCAACCCTTGTTGATTTTTCTTCTGCTGTCTGTTTTTCATCTTAATTATCCCAGTATGAGCAAAATGCCATTTTCTTTTTCCAGCCTGCCTTCATTTCAGTAAGCGGCTGGCAGTCCCCAACCTCCTCAGGTTTCCCCCCAAGATGGGAGCTGAGAGGCAGCCAATAAATGACCTTGGAATGACTTTTTGTGCACAGCCACAGACATTTAGAATTAACTGGGCTGATTTGACTAGCCTTGAAGGTAAGATGGGAGCAGTCATAAATAAATATATTTTAAAGTCTGCCAGTTTATTCAAGGAAGTGCTTAGCCGTGCAAACTGGCTGAAAAAAAAATTCCCTAACATAATGAGAGTTGGTTCATAAATGCTCCAGCTCAGATTGCATAGACTTTTTCATAATAGAAGAAATAATTGATCGAATCTTGTTTATATTGAATATGTATATACACACTATATATACTATATATACTATATATTATTAATATAGCCCTTCTTTTTTTAAAAAAATATATTTTTTATTTTAAACAATAATAAACAGTACTAGACATTAAAAGGTGTACAGTGAATACAGAAGGTAATGTCGTATAGAAACAAGAAAGTTGTTTACAAATGTTTTAACTCCAAAATACTGTCATTATTTAACCTTACAACTAGAAGTAAAATATATATTGCCTTTAAATTTGGTTTGTTTGAGGAACCACCTATTCAATTTATACCGAAAATATAGCCCTTCTTGACCTTCCATCTGCACAAAGAGAGGGGCTCGCTCCCACCATCTCTTAGAAACCTAAAGAAGCTTCCCTGTAGTGAACAGCAATAATTTCAGAAGCCAGTAAATAATTGTGACATCGCTTGGCCTTCATTCCTTCTCCCACCAATTAAAACCAAAATGAGAAATACAAATAATAACATGAAGGATATGGGGTGGCGGGGGCGGGGTACCACATTTCCATTCTTGCAGCTATCAAGAAGAGTCCTCCTTGGACGAAGAACTCAGGAAAGAGGATCCTATGTGGCCTCGTGAATCTATGAAGGAAGGGGAGACTTTGAGAAGAGTGTAGGATGATATGACTTCTCTTCCAAATATCTAGTTAAGAACTTCCTTCTTTGTGTTGTGAATGTTGGGTCTACAATCTGTGAATGCTCAGGAGCTTCTTAAGTTTAGTTCAAACTGCCATTCCAAGTAGCTTGGTTAAAAAAGGACAGACTACTTCGCTTAATCTATTTCACAGGGTGGTTGATGTGGATAAAAGAGGAGGGGGAATACATATACTGACCTGAATCTGTGGTGGATGGCAGAACAAAAATATAATTAATTAAACAGCAGCCCCTTTTCATTGGTATACGCCCCCTCTTCTTATTGCTTAAGCCACATCTTGCTTTAAGGGAGGCACCCCCACCTCCCAGTGAATAGAAGGCATGCTTCGAGTGCAGAAGGTCTCAGCATCAATCCTCAGTGCCTCCCTTTTAAAAGGTCTTGGGTAGCAGACTCAGGAAACATTTGGAGAGCTGCTGCCAGTGAAGGGGAGAGAGCATCCTTTCCTGCTTTTGGCAGGCGAATACTCTGACAAGAGAAGTGGGATTCCAGCTGATTCGTATGTTTCTTTCTGGCCAGTTTTTTGCTGCTCACTGATTTGAGTCTGTTGGTGAACTGCCCTATTGCCCTGCAACATCCTTGCTTGGGTTAATTTGAGCTAGTCTCAATGCTGGTGGTGGAATTTCCCAGACTGTTGGGCAACTTTAACATCTAGGCCTTGCTATCTGGAGTGGCTCAGGATTTCATGGCTACCATGACAGGTATGGTAACTGACACTGAGCCTGACACACGACGCAAATCATACCCTGGATTTGGTGTTCTGGCCAGTTCAGAATGATGATGATTGGGGTGCGGAGGGTGTGTGTGTCCTGTGTATCTGTATCAGGCATCTGACGAAGAGAACTTGATTCTCGAAAGCTTATGCTACAATAAAATTGGTTAGTCTTAAAGGTGCTACTGGACTCTTTTTGATTTTGCTACCACAGACTAACACGGCTAACTCCTCTGCATCTGTGTCCTCTGTGACTCCATTATTATGGGGGGAAAGGAAATACCGAATATCGGTGGTCTAAGAAAGATTATGAATTGTATAAGAAAGGATATTGAAGGTACATATAGTACAAACATTGCAAAAAATTGTAAAAAGGATTATAATGACAAAATTTTAAAAAATTACTACAATTGGACATGAGCTATTGACAAGCTACAAATGGCACACACCAACAACAAAGACAGGATGCTAGCTACATTCCTGTTTCAATGTATGAATCTTCATCAGTCGAGTGAATAATATGAATAATTTTAAAGACAGAAATTCAGAAGCGAATTGGTGGTATACAGTATGATATAACTTCGATCTTCATCAGCCATAAACAACTTTGCACTTGGAAATGTGGAAGCCAGAGACTCAAAAAACAATTTGTAATACAAGCTGTCAAGGATAACCAATGTAGCTCATATCCAAAGGGCAACTTTTGTAAGTATGGTATGCGTGTAAAAGAGAATACTGCATCAGAGGGAATTATTCCCATTATTATTATGGACAAATCATTGACAGGTTGGGTGTAGGCTATAGGTAGCATAGAGCTCTTCCAGGGATGGGATCAGTTAGAATGATCCTTGTCCAGAGAAAAATGGGAACAGATAGTTTCCTGATAGATCTGAGAGATTACCCGTCTTGCAGGGTCGGTACATGGATGAGAGACTATCAAGAAAACTCTGCAGAGGGAGGCAACGGCAAACCACCTCTGCTTCTCGCTTGCCTTGACAGCTCCAGCAGGGGTCGCTGTAAGTTGGTTGTGACTTGACTTAACGGCATGTTATACACATGATTGTTAGTGTGCCTCAGATCTAGTAAGCTTCTAGAGCTGGGAGAGCTTTCAAGCAGTGGATAAGATTGCTCCTAAGCGCCCTTTCCCACATGCTTGGGATCATCAGGTGTCCTGGTTTTCAGTGGGACTAGGTGCTATGAAGCAGTTGGGACTGATGGCTAGAATGATAACAGAGGCAGACTTGAGCTGAAAAAGAGTCCATTTTAGGTTTTACGCTGCAGCAATGGCTTTCTTCTTTGTTGCCGTTGCATTTGTACGTCGACCAACAACGTTATTCTGAATGATTTCTTGTATCTAATTCTCTGGGAGCAAATAGCAGGTATTTTGGAAAAATGCTGCTAGATCAATTTGCTAAACACTTTCCGGACAAAATTGCTCACATCGGATTCGAATTGAATTCCATATTATGCCATATTATCTACAGAGGTTGAGAATGTTCCTGAAGATTCTTATCAGTTGACACAACTTGAAGATGTGGAATGAATTCTTGGAGTGTTGAGCACTCCAGTGTACAAAATGGATTTCTTTCCCTCATACTTAATTAAATTTGCTAGAGGAGGGATATCCCTTTGTATAACGAATATCATCAATGCATCATGGACAGAAGCAGGGCTCATTTCAAGGGGGAACACGCAGGAACACAGTTCCAGGAGTTCCCCAAAGAGGTCACTCTTGGCCATTTTGGGCCCATTTCGGCCTGGATGGGGGCCGAAACAGCCCAGATTGGGTTTCTGACAGTGGTAGATCACTCTCCCACTCAGCAGCAGCCCGATCCTGACTATTTTGGGCTCCTTTTCAGCCATTTTCAGCCCCCTTTTGCCATTTTGGGCCCAATTTCGGCCCTGAATGGCCAGGATTGGGTCCAAAACAGCCAGGATAGGTGATGTCAGGGGGTGTGGCATATGCAAATAACTATGCTAATGACACATTTCTGGTGATGTCAAGGGGCATGGCATATGCTGATGAGTTATGCTAATGAGTTATGCTAATGAGTTCCTCCATCTCTTTTTCTACAAAATGATCCCTGGACAGAAGGGTCAGTTACTCCATGTCTTCAAAGGGTAGTTGTTAGACCTTTCTTGGGAGAAATAAAATCTGCATCAGCCAACTTGAATAACTATTGAGCAGTATCAAATCTGCCCTTTTTGTACAAAGTCAATGTTTCTGAGGGCTGCTATGCAAATTTTTATCCGTCCGTCCGTCCGTCCTCCCTCCCTCCATCCCTCCCATCCTTTTAATAGATTTTGGTGTTGTAAGGCATCCTGAACATTAACTTCTGAATAGAAAGACATGTTAATAATAAATGGAAAAAATAATTTCAAAAAAAAAATGAAATTAGATTTCAAATCCAAGGCTTGATGCCTTGCATTTGAAATCTAATTCTGGCTCAGAATTAAACTGCAGGGGAAAGTGCAGCAAATCAAAAGTTTAGGGAAGAGGGCATAGCTCAGTGGTAAAGCACATATTTCCCAGTCCCTGCCACCGTCATTTAAAGACTCTCAGATAGCAGGGCCGGGAAGGCCTTTTTCTGCAAGAATACCTGATACTGAACCAGATGGTTTTACTTGACATAAGGCAACTTCATTTGTTTGTTATGTAGTTTTCTTTTTATCCAGTTCTAATTCATTGTGTTTGTAAGTTTTGTAAGCAGTCCTGAAGGCCTGGTATGGTGGAAAGGTGGAATACAAAGACAAAACAGAAACTCTAGCTGGTACAAAATGCTGCAGCTTGATTATTATCTGGAACTAGAGTTGACCTTGGTTAGTAATTGGATGGGAGACCTCTAATGAAGACCAAGGTTGCAGAGGTAGGCAATGGCAAACCACTTCTGTTAGTCTCTTGCCATGAAAACCCCGCCAGGAGTTGCCATAAGTCAGCTATGACTTGAGGGCACTCTCCACCAGTTGAAATATACACATTACAGTATGCATTCATTGCCCCATTCTTTACTGAATAGTTCCCGGGTTTGGCTATAAGTTGCAAAGTCCATTGTGGCCTAGGATCCACATATCTAAAGGAGTGCCTTTCCTGGTATGTCCCACTGTGATAGCTGCACTCATTTCAGCAAAGTCTCTGGAAATTCCACCCTACAAACAGGTATGCTTAGCAGCTGCTCACATCAAGCATTCTCTTTTGTGGCTCATGGCTATGTGCAATGGACTCCAGAGATCAGAAAGGCTCCCATACTTCTATAATTCCACAGAATATATAAAATGGAACTGTTCAGGATATGATTTTTATAAAGAGAATAAGGCCATAATAGATTTGGAATTGTTCAGGAGGATGCTTTAATAAAGGGATAAGGATTGATTGTAGTTCATGGCACAGTTTATTTTCTTTTAATTTCTGTAATCTTAATTTTTGCATTTCTTATATCTTGTTTGATACTGTTTCTATTGCATTGTTTTCTAACTCTGAACTCTGATCCTGTTAAAATGTATATTGTATGTCTTACACTGTCCCTACTATATCCCTAAATTTTGTATATCTTGAATCTCAGTAAGAAAGACAGGGTAGAAATAAATAAAATAAATAAAATGTAAGCCCTCTTCAGTGGAATCTAATGGAACATCACCTGTTGTCAGGGCGTTTTTTCTGGGAAAAGAGGTGGTGGAACTCAGTGATAGAACTCAGGACTGCAAAATGACGTCACTTTGGGTCAGCTGGAACAAGGGGGGAGTTTTTTAAAGTTTAAATTGCCCTTGGCGAAAATGGTCACATGGCCAGTGGCCCTGCCCCTTGATGTCCAGACAGAGGGGAGTTTAGATTGCCCTCCGCGCCATGGCTCGGAGGGCGATCTAAACTCCCCTCTGCCTGGACATCAAGGGGCGGGGCCACTGGCCATGTGACCATTTTCAAGAGGTGCCGGAAGTCCTTTCCACCGTGTTCCTGCTGAAAAAAAGCCCTGCCTGTTGTGATGCTTGTCTGGCCACTGATCATCTTCGCTTCAGACACTGAGTAAAATCATATATAAAATGATGCACAAATTGTTTGGGGCTGATGGGTTCAGGCACTGAAGAACTAGTCAAAATTGGCAAACTCCAGATGGGTAGCCATGTTGTTGCAGCAAAAAAACAGCAGCATCTTTACGAACTGACAGATTTATTATAGCGTACGTTTTCATGGACAAGAACCAACTCCATCAATTGCTTGAAATGTATGTTCAGTTGGCCTCTGTACCTGTGCATATAAAAAAAAACATTGTAAACAGCAGATGAAGAGATCATGAAACACAAGGAGGCCAGCCTACGACGTTTCTTTGTAAAGCTTAGGGAGTAAACACAATAACTCTTCACAACAGTAGAGAATGGTGTTCACCCTGTGTTCAGTGTTGTGGCATTCTGGGTGTACAGAAAGATCAGTTTCTTTTTTCATTCTTTGCTTGCCTTGACACTCGGTCTCCTTGCAGCTGAAGAAGACCAGGCTGCTGGGGCCTGAGAAGTGGTTTGATCTGCCCCATGTACTGGAGAGTGGCTGAGTCAGAGCTATTGCTTTCAGGAAGTAGCCCAGAAAAACCTCAGCCAAGTTGATCCAGACCAAGCATAACAGATGAAGGGAAAACCTGGGTCTACCTCTTGATCCAGAAATCAGTTAAGGGATCAACAATTGTGCTATGTCACAAGTTCTACTACTAGTAACCCAGAGGAAATGACTAGTACTCATGTGCCCTGTGGGGGACATTTGTTTTGAGTTCTATGTAAGTAAAGCATGTAGGCCACTTTGTGGCTTTCATAAATGGTCTCTTCCCTTCCCTCTCCCTCAAATTTGGTGCTTTCTGATGGTTTTCTGTATTGCCTGCAGCCCCTGAACATGCTATTTTGTGGAGAAAATGAGATTTTTGTTACTCTTCATGGACAATTTGGTTTTCTTCCCCAGAGGTTTTTGTTTTTTTAAAAAAGTTAAACATAAAACAGAGGAGGGGCTCCCACCCCCCTGTAATAAATTCCTGATTTTTCTATCTAGCCTGGCTCGAGGATATAAGACAAAAAAATAGACTTTTTATTAAAAGCCCTTTGGGCTCATTTTAATGAGTCTGGCTTTAAATCTGCAATAACACCTTTTGCAAGAGGTGTGCAGTGAGAATGTTTGAGTATTTCATCTCTGGCTCGCTTGGCTGGGTGGCCTGATCCACTCAGTATTCTCGTAAGAATGTGAGTAAAGTGCAAAAGCTCCAAGAGGATTGCCCACAAATGTGTGGTAAACATCGGTAATGGAAACAAGGAGAGAGAATAAACAGGCCACGTTCTTGGAGCATAGGTCATCGGGGTGTGACTCAAGTATTCTGTATTATAACTAGTGTGGCATGGGTAGTAAAACAGAATTAGGACTGAGTGTCAGCTAAAAAAGTGGTCCCAGTTAACTGATCCTCCAGTTTTAAAATCTTAACTATTTTTAACACAAATGTACTGAAAAATTACATAAGGCAACTTATTATTTTGATGGTGTTTTAAGATTTGTTATGGCTTTATGGTAGTAATGAAAAGCTGTATGCCATCTTGAAAGCCTTTTGCTGAGAATGTGGGCTGCGTTTGTCTTAAACCGAGGCATTCTCTTCTGCAGGATGAGAATGGGGGTGGGGGATGCTTCTTCTAAAATGATACTTGCAGCATTGCATGTGCATCATTGGTGTGTGTGTGTGGCGGGGGTGGGGGGAGAGAATGTAGAACATAAGGGTGCACTGAAGGGTAAGGTGGTCAGTTTCAACCCCCTCCTTTCCCTCTGCTAGTGGGGAAGATTACAGAAGCATAGGTGGGTCAACGAAGTCCAACAATTCTTACAGTGCCCCCCTTTGTGCTTCAGAGGTGAAGAGTAGGCTTATCTGTATTTCCTTGCAGGTGGACTTGTTGATTCTGACTTGCCCTGGTCTCAGGTGTCCTGTGCTCATTGACAGGCAATAACTGCAAAGCAGCGCTTGGTAACTAACTTGTCTTGTTTCTTCCCTCCCCAAATATCCTCCCTGAGGGGGAACTGGCTGGAGAAGGGCATACCGGGTGGTGTTCTGCGTACACAGTGTCCCTGCCTGCTGCTCAGGGACAGTAGCCTTCTGAGGTCTGCATTTCCACTCCATCATTCTCTTGCTAAAGGAAAGAGACAGTTCCCCATTCAATAATTCATAATCCCATGAAGCGTCCACCATTTAAGTAAAAATGCCCTTCCTCCCAGGTGGAGCTCAGCAAGCAGAGTGAATCTACACAGGCCTTAAGTTAGACACTGCCCCTCCCATCCTATAACAACAACAACATTTGATTTATATACCACCCTTCAAGATGACTTAACACCCACTCAGAGCAGTTTACAAAGTATGTCAGTATTATCCCCACAACAAACACCCTATGATGTGGGTGGGGCTGAGAGAGCTCCTAGAAGCTGTAACTGACCCAAGGTAACCCAGGTGCCTTCAAGTGGAGGAGTGGGGAATCAACCCAAGTTTTCTAGATTAGAGTCACGTGATCTTAACCACTACACCAAACTGGCCCTCATCCTACTCCATTGCCATCTTTCCCCTTTCTCTCTGTCCAAAATGAGCACTCCAAGCAGACTTAATCAAACTAAACTTCTCTTTGTCAAAAAAAATTAAAATGGTACAAACAGTCCAGGTCCTAATCAAATAATCTAATGGAATGCACTGAAAGACAAAGTTGGATTTTTAGAGGAGTTCTGTCATGGGCTGGGCTGGGCCAGCCCAAGCAGGGTGGTTCAAGTCCAAACCTTAATACCAGAGTCTGAGGGGAGTTCCAAGAACTAAAGCCAGGTCAAACCGGTGGTCAGAGCACAAAATAACACAGGAGTGAGTCCAGAGTCCAAGAGCAAGGTCAGGCACAGTCCAAGGTCAGTTACCGATAGCATCAGGTCCAAAAGCAGGCACAGGCAAGGTCCACGGAACACGGGAGTGGTTGCAGACAGTAGACACATTGCTTCCATGCCCGGCAGTTCCTCCAGACTGGCTCTTATAGCCAGGCGTGGTTTTCAGCCAGCTGCTGGGGCTCCATCCTGACACTACTCATCGTCACTCTCCAGCAGCTGGCGTTGGCTCAAAAGGCGAGCACTGTGCCATCTCTCCTGCAGTTCCAATCTCTGGCGCTGCCTGCGACATTCCTTGGGCGTGGGTGAACCTGGGGGGGGGGTGGAGGCTCTTGGCTGTGCTGCACTTGTAGAAGTCCCTGGCTGAGCTTCCCCTGGGGTATTGGAGCTAGAGGGTGCTGGTGTCTCAGCTGCTGGCTGCAAGCTCTGATCAGCCAGCAGCTGTTGCTCCTGATTGCTGGCTTCTGCTGAATCAGGGCTAGGGCTGGCTACACAGGGCTCCTCTTCTCCTGAGGAGTCCTGGCTGGCTACACGAGGCTCCTCTCCTCCAGAGGAAACCTCACTCTCAGACTGGGCCATGACAAGTTCCTTCCTGGATAGAGTCCTTCAAAGGATTCCTTTGTAGGCTGTTCTCAGAGTGCAAGGTGGTCCTTCCAACCACTTTTTCAGCTGGCAGGAGGGGGCTTCCTCTCCCATCAGCTGAAAAAAGCTACTTTCAAATGCCTACAGCTTTTTTCAGCTGAGGAGAGTGGGAGGAGAGACCCCCTCCTCACCCTGCCCTCAGCTGAAAAAAGCGGCAGGAGCAGCAACACTTTTCTTGCCAGGCAAAAAAAGTGTTGCTGCTTTCAAACGCTGGCAGCTTTTTCAGCTGACAGGAGGGGGATTTCTCTCCCATCAGCTGAAAAAAGCTGCCTTCAAATGCCCACACTTTTGGTCAGCTGATGGGAGGCTGAGAGGGAACCGCCTCCCCTCAGCTGAAAAAAGTTGTGGCGAGCATTTGAAAGCAGCATCGCTTTTCTTGCTGGGCAAGAAAATTGTTACTCATTTCAAACACTGGCAGCTGAAAAGCGGCTGGCTCTCGAAACAACAATTTTCTTGATGTTTGCAAATGGCAAGAAAAGTGCTGCTTTGAGCTTTGGTAAACCCAAAGCATGAACCGGAGGGGACACCACTAGTCACAAACCGAAAAACGAACCAAATGAACCGGCCTAAAGTTCATTGCAGTTCATCAAAAATGGACTCTGATGAACTGCCGGTTCACGAACCACAAATCAACTTGGTTTGTGATTAACTTTGGTTTGTATTTTAGTTCATGCCCATCTCTACTTTGGAACCATAGACCTCACCATTATGTTGTATTGGATTGCTACTAATTCTATGTCTTTGTGAACTTGTGCCTGATTGGAGGTGTCTCAGATGATCTGGTAATGAGTTAGGATTGGAACCATAGACCACACCACTATGTTGTATTTGATTCTTACTAAAGCTATGTCTTTGTGAACTTGTATATATTTACTCTATGGCATTGGAAATGTTCCTGATATTGACTGTACTAATCTCACACTTTGTAATCCACCCTGAGTCTTAGTGAGAAAGGCAGAATGGCATAAATAAATAAATAAACATATGGCAGGCAGCTGCAGCCAATCCCAACTGCCTGAAACATGCACATTTAACTACACATGTACTGATCCCCCCCCCTTTCCATCCCTGAAACCATTGTGTATATAATGAATTCTGAGTTTCCCAGGATTTATCTAAGGGAAGTCTCATTGTTTGCTTCACGCTTGCATTTATGTAGGATTACAATTTTCTAGAATCAGATTTGCAAAGTACTCTAAGGCTGCCATTCCTGCATCACAAACATGCCCCCAAGCCTGAATTCAGATGTCCTGACAAACTGTTGTTAGATTGAAGGCTTCCTAAAGCAGCAAGTCTTCAATCTCAGTGCACTGTGCAAGGAGAAGAATGGATAAGTGCTTCAAGCCAATGCTTTCAAGTTGCTTCTCATCACAAAACAAATAGGGTGGTGGTTTGTGATGCCTGAATACCAGCAAAGCTTCTTGCATATCTTGTGCCTCAAACATGCCTGTAAGAAGGGTTGCTCCAACCTGTTCTTGAAAACTACAGAAGGAGATTCAGTGCCCTCTCTGGAAAGCTGCATTTGCCAAACAACTGATATTTTTAACTGGAACGTTCTCAGTAATGATCATGGCCTTTTGTCCCCCTGAGTAACTGTTGATGTTCCTCTAAATGGAAACTGCTTATCTTCTCGTCTTCATTTGCAGAGTCTAATAGTCCTAGACACTCCAGAATCCTCTGCTCAAGAAAACATAAGCTGGCTTTTTAATGATTATTATTATACTCGGCAACAGAATTTGATTAATCATAGGCATGTGTGCACGCTCCCACAGGAAGAAAAAGTCTAACTTGCCATTGAAGACATTGAATGCTGGTATCTTCAGAAAATACAGACCACTATTGTAGGTAGATGCAAGCCTTAACACAACCCCCACCCCCTTGATCTGCAACATAAAGAGAATAGCAAACATTTCTTCATGCCCTGAGGCCCTCTTTTGGAATGGTCAGTATTCAGAGTCTTATCTCTTTGTGCCCCCCTCCTTTTTTTGTTGCTCTGTCTGGCTCTGAAATTGCATCCTGTGCCTGGAAGCAGATTTGGCTGGTGGAGAAGTGCCAAATTGTTGGAGTTAATTGAATAGCGTCTGAAAACATCACAGAGCTACTGCTCTTGTAGCTACGGTGTCTCAGAGCCCTGCTGGAGGTGTGTGTCCAGAGAACACTTTGGATATCAACAGAATAAAAGAGGTTTCCCGAGTAACAGGAGAAATAAATAGACTGAATCTTTTTGGAGCTTGCAGTTTGACTTTTAATCTCAGAATCCTTCTTAGACCCAAGGTTTTTAACTGCCCTGGGAGAGCCATATATTCTACTACAAGGCATTGCCAAGTTGAAAAATTAAAAAATCTGAAGGCAGGTTATTTACAGTGCAATCCTTTCTGGAGTTCCTTCAGTCCAAACTCATTGGTTTCATTTGGTTTAGACAGGGATGACTCTATTTAGGATTGCACTTTTAGTGACCAGGTTTTGATGTTGAGAGTCTGAGTGTTCAAGCTGCTCACAATGATTCACCTTCCTTGCTTGGCCTTTCAGGCACTTTAACCAAGTACTCAATTCCGCAAAGGTTGTCCGAGTCATGACATTTTACCCGCAAGTTCCCGCCTCCATGCTGAATCTATCCATGGGAGCCCAAGTTTGATATTGGATCTCATTTTCAAAACTCAGAAAAATGAAGTATGTGCACTTTTCATGCAGAGTATTTCTGTTTGTGAATTCAGATCCACTGTATTGTTTGACTGTTTGCACTAGGTCTGAAATATTGCAAAAGAGTTTTGTTGCACCTTAAGAACTAACAAAGTTATCGTGGCAGAAGCATTCTAGAGCCAGAGTCCACTTTGTAAGACGTATGAAGTGATCATCTAAGTGAGCATCTATATATCTCTGTGTGCAAGAGGATACATACATACATACATACATACATACATACATACATAACCTGACTATTTAATAAAGTAAGTATATATGTGTTTGTGTGTGTATATGATATATGCTTTGTGCATCTGATGAAGTGAGATCTTGTTCAGAAATGCTCCTGCTGCAATGAATCTGTTTAGTCTTTAAGGTGCCATAAGTATGTTCGTTTTGTTTCTACAGATTAAAATACCTACCCTTGTGGAATCTCTCTCTCTGTCTCTACTGTGAAAATGAATAACACTTCTAATGTAATGCAGTTGTCAATCATTGTTTTTTTCATTCAGAGATAATAGAAAATAACTTACTTGTAGGATAGAAAAGCTGAAGAGCAGTGGAGCGGTCCTATTCACATTTTGCAGTCTTTGTCTTGACTGTATTTCCTATAATGCCCCAGGGAGATCTGGTATTGACATGTTACATTTGGGGAAATGAGACTCTCATCCAACTTGCTTGTCCGACAGCAAGTCCCTGTCTGCAGTAGGATTTGAACCTGGCTCCATGTTCAATACCGAACTGTGTTTATTGCAAATTACTACTATGGATTTTTTTAAAAAAAGATTAATATCCACGGCTTCCTCTTTATTGGCAGGGATGCTGTTGATCTTATATTAGGGCTTCTGTTCAAGAGGGTTGCTGGTGTTATGATTTTACCTTTGCTGGACTCCAAGGCAATATGCAAACGCATGTTTGCACATTCTCCTAGGAGGCTAGGCTTTAAATCATTGCCTTCCAGCCTGCATGCAGATTTGTCTAAGGGAGCCTTAGGTAATCATGAGATAAATTTAGACATCAGTTATTATTTGCCAAAGTGGTTTTCCTCACTTTCTTTAATGAGGTGGTAGAAGGGATTAATCTTTTCCTCCTTCTCCTTTCCAGAACCCCCCTAGTATGTATAGAGGAAGAGCAAAAATACTTAACAAAGAATACTTAACATGCTTTCCACTTGTATGTGCACTCAGCCCTTCTGAGATCAGATGAGGAACTGCAGAGAGAGGGCTACCCTATTTAGAAGATTCTTCTTTTTGGTGCCAACAGTATAAGGCAAGGAAAGAGAGGTGTGTTACCCAAGGCATAAATGGAGTTTCTTTTAAAATACTAGTCTATAAACTGCTGCTGGTCTGTAGCATAGGAACTCAGACTAATTATTCTTGCCCAGGTGGCATGCATTTCAATATTACAGTAAATTTAAGTTTGATTCAAGCCTTCCTAAGCCAGAACACTTTCAATTATGCTTTACATGTGAAGAAGGGGGTGGGGGGAGAGGACCATGCAAACATGTCATAAAAGTGGTGTTTGGCTTGTCATGGAGAAACCCAGTCATGACATCTGTATGCTGCCTAATTCTTCATGGTAGATCGGAGGGATTTGAGTGCTCTGAACTTTCTATATGGCAAGGACAGGGTGAGTTCTGGAGAGCACAGAGTAACAGCTAGAGGGTAGTTCACCGGCAGTGTCCTCAGCATCTATTTGTAATAAGCTGACCCACCAGGAGGAACAAAAGAGTCTTTGAAAAATAGCTCTGGGAATGATTTCACCTTGCATTCTTTGCCAGCTTGATCATGTTAGAAACCAGTTGTATGCCACAGTTTTTTGTTCTTGGATGTTAACATTTCCTTTATGCAAAGTTACGATCTAAGAACTTGAGTGTGGTATTCTAGCTGCTGTTGTGTTTGGAGAGGTGGGGTGGGTTAAGCATAGCAGCCAAAGTTCATGCTTCGTTTGATTCCCAGTCTGTTGAGTTTTAAAAGTTTTCTCTCTTCTGGCAGAAGACAGGAAGGGGGGAAGTCAGTTGCTTCCCCCCTTGGTCAAGGACCAACCATCAAAGTGTTAGAAACTAAGGCTATACTGGCTGGAGACAAAGAAATGGCCATTTAGCTGGAACCTGACACCAAAAAGTTAACACAGAGAATTGGGGGTTTTTTGTGCGTGTGTGCGCTTGCGTGCAAGCAAGAGAGGCTATATTGTATCTTCTTGGAGATTTCAAGAAAAGATTCTCTGAGCCACAAGAGAGTGAGAAAACAAAAGAGATCAAATCCCTTGGCGCAGAGGGAGAAGGTCAAAATTTGCAGATCCATTCTGGCTAATTCCATCAAAAGAAGGAACTCTCACACCTGAGCTCCATCTTGATGACTGTCATTGCCACATGGAGCTGACAAAGTGCTGGCTGCTTAAACAAAGACTCAAAGTACTGGGAGGCTTTTAGCAAGCTAAATTCTACATTAAAGATCCTGCCTTACAATAAGATCAGCTAGGGCATGTATGCAGTGAGGGACAGGGGAACTGAATGCTTACACCTTTCTTTTGTGTTCCTTGTTCAGTCTGTTGCTGTGCAGAGAGTGTGTGTGTAGACTTTCTACTTTTTAAAAAATCAATTATTTAATCATATAAACAATAATACAAACCAAAGGGAACCATAAAACCATGAGATACAGAGAGGAATAAATCATAAAATTAATCCATGGAAAGCAGTAAAAGAAACTACACTTCACAATCTGTTACAAACCCAAGAATCACAAGACTTTCTACTTTTAATAAATTCTTTACTGTTCTAAATACTAATAGTTGTCCTCTGTACTGCACAGACCTCCATCATTTAAACATGCTATTTAAAATGGGCACCAGGGAAATAGAAATGGTCAGTGGCTAAATTGTTATTTCCCTGGGAATGTGCAAGCATGGTAAGCCAACCCTATGGTAACAATTTGCCAGGTAGCAAGAGATGTGGGTTGTAGGCGGAGCCATAGAATTGCACTGCCGGAAGGGCAGCTGGGAGTACTGGCCATTTGAGTAGAAACTTTCAAAAACAACCATTTGGTGGCAGCGTACTGAAGAAAAAGAGAACGAGAAGCCTCTCTGGGGGTTGGCTGAGCTGAGAGAGTGGTGCCTCCTTGGGTGGAGACTCGGGGCAGTTGCTGGGCATGTAAGTGCTTTGGCTGACAGAACGGAGCAGTGCTTGTAGTCAGCAGGGTCATTCTGCCACAGATGGTATTTTGAGTGTTTTGTGTTGTTCACATCTGTACTCCTTAAAATATGATTAGACTGCATGCAGCCATAAATAGTATTAGTAGTTAGTGCATATGTACACTTTTGCACCCCTGGGTGGGCGCAGGAGAAGGAGGCTTACAGGAAACCTGTTCTTCAGGTTCAGAGCAGATTTGCCCAGTGCAAATTGACATTTGTCAATTGCATGGAAGCATTTCCCCTGTTCTCAGAGTGGGGCTGTGCATAGCATAATTGCTTGGCCCTTGCATAAATAACAGCTCCCCTTCCTCACAGTTGTTCAAGAGGGTAAAAAAAAGTAAACCAAAAAGATGTTACCCAAATATGAGAGCAGATAATATGTTAGGTGTCAGAGGACCCCCCCCCAATACATACACAAATAACTCCCCTAAAGCATGGGAGGAAGTTTTGGCTCCAGATGTGTGCAAATTTCAGTTCCCCACAGCAAACACGCAGGTGTATTGGTTGAAGTGACTTTATTAGAGATCCATCAAGTACAAGGTGCTCAGACAACTGAATTGGCAGAAGTGACATAAATGGGGTTGGTGATGTTAGTTATAGGGAACATTCCCGCTATCAGGATAAGGGCCGTTAAAGATTTTGGGTGCAAAAGAGCCAGGGGGGTTGTAAGGGAGAAGATAGGTTTAGGCTAGACTGAACAAAGAATGAAATCATCTCAGGTCCCAAGAAGGATACATTTCGAGGTGGCCACAGCCAGCCTTCAAGGACACTTGATCGAGGCACCGGAAAAGAGAAAGTAAATACTTGTGAGATAACCTACTGTCTTAACATCAGTAAGAAACTTCCCCCAGTGGGCCAGTACATAACACAGAATGCATTCATGGCAGATATGCAGACAAGCATATATGACAGCAAGAGAGAAACAGAACTTGCAGCACTGCAGAAGAACCGCACCTGCTTCCGCCTGATGATATGTTTGTATACAGCCTGAGGTTTTAAAATTTTTTACCTCTCTTCCAAACCACATTGTTCGAGACCATTTGCAAACAGAGTAAAGCAAAAAAATATATTATTAACTATGCTTACAACAGCAGTGTAAAATACATGCATTACATATACATGTTGCGAAAAGACGAACTTCTGCCGAAGCAAAGAAGCAATGCTCTCTAGAGAGGCAACGTTTTCCTGAGTTCACATTTTGGGCTTGTCTGCAGCAAGTCATAACATTTTGCAAACAGAGTCTCTTACTCTTCCCCATTGTGTGCGTGTGTATTTTCCCCTCGCCATCATTTGCTGCCAAGCAGATGTGTTTTTTATAAAAGCTCTTAGTGGGAAAGGTTCCCTTGTGTTTTGAACATCTGTGATCATGAAAAGAGCCCCGTTTTAGTCGCCAGAGAGGCGTCTTGTCTGCCAGCTTAGATGCTCTGGCACACAGGAGGTGGCATACGATGCCTACTTTCTGGTCCCAGAAGACCAGCATTATAGAAATTAATAGTTAAATGGCTTTGCACAGGCTCAGCATGGCAACTTGCCTGTAAGGTCTCTCTCAAATGGATGTTTCTTGAGTTTCACAGTTAATTTTGGACGATGGCTCCACATCTGGCACTAACTGTGATTAGCAAGAACCTTGCCACAACCTGAACGAAGGGAAACCCATATGAGTGGGTTGGGGAGGGATGCTGTGAGTTGGAGGACCACTTTTGAGGGCCGTTGGATAACGTTAATGTCTGCACCAAGTCATTTTGTTCAGTAGTGAGCCATTTAGAAAATTACCTTGGTTCACCTAAGAGGATAGGATTAAGATTTTGATTAAGTGGGCTGTAAGTAGTTAAATGCACATAACAAAGGGGTCATGCTTTTAAGAGAATGAAGCAGAGAGCTCAAGTTACCTCTGTGATGAATGAGGGCAGATGGGGTGGGACGATTATGAAGATTGACCGGCTTTGATGCAATACAGAGGGCTTGGTTTTACAGCTGGGAATGAGAACATTATATCTCTTTGATACATTTATTTATTTATTTATTTATTTATTTATTTATTTATTTATTTATTTATTTATTTATTTATTTATACTCCACCTTTCTCACTGAGACTCAAGGCAGATTACACAATGTGAGATTAGTACAGTCAGTTTCAAGGATATTTCCATAAAGAATGCCATAGGGTAAATAAACACAATTTTACAAAGACACAGCATTAGCAAGAATCCAATACAGAGTTGAAGAAATGCTGAAACAGAACATAAGCAATTCTAGGGCTGACATTAGACCACATGAAGCACACACAGCTCATAGGAGTACATATCTAAGACAACAGGTAGTACATAAGGCAACATAGTGGTGAAGTCGATGGACCTTAACTCATTAGCGAAGCATCTGAGAGACCCTCCCTACAATACAAAAGCCTTTTTGAATATTTTGGTTTTGCTGAGCTGGTTTTGGCGGGCATCTAGTTCTGGAACCTAAGGCCTGGATTTGTTAAGGACATATGTGGAAGGGAGACCTGAAAAGTTGCTGTCCCTTCTCTGCCTGTTCGTGTGACCATGAGGGAAAGTGTGACTATGCAAAGGACAGCATCCTCTTTATGCATACACCCACTTGAATCTTCCAGCAGGGATGATAGATCCAGTGTCTAGGATAATCTCAAGTAAGCTAGTAACCTTTCCATATTCCTTTTCTTTTGTTAGTCTTTATTCCTGTAGACTATATTTACTTTAGAGTTGCGCCAGTAGACAGTGCGTTACCTTGACTCGTTCCCCCATGCCTTGTTTCTGGCACACGCTATGAACACAGCCGTTTTGGCAGTTCCTCCTGGCTGCCGAAACAGAAAGGGGCTGGGAACAGGAGGCAGTGGCGGCTACTGAAGGAATGGCTCTGAATCCCGCTTAGCAGGGGGTTGGGGAGTGGGAGGGACTTCCACTGAGATGACGAGATCTCTCTCACTCAAAGACAACTCCTGCCCCAGCTTCTGAACGGGGCTGCATCTCTCTCACTTGCTCGAGGGCCATTTGCCTGAGTGGGGAGTGAAGGTAGATGGCTGGAGTACTGGGCAGAAGCATAACAACCTCATCTCTTTGCAATCCATTGATACTATTTGGGGCAGGGGGGAGTTCAGCATAATTCCATTAAACATTTTGATATAATGAAATTCACCATGTATGTTCATGATGTAATTCTGCACTTCAAAGACCGATTCAACCTGCGCACCTGTTTTAAGTGGTGGGGGAAGAAGCCACAAAATATCATGTGATATCTCCATTGAATAATGAAATATTGAATGGAAATTGACAAGCATGACATGGCATACTGGTTAGAGTGTTGGACTAGGATACGAGAGAACCAGTCGACCATGGAAGCTTACTGGGTGACCTTGGGCCAGCCGCACACACTCTCAGCTGAACCTACCTCACAGAATTGTCATGAAGATAAAATGGAAAAGAGGAGAACAACATAAGCCACCTTGGGGAGAAAAGGATATGAACAAAGTAAATAAATATGGGTCAAGAAGTGACCTTGTTTCAAGAAGGGACCTTGGTTTGTTCTCTCCTGCCCTTATTAATTGGACAGGAAAGATGCTAAATACAACTAAAGTGGAATATCTCCAGTGAGCATAGCTTTATGACTAAGGTGTTCTGTTGAAGTTTGAACTCCTGACTTCTATCTTCAAAGAGAAGCACTTTACAAAATCTATTTGAATGTGTCCAGATTAGAGATGGGCACGGACAGGAAAACTAACACGATGTTCATTGTTTGTTGCCATCCACAAACAGGGATTCACGAACATTGACGGACACATGTTCACAAACGTGATCGTAGTTGGAGGTTCATGGGAGCCAGAACAGCCCCCTTTGGACTTAGCTGAACTTGAGCCAGGGAAAAGAGAGTCCATGGGTCTCCCCCTTTCATGTCATTTTCTCTTTACAATGGAAAAAACTGGACTGTCTGCTGGAAGCTACTTTGAGGGGTTACAAACTGACCTTCCCAATATCCAGTACGCACCAGATTTTCAGGGGACATAGTCCTCACTGTCCTCTGAAGACCCCCCCTCCAAATCTCAGAGAGATTGCACCCTGGGAAAGGCACGATCCATGGGTCTCCCCCTTTCATGTCATTTTCTGTTTACAGTGGCAAAAACTGGACTGTCTGCTGGAAGCTACTTTGAGGGGTTCCAAACAGACCTTCCCAATGTCCAATACACACCAAATTTGCAGGGGACATAGTCCTCACTGTCCTCTGAAGACCCCTCAAGTTTCAGAGAGATTGTACCCTGGGAAAGCCATGATCCATGGGTCCCTCCCTTTCCTGTCATTTTCTTTTCACAGTGGCAAAAACTGGACTGTCTGCTGGAAGCAACTTTGAGGGGTTACAAGCCAGAAGGAAAGCCCGAAGTTCAGTTCGAGTTCAGACAGTCCATGCCTATGTTGCCAGGGGAACTGATTGAAAGTCGCCAGACTGTTTGGCTTTACGATCGGCTGATGAGCGTCACGAAGAGGGCTTGGAACAAACACAAGTTCGCCGGGAATTGGGCCTCACAAACTGCTTGCTTGCAAACAGTGGATTGGGCTGTTCGTGGGGTTTTTTTATTCGTATTGCTGTTCGTGCCCATCTCTAGTCCAGATGTCAGAAACAATATCACTGGGTGTGCATATTCAGAACACAATTTTATAAATGCATGCTGAGGCATCTTCAATATACATTCATAAAACTATGTTCTCAACATGCAGTGAGGCCTGAGCTTGGCCCTACCACATCCATTTTCAAGAAGGCCTGATGCTTTTCAAATACTGCTAGTTTATAGTTTTATTCCTGACACTAAAATCTTGGGGTTTTCTTTATTCTAAGCCCATTTCGGTCTCTTTGGACTACTAAGAATATTCTCATTTAGAGGGAAACAGTCACTGCATATCTGAGACCTAGTCTTTTCCTTTTTGAATACCATAAATAGAGTCCAATGGAAAGGGGTTAGAAGTGTTAATCTGGGCTTTGATGTGATTCCCTAAGTTTGGCTCATAGGCATGACTCTGTTGGCACTGCCTGTTCTGCAGATTTAGTTTTTAGGTCCGTATTCCCTTCTGATTGTGTTGTGTTGTGGTAGAGGAGTAAAGGTAAGCAAAGTCTGTACCTTGGGGATGAGTAGAGCTGGTTAATTAAACTTTCTGGTTAATTTCATCCCTTTGAGTCTATGAAAAATATTTCACTTTTGTGGGGACTGCAGATTTAAAACACGATTAAAAATTCATCTTTTAAAATGCATAATTAATTAAACTGATTTATGGCAGCAAATAAACCACGGTTTTCATCACTTTGGAAATGGCCAGTTTTGGCTTTGTCAGGAACTTGGTCAGAGCTTGCAAGGAATTATTTTGTATGAGTAGTTTGGCGTAAACTTGCTCAAGAGGAAGGGGCTGTGCTTCAGTGACTGAACACTGGCTTTGGATGCAGAAGATCCCCTGTCCTAACAAAAAACAATTAAAGGGAGTTGAATAGCAGGTGTTGAAGAAGACATCACATTTCTCTCTCTAAGACCTTAGAGAACTGCTGCAAAACAGAGTAGAGAATCCTGAGCTTCATACCTCTCTGAGGGTTTTCTTAAAGACTATAGCAGTATATAAATTAACAACAACAACAACAACAACATTCAATTTATATATTGCCCTTCAGGACAACTTAACACCCACTCAGAGCAATTTACAAAGTGTGTCATTATTATCCCCACAACAAACACCCTGCGAGGTGGGTGGGGCTGAGAGAGCTCTGGAAGAGCTGTGACTGACCCAAGGTCACCCAGCTGGCTTCAAGTGGAGGAGTGAGGAATCAAACCCCATTCTCCAGATTAGAGTCCTGCCACTCTTAACCACTACACCAAAGTGGCTCTGGAGAGGTGGCATAGAAATATTCTAAAATAAGTAAATAAATATGTTTCTGTGGTCAGTAAGCTGCACTACTTGTTTTTGTTTATTTGTTGAACTTTTGGCCACCTTTCTGCTATGCACTTATATACTGCTCTTCTAGACATACACACACGCAAACACACACATTGATTTTGTAATAACACATTCCATTGTAGACATAATTAAATCCCATAACAAAAATCTAGAAGACACTGCAAACTGGGGAAAAAAAGATTCTTGTACAGTACAATTATTTTTGTGTGTGTGATGCTCACGCTCAACATTTGGTATGTTTAATATACATTTTTTCAAAATTGGTAAATATATATACACATATATTTATTTACATATATACACACACACATGCATATATATATGTTTATAGAACTTCTGACTAACTTAAACCAGCAATATTCTACTAACACTTTTAAAAAATCCAGTGTTAAAGGAAATATTCCTAGAAAGTTTATCCTTTATTATGGCTTCTTTAGCCTTTATTGCATAATTATTTTTCTTTGAGTGCTGTGAGTGACAAACAGCCTAATTCTATTAGGATTCCTCTTTGATTGTAGCTGATACCCAGAACTGCATTCCCACTTTGTAGTACTATAAGCTGTAATCCTAAGAACACTTTCCTCGGAGTAAACCCCACTGCATAAAAATAGGTCTTGCTCCTGAATAGATTTGCTTAGAATTGCTTAGGACTGTTCTCATACAGTGCAATTCTAAGAAGAGTCACTCCACTCGAAGCCCATTGATTTAAACGGGTCTAGACTGGAGTTAACCTTTCAAAGAATGTACCATAATGGGATATCCCATAGGGGGAGTTATGGCCTGGCAAAGGCCCAGTAGTCCCTCCTAGTATTAGGTGCTTCATATGTTTGATACCTGCTCTGAGTGTGCGATGCTAGCTTTTTGTGTCAAGTTGTGAGAGTGATTTTTTTAAAAGGGTTGTTTCAATGTTAGACTGCTCAGTCTCCCATGCTTTTCTGCTAAGCTGTAGGGTGTGCGAGTCTCCGGTCAATGGGAACCTCTGGTGACAAATAAAAATGGGATTGGATGGCAAAGAATTGAAAGTCAAAAGGGCCCTGTAAATAATTTTACAGTGCCTGAGGCAACCTGCTCAAACACTGGCATTATAAATAAGGGTAATGTACTAGAGGACTGAATTACAATCAAGGCAGCTATAACCATGTGAAATGTGGGCCATGCTTATTTAAAGTATATAGAGTTGGATTATGATCTGTAGGCAGTGCAGCGTGGGAAATCAATAACCACTCACTCAAACAGGGGCCAAGGAGACTGTGATTATAAAGGAGGTGGGGGACTTGGAATTGTATATGTCGGTTTTTATGGATGGCAGGTGAAGAGGAAGGTGGGAAAAAAGAACAACTTAAATCTCTTGACCTGCAGGGCAGATTGTTTCTCCATAAAACTGGGCACTCCAGTGGGCATCTTGTTGGGTTTTGCTGAGGATGTGTTTTTGCTACAAAAGTAGAAAAGGGAAAGTTTTTTTAGCTTTTTCTGGTTTCCAAGTAAAGGTTGGCAGTGAAATTGTTAGGTGGGGAACTGACAGCACTTCATGCTAGAAGAGCACCTGACACCACCCTCAGTGATCTAAAGCGACCATGTACTGTAGCCCACTGAACTGTTACTCTTTTACCTGCTCTAAGATGTACTAAAAGATGTTAGAACAAAGGGGTTCTCCGTCTTTGTTCTAGTAAACTTGCTTTAGGCAAAGAAGAAAGATAGTTAAGCAGAGGAAGAGACCAAACAAAGTCAAAATGAAAGCAGACAAAAAAAATCGCCATGTTGATCCGCGTGACACATCAAAATGGCAGCCATCGTTTAATACCTTTGCCAGGACCAACTGAAAGTTATAAAGGTACATGATTGGTAGGGTTGCCAGCCTCCAGGTGGTGGCTGGAGATCAGGAGATCTAATCTCCAGGTGACCGAGATCAGTTCCCCTGGAGAAAATGGCGGATTTGGGGGGTGGACTTTATGGCATTTATACCATTCTGAGACCCCTCCCTTCCCCAAACTCTACCCTCTCCAGGCTCCACCCCCCAAATCTCCAGGAATTTCCCAACCTGGACCTGGCAACCCTAATGGTTGGGATGCTGGAGGTTGGAGTGTTGTGTGCTGATCTTGCCTGACTTGTGACTGGGGCCAAAGTGGAAGGATGAAGACCATTGTGTGTTTCTATGA
Organism: Eublepharis macularius; assembly: GCF_028583425.1. Taxonomy (NCBI): domain Eukaryota; kingdom Metazoa; phylum Chordata; class Lepidosauria; order Squamata; family Eublepharidae; genus Eublepharis; species Eublepharis macularius. Next base: position 52,328,900 of record NC_072803.1, on the reverse strand, counting down.
AGTCCCAGAAGACCAAATATCTTTGAAACGAGAGAAAACAAGTGGTTGCTGCACTGGTCAGTCAGAATGGAGGAAAAGGAGAATCACATCCTGCAGTTTTACTCACAATGCTGACCCAACAATTTTGCCTTTCTCTAAGCTTCATAGGCAGTCAACATTTCTTAACAAGACAGGTGTGTTCATTTGTCTTCATGGGGACAAGAACTGTAGTGCATACAATTCCTATTCCTGTTTCTTTCTTTTAGACTCTTTCTCTGGCCTCACTCTCAGAGTCTCTCTACACAAGACTTCTTACGCAAGGACACTCAAGATGCAATATTAGCCGGGAAGAGTAGTTCAAAACTACCCTCTCTACAGGAGGATAGTTTTAAAAGATAGAGCCTGCAGTGATCGCTCCTAGGAGGCAAACATGAAATTAACAAACCTTCTGAAGAGTGATCTCTTCAGATAGACACATGCCCCTCTTTGCCGCCTCCCCAGTGCAGCGGATCTAGGTGGGTGGCATGGCGAGTGGCGCTTTTCTCCTCCTCCCTCCCTCTCTTCCTCCCTCCCTCTCTCTTTCTGCCCCCATTTCTTTTGAGCTGCTCCAAAGGTCTCACCAAAATGATGATGATAACAACAACATTTGATTTATATACCACCCTTCAGGATGACTTATCACTAGAGATGGGCATGACCCCCAAAAATTAACGATCCGGCTGATTGTGGATCTGTGCTGGCGCCGATCCCGAATTAACGATCCACACCGATCATCTCCCATTCCCGAGCTGTGGATCATGGATTGTGGATCATGGAGGCCAAAGAGGGCTGCACTGCTATTCCCAGCTATGTGGGAAGGTGGGTGGTGGCGGCAGTTGCCGGGCCTGGCGGGCACAGGGAGGCGGCGACAAGCCGCCTCCCCTCAGGTCCCATTCAGCAACACAGGTCTGTGTTTGGGCATCAGAGCTGCCTATCAGGGTTTGCAGGGATGAGATTGGAGTGCCCATGGCTACTGAACACCCCCTTCCCCCTCCCTCCCCTGGGTGTCTTCTCCCAACTTGTGACTGCTTTGCTGCTCCATGGTTGGAAGGAAGCCCTGCTGATCAAGGAAAGCTGGGTTTCCATTCGAGTTTCCAGGGCTACAGAAGGACGGCAAATTCAGCTCAGGCTTTCCCCTGGCTCCGTTGCCAGGGGAATAGATTGCTGATGCCTGAGTGTCTGGATCCCCAATCCGAGCCCGAACGCAACTATCCAGGCCTCTCCCGATCACTGGATCATTGGCCGTGGCCAATCACGATCCACCAGATTACGATCGCGCAATCACCATTATCGTGGGTTTTTTTCTATCGTAATGCGGATCGTGCCCATCTCTACTTATCACCCACTCAGAATGGTTCACAAAGTATGTTATTATTATCCCCACAACAAAACACCCTGTGAGGTGGGTGGGGCTGAGAGAGCTAGAAGCTGTGACTGACCCAAGGTCACCCAGCTGGCTTCAAGCAGAGGAGTGGGGAATCAAATCCTGCTCTACAGATTAGAGTCCTGCACTCTTAACCACTACCCCAAACTGGCTCTCACACCAAACGGGCTCTCTGAGATGAGGTTTTTGACACCCTGCAATGCACCACGGTGAGGCTCCATCTTTGTTGAGTGCTGGCAGAGGAAGGGAGAATGAAAACAGTGGGGGCAAGAGAAAAGAGGAGAGGGTGAAAGAAAGAGAGAAAGTTTGTTAATTTCATCTTCACCTCTGAGAAGCGATCACTGCCGGCTCTGTCTTTTAAAAAGACCCTAGTGCAGAGACATGAATAAACTAATCTTCCCAGCTAACATTGTGCTACACTTCAGCATCCTCATGTAAGAAGTCTCATGTAAAGAGAGACTTACTTTAGCCTTCCGTCCCTGGAGTTTCCTCTGTCATCTCCTCCGTAGGGTCCAGTTACTTGCTGCGAGAGATGGAATGTGAAACAGCTCTTTTTGTAATGAAATTTAGATAAATGGCACTCCTAGCATGCATGTCATAACTGTTAAGTATGAACCTGGAAATCTTTGATTTGAATCGTGCCTTGGTTAAGAAACCACTAGGTGGTCTTAAGGCAAGTGACTGTTCTCAGCCTTTGTCCACCATTCTCAGTCTTAGTTCACCATCTGCAATATGGGGATCAAACTGGCTTACATTGGAGATGAATAGATGGAGTAACGTTACATGAAGTGTTTGGCATGCCTGCTTTATTTATGCTGTATATTAAAAGCAAGCTGAAGATGGGAACTACACTTTGGCTAGCGTGGGGTATAGGTGGGCCAGTGTGCATGTTATATTACATTCTCTTGACTGTATTTTGTATGTTGCAAGTAGTCATGAAGCAATTCCTCTTCCCCCCAGCCCCAGCCTAAGAAAAAAAAAACCCCACACACACATTGGGAAGTAGATACTGGCATCCCACATGTTGATCAAGATGGGGAAATAGAAAATATAGTACTCCAGGCAGGTATGGACTTTGAGAACTGCGAATAGAGTTCAGTGCAGATTATCCATTTTGTGTAAGAGAGTTGGACTGTCTCACCCCCTTGAAATAAGCTTGGAAGGGTTACTACTAGACATGGGCATGAACCGCATTACGAACTTCAAAAACCCATGAAATTGGCAATTGCGATCTGGCAGTTCGTGATTGTCCTCGGCAAACGAACCAGTGTTTGGAAGAAGCCCAGTGTGTTCGGCCACGGTTCAGGAAGCCAGACAGTCATCATCAATCAATTCGCCTTGAAACGGAGCTGGGGGAATGCCTGAACTCTGTCTGCACTCCTTCTGTTGCCCTGGAAACCCGAATGGAAGCCCAGCTTACTTTGATCAGCAGGTCTTCCTTCCAACCATGGAGCTGCAAAGTGGTTACAACCTGGGAAAAGACACCTGGGGAGGGAGGGGGGAGGGGGTGTTCTGTAGCCATGGGCTCTCCAATCTCATCCCTGCAAACCCTGATAGGCAGCTCTGACGGCCAACCACAGACCACCTGTGTTGCTCAGTGGGACCTCAGTTTATAAAAAGCAGTGGGCTCCCAGGCTGGGTTTCACTTTCAGCAAGCAGTGGAGTGTGACAGAGCTGTTGCTTGCTACTTGCTAGCCTTTGGGGAGAGAGGGAGAGAGTATAATTGAGCTTGGATTTTTGTGGGAGTTTCCTGGGGGGCTTGGATTGGAGAGGGTATAACTCCAAGATCCCTGTTGCAATCTTGACCAAACTTGGGTTCTGGCTGGAGGAGAGTCTGCTACACACTTCCTGTGAATATGGGCTCTCTAAGTGCAATGGGGGCCGTTCTGAGCACCATGGACCGCGAACCGTTTTGGCAACGGAAAATGTTCATTGCAGTTAGCAATTTCAGGATCGTCGTTGGCGCCGAACCACGAACTGCTGATTCATTAAATGTTTGGGTTTGTGCCCATGTCTAGTTACTACTGAGAGTGTAGGAGCATCTAGTCAACAGAGGCCTGAGGATAATAATATCCAGACCCCTTGAGTGGGGGAAGAAAGGTAGTTTTCAGGGTACAGAAACCCATGCCCATCTGTCTGTGAACATTGTAGAGCAATTGCCCACTCTAGGCTACTTGCAGAATCATTTTTTTTATTCATGAGTATTATAAAAAATATATGCTCACACACTTCATGCACAATTGCTCTTCAAAAGGGGAAAGCGATCCATTGTCTAGGTGAGATGTACAGAAAGCTTCCAGGTTTCTGCTGAGAGGAGATGGGTGAAGAGCTAAGGAGTGTAAGCTGCCTGCATATTAAGAAGTCTTCATTGTACTTCTCTCAAACACTTTTGTTTGGTTTTAAATGTATATCCCACTACTGTTCTCTTCAAAGAAGTTTGCTCTGCTAAAGGCAATTATGAAAAGAACCCAGGGAAAATCTGCGGAGTAGGACGGGGGGCACTGTTCATGTAGGGAGGGGGACATACACTGTAATTGTATTTGAAGACATACACTGTAATCAGAATGCCTTATTTTAATAATGACCTTGAAGAATTAAGAATACAATAAGTATGGTAGCTTAGAAAGAACAAAGCAATTAAAAACAAAACATGCCTTGTGAAAATTCTGGGATAGATAAAGATGGCCTGCAACCCCTGCAGTAACGGATGAATACTAAAACGGATTTGCAAGATCTGTGTCCCTGTGTATTTTAAAGCCTTCTGAATATTTGAAGAGTTGCAGCCTGTTTTGGCAAAAGGAGAAAGGTGAAAAGGCTATCGCTGCTTCTCTTTTTATGTTTTCAGTATTACAACTTGGAAAAGACGAGAGGGGAGGGCCGGGGAAGAGGAGGAAAAGAAACCCACATGGAGTCAGCTGCTGCCGGAAGGCATGGAGCAACATTTCTCTAACTTTAATATCTGCTGTTTCATTTTATATTCATCATGTCAGCATAATCTGCTTTTATGGGAATAGTCTTGGTTCCCGACCAAATGCATTTAAGCCCTTTTGCTTTTAAGTTTGATTGTAATGCGACGTGAAGATTTCAATGAAATGTTTATATTTAAGGATTGTAGAAATGGCAAAGAGAAAATGGAATTACAAAATCAATCAGAAGGCATCTTGCTCTTGCGTGCGTCTGTCTCTCTCTTTGCTTGTCTCTCTGACCTTTTTGGAGAGCAGACAAGCGAATTGCAGGCTGAAACCTTCTCCCTGGCTTGGTCTTCAGGGAAACTCTGGCTCCATCAGTAGAAGCGAGATTGGCTTCTCCAGCAAATTTTCTTGCATTAAGAAATAAAGCATTTGTAAAGGCTCTGTTAACTTTGGAAGGAGTAGAAAGAGGCTGTGATCCGAAGCACACTTACTATGGAGTAAATCCCATTGAACAGAGGGATTTATTTCTTAGAAGAAATGCTTAGGATTGCCCTATAAATATATTAATTCAGGTGGGACAGCAGAAGCTTTAAGATAACAATCCCTAATCAAGCAACGACATAACACAGTATTAGAGATGAATATTGAAAACTTGAGCCGAACAATTCTGTTTAAATGTTTATTCCATCCTGGCCCAGTGAGGGTTGTATGTATGTTTACAAAATGATTGTTACAAAATTAACAATATGCATCATGCCATTAAAATGCACACACAGAACCCTTTATTGACTTAACAGCACATGGCTCTTAAATTAAAAAGGGTCTTTTCCTTAACTTCCTCAGGGGGAAATGCTTGATTTTAACTAAATTTGAGAGCAGAGTTACAGGGCACCTTTGAAGATCATGCTTCTATCTAAATTTACTGCTCAGACACAGTCCATATAGGTAATGAAGACGACACATGATGGTCCGGGGGGGATCAGGGAGGGTCAAGTAATAAGGATTCAGATTGTGCAGTTGGGGTCCCAGATTCAGGTCCTTGCTGAGATGTGCAACCTTGGGCAACCTTGCATGCATGCATGCTGTGCAACCTTGCAGGGCCAGATTGAGGGGGGCCAGGGGGGGTAGTTTGCCCCTGCCGCCACCAGGGAGGGGGCACCGGGAGCAGCTGCCAGCAGCCAGAGGGCACAGGCAGCAGCGCGGGCAGCCTCGCAGCCCCCCATGCTGCCTTTCGCCTGCCCCGCAGGACAGGGGGCAGCCAGCTTGCCGCGCACCCCCTGTCCTGCAGGTCAGGCAAAAGGCAGCGCGGGGGCTGCGGGGATGACTACACCATTCGCCTGCCCCTCAGGACAGGGGGTGGCCGGCCAACCCCTATCCCTGTGGGGCAGGCGAATGGCGCGAGTGGCCGCACTGCCTTTTGCGAGGAAGTGGCTGCGAGGCCGCCCGCGCCATTTGCCTGAGAGGAAGTGAACGGCACGGGCGGCTTCCCAGCCCCACACGCTGCCTCCACCATTCCACCCTGAGCAATGATGTCACCGAAGTGACGTCATCACACAGCGTGGGGAGCGTACGTGTGCTGTGCACGCACGCAAGGTGGTCAGCCTAGGGTTGCCCTGGGTGCAGGCAACCCTAGATCCGGCTGCAACCTTGGGCAACTTGCATGCATGCTGAGGTAACCATGCCTTAAAGAATGTTTAGTATAGAATATAATACACTGAATATATATTGAATATGCAAAATATAAATATGGTTATCTATAAACTATAAATACTTTGGAACCTCTCAAGCATTTGGTCTATGGAGAATAGTAGTACATGCTTTGGCCTGTTAAGATGTTTCGTTTCAGTGCTACTGTTACACTACACTTGGCAGTTACCTGGTCAATAGGTCAAATTAGGTCAGATAATTGATAAAGTGAAGAATATGTGGAATGTTTCCCCAGTGTGGCACCTATGGGCTGCACAGTGCCCACCAGTTAGAATTTCCAACTCTGGTTTGGAAAATTTCCGGAGATTTGGGGGAGGGTGCCTGGGAAGGGCAGAGTTTGAGGAGGGTAAGGAACTCAGCAAGGAAGGAATACTATAGAGTCAATCCTCTAAAGCTGCCATTTCCTCCAGGAGAAGTGATCTGTGTAGCTTGGAGATCCACTGTAATTCCACGAGAATTGCAGGCTCTTCCTGGAGTTTGCTAACACTACCACCGTTACGTCCCCGGATACATGCAGAGCTATTCAGAAAGTAGATGAGGCCATTGTAAGGCAGGGGTTGTTACTGGGTGGCCTCATTTAAAGGAAAGGGTTTCTCATGGCTGCAATAACAGGCACAACCATTGGAGGATCAGAAGGACTGGGAAGGCTTTCCTCAATTATTGTGTGGTTCCATACCCCCTTCAGGCTTTCCTTCTTTTGATGACTTCTTTTTATTCCACCTTCATTCATTTCTTTTGTTGTTGTTATTTTGGTATTGTCAGCTTTCATTCTTTGGCCCTTGGATCCAGAGATTGAAAAGGCACTTTGAAAACACCTCATTAAGCAAATGACTTGGGGAGCAGCCTGCTTGTACCACCTGCTTATGTGCTTTCCACTGGTGGTGGGGCAAGCTGTTGTGTGATCTTATTCTTTCCATGTTTTGTGGTAGCAGATGAGCTTTCATGAGCTACAGCTCACTTCTTCAGATACAGCTAGAATCTGAAGATACAGCTGTATCTGAAGAAGTGAGCTCACAAAAGCTCAGACCCTACCACAAATTTTGTTAGTCTTATAGGTGCTACTGGACTCTTGCTCTTTTCTACTGCTACAGACAGACAAACATGGCTACCCATCTTGATATATCTTCCCATATTGTTCCTTTGATTCTGGTTGCCCCTTACTTTCTGGGCCCAATTCAAGTGCTGATTATTGCCACCTCCAAAACTGTTTTTGCTTTTTGTCCCCCTCCCCACCACATCTCAGTTTGACATCAGCATCTGGAGTGGCTACATTTAACCACCTGGAGATTGAGCGGAACAACTTTGTATGACTAGGCTATTCTGGGTAGGTGACCGACACCTTTCTAGCTTCTAGGAAATATTCTACTAACAAAATATACAACATATCATGGAAGGCCTTTGTCTGGGGAAGCAGAAGATAAGGTGTCGATCCCTTGAAGCCTAAAATCAAATCTATTATATCTTTTCTCCAAGACGGCCACATTAGTGGACTCAGGTCCACTAGACAACAGTGTCACAGCTCTGAAGATGTTGTTACTGTGATTCCAGAGGCTATACCTACTCAGACACCCACATATACGTCACTTTCTCAAGGATACTACACCACAAACACACAGATTTCCAGAATGGAAATTACACATCGTGCTATTGGTTGTCACCAGACATCCCTTCGAACCTATCAAAGAAATCCATCTTAAGTGGCTGAGGATGAAAACACTGTTTCTTATAGAAGTCACATCAGCAAAGAGTGTATCAAAACTAAGTGCTCTGCTGGTCAATCCTGAGTTGTGGATTTTCTATAAGGACAAGTAGTCATGAAAGCACACCCTACCTTTAAACCGAAGATGAATTCATCTTTCTGTAGATCTCAGAAAATCTGTCTTCCATCATTTTGCATGAATCCTACTCATTCTAAGGAAAGGCTGTGGCGTACATTAGATGCAAGATGTGCATTAAAAGCCTTGATCTGCAGAACAGAACATATTAGCAAAACTGATTCCTTGTTCATTCCGTCTCTGTACCAAATAAAGGAAAGGGGATGTCAAAAATCGACCATCAGCAGTACCCTTAAGGCTTACATTATCGAAGCTTACAAAGTTCAAAATTAGACATACCATCTGGGATTACCGCCCATTCAGTACCATGTGCTGCAACCAATGTGGCCTTCGCCAGATACTCTACAATGGAAGAGGTCTGCAAGGCAGCCACCTGGTCATCAAAATCTGCATTTGTAAGGCACTACAAGATGAACATTTACAACTCAGCTGATGCAACATTAGGCAGAAGAGTGATACAACATATTTTCCACCCAGAAAATGAGGACACTGCTTTGGGAGGTCTCACCAAGATAACTTCCACCTCAGAGGGAGAACAAACTATTGGATACTTACTGTTAAGGGTCCTTCTCCTCAAAGGAAATGAGGACATCTTGTCCATCCTGAAGTCATCGTCATTCTTCACCCTTCTGTTCAACAGAACCACTTCCTGTCCTAGCGTTTCGTTACTTGTATGTTACTCATTTTCTCTTTGCATTGAATTTGATAATTTAGGATTCTGTTAACTGCTTTCAGACTTGCCAGAACTGAGGAAATGGGTGACTCCCACCAAGGAGACAGGAAGTGGAAAGACTTGGTTCCTGCCTCCCTGGCTGGAGGGTGGGAATCACCCATCAAGATGTCCTCTTTTCCTCAAAGGGGAAGGATCCTTTGCAGTATGTATCCAATGGTCTATTCTCTGTCTGGAAGGTTTTTAAAACTGTTATGTTATGAAAGTTGTTTTAACTTAGTGTAGCCTGCCCCGAAGGTCCATTTTATGTTTAGAAGAACAGATTGTAAAAATTGAAAAATATTTCCAGAACAAAGGCCAAATCTTTACCCTCACAAGCTCAATACCCATGGCTCCTGACTGCCTGCTTCGGACCCCGGAAGGAGGGGAGGGGCTATTGTGTTTATTTCAGAGAAATGGTGAGCTCAAAATTTCTACTTGCACCAATGGTCTTGTGCAAGCAGAAACACATGAAAAAGACTGTGATAGCCACTTGTGCTAAGCCAAACTTATTTTTATCCTCACTTGTGAATCTGCTTGAACAAGACCTCGTGCAAGCAATTTCTGGGCACTATAGTATATAGAAAGGAAAGACGTTACGCAAAATCTTGCACAAGCAGAACTGCCCTAAGGTTAAGATCAAGGGTCTGTGCAGCAACTGTAACTCAAGTGGTACAGAAGTGTGCATTGAGTGAATTTCCATTGTGGGTGTATTTCTTTTTCTTTCTGCTTTTCCCCTCCACTCATTTAAACAATTCAAACATTTGTTATGCTACTTCTGATATACTCGTAAAAGGTTTTTTTTTTTTAATTTGTGGCTTGTAAGGTCTCTTTAGTGCCTTTTCAATGTTTCGCTACAGAAGCTGTGAAAACTAAAATAAACACTTGTTTTTCAAAAGGAAAATGATTAAAGTCAATGTCATATTACACACACAGCTTCCCCTGGTGATCTTGAGTTGACCTGTCGTTCAGGGCACTTCTGCTTGCTGCAGTTCTGATCCTCTTTTATGGGGTTGTTTTTTAACTGGGTTATATATGGAGACAGGAAACTACCTTCTCTATAGGTTGAATTATTCTAGGAGAATATTGTATCTTCCAGTTTAGTCTCTGTGGCCTATCTCCTTTCTCTTCTGGAAAAGAAAAAATACTCAATAAAAGTACCTATCCGGCTGAAGATTACTAGAGTTATAAAGGAAGCCCACGGCAAAGAGCTTATATGGTCTTGCATGTAGAACATCCAAGGTTCAATTCTTGGGATTTCCCGTCAAAGAATTTTGGATACCAACATGTTTGAGTTGATGCATAGAAAGGAACAGGGGGTGCACAGAGCCTGAATAGAATATTATTCATTTCCAAGTCTCCAATGTGATGCTACTGTTGACATGGCCCAAAATATCATTGGCATTCTCAGACCATGTATGCTGATGGCTTCCAAATTGACACTGACTTCCCAGGTAAGAGATGTTGTGTTCATAGTAGGTAGATCAATGAAAATACCAACTCATTACATAATGGCAGTGAAGAAGGCAAATGTAATAGCAACCGATTGTTTCAACAAAAAAGTATAAAATAATTTTAAACAAATTACATTAGTATTGTGAAAATTTGCTCTCTTTGTGGCCAAATGTACAAACAGTAGCTATGGCCTATGCATAAATGAGAATGTTAACATTTATTGTACTGGGCTAAAATGGAAATCTGGTAATAGTGGGAAGTCATTTTTCTCTGCTCTCATCATGGAGGAGGCCAGCTGAATATATATACTTCAGGGTATCATACCTTCATAGCCCCACAAACACAAGATACCTTCATAGCCTCACAAACACAAGATACCTTCATAGCCCCACAAACACAAGATACCTTCATAGCCCCACAAACACAAGATCTCTCCTGATACAAGATCTGCTGAGACGGCTGTTCCCGTCATTGAGACATACGGTCATAAGAGAGTCCTTGTCAACCAAAAAGTCTCCAAATACTGACAGATTTTCAAAACATGAGTTAAGTTTGCAGTTCTGAATCCAAGGAGCAACTCTTATTTCAGGCGCCTTAGATTCACATTGTCCTATTGTTCTGCTCCAATCCAATCGGGATTTCAGAGCACTCATGTTGGGTTTATTTTCTGTTGGGATGGAATACCAGGAAGATGTTTCAGCAACTTTGTGTTCTAGCAAACATACTTTCCATGCTCTTGAATCCTCTACGTTTCAGTCCCGGCACCTCCATTTTGAAGGGTCTTATGGGATAGGTGTTGGGGTTAAATTCTTCATTGCCTAGAACCCTGGAGAGCTGCTGACAAAGCAAACAGAGAAACAGCTAGCTTTGTCTCAGCAACCACGGCAGCTGATACTGTTTGTACCCTGTCAGATGAGGCTGCTATCCTCTGGGGAAGATACAAATGGACATTAAGATACTTGTTTTGAGCTATTAGAATAGTTTCAGTCTAGCCCAGACCTCATATTTATGCTCCATAAAGTAGCTGTGGAGGAATATTAGTATTCAAAATTCTTAACATAGGAAGAATAATATTTTCACCCTGATTTCTGGCAGATCTTAATGTACTGTGCCCCGAGGCCTCTACTTTTCCATGTTCTGCCTATGTCCTTGAATATCTCATGAGTTTCACTTGCTGTGAAGAGTTTCCATCAAGTTTGCAGCTACCTTGAGTTTTCTCCTACTTTATTTTAAAACAATTCCTTTTCACTAAGGCGACCAAAGGCTCTCAGGAGGTGTCTTAGTCCTAATGGAGTGTAAGCTGGCAGAGCCATGTCATCAGCATACATTAATAAAAGAATTTGTCTGGCCACTGATGGAGAAAAATAACAAGCACCAGATAGCTCAGAAACGACACTATTAATGTAAAAATTGAAAAGACGGGGGAGACGGTCTTTGCTCCTGCAGCCTCTTAGCTTCCCATGTCTTTGCTGTTCAGTGTCTTTTGTTTGTGCATTGGTGGATACATCTGGCCCAGCTGCCTTCATTTAATAGGTGAAATGCCTCTTTTTCTTGTGTGTACCATTGGGTAGATTTACATAATTTGTCCACAGCGTTAGAGAGTGACTCCTACCAGTTTTAATATTTAATGTTTGTTCGGCATTGTTCATGTTCTAGACACTGAACAGAAAGTAGAAGCAATGTGCTACTCACCGGGGGGGGGGGGGGGGGGTTGTAGTTTGCGGTAACCATACAAAACAGAGAGGGGGTGGTTGAGACTGGGAGTTGATTGAAAAGCAGGAGTGATATAAAGGAGAGTCGGCAGTGTTGTAGTCGGGAAGATAATGCTAACACTGTTAGGGAATGCCTCACAAAAGAAAGAAGGAACTAAGGAGAGCAACAAGTTTGATGTGGGCATCTGTAACACTTCTACCCAGCACTTGACAGGCTGCTGTCAGGAACTAGGGGGAAGTTGTTCTGTCCAAGGGAAACTCACTACCCTCTGTAATGATCCCTCAAGGCTCCCACCCTCCCTTAAGCAAGTTTTAGGGTCTTTTCTCTCTTTATCTGCTGCCACCTCCTGGTTTTAAACACCCCCTCCCCAAATCTGATGAAAAGAGGACCATCAATCAGGGTTCTTAGGGTAACATGGACCACAGGCACAAACATAGGAATCCAGTAAATCCTTTCATATCTTTAAAAAAAATGCAAGCTTTATTCTCTTAGCATAACACTAGGGAGTATACTGGATACAGAAGGTGCAGCCGAAGAAAAGAAATGAAACAGAAAAAAGATCACTAACCTATAGTACCTGAACTTCTCATGTGGCCACTCCCCGCTGGAAGATTCAGATGGGTGTATGTGTAAAGAGAATGCTGTCCTTTGAACGGTCACACTTCCCCCCCCCCCCACAGTCATACGTACACACACACGAAAGGAAGAGCAGCTCCTTTTCAGGTATCCTTCACACATGTATCAAAAGGTCATAGGCAATCTGATTCCCAAGTAAAGATGCCAGTTGAGGGATCCCTTGCTCCCACCTTCTACCCCCGCCTCTGCTTACCTGGCCAGCAGGGGTGGGGGGTGCACCTCTCTGTGTGCTGCAGCGGCCCGATTCGGGGGAATCAATAAGGTAGGTGCCGGGCCTCCAACCTTCTGCCCAGGGAGGCGGAGGACCTGGCGACGCTATTCCCAGGCCTGCCAAAACCCATTCAACCAATAGAGACATGCTAGTATATCAAAGATATCTCGTTTTTCACTCTTGGCTGTGATATCATGCCCAGCCTGCCTGTCACCACCACAAACACTGGTCAAACTCAGTAAATGTCAGACTTTCTGCTGTCATCCATGGCGGCACCTTCTGAGTGTACATATTTGGCAAAGATGATACTAGAATGTTTGCTTTGTACTTGATTTGTTCTCTTTGTTGGGATATATTGTTTGTCTTTATCTGGTTATAATACTAAAAAACAAAGCTTGTATGAGACACTGTGAGAGATCTCTTGCCTAAATACAAAAAAAAAATAAATAAATCTAGAAGGTGCTTCTAAGGTTACATTCAGATGCCGCAAACAAGCCAGAGTTTGTTCATGAAGGGTATGAAACTGATTCACTGAGAGGCTCAAGTATTCCCTCCCTTGGCAGAGCATGCCATGATTGAAGACAGAAATCTTCAGTCCAACTCTGTTTTGGTGAAATATCCAAATGATACGGGTTTCTTCTGCAAAACCCAAGATTCGTTGCTGCTGTTTACTTCTGCCACTGTTTAGTTCTTAAAGGAAACAACCTTCTATTTATTGAGGTGCTCATATTTGGACATCATGACCAAGTAGAATTAAGTTGAAGTCTTGTCTTGGTATGCACACAAGGGGAAGGGGGCCTGTGAGCCCAACAACAAACCATGTTTAGGTCTGTGACTTGCAAAAATCCTTCAGTGGAGCGTGAATCAAGCATATCTGTGTTCATCTGACAAAACCTGGAGGACAGGACAAAAGCTATGCTAGGCTTCTCAAGTCCTGGGTTGCAGGTTCCAAGTATCCAAGCATGGAAAGACTTTACTCCAACCAACATGGGCTGTCCGAAGAAGACAATATTTCTGAATGTGTTGCAAGTGCTCTTGCTTCTCTGTGTCCAGCCTTCTTGGCAGGTTTTTGAGGGCTCCATGGAGACCTAGAAATGGATGAGATCGAGAGGTATGCCACAGTTAAATAAGTAAAGGCTTTTGGAATGGGCTTTATGGCTTTCAGGCTGGACCAAATTCTCTTTACCTATCAGACAAAATAAAGCGTCGTTAACAGAGAATTTATTCCCCTGCTCTCCTGGAGTGTTCAGATAGGACCATTTAGCAGGAACTAGAGTGTGGGCACGCCGTGTTGCTGTGTAGATAATGAGTGCCTTGGCCACCAACTGTCCTCGTTGGAGATTTAAATGGCAATGCCTCTGTCTTGGATATGTCGATAGAATCATTAGCAAGGTGCTGAGCAAAGGGATTTGGAATAATAGTTTAACCTTGCCAAGGGGGAAAGAGCAGTGAGGGATTCGGTCAGCTGTGAAAAAGGGCTTTTGTTAGGGGAGGTTGGGGGGAACAGATAATTCTGATGGACAGGTAAGTTAAGCCCCTTGCAAAAAGACGCACATTCTAGATAGGGTCTGCTTTGCGTGTCCATATCTGTTCCACTGGCTTAAACTCATGACAGCCAGAGTCACAAAATATGTTCTCCAGTGCAGGATGGAAAATCTGGGCTGGGATTGGAGAGGGGCTGAACTTGCATAGAGCATGAGCAGTCTGCTGAGCAGACTAGGAATATGAGTTTTTGACTCTGTACCTTTGGGCATGATTTTTCTAAGAGCAATTACCTTGAAGGTTTATTGGTTCTTTTTGGAGTCATGAGCAAGTCTAGAGGAAACAAGAGGAGAACCCACATGGACTGGGGGTGTTAGGGGGGAGAGAAATATTCCCCACTGACCTCTGCTTCCTCCCTCCCCCTTCACTCTGACTCTACTTCTTGCTCCCCCTGCTGGTGAGAGCTGCTGCAGCAGCTGAGTACCATTTTCAGTTGCTATGGCAACCAAATACGCTGCTGGAACTCTGTGGGGTTTGGAGGAGGGTTGTGTCTAAACACATAGACTTTTTTTTAAAGAAAGTGGAGGGAGGAAACCCCAGAGTTTTAAGACTGCAGAAGTGAGGAAGGTGCTTTGCTAAAACCCCATTCATTTTTGCTGTCATATATGGTGCAATAGAGACTATTGACTATCTTATGGTCTATAGAGATAATAATAATAACAGCAATTATGTACTAATCTTCTAAACAGATGAGTGCCCCACTCAGAGCAGTGAACAAAGTTAGTGTGTTATCCTCACAGTACAACTGGGGAGCTGGGGGTGAGAAGAGTGGCTTTCCCCAAACCACCTCCTGAGCTTATGCAGTGGTGAGATTCAAACCAGCAAAGTCCTGATTAGCAGTCCAACCACTTAATAACTATGCTACAGCAGCTCTCTGGCTTATACCCATTTTGACAAATATCAGCTTCCTAGGAATCCTGGGTGATGTCTTTTCTGCTGGCAGATACCAATCCAGTAATAACTCAACCCATTGCCAAATTTTTGGCAATGGTGATTTCTTTAAGGTTCTGTCGAGGTGGATTTTAATTGGTTGATGCTTTTTTGTGAAAATTGTATGTGAATATTGTAAGATTTCATTCCGCCCTGCGTTTCATTCTGTTTTATTGTATTGTTTTCTTATGCTTATTATCTCTGGTCAAAAGAGCTTATTAATAAAAGGGGAAGGAGTAGTGATGTCTACACATATAGGCATCAAGGCTTTGGGGTTCCCCATCCATTTTTAGCAAATCTGGGAACCATAAATGGTAGTGATGACTGGCCTTATGTTGAAGCTTTTAAAAAAAGCCTCAGGGGGGCAACCCTTGACTGCAGAAACAGTTACTGGAATACTTTGCTTACTAATTAAGCAACCTGAAAGAGTTTAATGTGTTAGCATTTTAACCCAGGGGAACCACGGTTTGATTCGCCCCTCCCTCAAATCCTGTGGCTTCGGTATGGCAAAGTGGCTTTTGGAACACTTTCCACCTTTGATGGGATTCACAATGACTCCGCATGTCCTTGGACAGAAAAGTGGGTTGGCCCACATCTGTTTAATTGCATATTCACTCAGAAGACCAATTCTCCTGCTAATATAATGTAGACAATTCAATCATATGTTTAAGGAGAGTTTAAAAAAATACTGGGAAGGAGTCACATGATGACTTGAACATTGTTGTCTCCAGGTTTTAAGCCAGGAGAAGCCACCTTTTGGCCCTGAGTGCTCCCCCTGTAAAGGTGAGTGGTGGGGGAGAGGCTGAACTTGTCCTTGGCCAGGGATTCTGCAGATGAAGAATCAGAAATAAGGGACTACAATAAGACAACATTTCAAATGTCCATAAGATACATCAGTGGTTTTTGCTTAGGAAACTCTCTTAGGAATGTGATTACGGTGTATAAAAACAAATCCCTGCATACTGTCTGGTTGTAAAAAATGCTTTCTGCACAGTTCAAATGGGGCATGAAGGTAACAGTGGGGGAGTATACACTTAAGTTTTTACCACCTGAATGATTATACTCCACATTCTAATTTTAAACAGTTGTTGCTTGACTAGAGAAGATTCCTCATGACCTGAACCTGACCTTGGTTCTCCCCTTCTTGCCCCATCCTGCTTTCCCACGTCTCCCTTTTGGGCATAAAATGCATGTGGGTGGGCAAGCTGTGCCGTGGCAGACAGCTCTCTTGTTTGCACTCGCTGTTTCAGGAAAGTAGGCAAGGTTATCTTATCTCCAACAGTCCATGCCTGATGGAGGAAGGCAACAGTGATGATGGGTGGGAAGGGCTTGAATGCAGCAGGGCATGGCAGGTGACCTCCTGGTCTGAGGCTAGATGCCACTAGCGCTGGATTCTGCTGCCACTTGAAGCAGGAACTGTTGGTCACAGTGATAGGCCGATCCACACACCTGCGGAGCGTCCCGGCATTGCGCTAAATGTTAGCTAAACACCCGGGAGTGTAGCGTCTTTCTAGCGTGATTTCTGAATCGCGCTAGAAAGACGCTACACTTCCGGGTGTTTAGTGAACATTTAGCGCAATGCCGGGACACTCCGCGGGTGTGTGGATTCGGCCATAGTTCCACCAAGTTATGGGCAGAGGGTGGTGGCAGCAGCTTCTGCCCTTTGGAGAGATAGCAGTGCTTTGCATGTGCCTTCCCGAGGGCACTAACTAGTGCACAGTTTAGCACCAGGTCTGGGGCTGCTGGCACACACTGAGATAGCGGGGAGGGGGGGGCAGAAGGTACACCAGTTGATGACATCATTGTTCTAGGTCCAGGAAACACCTCAAAGCTGAGCTCCAGCTCATCATGCCCGAAGTACACTCCTGCTTTTGGGATGTCGAAAGGGCATTGCTGTGCCATGTTAAATGCTCTGGTATGCCGGAGGCATAGGCAGTGCGATAGATCTGGGTTCAAATCCCTACTCTGCCATGGAAACTTGATTGGTGACCTTGGGTCAGTCACTCTCTTTCAGCCTGCCTATCTTACAGGGTTGTTTTGAAGATGAAATGGGGGAGGGGCAGAAGGATTTGGGCTCCCCATTGGGGAGAAAGCTGTAATATAAATAAAGTAAAATAATAACAACAACAGCTGTGGTTATATACCACACTTCTAGACAGATTAGTGCTCCACCCGGAGCAGTGAACAAGTTAGTGTTATTATTATCGCCACAATACAGCTGGGGATCCGGGGCTGAGAGGAGTGGCTTACTCAAGGCCACTGACTGAGCTCATGGCAGTTGTGGGATTCGAACCAGCAGAGTGGGGCCCTCAGAGGGCATGAGTGACTCCTGAGAGCAAGGTTGCGACTTGCGAGGCTACACAAATGCTAAAACAGATACTGATTTCTTTTCTTGCAGAGATGTCAGGAACAGTGGCTGACATTTCCTTGGTGCACTGGAAGCAGCAGTGGTTGGAAAACGGCACCCTTTATTTTCACGTTTCCATGAGCAGCGCCGAACAACTTTCCCGGGCTACGCCGCCGACCCTGCAGGAACCTTCGGAGATTGTCGAGGAGCAGCTGCACATCCTTCACATCTCCGTTATGGTGAGTGACGCTTCCTTCCTTTCCTATCCCGGAATCAGAATTGTGGTCCGTGCTTGTCCTTCGGCATATCAGTGCAAAAGGCATCTTGTTCTCTTCCTCTGCTCTCCTCAGTCCATTCAAACCTTTTTGGCAAAACAGCCTCCATTGGAAAGTGGTTTGTGAACATCTGTATTTGTAAATGCCACAGCTCTTCAAGGCGTGGAGGGGACTGTGTTCTTCCTCTTGCGGCAAAGAAGTGGTTCGGTAAAGGGATACTGCTTCTGTGCATGGTCCACGTTGTATGAGATCTCTGCTTGCTTTCAAATCTGTACCCTATTGTATTGATCATTGAATACCCCAGATATCGATCGTATTGAATTGCACAGTGTAATCTGCCTTGAGTCTTTGTGAGAAAGGTGGACTACAAACAAACAAACAAACACATTTTGAAAGTGCCTTTTAATTGCTTGTCAAGCATGTCTGGATCAGTTTAGAGGGATGTTGTCTCTGGGGCACGGTTGAGGGCTAGAATAAAGGGGCAACTTCAATATCCTTTTGTCATTGTTGTCTCTTACATTTCAAATCCAATAAATGCAAGACAGTCTTCAGTGCTATCAAAAGAACGTTTCTTTATCGTGCTAAATTCAGTCAGAAACAGACAAGACAATGGGACTTCTGATGTCTCGATGCTTTTAAAAATTTGATTCTACCTATCAAGCAGGTGTCAGCTTGTGAAGTGATTTTTTGGGTGTTTACTCTGGGGGGAAAATCACAAATCTGTTGTTACGATGGAAGCGTTATCGCTTCAAAGCCTTGTGTTGTTGCAGCTATTTTGAGCTGCTGGTGTAGACTTTTTGGATTTGAGGTTTCCAGAGCAGGCTCTGACTGGTGTTCATCAGAGAGAATGGAAGGGGGAAGAAGTAAGTGGTGTCTGAATTGCAGTCAGGTAATTATGGGCAGATTTATCTATCTTTTTCAAGCAATGGTAATCATTCTCACATTAACCACAGTTGTAAAGTACCTCTGTGCTGCTTGCACAGCCACTTCAATGGGGATTCAGTTACTGCTGTTAATCTCTGCTTTTCCCTTCTGCAGAGGAGGTGAGTAGTGGCTGCATCACATCTCCTTAGTAGGGGCTGTAGCTCAGTGGTAAAATCGAAAACAGTCCAGTAGCACCTTTAAGACTAACCAACTTTACTGTAGCATAAGCTTTCAAGAATCACAACTCTCTTCGTCAGATGCGTGGAGGGTAATAAGAAACTGGTCATATATATAGGTGGAGAGGGGAGGGCGGAGTAGATGCAATCAGTAGCTTCTGATAATGGGATCAGTTACTTCTGACAATGAGATAACCATTCAAAGTCTCTATTCAATCCAAGTCTGACTGAGTCAAATTTACATATGAATTCCAATTCATATGACTCAGTGGTGAAGCACATGAGTTGAGAGAGAGAGAGAGAGAGAGAGAGAGAGAGAGAGAGAGAGAGAGAGAGAGAGAGAGGTGCCTCTGGTTCCATCCCTGACATCTCTAGTTAAACCATCTTGGACAGCAGCAGCTAAGAAACACTTTTCTCTGCCTGCGTTCCTGGAGAGCTGCCAGTCAGGGAAGACAATATAGAGGAAGAGCCAGTGATCTGACTTGAATCTGTATGAGCACGATCGCAGTTGCTTTCCTGTGCAGGAAGGATATTCTCTCCAGGTACTTCTGCCCAGCTCAACACATTCTAACTTGTAAATCTAAACTTTTACTGCGTCAAAAACAGGCAATTAGTTGTGACACTTTTGCAATGTTCTTTGCTGACAAATCAGCTCAAATATGCTCTCATCTGGGTGCCAGCTGTATTACAGGTGAAGTGGAAGAAATGCCGTAGCTTAATATGTCACTGGTCTGCTTATGGGTCATCCTGACTCAGTTACAGGGATGGATATTGATGGGATCTTGGGATCTGTGAAGCCCACTCTTTGTGTACTGAGTCCTTGCCCATCTTGGCTTCTAAATTCATGTCAGAACCACATAAATGAGCTCTTGAGGTCCATCGTAAACCAGTCAGTGACTCAAGGCACCTGCCCCCAGCCACTCAAACAGATGCCCATCTGCCCACTACTTAAAGAACATCTCTAGACAAAAATGATGTGGGCAGTTATTGCACAGTCACTAATCTGCCCTTTCTGAGCATTAGCCAACCAGCTCCAGGTCTTCTTGGATAACTCTTGTGCTCTGGACCTTTCTCAGTCTGGTTTCAGGCCAGGCTATGGGACGGAGATGGCTCTGGTGGCTTTAGTAGATGATCTCCATCTGCACATAGACGAAGGACGTGCTTCTTTGCTGTAGCTCCTGGATCTCTCTGCATCCTTTGACACAGCAGATCATGCCATCCTGTTGAGGCATTTAGAGGCAGAAGTGGGTATCAGGGAATGTGTCTTGGACTGGTTTAAATCATTCCTCATGAAACATACTCAGAAAGCTGGTGCTGGAAGTTGTCTTGTGGTGTTCCACAGGGCACAATCTTATCCTCCAAATGATTCAACTTCTATGTAGAGCCTTTAGGAGAAATCATTTGTAGCTTTGAAATTGGATGGCATTGATATGCAGATAACATCTAACTCTGTATCTCACTACCCACATCTCCGGGTGATGCAATAAAGGCCTTAAGCCACTGCCTGACAGCTGAAAGTGAACAAATTCAAACTGAACCCAGAGGAGATGGAGGTGGTGCTGGTCGGGAAAGCAGAGATATTGAAGGATATTGTGCTCCCAACTCCATGGGGTTCAACTAACCCTTGCAGACTTGGTTAAGATTAGACATGGGCACGATCCAAAAAAAATACTGATCAAGCTGTTCGTGGATCCACGCTGGTGACGAGTCCAGATCACCGATTCACTCCGATCAAGTCCCGTTTCCGATCTGGGATCTGGGATCGGAGGGGTGCCGCCCCCCCCCCCCCACACACACTTAGAGCAGATGGGGAAAAAAGTTTTTAACCTGGCGACGAGCTGCCTCGCCTCAAGGAGCGACATTTTCTCTCTCACACACACACGCATGCACTTAGAGTGGGGGGGGGAGTTTTTAACCCGGCGTTTTCTCACACACGCACGCACGCACGCACGCACTTAGAGCAGAGGGGGGGAAAGTTTTTAACCCGTCCCTGCCTCCAAATAGAGAGAGAGAGAGAGACACCCCATCAACAAGTTTCAGCCAGCTTTTTTAAAAAAGCAGGGATAGAATCCTCCATCCCACCTGATTTTAAAAGCAAGCAGCCAGTCTTCCAAAAGCATATTTTAAACAGGAAGAAAGTAAAACCAGGATCCACACGGATCCTCGCGGATCCTATGGTTTTTTAAACATGAAAAACACAAATGAAACCTCAAATCACATACCAACTTCTTGCAAAAAGCAGGCACTGGGCTGAGAAGCAAGGAGGAAAGAGATATCTCTTTTCAATTAACTCTTTCAGCACTGAACAAACTCAGGAGAGGAGCGCAAAACAGCTTGATAGCTGCTCTCAAAGCAAGGGGTTTTTGAAAGAGTTAACACTGAGAAGAGCTTTTCCTCGCTAGGGGAAATATTACCAAGTTTCAAACAGAGCTCAGGCATTCCCCTGCCCCTGTTGCCAGGGGAACAGATTGTTGGCGCCTGAATGTCTAGCTTCCCAGTCCTATCACGATCGCCCCGGAGTCCCGACTGCTGGATCATTTGCCATGGAAGACAATGATCCACTAGGGCACGATTGGGAGATTGCCATTATCGTGGGTTTTTTTTATCGTAATCCAGATCGTGCCCATCTCTAGTTAAGATCCTAGGGGTTATACTGGATCCAGCACCACTGCTAGAGAATCAAGTTAATGAAGCTGCAAAAAAAACCTTTCTCCAAACTGAGGCTAGCCTGGAAGATAGCCCCTTACCTTGAGATGGTTGATCTTGCCTCCTGGATCCATGCCATGGTAACTTCGACACTAGACTACTGTAATGCACTCTACATAGGTCTTCCCTTGAAATCAACTTGAAGACTTTTTTTAATAAAATTTTTATTGGAATTAGAATAATATAATTTCACATTACAATCAATTCCCGTTTCCCAATTTCTAACCCCCTCCCTTTCCCCCCTTTTCTTTTGACTTCCAACAGTTTTCCAACCCTTTGTCCCTTTTCTCTTACTCATTTTAAATTCATCTATATAACAAACATATACTTTCCCTTTGATCTAAGCAATAATTCTTTAACTATTTTTTTATTACTCTATACCTTATCTTGGAGTCCCTTCTTCCATATTAGACAAACAATTTGTCGCTTTTTAACATAATTTCATAGTTTCCTGGTTTCAAATATTTCTATAAACCATATACCATCTAAACCATATAACCCATGCATTTATATAAGTCAACCAATTTAACTTATATTCCGTATATTACTTTGTATAACTATCCTCAAAGGTTATCAATCAATTTGATCCATATATTTCTTCAGGTAGGCTCGTTCAGTTTAACATGTTACACGTTTATACCAGAAACAATGTTAATTAGTCGGTCCTTATAGTTAATTATTTTCTATCCATTTTCTATATATTTTTCTATATATAACACTCTAACAAAATAGCTGCTTAGACATTTTCATTTCTCTCTCTACCCTCCGGTAAAGTCACCCCCCTCTACATTTTATCATATTTCAGTAGTTCTCAAACTGCCACAGTTCTCTTCCCACCTCCCATTTCTTCAGCACATATTGCTTCAGCTTCTCCCAGTCTGTGTTGAACTGTCCTGGGTCCAGATTTCTCAGTTTTCTTGTCATTTTGTCCATTTCGGCCATATACAGCAATTTGTAAGTCCAATCCTCGATAGTTGGCACTTCTTGTATTTTCCATTTTTGCGCATACAAAAGTCTGGCCGCTGCTGTCATGTAAAATAACAATGTTCTATGTTGGGCTGGAATGTTCTCCATTCCCAGGTTCAGTAGCAGGAGTTCTGGGTTCTTATTAATTTGAAATTGTAGAATCTCACTTATTACTTTTATTATTTCTCCCCAGTACTGCCTGGCTACCTCACACGTCCACCACATATGATACAGAGAGCCCTCATGTTTTTTACATTTCCAGCATTTATTAGAAGTGTTCAGATTCCCTAGCGCAATCTTCTTTGGTGTCATGTACCAACGATAGATCATTTTGTAAATGTTCTCTTTAATATTAGTACACGTTGTAATCTTCATTGTGTTTTTCCACAAGTGTTCCCATGCCTCCATTGTTATTTCTTTATTAAAGTTTATGGCCCACTTCACCATTTGTACTTTAACTATTTCATCTTCAGTATACCATTTCAACAGTACTTGGTATACCTTGGAAATTTCCTTCTTATCCTCTTTTAAAAGTGTCTGCTCTAGTTCCGAATTCTCTGTTCTTATGCCTCCCTTTGCACAGTCCGAGTTGTAGAGATCTCTGATCTGCCTATACTGGAACCAATCATAATTGGGTGATAACTCGTCCTGTGTCTTTATTTTAAGTTTAGAAGATTCTATTTGGGTTATCTCCTTATATGTTAAACACTGTTGCTCAGTATAGACAGCTCTCGGATCTATTACTTCATACGGAACTACCCACATGGGGGTTCCTTCTTGTAGGAAGTCTCTATACTTCTTCCAGGTTGCATATAGGCTTTTCCGTATGTAATGATGTAGGAACATAGAGTTCACTTTTACTTTGTCGTACCATAGGTATGCATGCCATCCAAATATTTTTTTATATCCCTCTAGGGCCAATAATTTCTTATTCTTCAACGTCATCCAATCTTTCAGCCACACTAGGCAGATTGCGTCATAGTAAAGTCTTAAATTGGGCAGTTGCATTCCGCCTCTTTGCTTTGCATCTTGTAAAACTTTCATTTTCACTCGAGGCTTCTTGCCTGCCCAAACAAAATCTGATATTTTCCTCTGCCATTTTTCAAACTGCTTAGAGTCTCGGATAATTGGTATTGTCTGTAACAAAAACATTACTCTTGGTAACACATTCATCTTAACTGCTGCAATCCTTCCCAACCATGACAAATTCAATCTATTCCATTTGATCAAATCTTGCTCAATCTGAGTCCATAATTTTTCATAGTTATTTTTGAATAGATCTATATTCTTTGCAGTCAGTTCAATTCCCAAATATTTCACCTTAGTTGTTACTTCACAGTCCGTTATTTCCATTAACAGCTGTTGTTTTTGCTTAATCATATTTTTACATAATATCTTTGACTTCTTTTTGTTAATATAAAACCCTGCCAAATCTCCAAACTCTTTGATCTTCTCTATCACTTTTGGCATATTCTCCGTTGGATCTTCCACAATTAACATTATGTCATCCGCAAATGCTCTAACTTTATAAGAAAAGTCCTTTATTTTTATTCCGCGGATTTCTTCGTCTTGTCGTATTTGTATCATCAGTATCTCCAGTACCAAGATGAATAACAGCGGAGACAACGGGCAACCTTGTCTTGTTCCTTTACTTATAGTCAGTTTCTTGGTAGTCTCATCGTTCACCACAATTGCTGCATTCTGGTCTCTGTAGATTTCTTTAACTGCTCTTATGAATTTTTCTCCCATTTGTAGCTTTTCCATGGTGGCAAACATAAAGTCCCAGTTCAAATTGTCAAATGCTTTTTCTGCATCAACAAAGAAGAAACCAACCTCTTTGTCACAACGCTTATCATAATACTCAATAGCATTGATCACTGTCCTTAAATTGTCTCTAATTTGTCTGCCAGGTAAAAAACCTGCTTGTTCCTCCTCAATAATTTCCGAAAGCCACCCCTTCACTCTCTCTGCCAGTATCTTCGCAAAAATTTTATAATCATTGTTAAGTAAGGATATAGGCCTGTAGTTTTTCACATTAGTTGGATCTTGGCCCTCTTTGGGGATCAGTGAAATGTTGGCTTCCTTCCAGGTATCTGGAATCCGCTGATCCTTTAATACTCCATTGATCACTTCTTTTAGGAATGGTACCAGTTCATTGGCCATTGTCTTATAAAATTTAGCTGTAAGTCCATCTGGCCCTGGTGCCTTTCCCAAATTTGTTGATTGTATTGCCATTTTTATTTCCTCATCCGTTACTTCATTGTTCAGTCTATCTCTCCACGCTTCCGAGATTACTGGGAGCTTCATTTTCTCCAAATATGTCGCTATTGATTCTTTATTGACCTCTTTCTTATTATACAATTTAGCATAAAATTTATAGAAGGCTCTACTAATGGATGTCTGTTCCAAATACGTTTTGTTATCTTCACATATTTTGTTTATTATTTTCTTTTCCTTTCTCTTTTTCAATTGCCATGCCAAATATTTCCCAGGTTTGTTTGCACCTTCAAACCCTTTTTGATTCAGTCTTTTGAGATTCCACTCCAATTCTTTATTATTCATTGCTGTCAACTGTTCTTGTAATATTTTAATGTCCTGGTAAATTTTCTTTTTCCCTGGTCTCTTCTTTAACTGTATTTCTTTGGCTTTTATTTTTTCCATAATCTCCTGTCTCTTCTCCTCTTTCTTTTTTCTGGCTCTTCCATTTAAATCCATTAGTATGCCCCTAATTACCGCCTTGTAGGTGTCCCAAACCTTGTTGGTTGGTACTTCTTTATTCATGTTGTATTGTATGAAGAATTTTGTCTCTCTTCTCAGCATCTCCATATTCTCTCCCTCTTGAAGTAAGTCCTCATTTATTCTCCATCCTTTCCTTTTACTCCTTCTCCCCAATTTCCACATAATTGGATTATGATCCGAGCCTACCATCGGCATTATTTCCACTTCCTTAGTCCATAACTCTAAGTCTTTTGAGGCCCAGATCATATCAATTCTCGATAGTGTAAAGTGTCTTGCGGAGTAGAACGTAAATTGTCTGCTTTTCGGGTTTTATCTTCTCCATACATCTTCTAAGGTTTCCTGTTGTATCAGTTCAAAAAACAACTTTGGTAGCAATCCTCTTTTCTTTTGTGCAGTTGATGATTTTTTGTCTAAATCCAGATTTGTCACTCCATTGAAGTCTCCAGCAAGTATTATCTGATCATATGAAAGTTCATCTAATTGCTTCCTTAAGTCCTCAAAGAAGCTTTCTTTTGCTCCATTAGGTGCATAAATTCCAACCACCAGCACTCTCTTTAAATTCCATACGCATTCCACTGCTATAAATCTGGCTTCCACATCTTTCATTACAAACTTTGGCTGCAGCTCCTCTTTAATATAAAGCACTACCCCTCTTTTTTTCTTATTGGAGGCCGCTGCAAAATCATTGCCCAATTTTTTTGATTTTAAATACTTTACATCTTGTTTTCGAATATGGGTCTCTTGCAAACAAACAATATCACATTTTTGTTTTAATAGCCAGTGAAAGATGCTTTTTCTCTTATTCGGTGAATTAAGTCCATTTACGTTCCAAGATATAACTTTACACTCCATACTCATAATCTTGTTGCTGGTAAGTCCTTTTCATTGTCTCTTATAAATCGCTCCATCTCTCGTTCCGATCTGATGCGTCTTTTGGCCCCTCCAAATTCAAAGGACACTCCTTCTGGTAGTTCCCATCTGTACCTGATTTTCATGTCCTTCAAAATCTGAGTTAGCGCCTTATATTTTTTCCGGTCCAATAACACCGATCTGGGTATTTCCTTCATAATGATAATCGTCTTGCCGTCAATCTCCAATGGATCTTGAAACTGTTTAGTCACAATCTTCTCTTTCATATTTCGGGTCGTAAATTGCACAATCACATCTCTTGGTAGTTTCCTCTGGGTCGCAATTCTTGAATTTACACGATATGCCACGTCCAGGATAGCCACAACTTCCTCCTCCTCCTTCCCCAGGTATTCAGCTAACACCTCCGTCATCTGTTCTTGCGCTGTTTTTCCTTCCACTTCTGGCAAACCGCGAAATCTTAGCTGCTTCTCCATGTGTTTGCTTTCCGCAACCGCCATTCTCCCCTTCATCAGCCTCATCTCTGTTTGTTGCGTGTCAGTTAAATTCTCCACCGCGCCTTCTACTGCTTTAACTCTCTGCTGTGTTCCTTGCAGTTCGTTTTGCATTATTTCCATACCTTTCTTTACTTCTGACAGCTCACTTTTCACTGTCTGTTTAACCTCTTTAATCAGCTCCGGTTTAATGTCCTTAAGCTCTTTGATCACTTCTAAGAGTTTTTTATCTAGATTCTCTATTGCTGATTGCCACTCTTTTTTTGACATCGTGGGGCTTGCCTTGGCTCGCTCCCACGAGTCCGCCCTCTTCCTTAACTCCGTGGCGTAAAATTAAGCGTCTTTTTATTTTTTAATTTAAATGTCCCAGTCTTTTCTGCAAAGAAAAAACTTTTAAAGAATCCAAAATGTCGGGCGTCTTTTCTCTATGGTTCTTCTATGGTTTTTGTAATTCAAGATGGCTTACTTCCTCTTCCGCTGAAGCCGCGGCTTTTCCCCTTTCAAAGATGGTGATTCCCTTCTTCCTGCCCTCCGGCAGGGGCCGCTTCTCTCCAGCAACTCTATTGTTATTACGTACTTCCTGTTTCCCGACTTCCCGCAGTAGCTCTCGCGATGGCAGAATTTTCTCACAGCTCCATAACCGCAAGTATTCAAAACAATAGTCCTAATTCTTTAATAACTTCTTTAAACTTAGTCTTTTTTCTATTTCGACTCTTGCCGAGTCTTCTCCCCGTTATAATTAGCCTGTTGCAGTTTTAAAATCAACTTTTAATCTTCTTTGCTTTTAACAATCTGTCCCGTATCAGGAGATAGTGATCTTTACCTTCCCATTCACTTTCCGTGGGTTGTAATCACTGTTTCAATCTTTGTTTCTCCTCCACTCCTCTTTCCCCTGTTGAAGCTTGGGTACGTAGGTCTTATGCCAACCGCATTGGCCCCGAAACTGCCACAGAGATCTTTGCCGACCTGTCACAGGGTGGGACCTCAAGGGTCGTGAGGGGGCCCGTCGCGTAGAGCCCCCCCTCGCCCGAGATCAACGCGCCCTGAGGTCTTGAGCGTTCTTTGCCTGCTCTCCGCCTGAGAGCAGTCGGCCGCGGGCTATTTTGCCCCCGCCGGCCGGTTAAAACGGCAGTCCGGTCAGCTCCGCAGTTGGAGCTGCGTCAGACCTCCATAAATCCCAAACCGGAAGTCGAAATCAACTTGAAGACTTCAGTTGGTGCTGAACGCTGCAGATCCATTTTTATCAGGAGCTAGGTGAACCATGCATATCACTCCCATTCTGCAGTCACAAATTTGCTTCCTATCAGTTACTTAGCTCAATTCAAAGCATTGGTTATCACGTAGAAAGCTCTTCATGGCCTTGGTCCTTTGCATTTACAGGACTGCCTCTTTTCCTGTGCCCTATCACGGCAGCTTCACTCATCTAAACAGGGCCTTCTGCAGGTGCCACCTTGCACGTGGGCTAAATCAATAGCTGCCTATACATCTGCATTCTGTGTTGTGGCCCCTACCTTATGGAATGTCCTGAATAAGTCAAGAGAGCTCAACTCTCCTTGCTTTCTGCAAACCATGTAATACTGAATTATTCAAGGAGAATTTTTTTTTTTACACCGGGGATGTAAGTAGATCCAGAGGAGTTAGCGGAGTTAGTCTGTTGTTGCAAAATAGAATAGAGTCCAGTAAGACTAACCAACCTTATTGTAGCATAAGCTTTCAAGAACCACAGCATCATGCATCTGACAAAGAGAGCTGTGGTTCTCAAAAGCTTATGCTACAATAAAGTTGGTTAGTTTTAAAGGTGCTACTGGACACTTTACTGTGATGTAAGGAAGTGGTTCAAAGAGATGCACTGGAATGGAACAGGGACTGCAGACTATAGCACTGTTTGCTGTCTGTCTGTTGCGGTAATTATCCGTCCGGATTGTTCTGTATCATGTAATATGTGATGTCAACTTGTGTATGTTTTGTTTTCAGCTCTGTATCAGATTTCTGCTTGCTTTAAATTCCTGCAATCCTTACCCTGTTGTATTCTTTATTAAATGTTTCCTGAACGTCTCAGCCATTGATTGCATTGGCCTATACTGTGTATTCTCCCCTGAGACTCAGTGAGAAAGGCGGCTTATGAATAGCGTAAATATATAAATGTTCCCTTTTAAGTATTCCAGAGGAACTGCAACCGATTATTGCCTTTGCTCTTGTGTCAGTACATTTTTACATTTATTATCTCCAGAGAATTCCTTTTAAAAATTGGACTGGGGAAGTTTTCCTGTTAAGGAATCCTGGGAAGTGTAGTTTTTTGGACACATTGACATTTCCTTTTATTTATTTGCTTTATTTATAGCCCTCTTTTCTCCCCATTGAGGACCCAAAGTGGCACATTGTTCGCCTCCCTCCATTTTATCCTTACAATAGCCCTGTGAGGTTAGTCTGAGTGTGTGTTATTCACCCAAGGTCAGCCAGCAAGCTTCCATGGCAGGGCATACACGCCTGGGACTCCCACATCCTAATCTAACACTAACCATTACACCCTACTGGCTCTCTCGATTACAGTCCCCAGTGCTCCTAGGGAGGGTGGCTCACGGAAGCTTTACCACTAGATAAGCATCATTTGTTGGGTGTTTCTCCTTCTTTAATGTGCAAACGCGGCATGAGATATGCTGCTGCTCTCTCACATTTTATGTACAACAAATAAAATTATGGAGTCAAAACTCCTCAGTAACTTTACTGTCTGGGTTTATATATATATTTTTATATTGAACAAATATTTTAACTCACATATGAACCTGCTTTATACTGAATCAAGCCATCCCTCTGTCAAGGCCAGTATTGTTTACTGTGGCTGGCAGCAGTCTCTGGGGTCTCTGGAAGTCCTTCGCATCACCTACTGTCTGATCCTGTTAGCTGGACATGCCAGGTCTTGAACTTGGGACCTTCTGCATGCAAAGCAGAGGCTGTTTCATTGAGCCACAGCCCTTCCCTTTAGAGTTCTTTCATTGAGATGTGCATTTACGGGATCGTGCTAATGTCCTGTGCCGCACTGGCACCTCAGGTCCCATTGACACCCCCCCCTTCAACTTGTGATGAGCAAGGCTTGCCCTGCTGGGTATATCTGGACCCTGATATACAAGCAGGACCATAGCTAGGATATATTGCGTGGAAGGCATCTTAAGTTGCATTTGGGGCATTTGAAAAATCGCCACAATCTAAATACAGTTGGCCAGATATAATTATACTTAATTATATTAACAATAAAATAAAATAAAAAAAACAATAACCTTTCAAAATTTAAAAATAAGTGCCCAGTCACTCATTCCTTTGAATTTATTGGGATGGATTGCAACCGTAGGGTGGCTTCCAAAGACACTCTTCTGCTTCGTGCTCCTTCAGCTAGAGAGGGCAAGGCTTGGAGGATTGTGGGTTGGGTTGTGAGACCGAGGCAGAAGTGAATGGGGAAAGGACTTAATTCACCAGAAGTTTGGCACGTTTCACAGCTGATTCTTTGTGTGTGTGTATTAATTTGGCTGTTTAATTCAGTGCAGTGAAATAGAGGAATTATGTTTACTATCAGGGTGCAGTTGTGCTCAGTGGCATCAGGGATCATGTGCTTCAAATAATGGTAGCAATTTAAAGAAAATATGAAGGCACTAATTCTACCCCCACCTCCACCCCGGCCATGCTTTGCTCCTGAAATAACTTAATTTTTTCCAGCATTTTCCCTCTCAGAGTCTCTCTGCATGATACCTTTTACACAAGGATGCTCAAGTGAAGGGAGACGTAATGTTAGCAGGAAGGCCAAGTTTTAAAAGAGGCTCTGTCAATTTCACCTCTCCATAGAGTTGGCAAAGATTGCTGCTCAGAGGGTTTGCTAATTTCCTCTTCTCCTCCCCAAAGGCTCTGTCAATTTCACCTCCCTTTTGGAGAGGTGAAAAAGAGATCAACAAACACTCTGAGCAGCATTCTTGGCCAGTTCTGTAGAGAGGGGAAATTGAGAGAGCCTTCACCTTTGTGTTTTAAAACTACGCTTCTGGGCTACCATTTCGTCTCCCTTCACTTGAGCATCCTCATGTAAGAGGTTTCGTGTAGAGAGACTCTCAGCAGCAGAACCTTACTGGGAGAAAAATGCTTTTCAACAAGCAGTTTTGAGTGGGGGTGTAGGTGGGGATGGCTATACAGCCAGGGGAGAGTTTTCTTCTCTTTTGCACTTTTCTTCTCTTCTCCTGCACTTTAACGGGTCTTCCATCACTTTATTTGGTGGGCAGACCCAATTCTGCACACATCTGTTGCCATCACATTTAGTTTGACCCTGAAATTTCTGTGCTCTGACAAGAATTATGTCTCTATGGTAGTTCTGCTCATTTTTGGTTAAGTGGATTACAGACTGCAGTGGATATCTATAGTTACCAATGCCTAGGTTTTCATTAGGCAATGTAATTCTCTTTGAAGCCAATAACATCGTTTAGAGGCTTTAAAAGATCACTAGGTGACCCTTGAGATGAAAACCTAAACTAATCCAACCTGAAATGATTAGTCAGCCATTCCATTACTGTACATGGTTCTTCTTCCAGAGACTTCAGTTGGTATACAGTTCCACCCCCAGCCCTTTATTATGGAGACAGCCCTGCAGGGTAGACTTAACTGAGAGTGATTGCCCCAACATTCCACAATGAGTTTTTATGACAAGCACAGAAAATTGGATTCAGATTTCTGCAAAAAAAACCCCATCTTTATTATCTCCTCACTGACTCTCCAATACCAGGCGGTAAAGGAGACTCAGAAGCAGTGAGCAGGAGGATTTGGCAGAGCAATTGTAGTTTACCTGGTAAGGATAAAGTGTTGGCAGTCTGCAAACTATGAAAGCACCAAAACAAATAAGTCGACTTTGCAATGTCGTAATAGTAGCGTGGCCTGGGTACCGTTACAGTACCTCTGAATGCAAGCTCGTGCACTGATCCATTGTGAAGATAACAGCAACACTGTTTAACAATCCAAAAATAAAGAGCAGCTGTTCCTGAGCCCCTGCATTTGTTTCTTCACGTTCCTCCCATCCAGGAGTTTCTTTTAATAACAAAATTAATACTTGTTTTGTTTCTTCCCCAGCAGTGTTTTTTCCCCTAATCTCTCCCCAATGAGATGTAACATTAATTACTACATTTAAAGGAAGTTTCTTCTCTATTACTGTCACCACCCTTTCTCCTCTTGCCTTGAACATCTGCAATTTGTTTTCTCTGTGAGTGTGGATCTGTGCAGGGAGTGTAGGAGCATATGCAAATGCTGAATTTTATTTATTTGGGTTTAAAAAAAAACACGCAATGTCAAGCACAAAAGAATCAATATTTTTGTCATTACGCCTGCTGTCATCCGCCACCCCCACCCCCCCCAGCACCATAATCTTTGCTGTCATTTGGGTTTTAATTGTGTTGTTCCCTCTTGTGTGTGGAAGTAAATCTTATCTGTTTTGGATTAAAATTCAATGAAGGTCACAGCGGCTTGAAAATTTACCAGGCTGCCGCAATTAATGTTCATTTGGCTTTGATAAATTGGAATGTTTCCCCACAATAGGAGTGGAGTGGATTTCAGAAGCCATAATTCTTCCATTAACTCAATGATTTCCCTTGCATGATGGAGCAACCTGTCACGGCTCTGTTTGTCATCTGTCACTTCAAGGTTCTGGGCATATGCCTGATATGATTTATTATGATTATTTGGGCTGCTTGTGTCAAAACATTTAAAACCACTAATTATTCTTTCCCTGTAAAGTGCTGAATTAAACAAAACATGTGACATATCCCTCCCTCTGCTTCACTTATTTCCCCTGCTTAATTATCATTCCCGGTCATTATAAATCCTTGCGAAAAAGGGCTTCCTGTACTCGTTTTGTTTCTGAGATGTGGCTGCTTGATAGTGTCTTAGAGGGCCAACCTCCCATCAAACTAGGCGGCAGTAGGAAGAAGACAGTTTGATTTCTTGCTCCAACAGAAGCACACATCTCTTGGTGCTTTACTCCATAAGTCAAGTCTCCCCATGGCTGAGTTACAACGCTGTGCCACTGCCTTCACGGATCTTCCCTTTTTGTCATTGGTTCTGGAAAAGAGGGGAAGGCTCGAAGATTCTCATGCTGAGCTTTAACCAGTTCTGTCCTAACTAAGTTGGAATGTTGTGCTCAAAACCTGTTTTGCTGTTAATGAACCATCTGCAGATGTGTATGTTCTGCAATAACTGTACTTTGCTTGCATATTTTTGTCCTTCGGTTAAGAGTTAAGATACGGTTAAAATGTCTTAGGGCAATGTTTCACAAAGTTTTCAAAATCGGGGTGGTGCTGGGGGGATTGGTGAAATTTTCAAACTTATTGTGCCCCCCTGCGCTCCGTTGTCTGCATCTTCCATAAGCTAGCAAAGACCCTTGCGTATGTAGCCTGCTGCTCCTTGTTGAAGATATGTAGATTGGAGTAACAACCCCAACATTAGCATTACAGAATGAATGGAACAGAATGCAGCTCTGACCCCTATGCTAAAGCTGCACACAGGGAAACATAAAAACAAAAGCGGCTGCTCTTTTTGATCTCCGTTTTTCCCCTATCGCTCCCAAAAATTCAAGCTGGATCACTGAGGGTTCTCTACCAAGTGGCAGTAAGTTCCATAGGGGAGAGGGCTGTTGCTTTCATGACCTGCTTGTTGGCTTCCTAAAAACATCTGAGTGACCCAGGTTCTATTCCCCACTCTGCCGTGGAAGCTTGCTGGGTGCCGTTGGGCCCGTTACAAACTCTCAGCCTCAACTCAGAGTTGTGAGGATAAAATGGAGGGAAATGATGTAAGCTGCTTTGGGAATCCATTGGGCAGAAGCAGGACTTTTTTTTCAGCTGGAACGCGGCAGAACAGAGTTCCGGCACCTCTTGAAAATGGTCACATGGCTGGTGGCCTTGCCCCCTGATCTCCAGGCAGAGGGGAGTTTAGATTGCCCTCTGCGCCACTCAGGGCGGAGGGCAATCTAAACTCCCCTCTGTCTGGAGATCACGGGGCGGGGCCACCAGCCATGTGACTATTTCTGCCGAAGGCAATTTAAACTTTAAAAAACTCCCCCCTTGTTCCAGCTGACCCAAAGTGACATCATTGTGCAGTCCTGGGAGCGTGTGCGCACTTTGTGCACGTGCCTGTGGTACCAGGGGCACTACCTCCTGTCAAGAGTTGCCCCCTGTGCTGGCAACCCTCTGAGTTCCACCACCTCTTTTCCCAGTTAAAAAGCCCTGGGCAGAAGTAAATAAACAGCATACTCTTCTAGACATCGCCTCCTTTCCTTTGCCTCATCAGGCTGTTTACTTGGCCTGCTTTTCTCCATACTTCCACATTATTGTGGGTTTGATAACAAGAGCATGCAGGAAGGTAGTCGTGGTGACTGTCTTGCTGTTAAGGAACCTTCCCTTGTAGAAATGCAAAGTTTTGAACCCTTTTCAGGATTACTGTAAGAACTAACTCCATCCGTTTTATCTATCTTATGCTAAACTGCTTATTAGAAAAAGGTCTTTGTGTTATCTCACACTGATTTCTCCTTGGCTGCCCTTGATGGGAGCTAGCTAGATGCTACATGGAGTCATTCCATATTAACTCTGCTCTCACGAATACCATTTATTTATTTACTCTTCTAAAACATTTATCTCTCCCCTTGCACCTTTGAAAGCAAACTTTTGAGGCTGCTAAAATAAAGTACAAGATCAAATAAACTAAAAAAAAATAGGAGACAGTTCACAATTATAGAACTGCATAGCAGATTGCAGAGACATTACCTCTGAAAACTCGGGACTCGGGAGAAAACAGCTTCAGCCTGGATGCAAAGACAGTGAAGATAACACTGTTCAGCTGTCCCTTGTAAAGGATATATTACAATTATCCAAAAAGGCTTTTGTATTGTAAGGAAGGGCTCTCAGATACTTTGCTAATGAGTTAAGGGCCATCAACTTTACCCCTATGTTGCCTTACGTACTACTTGTTGTCTTAGATATGTACTCCTATGAGCTGTGTGTGCTTCATGTGGTCTAATGTCAGCCCTAGAATTGCTTATGTTCTCTTTCAGCATTTTTTCAACACTGTGTTGGATTCTTACTAATGCTATGTCTTTGTAAACTTGTATTTATTTACCCTATGACATTGTTTATGGAAATATCCTCGAAATTGATTGTACTGGTCTCACACTGTATAATCTGCCTTAAGTCTCAGTGAGAAAGGCAGACTATTAATGACATAACTAACTAACTAACTAACTAACTAACTAACTAAATAATATTCTCCCATGTAAATATGGTTGCCTTTCGAGATTTTCAGAAGACACTGTAAAAAAGTCCCATCTATGATTATTACCTGCCGGACTACAGAAGATGAGAAACCTAGAAACAGGCCTCTAAAGATGTCAAAAAGTGGGCGCATGCAGTCCTTTTATTCCTCCTTTTTAAATTATTTTTTAAAAATCTTTATGTTCCCTCTAATGATCAGTCATCAGCATGGTTTTTAACCTGCTGTTATTTGTTTTTATTATTTTATTTAGGACATTTAATTCTCACTTTGCCACAACTTCAGAGCAGGTAAACAATCAATTAAAATCAATATCCACATCCAAAATTTTAATCAGCAAGTTATCACCACAAAAATTAAAAAACACAAAACAAATGGAATTTCTGCAGGAAGTTTCCATGTTGGGAACTTAACCATCATGTGGCTTGATTAAGCACCTATGGAAAGAGGTTCCAGAGTTTGGGACTTGGGAGCCATCACTGTCAAGGACCCGCTGCTTATAGCCAGGGCACGGCTGACGGGGCTTGCTGCCAATATCTTAACTGGTACATGGTCTTGTATGGAGGGAGACGTTTGTATTAGGCGTAAAGTGTCTTTTTAAGTTGTTGCACTGTAATTAAGATTTTTGCTGCAGAGTGCAGTATGGAGACTATGTAGAAAGAGCTTTTTGTATGTGATACTAACTTTTAGATTTGTGTAATTGCTGTTTCCTTCCTTGCAGCATTTTCTGATTCTCCCCTAGCCAGTGTGGGCTAAAATGCAGCTGAGAACAGACGATTCCTCAGTTAGACATGTACAGTTTCCCTCTAATTTTTAAGGTGCAGGGTTATTTTTTTCGTGTGTGTCTTAGCTCTCCTGTCCTGTCCCTTCGGTCTTTATTCCTGTTCTGTTTTCTCCTGGAGTCACCCTCAGATGAATTAATTTGCTTCTTTATCTGACTGCTATACTGCAGCATTTTTTTTAAAAAAAAGATCTTAGATTGCAAACGTTGTGGGAGAAGGCAGCAGAGGACGGCTTAACACTTTCCGTTTCAGCCTCTTTTGCAGAAAATGAGCTGATCTGCCAGTCTTAGGAACGGAGATGTTTTTCAACTGCTTCTGCAAAATCTCCAGTGCTGAGGCAGCTTAATAGCTTGTATGAATACTATACACTGTGGAGGACCAAGTTTTTCTAGACTCTCGGTCCTCTGTGTTATCCTATACCCCAGTGGCTGGGAGCGGCCAGCTTCATAGTGAAACTTGTTTGATTCGGTTACGTTGTTTGTATAGTAGAAAAGAGCAAGAGTCAAGTAGCATCTATAAGACTAGTTAAATTTTATTTATGATAGGGTATGAGCATTCGTGACACTGTATATCTGCGGAAGTGAGCTGTCTATCACAAAAGCCCACACCCTATCATAAATAAAAATAATAACAAAAAATAATAACAGAATTTCAACATTGACCCAGTTTCCAAATGCCTGCTGGATGATGATGATAATCGTGACAAATCTTAATAAGGGTAGGAGACCAGACAAATTTCTTGAAATAAAGGGTACCAGAACCTTGGTGTGACAATTAAGAGCTCATTCGCCCACATGCCTTCCTATCACGGTGGGCGCTGGCAGGTCTCATTGAGCAGGAAGAGCTTCACACTTAACAGGACACATATGCTCTGGGACAGCACAAAAACTTCAAGTCTGTAAATTCATGTGCTACATACACCATCTGAAAGAGCAATGAAGCAATCAAGCACAGAATCTCAGTTTCTTAGAACTTAAGAAAACTTTTTTTTTATCAGGATCACCAGGAGCTAGGTACTTTTTTTAAGTGTGTGTGTGTGTGTGTGTGTGTGTGTGTGTGTGAGAGAGAGAGAGAGAGAGAGAGAGAGAGAGAGAGAGAGAGAGAGAGAGAGAGGGCACAACTGGGTCACAGACACACAGTTCATTGGTTTGTTCAAATAGTTATACCTTTTCTTTTGCTTCATTGAGTCTAAAAGGAACAAAATCAATCACAATAAAAATGTTAAATGGTAATGAGGTATAAGTCCAGACAAAACAAGAGATGCCCAATAAAACTGGTAGTTGAGGAAAACAGCTGCAGCAATTAAAAAAAAACAGGTGGAAAACCTTTGCTTGATACCTAAATGGCAGAGTGCTGTGTGCTTCCTTAGGGAGGGAGTTTCACAGTACCATTGCCCCCCAGTCTTGTCCCATTTAGGGATCCAGTTCCCCCAGTGGGGGGAGAAGATCCCCCACTTTCACCCTCTGCCCCCACCTCCACTTACCTGGCAAGTGGGGGAGGAAGGTATGTTTGAGGCCAAAATCAGCCTCCAGCAAAGCAGGAGTGTGCCCCTGTGCCTGCGCAATCATGTCGCTTCCCAGAATTGATGTCATCACACAGGTACGGGGGTGCACATGGGTGAAAAAGCATCATGGGGATGCCAGCAAGGTCAGTGTCACATCCCCAGCCTCCCACCGGGACAGTAGGGGGACCTGGTAACCCTAGTGCCACTTCATTATTCTCTGTACCTCAAAGGGCCAGGGGCACACAGAAGAGGGCAGGGAGGTTCAAATGAGTGAAAATGTCCAGTCCTTGAGCCAGAAATGTAGAGCTTTAATGATTAAAAGCAATACAGTGGATTGGGCCCAGAAACATGCTGGAAACCAGTGTTATTTAGAACTGGCCTTATGTGGTCCATGCAGCCTGCTCCAGTTGCAGGCTGAATTCTGGACCTGTAGTTGTGGGATTTTCTCAAAGAAAATCCAGCACAGTGTTGTGCATAGTAGTCTACTCTGCATGCCACTAAAGTCTAAATAAGTTTGGTTGTCCTTCCCTGACCTTGACAAGAGTAATGAAATTTTCCCTAGTCCAAATTGACCCCTTCTTAATAGATGCTTTCTGAACATGAACGTTCTAACACTCAGGTTGACTACATTCCCAAAAAATACTTACACTACGTTGGGCTAATGGTCCTTCAGCTCAAGTTCTTTATCTCCCCTCCCCCCCACACACACACCAAGGCTTAGGTGAAAATGAAACAGCTACACTTTGGTTGGGGGCTCAGATTCTCTCCCTGATTTCTGGCATACCGCAGTGTCTGAATCACACTGTGGTTTGTGGTCCCCATTTTGATTTGGAGGTTTAAAAAAGTGGTTGGCTTCAAACTAGGAATCTGAATGACTAATGGAAAGAGGAGGAAGAGGCATGCAAGCCTCAGGCAGAACCCTGATGGTGGTGTCTGAACTGGCCCTGGGAGTACCCAGTATTGTTGCTTGGAAAAAGTAGTACTGCAGGCCCCAACCATGCCTGTTTTTTTGACTGATTCTTAGTGTTGTCATTAAGTAAAATGCAAATTGCTGTTCTGTATCTACTACTTTTGATTTGCAGCTTTTTAAAAATACTTGAATGATATATTCCTTAGAAGTTCTTTCTCTTTGCGGAGTTTCCTGGTAACACCAGATTCTTTTCCAAAGTCTATCCTTGCTTTAATCACTTTAACCATGGGTAGATGCATTCAAGCAAGTCAGCTAGGAGATGTCCTTTAAATAGAGTATCGTTCTTCCACCTTTTCCCGCAAATGTCTCTACAGTCCTCTTAAGCCACCCTGGATGATCTTGTTCTGTTTGGGGGATGGTTTGGGCTGTTATATGTGTCAATTTACAAAGCCTAAAAAGGGGAAGGGGGAAATTCAACCTTTGCTTTCAAACCCTTCTTCCTACCTCCGTTGCTTATCAAATGACAAAAGCAAAGCTACAATTATTTCCATTCATTCAGTCCATAATCCCAATTTATACCAAAAGCAAATACTCTAAACTGCTTCCTAATATTGTACTTTAAGGCTGAGCAGTAGAGTTGAATCTTATGTTTTCAAGTTCTGAGAAAGAAAATATTGTCTATTCTCCTAGGGCAGTGGTTCTCAAACTGTGGGTTGAGAACCAAGAATGGGTTTCATTTTTCTGAATTCAGACCTGCTGTAGTGGTTAAGTGACTGGGTTGCGAATCTGCACTCTGCCGGTTTGAACCCCACTGCTGCCATGGGATCAGTAGGTGGCCTTGGGTAAGCCACTCTTCTCAGCTGCAGCTCCCCAGCTGTATTGTGGGGATAATAGTAATGCTGACCTTGTTCACGGCTCTGAGCGAGGCATTAATCTGTCTAGAAGGATGGTATATAAGCACAGTTGTTGCTGTTGTTGTTATTGTCTCTCACAGGTGGGTCATGATGAGGCCAAGAAGGAGGAAGGGGAACAGGGTGAGCTGGGAAAGGGGGCTCTGGAAGGGTCAGTGGCAGATTTGGGCTTGTCTCTAAATCATATGTGAGATGGCAAAAAACATGTACCCTGTTGCTCCGCAATGGTACAGACTTATAAAAGCTGAACATCCTACTGTATAAAAGGCAAACTGTGTTGCCGACGACTCACTTTTTATCCCCGCAGAGGCGCACTGTAGCCTGCATGAGGATAAAAAGTGAGTCATTGCCAATACAGCTTGTGTGCGCTGGTGCAGCTCTTCCAAGATCCCGCAGTGGCTGCGGAGGCAGCTGTGAGGCCCGGCATGCCATCACAGACCTCCCAAAGCCCTGCAGCACCCACTGCCATGGCAAGAAGGCCCAGTGCAGCAGCAGCCCAGTAGCAGGCCTTGAGCAGGCCGGGCCAGTGTGATGGGCCCTGGAGTGCTCCTGGGCTCCATAGTAGGCCAAAATCAGGCCACTGTGGAGCACAGGAATGCTGCCAGGGTGGCCTGATTGGCCTGCTGCAAAGCACAAGAGCTATTTTTTAGAGCTAATAAAATGGCCTTGGTTGCTAGTGAAAAAATAAAATGCAAACTAGTTCATTGTTTATGGATACAAAATGCCTGCATTATATGTTGGGGAGAGGGAATGTAGTATGTGTAGTTCCTTTGCATTTGGTTCACCAAAACACAGTAAGTTTAGAAATGGGTCCTACTCCCCAAAAGGTTAACAGTCTTGGTCTTCACTCCTCTTCTTAAAGCCACTGGCAATAGTCCTTTGCCTAGTGTGCTCCTCAGTAATCTGCAACAACAACGAGTATTGCCCTGATGTCTTCTGTAACAATATGAACTTTTCCTGCTTTGCAGTCTAGAATGGTACAATCCTGATACTAGTTTACCATCTTGGTGTGTGCAGTGCAGCATCATACATCTGTTAGGAGCTATGTCAGCATGTGCCAAGTCTACACCATTGTGGGATCATGTGTATAATTTTATGGACTGAATTTTGCATATTCTTTCTGGGGGTGGGGGGAGGCATGATGATGTGTATGTATTCCAAGATGTATTTGCAAAGATGCAGCATATTTTTTTAATTCAATGAAAGATTTAAATAGAACTTTTAAGAGTTTGCAGCCATTGCATGTAATGCCCTGGGAGGTTTTTGTGGCTATTGCAACTAGTAGGCACAAAAAGAATCAAGTGCTTATGAGAGGGAAGCAGCCCCCACCTCAATGTTCCTTTTCAAAGACCACACAATACAAGTGTTTCGTGTGACTCAATGTGTGTGCTCTCGCATTAAGGGAACTTGGCTTTTTTGATTTGTCTTTAAAGTGTCATTTTCCCTGACAAAGACACCGGTTATGCTAATAGTTTTCCACTGGTCTCTCAGTAGGAGATGTCACTGTGTTGTTCCTGTGAATACATTAAACACTTGGGAGCAATCTAGTCTGGCAGGGTGTCTGTTCCCTCTAGAGAAAGATGTTACCGGAGTGCTCAGTCTGAAACTCTGACAAAAGCAGGTAGGCGCTCTTTTAGCCTTTTCCTTCCTCTCGGGCACCATGGAAACGGAATGAATCAACTGTCTGCCCATCCTTCCGCCTGGTCTATAAAGTTCCCTGAGCAGCACAAATAGCAATATCTCATGTAACAGAAGTGAAGAGTTACTCTGGTTCGGCCACAAGGGAGCTCAAGAGAGAGAGTTTGGTCTTCAATTTCATGGGCCTTCAATTTAATCACAGCTTAAATTGCATTGATTTGGAAAGGGTGGAGGAATGTTCCTCCCAGAGGTCAGGCAGGTGCTCGCCTGTCTCTCCGAGCAACTCCTTGAGTCTCCTTGGCGAGAGCTTGCATCGCATTTCTGTGAACGGTGACTGTAGATACGCACATCTGTATTGTCAATATTATTGCTGCTAAATTACATTCTTTCCTCTTGGTTGATTTCTGTTGCTTGCTTTCGATTGATGACTGGGGGCTTTAAAAACATATTTGCTCACCCTTCCAAGATGTTCTTCCTGATGGCTGGAAGAATATCCTGATGGGACTTCTCTTACCCCAAGAACCAGACCAAAGGTCCTCATCTAAATTAGCAACCTGTTTCCAGCTGCAGACAACCAGA
The DNA here is from genome assembly GCF_028583425.1 of Eublepharis macularius. Classification (NCBI taxonomy): domain Eukaryota; kingdom Metazoa; phylum Chordata; class Lepidosauria; order Squamata; family Eublepharidae; genus Eublepharis; species Eublepharis macularius. The sequence continues at coordinate 52,287,750 of NC_072803.1, read as the reverse complement.
TAAATATAGGAAGTGGTCTTTTATCGAGTCAGGCCTCTTGTTCATCTTGCCAAGTACTATCTACTCTGACTGCAGCAATTCTCTATGGTTTGGGGCATGAAGGGTCTTTCCAAAACCCAGCTCCCTGGGAACACTGATTTGATTCATTTAGATATGTATACCCTGCTTTCCCCCCTAATGGGCATCTAAAGTAGCTTGCAACAGGGCTCATTTCGAGGGGCAACGCACAGGAATGCAGTTCCGGCAGTTCCTCAAAGAGGTCACATGTCAGGTGGCCCTGCCCACCTGACTCTTGGCCATTTGGGGCCCGTTTCAGTCTGGATTGAGGCCGAAATGGCCCGCATCAGGCCTCTGATGGATGGTAGATCACTCTCTCACTAAGCAGCAGCCTGGTCCTGACCATTTTGGGCCCCTTTTTGGCCATTTTGGGCCCAATTTCGGCCCTGAATGGCCAGGATTGGGTCCAAAACAGCCAGGATAGGTGATGTCAAGGGGTGTGGCATATGCAAATCAGTTATGCTAATGACACACCTCTGGTGATGTCAAGGGGTGTGGCATATGCTAATTAGTTATGCTAATGAGTCCCTCCAGGTCTTTTTCTACGAAATGACCCCTGGCTTGCAACATTGTTTTCCCCTGCTCCATTGATCTCATAGTAACTCCGATAAGTACATTGGACTCAGAGAGGATAGGGCACATGGTCATCCAGCAAGCTAAGTAGAGGTGAATCTGGAACCTTGCCTTGCAGAGCAGGTGCTTCTTCTTGATGCTTCCAGGAGTTTGAAGGAGACATTCCTCCCTGTTCCGCTCTCGTTCAACAATAGCATTAGAGCAGCCGCCTGTCCACTACCTAATCCACATTCCTCATGTGGTAGGGTTGCCAGGTCCCCTCACCCTCCTAGCAGGGTAGGGGGAGACCAGACTCTTACCTTCTTCTTGCCCTCCTCATGTTTTACTGGCACACATGCAGGCTGTGCGGCCCCGCAGCTGCGTGATGATGCCCTTTCCGGTGACGTCACTTCTGGGACCCAGGCAGCCCATTTGGTGCACAAAATCGGCCTGTGGTGAAGTGTGGGAGTGCTCTTGGAGCAGCATGATGATGTCAGTGATGTCCCCGCTGGCCAGGTGAATGAAGGCAGGAGGTGGAGGGTGAAAGAGGGGGATCTCCTACCCCCACTGGGGGACTGGGATCCCCTATCATGTGGCTAACATTGCGCTACAGAAGGTGAAGGGGAGGAACTTCCTAACTGTAATCAGTGGCTGTGCCAAGGCTAATCCCAGGAGGGCAGTGGCTGGGCTTAATGCAAATGGTCAGAGCGGCTTCTGATCCCTGCAGGTGGCAGCATTTTCAAATAGGTTTCCTCTTTTTGTCTTTGGAATCTAGTGGCCCTCCTTGCTATAGATTGGTGTGTGTGTGTTGCTGGGTAGCATAGATGCCCTCGGGGTGTGGGAAGGATTGAGTTTAGGAGCTGCCCAGTAAGTTTGAGAGTAGTAACCACTGTGCATTGCAAAATCCAGAATCAAGTTTAAATTCATTTGAGCAGAAAACCATGCAGTGTTGGGGGGGGCATTTGGGGCAAAGCGGAAAGAAGGAGCCCCCATTGGCTTGGCATCATTCATGGAGCCACACACAAAAGACTTTTGCAGCATTCAACTGAAAAGGCCGCTACTGGATGGGAAAGATTTGGCCTACATTAGTGCCCTAAAGAGACACTCTCTGTATGATTAAACTGCAGGTTTTGCCTCGGCTGTCCTGAAGACCCATCATCATTCATGTCAACACCGGGCCTGTCAGCCTCTCTCCACCAGCGAAATTAATGATTTGAACTTGGCGACCCCATTCCCTTGACAGGATAAAATTCTGCAAGTCGAGGCAATGCTGTGTGGGGATGACAGAGCCCCGTCCTGTGGCCTGGTTGAGCAGGAAAGAGCTGCTGAGCTGGTACTTGGTAGGAGGTGACTAGGCTGCTACACCCTTGTCTGTAAGCAGTTCGAAGATGAATGAGCTGATGCATGATCAGCAACCTCAGGTGACAGTCAGGAATCCTTCTCTCTGGCTCTCTGGCTCTGGCTCTGGCTCTCTCTCTGGCTCTCCTGTCTGTGGCCTGGCTTCCCTGTTGGTGAGAAAATGTCTCTGAAACCTAATGCTCTCTAGTGTTTTGGTGACCTCTGAGGTAAGGCTTGTAGGACTGGCACAGGAAGGGTTAATGTTAATAGAAAAAGCCCCTTGAAGGGTCTACTTCATGCCCTTACCTGTTGGTTTACTGGAATTACTCAGTTGGGAGGTCAATAATAACCCCTCCTCCTTGGCCCCCTGCATTGTCAGGCCTGGCATCCCCCAGGCTTTGTGGGGCCACAGATGCAGCCTGTAACGATCCTCACACCAGTCGTCTGATCAATGGTGGCTGATCCTTCAAGAGTCAGACACTCACTGATAGCCAGGGCAAAGAGTTTTCTTTAGGGTTTCCAGCCTCCAGGTAGTGGCTGGAGATCTCCCAGAACTACAACTGGTCTCCAGGCCACAGAGATCAGTTCACCTGGAGAAAATGGCTACTTTTGGGGGTGGACTCTATGGAATTATGCCATGCCAAGGTCCTTTTCCTCCCCAAACCCCACTTTCTCCAGGTTTCACTCCCCAGATCTCCAGGAATTTCCCATCTTGGAGCTGGCAACCCTAGTTTTCTTTGTTTTATTGTTGACAGATATGTTTTGCTCTGGTTTGTGCCGCTATTTGGTTCTGCCTTTGTCTCAGAGTTGAGTTCTCTGGCTAGATGCATTTTGTTGTTGTTGTTAAAATGTTTTAATGTTGTTAGCTGCTTTAAGCAAACATTTTTTTTATAATTAGAAAAGCAGGATAAAAATGATTTTAATAATAATTTCAAACATGCTTTTGCTGAGTTTAGATTTCTTCAGAATCCTGGACTTTCCCTGCCTTAAAAAAAAAAAAACATATTATTGGAGCTGATTGTGTTGGAAATATTTTATTTATAAACCTTTTCAGACATCGTTTCATGAAACCATGCCCCCAAAGTGCTTTACCATAACAATTTTAAAAGGCATGAAGGCACGAAACAGACTAGAATGGAATCTTAAATGTCATTGTAGACGTATAAAGCGTACGAGAGGCTTTTATTTTTATAAACTTGGTAGACGTGGAGGTAGAGTAGTCATGCACAATATAGCAATACTTCAGTCCCTTTTTATTAGCCTCCGCCTTTAAGTACACCTATCACTCCTTAACTTTTTCTTCTTGCTAAATATCTCTGGAAAAAAATGCTAAGATTCATAGCAAAGTATGGAGAGTTCATATTTTAGGCAAGATGCTATGTTCTGCATAAGCTTCATTGTGTCTGGTTATTTCAGCACAGGATAGCCTATATCCTGTTCACAGAATCGTCCCTGTCTTCTAGTTTGTTTCCAGGCACTATTCAAAGTGCTGCTGTTGGTTTTAAAAGCCCTAAATGGCCTGGGGCTTGGATAGCTGAAGGACTGCCTTCTCCCATGTGAACTTGGCTGTCATTTACGATTATTGTCCGAAGGTCTTCTCCAGGTGCTCCTTGCCTTTGGAAGTTAAGCAGATGTCGATCAGAGAGAATGAGGGAGAGAGAGAATGAGGGAGACACAGAAGGAGAAGGAGAGGAAGAGAGGAACTAGTCTTATGTGATTCCACCCCAACTATGGAACCTGCTCTTGAACAAAGTTTGCCTTATGCAGTATTTGCTATTGTTCAGGTGCTAGGTAAAGGTGCTAAGTAGAACCAGGGGTCATTTCATAGAAAAAGAGCTGGAGGAACTCATTAGCAGGCCTTTTTTTCAGCTGGAACGCAGTGGAACGGAATTCCGGAACCTCTTGAAAATGGTCACATGGCTGGTGGCCCCGCCCCCTGATCTCCAGACAGAGGGGAGTTGAGATTGCCCTCCGTGCCACTGAGCGGTGCAGAGGGCAATCTAAATTCCCCTCTGACTGGAGATCAGGGGGCGGGGCCACCAGCCATGTGACCATTTTCTCCGAGGGCAACCCACTGAGTTCCACCACCTCTTTTCCCAGAAAAAAGCCCTGCTCATTAGCATAACTCAATAGCATAACTCATTAGCATATGCTGCACCCCTTGACATCACTGGAAATGTATCATTAGCTTAGCATGACTGATTTGCATATGTCACACCCCCTGACATCACCTATCCTGGCTGTTTTGGACCCAATCCTGGCCATTCAGGGCTGAAATTGGGCCCAAAATGGCAAAAAGGGGCTGAAAATGGCCGAAAAGGGGCCCCAAATGGTCAGCATCGGACCGCTGCTGAGCGGGAGAGTGACCCACCCCCCGTCAGAGGCCCGATCCAGGCCATTTCAGCTCCAATCCTGGCCAAAATGGGCCCTAAATGGCTGAGAATCAGATGGGTGGGGCCACCTGACATGTGACCTCTTTGGGGAATTACCGGAACTGCATTCCTGCGCGTTCCCCCTCAGAATGAGCCCTGAGTATAACAATATGTCTCCAAGCCTTGGATGCTTAAAGATATGCTTGTATGGCTTTCCCTCTCCCCAATTCTTTTTGGCTTGGGCTTTGCTACTATGGCTTTATTACTGCTGCTTTTAGCATTGCTTCGCGTATGTTTAATTATATAGTTTTAACATACTCTAAGCTCCCTCATTCTGGCATAGTGATAGCTTATGCATATTTTAAAAAATATAAATATCCATCCACATTTATACTGCATATCACCCTATCATTCATTTTATTTGGACAAGCTAATCCTAGCACAGGAGTGGTAAGATAGCAGCTGTTGGGGGGGGGGCGGGGTTGTGTGTTTTTTTTAAAAATCACATCTCCCAGTAAATGTGCTTTAACCTTTTGCCTGCCTCATTAGGAAGAGGAGATGCTCAGCTCAAGCTGTTTCTGCTCCTCGGGGGTTGGCGATCACCTTGTTGATATGATGCACAGGGCACTTTTTCTCTGCCTGCTTTGTTTTTATAGACTAAAATGGCTTTTTAAAGAGTCTGAATTTGGGTTACAAAAGACTAATTACTACTGAGCTCCCTGTGAATACTTGGTTAATCTGGTTACCTTCCCTGTGTCCTCCTGTCCTGTTTCAGTGATTTTGTTTTTGCTGTTGTGTCTCTGTTTAACGAAGCAAGGAAGGGGAGACCTGTCTTTATTTTAGTAGCTGCCTTAATTGAATTCATGCTGACAAGGGCTTCTGGGATACCTTTACCCAAGTGTAAAACATCCCATGTGCTATGTTTGTGTGTCTTGTTTTTGGTTAGTTTGTTTGCATATTTCATTTTTGCCCTGCTCTTCTTCCCAGCAGGGACCCAAAGCTCCTCTCCAGTTTATCTTCACAACAACCCTATGAGGTAGGTTAGCTGAAAGTGTATCACTGGGCAAAGGGAGCCTCCATGGCTGTTGTCCCTTTGAACTGTATGGGACCCAATACTTCCTTGATTATTCCTTGGATCTATTGTAAAGAATGAAGTGCAAAACAAAAAACAGTAAACATGTACTTCACCAGGGCCTAAGCATAATCTCCCTGGACTAATAAGACTTGTAATATACTTATCACTTCCCATGTTCCATATACAGTCCCATGAAAGATGGAAAAAACAAAATTCTATCATGGTAATGGATTTACAGTTTGTTGGGTGAAATGCACCGGTTTTCCTCTGCTCCCCCTCCCCCCCCAATCCTTGAGCCATGCGCTTCACGTTTGCCCTGGCATGTATCTGCGAGAAACTCATGCATGTATTCTGCAGTACAAGAACTAAAGTGACAATCTGCCCAAAGAGGGAAGAGATTTGTTGTTCTTAGGCTATGAAACGGATGGTAGCATATGAACTTTTTGTACAGAAAGTTCTTTTCTGATTTCAGAGCTCTTCACTTACAGAGGGGTAGGTGCGTATATTTATCTGGAAACCTGCACTGGGATAGAGTGGTTCCCTTCTGCAAAGAGAACTCTTCTGTTGGAGGAAATAATCTTCCCTGTCTTCAACTCTGGTCTTTAATTTGTCCTTTTGTCCTCCCATATAACGTTCATTGATTCTGAATACAGGCCAATGGACTTCTGCTTTCAACCGGGGAGGGGTGGGTGGAAAGGGAGGGATATGCATTTAGATATCAGCATCCCTCCCAAGGCAAACGTCTGCATTGGAGCATGGACAAAGCACTGGGAATATATTTAGGCTGTTGATGGAAGAAGAGTGGGCCACTGAGTTGTAACTGATTTATGGGAGCCAAGATTAAATCTGTTTCCAGCTTGGGGGGGGGGGGGTTGGGGGGGAGGTACGTGGAGATCAGATTCTCAATGGATAGGAGCTTAAGAATGGAAGAGTCACAATCAAGAGAATTTGGGATGAGGTGCTGAGTGAGTAGGGCTGCAGTAGGGTAGAGGGACAAGACAGAGACTAGAGAGGGGAGGTTTAAACTCCTTCCCCCTAATTTTTTCCAGATTTTTTTATGCCTTAATTAAAAAAAAAACTTGTACCAACCCTAAAAGTGATGTCAAGAACTCTACAAAAACTTTCTGTAAGAGTCGTCCTGCCCTCCACAGGTCAATGCTGAGTTGAATAAGTTTAACTTGTATCTTATATACCACGGTTTACTTTAAATTCATCTGGGAGTCCACATTACTGTGTTACATAGGGAGATGTCCATTCAGTTTTTCTCATATGGAAAGTCATATGAGTATGCTTTCTGCCATGAGTGTACACAGATTGGAAACATACTTGTCTAACAAGCACCCAGGCTTGTTCCTGGTAACATAAAATGCACACTTCTTATTACCCACCAGGGCCTTTTCTCAGCCGGAATGCAGCGTAATGGAGTTCCGGACCTCTTGAAAATGGTCACATGGCTGGTGGCCCCACCCCCTGATCTCCAGACAGAGGAGAGTTTAGATCACTCTCTGTGCATGGCGTGGATGAGGGTGAGCTAAACTCCCCTCTGTCTGGAAATCAGGGGGTGGGGCCACCAGCCATGTGACCATTTTTGCTGAGTGCAATTTAAATTTTAAAAAACTCCTCCCCTTGTTCCAGCTGACCCATTGCGCGGTCCCAGAAGCGTGCGTGCACTTTGGTGTGTGCGCATGTGGTACCAGGGGCACCACCTCCCGCCAGCAGTTGCCTCCTGTGCTGGCAACCCACTGAGTCCCACCACCTCTTTTCCCAGGAAAAAAGCCCTGTTACCCACTATAGGAAGAAGTAAAGTACTAAAGATCAGAGACTAGGAACTGGTGGTACTCAAATACTTACCCCTTCACAGGCGACAAGTATGTTAGCTGTAACTTTCCATGGGGGGGGGGTGGTAGAACTGAGTTTGAATGAAAACATCTAACTTAGGCCTGCCTGGATATGGCAAGAATTCTTGCTGAAGCTGATCATACGCTTGGCTCCTTTTTAAACACAGACCTGTCTCGTCTGTATCTGTAGGAAGCAGTGATGGAATTGGGGCAACGCCTTGCACTTCCTGCTCACAAGGTCTGAGCTTCTCATAGCATTCAGCTCCCATGCTGTGTCCATTTCAAATGTAGCAAAGAGGGGTCTAGCCAAGTCTCCATGGTTTCTGCTGTTTTCTAGTAGCTATGAAAGGCCTGTCATTTTCCTTTGCCCTCTTTCTCTCCGTTCTGCTGGCATGTTTCCTAGGGCTGTCAAGGAGCTGGATAGGAGAGGAGCTACAGCAAAGCTATCTGAAATGTCCCCTTGGGGACAAGCAGGCATGTAGTTGAGATACCAGTGGCACTATTGAGAGGGTTATGATGCAGCTCAGCATCGACGTCAGCTGTTAGAAGTGTGGGCAAGAGAAGCCGGGAAGACTGTGCAATGCGAATCAAGTGCTAGACACGGGGTAGGCAAGACTAGGATAATCTGTTGCTCTGTGCAAAGTCTGTGTATTGATAGGAAAGAGCTGAGGCTTGCAGCCATTGTGTTGCATAGAATTCCCCCAGCCCTGTGCTGGCAATGCCGGGCAATTTGGGGGGCTGTGCCTTTGGGTGGGTGGCTTGTCAGGAGGATGTGATATTTCTTCTGGATAATAGTCTTGGAATTTCTCCATATCTCTGTGATAAATGCCATAGATAGTAGGGAAATTCCTAGAACATCACCATCAAAACCATTTTTTCTCATGCTCCTGAAATTATTTAAGGCAGGCGTAAGGGTTGATCCTGATAAGTCATCCTTGGAGGAAGAGGATGCCACTGTGGCTGACCTCACAGAGTTTGAAACCCTGGCCAACCCTGAGGTTCCTCGTTCCTCTGACTCCCAGGGGCTGTCAGGGGACAAGCAGCCAGCCGTGGGTGCTGGGCCAGAAATCTAGGTGGCTCATGAACAGAAGCCAGGACCAGAGCCTGGGACTGCTACGGCACCCACCAAAGAGATTAATCTATTGCCAGAAACCCCACGGTCATTTCCAGAATCCCAGAAGCAGAGAAGGCAGAAAGCCCAAGCGGAAATTCAGCTCAGATGGTGGAGTACGCAGCTGCCACCCAGGGCCTCCTCTCTGCATTAGAAGATGAAGCTTTACTGTTGGGATTTGCAGGATAATGGACAGGGTCCTGTTGTAAATGCCTGCAGACTTCAGGCTGTCGCTACTGCTGCAGGCACTAACTTTAATTAATAGACTCAGTTCAGCTCTGGCAGTTGCGGGATCCACAGTTCTGATAGTACTTGCTATTGTCCTGACTGTTTCATCTGCCAGATCATACTCATGAGAACTAACTGAACATCTGCAAAGCTTTGCACATACATACATACATTCATACGTACATACGTACATACATACATACATACATACATACATACATACATACATACATACATACATACATACATACATACACATTTATTTTGTTCAATTTATATCCCACCCTCCCCTCAAGTGGGCTCAGGGCCGGTCACAACATCAAAAAATCATAAACACCACAATTTAAATACAATAATTAGTCAAAATCATTTTAAAAAATAATAAAATCCACAGATCTCATTAAAAAGTGGAGCAGAACAGAGGAACACAGGCAAAGGACCAGCAAGATAGTTCGCCAGCTCCTCAACCGTTCACATAGGCTTGGCGGAACATCTCCGTTTTACAGGCCTGGTGGAACTGTGATAAGTCCTGCAGGGCTCGGGTCTCAACTGGGAGAGCGTTCTGCCAGACCAGAGCCAGAGCTGAAAAGATTCTGGCTCTGCTTGAGGCCAAGCGAACATCCTTGGGGCCAGGGACCACCAGCAGATGCTTATCTACAGAGCGTAATGACCTCTGGGGAACATCCAGGGAGAGACGGTCCTGCAGATATGCAGGTCCATTAAGGACCTTAAATGTTAACCCCACACCATGAACTTGACCCAGAATTCCACTGGAACTAGTGCAGCTGGTGCAGTACAAGTCGAATATGTGTCCTAAATGGTGGTATTAAATTAGATTATATATATATATATATATATATATAAATAGTGGCATTAGGTTTTCACAGATTGTACTGTTCTACACTGTGGATATTTCTGCTCCTCCTTTTGGAGTCCATCAGCTAAGTAGCATGTTTAGAAGCGTTCCCCTTTCATCCGCGTTGTACAGGCCAAAGATCATGGCAGCCAGCTGGCAGTGAAGTGGTTTGCTCTTGATTCAAAATGTGCCTTTCTCTGCCTTTTGAATCATGGGGTATGGAGAAGAGCAGATATGTGCTTCTGGCAACAATCAAGCTTAGAAAGAGGTGATGTATTCTATGGGTATGTTACTGAAACCCAGGGGGGAGCTAGGCTGCCTACAAGAACCCCTCTAGGCCTTTTCACTCCTTGTTTCTTCTTTTCTTCTGTAGAGTTAGTAGGGGGAGGAGGTTCACCGGTGTGTGAAAGAAATCAGGTTGTGAAAGAAGGCCCAAGGCTCTGAAATGCATCTGAAACTTAAAAAAAAAAAATCAGCTCCTAGAAACTGCACAGATTTTCAAGGAGTTGTTCTTTTCTCTTATCAGAATTCTGCTTCCAAATAGCAGGATCTAATTATTGCTGGCGGAGAATGCCCTGACTATCCCATTGACTCGTGGCATTTGTTGCACTGCATTTACTGAATTGGGTTACTAAATACAAAGGAAAAATGGCAGCAAGAATGCACTCTTCCATTCAGGAAATTCTCAGGAACGATGAGGATGAAAGCTGGGGAAATCTGAGTGACTGTTTTTGCATTCTAGCGCATTAACAGGGTGTCCGTTATCAATGTTTGACAGGTTCCAGTTTAGATTGCACCAGCAAAGGTCTCTCTTTACTCCATTTCTCTTAGAGTTGCCAGGTCCCCTTACCCTCCTGGTTGGGGGGGGGCAGCGCTTCCCTTGTTCTTTATGTGTGTGTGCAATCCTGGGCAGGGCCCAGGAGTGTTTTGAAGCATGCTGATTTGGACCCCAAACAGGCCAGATTCAGCCCATTTGGGGCCCAAATTGGCCCATTGCAAAGCATGGGAGCGCTCCTGGGTGGTGCAATTATATCACTTCCGGGAGTGATATTGTTGTACTGCCCCAGAAGCATGCCCAGGAAGCCTGTTCCCCCCCCCCACTCCCGCTGGCCAAGTCAGTGGGGGGGGGTGCTGAGCGTGGGAGCAGGTGATCCCCTGCCCCCATCATGGGACCTGGGATCGCCAATTTCTCTTGGATCATTTTTTTTTGTTTCCACAGATCAAAGGATTCTCTGTGCTCCATTTTGCCTCCTTTTTCCTTCTGTACGCCATAGTGTAGCTATGCCACCACATGTCTGTCTCTAAACTCCTATCTCTGCCCAGCTGTTCCATTCTTTGATGTCATCTTTTCTGCTGTCCCTGTCCTTCTGCCTACTTTTTGCTGTGTTTGCCAGCAACTGCACACAAGGCTTTCACTCTTCCAACAATTCACATACTCAGGAGCTTCAGTTGCAGGCCGGCTAAGTGGCACAACTGTTGATTGCAGCAGGCTGGAAAAGCTGGTGCTGCCACGGTTTGAATCCCCAGAGAGGATTCTGCAGCTGTAGGCCCCCTCTTCTCCATAACTCCATGGATAGGCTTGGTTGAGCCTTAGAAATTCCAACAAAGTTGTGCAAAGGGGCTGCGTTCAACGGGGAGGACTTCCCATCATTGCTCACTTGGTAAGCAAATGTGTTGGGTTTGAGGACAGAGCAGCGTGCCCTGACTGAGAATTTCAGCCCTGGCTCTGGCTGCCTCCCTGCTCCTTCCCTCGGGGAAGATTTGCCAGCCGCAGTGCACACTACTGGCTCCCTCGTACAAGGAGGTGTTAATGACTTTTTAACACTGTGCAAATGCAGATTGGTACGCTCGGCTGTGAGCTAATGTTTCTCCTGACTTTAGAAATATGATTCCGTATTCTAGCACAGGGAGGTGGCCACCACCTCCTTGCTCAGTGTCTGTCACATATAAAATCCACACCTTCCTAGCGTGGAAATGAGTTTCCTTGCTCTGGTTTTGTTCAGTCATCATCTGCATGTTTTTTAAGCTAAGGGAAACTGGCTGGATAAACTCAGCCCTGTAGTTGCTATGCATGGGCTGCTAAGTGGCTTTTCTTTTCCCGGAGAATGGTTGCTTTGACACATGTTGAATAATGCACTTTTGGTCCACGTTAGCAGTCGTTTGCAAGCAGACTTTTCTTTTCACATGGAAAAATCAATTTGCAAACAATTGCTAAAGTGCATTGAAACTGTATTATCCAATGTCTGTGAAGCCGCCAATAATGACCACCACTATTACTTCTGTATAAGCAAAGCATATGAAACTGCCTTGTCAACTGAACTTGTTATCTGTTCTGATGGGCAATGTGGCTCTTCTGGTCATTCCTATTCCTCCGTTCAAGCCTGGGCCAGTTTGCTTTCAAAGCATGATTTTAATTTTACTTCTGCACCATGGTCCCTCCCAGCAAACAGCTAAAATGCCAGCATATACCAACTGAAGATTTCCAGGCAGGGCCATTCACACATCCACCACCCCCATAATCCAAACTATGAAGTTGCTGCAACATGTTTCAGATTTGTACACAAATATCTGCAGATACTAGGATGCAAGAAGCCATTTCCCAACCCCGTTATCTGAGATCCTTTGCCTGCAGTTGTGCCAGGCATTAAACATGAGGCCGTTATATGTGAAAATCCTACACTCTTCCACCTAGCCATGGTTATTTTGCTTGCTGCTGAAGATTATTCAGACATACAGCATCTGTTGCTGAGATGCTCTAAGGCCCAGTAGTTGCAATGATTGGAAAGGATCAGCTGGAATTGTAGGGCACGGGCCAGCCAAGCTGCAGAAATTGTGCTTTGACGCCATCCCAATAAGGGGGGGGGGGAGATGGCATAAAAATGGCTTCCAGAAAAATCAGAATGTGTAGTAGGGAAATAATAATGACATTCAATTTATATGCCACCCTTCAGGACAACTTAACGCCCACTCAGAGCGGTTTACGAAGTATGTTATTATTAACCTCAAAACAATAATCACCCTGTGAGGTGGGTGGGGCTGAGAGAGCTCTAAGAGAGCTGTGACTAGCCCAAGGTCACCCAGCTGGCTTCAGGTGAAGGAGAGGGGAATCAAACCCGGCTCTCCAGATTAGAGCCCTGGGCTGAGGGCTCTTATCTACTGCACCGAACTGGTTTTCAGTTGAGATTGGTACTGACCACCAGTATAACTTTGTATAGGACTGATTTTTTAAAGCTGTTTATACTACACATTCCTTCCCAATGGGAATCCAAAGCTGCTTATAACATCATTCGCCTTTCCTTCATTTTATACTGAAGTAGGAGATGCTGAGTGATAGAGGTGCCCCAGCAAGCGTCCATGAATGGGTGGGGATTTGAACCCGGGTCTCCCAGATGTTAGTCTAATGCACCAACCACTACAACATGCTGCAGATGTTTCACACACTATGCTGCATCAGATCTGACTGGTATGAAGCCACACTTTAGTCCTCGTAAAAGTATTATCCTCCAGTTGTCCCCCCTCCAATGTACGTCCCTCAAGTGCTGTCTGCTGCAAAGTGTTTTTCTTAGCTGCTAGATGCACACACGCACAGATCTTTTTTGTTTGTCGTTTTTAACAAAGAGCCCCATGGCTGAAAGTGACTGTCAACACCTGTCATGGAAATAAAAAGATTAGCACCCGACTATGAGGAATGCGCAACTTGTTTCCTTTGTACCTCCTGGCCCTTACGGGTCCGACATTTCCCTGCAACCAGAGCAGGGCCTGCAGGTTTTCCAGGGGATTGCTCCCCACCAAAATGCAGTAAAGCAAGCCACAGATGCCTGGAAGCTGTAGGAAAGGCTTGAGGGGGTGTGCACAATAGTGGCAGGGGAGGCGTTTTAATTTTTAAGCAGAGAGATTTAAGCATTTCATTAATTTCCTGCCAAGGTGCCCCCTTGATAAATTGCAGGCCTCTCTTCTCCACCTCCGCCTTTCCCTCCTAGTCTCCCATGACTGCCAGTGCTTTCAGGCGCCAGACGGAGCCGAAGCGATCTCAGAAAAACGTTAAAAAGGAAGCGCGGAGAGAGATCTTTACCTGCCTCTGTCCAGCGGTTTTGTGAAGTTTCTTGCTTGCCTCTGTCCAGCATCTTCAGCAACGTTGTTGGAGGATGGGCTCTCCCCTCCCCTTTTAGCAACCCGCTTCCCCTCCCCTCCATTTCCAGGAGCTCTTTTTTTCTTTTATGCCAATTTCAGTGACTGAATAAAATGCACACCTGATGTTTGTCATTAAGGGAAAGAAGGCTGCAGTTTAGAGCTTGGATCCCACCCATGTGTGGGAAGTTTTCAAACACTGCTCATGATGAGCAAAGCATATTGTCACTTCTAACTGACATCCATTGTGTTTGTGCCTTGTTAACAGATGGGATGGATTCTTCTTCATTTGGGGGCAGTGCTGCTTGCTGTTGCAGGGACCTGCAAAGATTAACCACAGACAGGGGGCCTTTCCTCGCTCCTGAATTCTCAAGGATTTGGGCGAGTTCTAATGTGCTTCAGCTCCTTGAAATGAAAGCAAGAACAATACCCCCTCTCCTTGAGCATTTCAAGTACTGAATATGCATGTGGAAGGATGGTGGGTGTTCAGGGCTTTTTTTCAGCTGGAACGCGGTGGAACGGAGTTCCGGAACCTCTTGAAAATGATCACATGGCTGGTGGCCCCGCCCCCTGATCTCCAGACGGAGGGGAGTTTAGATTGCCCTCCGTGGTGCTCGGTGGCGCGGAGGGCAATCTCAACTCCCCTCTGTCTGGAGATCAGGGGGCGGGGCCACCAGCCATGTGACCATTTTCTCCAAGGACAACCCACTGAGTTCCACCACCTCTTTTCCCAGAAAAAAAGCCCTGTGGGTGTTAGTGTTCTTGACCCAGGGCAACCTGGGCCCAAAGGAGCAAAGGGGCAGTTACATTCCTATGTTCCTGTGCTATTTCTTAAGTCCCCTTAATATCGGGAGGGGGGAATGTAGGGGTGGCTTGTCACAGAAATGTCAGTTCCCATGAGCTGTGGATTCAGTGGTCCTCCTTCTTGCCAGTTCTTCTGTGCTGCTTAAGTAATTAGATCTGTGCAAAGGACACCATGCTGCAAAATACAAGCAAACTCTACTCTGTGGGGCACCTCTGCTGCTAATTCCCCCCCCCCTCTCACACCGCCTTGGAGTAGCAGCCTTGGAGCTGGCTATGTACTGTAATGCACGTAGGTTATGTACACGTCAACTCAGTGATCTCAGTTTCACATGAGATAGTGACATTTGTCAAACAGTCCCCCTGCCATCTCCCCCCACCCCCACTTGGTGGTTGTGTAGCAGTAAATCTTGGGAGGCCATTAACTGGGCAAATACCTTGGTGGTTACTTATTGTTTAGGAGGGTATGCATCTCTAAGCAGCGAAACATGTTGCTGTTACTTCTTTAAATCACCGTTTAGTTCCATATTAGGTGTTCTTTAAGCACTCCCTATCCCTTCATCCTCTCTTGTTAGCATTGCCTTCTTTTCTAAACTGTTCTCAGCTGACCTCACAGTCCCAGGGGAGAGTATGTTGTATGCTTAATTGGCAAGTAAGCAGTTCCGTTGTAGTGATCTCTGTTTGTGTGTGTAGCCTTTTGTCCTTTTGCGTAGGTACTTTGGATATAAATGGCCTGAAGAAGGTCTCTTTTCTATAAAACTTATCTTGGGTGATAATTGGATGTGGTTGCTTTCTTGCCACTTTTGCTTTCTAGTTTTTTCCCCATAATGCTACTGTTCTCTGTTGCTTTCTATTTCCATCTGCATCTCTTCTGTCCTTCCACTTCATCATTTACATTTTTAACCCTTCTTCGCTCCGTCTGCCTTGATTGTCAGCAGTTAATTGATGCAATTTGACTTTCTTTGCACCAGTGTTAATTTGATGTTAGATAAACCCATTTTTCCCTACTGTTAGAGGAATTTTTAAACAATAGGCAGTCATTTGACATGTGACATTTCTCCAGTGTATTAACTTCTGCATAAACAAAGAGAAAAAAATGTAATCGGTGATTTATTTATGTGTTTGTTTGTTTGTTTGTTGCATCTGCAGCCTGAATCAAACTATGCAGAAATTTTCATATTTGCATGAATTTGCATTAGTTTGTTATGGTTGGAAAAACTTCTTAACCATGCATTGTAACATTATGCTGTTGAGACAGGTTGAAAGCTTCTTAATAGCACATGCACACACAATGTAGTAATGAATAAATGTCCCATTTGGAAGGTGGGTGAGAGTGGGGAAGACAGCCTTTGTCCTGATTTTTCTAGGGATCACCTAAGGGTCTAGAAAGACCATGATGGGATTATAGAATTAGATAGCCTTTTTTCTTTCTTTATTATCTGCTGTTTTGGGATTGAAAGCATGGCGTGCCTTCCTACATTGTTCCAATTAATGTCGACTCCTTTCTTTGTGATCCTGAGCCCTTGTATAATGGGCCACTTCTGATAGGATTTGCTTGTTTACTGTTACGAAAAGGATAGAATTAGTTTTAAATCACTTCATCCCTATTCAGCAATTTCCCCTTCCCTCCTCTTCACAAATGTCCTTGCAGTTTCATGTAACCTTCTGTGTTAAATATTTGTAAGAGCCTTTAACACACTCAGCTGCCATTCAGACTGCCACAAGCATTTGTCACTTTCATGGACACAAAAGCTGTGTACCTGGATACATTTCTGAAACTGTCAGTGTGTCCTCCTTCCGCAATGCAATCTTGCAAGCCCTTACAGAAGAACTTGTCCATCAAGACGTGCTCACAAATGATTCTGTGGGTTGTATGAGAAGTGTCACCTGAACCTGTTGGCACCTTTGGAATTCGGAGACAGGGTGGCAAGCGCAACCACAAAATGGCTGCCGTGGGAGGCAGAGCCACACGCAGAGGAAGCCCAAGCGTAGGTGAGAAGAGGGTTAATTTTTACAAAATACATTCGGAAAGAGTGTGCAGGAGTAGAAAACCAACAGTGTGTGGCAGTTGCTGCCAAAATGACACTATTTAAATGTGCACAGACAATCAGATCTCCATTGGCCAACCAGAAGCCATGTTGGGCATGTGGGGGTGGCTACCTAGCCCCACCCACATTCTAAAACAGGAAAGATATCAATCAGCACCATGGTGCCCATGGGCACCATGTTGGGGGGGGCCCTATGGTACGGACTGGCCCACGACTTCAGCTTCCTTTCCCCTGTGATAGTAGCGTTTTTTGTCTCCAGCAATTGCTTACTTTCTCCATATATGTCTCAAGTGCCTCAAAACTTGAGTATTCTCGTTTGCTATTTACTTCAGCACAAAGTTCTTCTGTCAAGTTTTCTCCCTTTAGTCAATGTTCTTTCTCCAGCAGCATCCCCAGGGCTCCTACAAATTCAACAGATGTTATGTGGACCATTCAGAACCATTCAACTTGTGCTTGGGAATTCTCCTCCACTACCTTCTGCCTCCTGAAAACATGTCCCGCTGTATCCTTTTGTCTTATCTTTCCCAAGGCCTTGTTTTGTACCAAGATCTATGCATGCTGTCCGTGTGGGAAGATTCAATAACTCTCCTTTCCTTTACAGTGTAAAATTAAACATTAAGGCAAGCACTCTTTCTGCCGTGACCTCTGGCAGGGATTTATTTGTCTCAAGCATCCCTTATCGAAAGGGCTTTTCTGTCTTGTTTGCAGTGTGCAATTAAGAGGGGCCTCATTCGAGTGCATTCTGATTTCTCTGACCGTACTGACAAGGGGAAGCCGAGAGGGCGAATTGCTTGCTTTTTGACTTAGTGATAATGTAGCAACTATACTGATTAGGAACACATTGAGAATGAGGTGTATACATTATGCACAACACCATCTAGCATGGTATGGTATAAACCTTCCCTGCCACTGTCTACAAAGCTAAGGGTACTTTTTCTTTGAGACTCTTCTGTTCAGCGGTTAGGGTGTTAGGCAAGTTTCTTCTCAGAAAAAAGAATTAGAGGACCCATTTAATTGCAGGCCACTCTCGTTCAGAGAAGATCATAGGTATGTATTAATCCGCAACCTTATGCACACATGCCGTGTTCCTTCAAAGACAAATGCGGCACACAGGATTAAAGCCAGGAAAAGGTTGGGGAGTTTGGCTGCCCCTTTGGTGGAAGAACAGAAACAAGGCCACGCTGTAACCACTGCTGGGTCAGACCAAGAGAATTGGTCAATTTTATAATCCTTACAGCTTTGGGATCCGATATTGCTTGAAGGCAGAAGGGTGGCTTTAACCTTCTTTGACGTACTTTTATCTGTTTCTTCTGTTTTCTTTTCTCTTTTTTTTAATTCACCAAGGACATCAGTGTCAAAGACTTGGCTAAGCTTCACGGTCTGTACATGAATAACCATAATTAATCCTGTTTCTGTTGATGGCGGAGGTGAGAATTAGTTGTGATTACGCCGGGTTTGTACAATGGCAGGTCCCCTCATTTAAGAGAGATTCACATGTTTTGGTTTGCCTTTTACTGTGAGAAGGGCATCTTGTTAGCAGGCTGTCTGTTGCTTTGTGAGTCCAGGGATAGCTTGTATTTTCTTCTTGGTGTCGCCCGTTTAACATAATGTCTTTTCTTTCTTTGATTAGGGTTCTCTTGATACGTGAAGATCTGTACCTCTTTGCTAGCTGTGTTTCAATTCTTACATATATGCTATAGAGTCAGATCCTCCTAATTTAGTATTCCCTATTCTGACTGGCAGCAGCTCTCTGGGGTTCGTGGTAGAGAAATGGCCTTTCCCAAGGCATGTTATCTGAATCTTTCAAATGGCAATGTCAGGGATCTGAGCTTGGGATCTACCCACAGAATCCTTTCACTCCCAGGATTTGTGACCTTCCACTCTTCAGTGAAACTGGAACTTAGTAAAGTATTGATGTTGCTAGGCTTTGGGGCTTGTTCTTCTGCCGGAGGAATCTACAGGGGCGGTGCACCTACAGAGGTGACATACTTGCGTGACAATGTCACTGTGACATCATCACACGGGAGTGTCCCCCTCGCCTGAGGCAGACAGCAGTGGCGAAGGGGCGGAGAGGCCAGCGGGAATGCGGACCACTTCCTTGCTCGCCTCTCCACTTGCTGCCATGCCACCCGGCTCGCCGGGAGCTGAGCCACGGCGAGCAGCAGTGGCGAAGGGGTGGAGAGGTGAGTGGGGCGGCCTGCTTCCCCACTTGCCTCCCCACTTGCTGCCGCACTGCTGGGGCGCCTGGCTTGCTGGGACCCAATCAGCAGCGGCGAAGGGGCGGAGATGCGAGAAGGGCAGCCTGCTTCCCCACTCAGCTCCTGGCGAGCTGGGTGCCCTGGCGGTGCAGCAGCAAGCAGGGAGGCGAGTGGGGAAGTGGGCTACACTACTCACCTCTCCGCCTCTTCGCCGCTGCTGCTTGGGTTGCTTTTTTGCCTCCCCATTCGCTTCCCGCTTTGCTTCCCAACTCGACTCCCGGTGAGCCGAGTGCCCCGGTGGTGCTGCAGCAAGCGGGGAGGCAAGTGAGGAAATGAGCCACCCTGCTTGCCTCTCTGCCCCTTGGCTACTGCTGCTCAGGTCACTTTTTTGCCTCCCCACTCACTGCCCGCTTTGCTTCCCAACTCGGCTCCCAGCGAGCTGGGCGCCCCGACGGTGCGGCAGCAATCGGGGAGGCAAGTGGGGAAGTGGGCCACCCTGCTTGCCTCTCTGCCCCTTCACCGCCGCTGCTCAGGTCCCTTTTTGCCTCCCCGCTCGCTGCCATGCCGCCGGGACACACAGCTCACCAGGACCCGAGCAGCAGCGGTGAAGGGGCGAAGAGGCAAGTGGGGACGGCACCTCCTGCTAAGTTCAGCGCTCGAGGCAGCTTCCCCCACCGCCTCAATGGATGTGCCAGCCCTGCTAAAGCTAAGAATGGGAGGAATAACCCTGTTTCAAGGAGCTATCAATGACTTTTTAAGGATTCCGGTCTTACAGGATTTGAGAAATATTTGAGTTTTCAAAAAGCTACATAAAACTAAGTGACTAGGTTTATTCTCCTGCTCTATTGAGAACATGCTTAATTGCTGAGAACCAGCACGAGATGGAGATGCAGCGTTTGCTGCCGAGGGAGAAAGCAAATGCCCAGACCTGAAGCAGTCAGTGTACTTTTGCAGATTTTGATTTTTGCCTTCTAGCTTGGCATTATCCTGCAAAACTGATGGGTACGTTTCAGCTGCCCTTTTGTGGCCCATACCTGCAAACAAGCATAGCTGTGTCTTTAGTTGTACTGTTGTATTTTAATCTGTTTCGGTAGCTGTGCTATAAGGTCTTAGAAGGTGGAACGGGTTTGGTAGTTGCCTAACATCTGCTGAACTGTAGTCCGAGATGGGCGTGGTTAATCTCTTCTTGTGGTCTTTATGCTGAACATTTTGGAGGTCTTTCATTCATAGGGTCGCCATAGGTCGGAGGCGACTTGACAGCGTATAACACACACAAGCTGAACATATTCAGAAGCAAGAGAGACCTTCTGAAGATGAGCCATTCTGTTGTGCTTTGGTTTCGCACAAATATCACAAGTTCGCAACCCCATCCCAATGTGGCTGTATCAGTGACTTGCTGGTCTAACGGTGAAAGAAGAGGATGAAGGACTGAAAGGCAGGAACCAAGTAAGGAGCAATCTAAAAAGGGGGCCAGGTCTCCCAGTCTACCTGCCAAATACAATTCTGAACAGTCACATCCCATCCTGTTACTCTGTAAGTTACTATAGGAAAGATGACTCACAGCTATTGCAGTTATGTTGACAATATTGGGTCAAGAATCCATGACAATTTTGGAACTGGCAGTGTTTACTGGGAGTGGGAAGAGCAGGTGAGGAGGGTGGGTGTGATTTCTAGCCTGTGAACTATTTGCTTTGACATCTGATTGGCTTTTTTCAGGCAAGAATTACTCTTGTTTTGTTTGAAGTATTGGACGACCTCTTGGACTGAAATGAAGTCGAGCACAGGTAGCATCTCTCTCACAGGCAGAAAATGGCCAAGCCAGGCTAGGCCAGGCCCCACACACCATCTGCTCATCAAAGTACCACTACTCAGGGCTCATTTCGAGGGGGAATGTGCAGGAATGCAGTTCCGGCAGTTCCCCAAAGAGGTCACATGTCAGGTGGCCCCACCCACCTGACTCTCGGCCATTTTGGGCCCATTTCAGCCTAGATTGGGACCGAAACGGCCTGGATCAGGCCTCTGATGGGTGGTGGATCACTCTCCCACTCAGCAGCAGCCCAATCCTGACCATTTGGGGCCCTTTTCAGCCCTTTTCAGCCCCTTTTTGCCATTTTGGGCCCAATTTCGGCCCTGAATGGCCAGGATTGGGTCCAAAACAACCAGGATAGGTGATGTCAGGGGGTGTGGCATATGCAACTCAGTAATGCTAATGACACACTTCCAGTGATGTCAAGGGGTGTGGCATATGCTAATGAGTTATGCTAATGAGTTTTGCTAATGAGTTCCTCCAGCTCTTTTTCTGTGAAATGACGCCTGCCACTACTAGAGACTTGAGAGAAGCCAAATGAAGCAGCCACGCCTTCTCAGAGGCTACTGAGAGCTCTGAGGAGAAGCCAAGGCTACGGAATTCACGCCATCAAGTTCTGAAGAGAATGGCCTGAAATATCAGATGTTTACTGTTCTGCCTCTTCATATTTTAAGTTGTAAGCAGCCCTGAGCAGCTTGTTAGAATGGCAATTTAGAAATGTGCTGAATAGATACAGTCTTCCGCCTTCAGTGATTCGAACTCATAAAAGTCTTGTCCTAAAACATTGCATTTTCAGTGCAGCTGTTTTAAAGCAAGCTGGCCCAGACAGAGAGGAGTGTGTTCATTAAAAATGTAACACAAACATTGGCAAATGCTTCCAAAGAGCCATGTTTGGAAGGCAAACTGAAAAGGCAGTGTGTGTGTGTGTGCGAGTGGTGGTGGTGGCTACTGTTATCCTGAGTCACCTTGTGAAGAAAATGCAAACGCTCATTAAAGTTTTACAAGATATTTTTTGTTCTCCCCTCAGAGGTGCAAAGCATCTTTCTGTTAACAGGCAGCCCTGCCTTAAAGTGGCCTGGAATAGAATTGTCGTTCTTGATACATGACAGACTAAAAGTCATATTTGAGGAGATTGCTCGGTGAAAACACACCAGTAGGCACAGGTACACACACACACACACACACACACAGACTCAACATAAAAAGAGCACACAAGTCCTTTGCTTAATATCTTCCTGTATGCTCCGCCTGACTGAAACACCACAAGGTCTCCATGCTGCCTGACAAGGAGATTTTCGGCTCTCCCGTGGTCCATAGTATACCCTGACAGAAGCCCTCTTTCCAAGGCAGAGGAGTAATCAGACTACTGAAGTGGATTTACTTCCCTACAGCCATATAACTGAGGGCCAAGCTACACATGACGAATGACACTTGAACGGCAAGTGGATTGAGTGGAGGGCAAGTGAACAGGGAGAAATACACTTGCTGTTCAAGTGTCATTCGTCACGTGTAGCTTGGCCCTCAGAAATCTGGAAAAAATGACTTTCCTCCTGAAAATTGGTACACTAAAAGTCAGATCCAGATTAAATTTGGAATGTCTATCAATTCCCCCTTTCCACTGCAGACTCCCCTCATGTTGTTTATCAGGGGCCCCTCTTCCCCAGGTATGTATCATTTTATGGGCCATTCCATTAATGGGAAATTCTGTCTGAACCCCGTCCTAAGAAAAGATCCAGAGGTACTGTCCACGCTTTAACTGAAAATAAGTGTTCATCGTCGTGTCTTCTGGCAAGTCCCACGTGGGAACTGCGCATGGGCAGCCCAGCTGCAGTTCTCTTGTGTGCCTGTGCCGAAGAACACTTGATGAACAACAGTTACAGGTAGGTGCAACCCTGTTTTTTGGGAGCCCCGTTCCAAAATGTAAATGAGACAAACCACGCCTAATATTTTTTTGCAACACATTTTGTTAGGGAGAAGCACAAGAAATGCTACAAGTTCTAACCAACAGTCTGGGCAATTACTTTTAATTGGTCCCACCCACAAATCTAGACCACATATTTTCATCATACACATAAATTGTAACATGTGAATGCGAAATACCTACTTCCCAGATTACACATATAGATACACTGGTCAGGGAGCCAGGATTGGAAACCCAGTGCGGTGTCCTGTTTAGGGAGATCCAAGTTCCCATTCCCATGCAGTGATGAAGTTCACTGGGTGACCTTGGCAATGTTGTTCTCTCTCAGTCTAGCCAACCTCACAGGGTGGTTGTTTGGGATGAGAGGTGAGAAACCTTGCAATGTTGCAGTGAGCTTTTTGAAGAAAAGGTGGAATTAAAAATGGACAGGATAGACTCCCTGTTGAGTGTATACTTGATGGCAAGCCCAAGCTTACTACTGTGTAAATGCATGGTATGAAATGGCCCAAATGCTCTTATTACACGTTCCTTTCTCCAGCGTTTGCCATTCTGTGGCTTGGGTGAGCTGCTGCTAACCTGTGATAGTTCCCACAGGCAGTAACTGCAAAGGCAGTGAGCTCCTGTTTGGACCAAGTGTGTGACTTTCTCCAAGCAAGCTCTGACAGCACCTTTTGCCCACCCCACCTGGCAGCATTTTTGCTTGGCTCCCAAGTGATGCATCCTTCCCTTGGCATGGCCTCAGTGTCCCTCTGGTGGAGGTGCACCTGTTGGGAACATCTGTTCCCTCCATATGTGAGAGATGGCTTAGGCAGGCGTATGAGCAGCATGCATTTGTCGCTGTGAAGGCAGCATCCGCTCATCTCCAGCTTGCGCACCCATTGCCGGGAGGTGGCTGTCATAGCTGCCTGATTTACCACCTGAGAAGGGAGGGAGGAGAGGAACGGTACTCTGATCTGGTATTAACATTCGGTGTGAAGTTTCCCTCCAAAGAGGGAAGGAGGATGGGAAGTACAATCTTGGGGGGAAATGTGCTAAGAAGTGGGAATTCGGGGGGAGAAGTAATAATATGAGTGATATACCAGTACCATTTGCTTGTAGAGACCCTTCCAAGCAAGTGTGTGTGTGTTCTGCTGACACAGCGATTATCAGGGCGATGCCCTTGGGTTTCCTTATGGGTTTTTCTAGCACCCATTTGCTGTTTCAACAAAGCATCTCTTTCCCAAAGCAGTCCTGACTTTCAGGTATTTTGGGCCCCCTCCGGCACTTCAATCTTTCACCCCACTGCAGCTGACAGCCTGACCCTGGTAGTAACAAAAACATTCGATTTATATACCCCCCTTCAGGATGACTTAACACTCACTCAGAGCAATTTACAAAGTATGTTGTTATTATCCCCACAACAAAACACCCTGTGAGGTGGGTGGGATTGAGAGAGCTCTAGACAAGCTGTGACTGACCCAAGGTCACCCACCTGGCTTCAAGTGGAGGAGTGAGGAATCAAACCACAGTACATAGCCCTATATCCATTTTGAGGGTCTTCTGAAGAATTCTTATATACTTGTGAGAGTATATATATGGATAAATATATATGTACACATTTTGCTATGGTGCAGAGTGTAAAGTGCCTTTAACCATTGGGGCCCTTGGGCACAGGTAACAGTGTCTCAGCAAAATAAATAAATAAATAAATAAATAAATAAATAAATAAATAAATAAATAAATAAATAAATAAATAAAATGATGGGCCCCTAGTCCCTGCGGGGCCCCTAGGCTTTAGCCTAGTCGGCCTTATGAATAGTATGGGCCTGGCCATCGCCTGTGTGACTGCAAGGGACCACCAGTTGCATGGTTGCTACGTCTCAACATTTTTAAAAATTGGACCCAGCACTCCTTAGTAGCCACTTTCTGACTGTCCACTGTGGCAGCCATTTTGCATTGACACCCACTCCCGAGATTGGGAATCCCTTTTCTCACACATGACCTTCAGTCCAAGAAAGAAACACCCTGTATCAGTTGCTGCTGTTCATACATGCTTCTGTGATATTCTGCACTTATGGAAAGAAGTCTATTAGCAAAGGGGCTGTTGCATGGGGATCTTCAGGTAAACCCTTTGAGAGCTGCAACTGGGCTTCCTTTGTGTGCATGGCTCCACCTCCCGTGGCAGCCATTTAGTGGCTGCACCCTCATCCCTGTCTCAGAATTCCTAAGGTACTCACAGGTTCAGAAAGGATGGGAACCCCTGCCTCAGGCCACTTAGGGGACTTGTGGCTGTGGTGAGAACTGTGGGCTGTGCTACAGCTGTGGCTCCTCCTTTGAGTCCAGTAATGAGAGGTATAACAGTTCAGCTGCAATACAGATCTTGTTTTGGGCACCGTGCAGTTTAAGGGGGCCATATGCTTTGCATGTAGGAACATCCCCAGTTTCGTCCATGACTTTTCC
The DNA here is from genome assembly GCF_028583425.1 of Eublepharis macularius. Lineage (NCBI taxonomy): Eukaryota > Metazoa > Chordata > Lepidosauria > Squamata > Eublepharidae > Eublepharis > Eublepharis macularius. The sequence goes on along the minus strand of NC_072803.1, from coordinate 52,262,981 downwards.
ATTTACATGATCTCTAGGGTTGCCAGGGGCCAAAGAGGGTGTGCGGGGTGGGGAGTAGGGTACTTACCTCCTGCATGTGCTCCCACAGTCCCCCGTCACACCAGAAAATGATGTCATTTTCCAGTGTGATGGAGGAGCTGGGGGGCATGCTGAAGCCCCGTTCAGTTAAAACTGCCCATTTAGAGGCAATTTTTACTGAACTGGGCTTCAGTGTGCCCCACGGCTCCTCCATCGCTGGCACAACGGGGGAGTATATGCTCTTCTCCCCCCTCCCAAGTGCCTTTCCCTCCCACCAGCAAGGTGAGCAAGGCTGAGGGGGGGGGGAGCAGGTGGAGGGGGGAGTTCCCCTACCCCAGGTGGGAAGATGACTAGCCTAATGATGTCTGGTAGCAAGCCTGGAAGAACAACCTCTGCCTGAGACCTTGAGGAGCCATTATTAAACAGAATGTGCTGGGTTAGGCTAGGTGGATCAGTGGCCTGGCTCAGTAATGGTAGTTTCATATGTACTGCTTATGAAAAGCTAGCTACAAAATTAGACTGGGCTTGGAACAGTGCCTGCCGTTTTCTTGAGCTGGAGCTTTTATTTAAAATTTCTCTTGTATGAAGCTTCAGAATAGGAGTTGGCACCTAGACTTTTTAATCGCTCTTTGAGTGACTGAATTGTGGCAAACATTTTAATGAAGTAGGGACTTGCATCACATCAGGACTGTACAAACATTGATAGTGAATTGGGGGGGGAAGAGAGAGGGAAGTCACTTTGTCTGCTGGCTCCATCCCTGCCTCTGTGTGTTTGACTTACTGGTTGAAAAAGAGCAAGATTTGGGTTCAGTAGCACCTTAAAAATCTCAAAAGCTCATAGCCTGGAAATCTAGTTGCTCTTTAAGGGGCTACCATAGCTGATTCTTGTTCTTCAGACCAACACAGCTACCCTCCTGAAACTATCTTGTTTGAAAAAGGCTTCTCACATTCAAATTGTATACATGATCAGGGATCCAGAAAATGCAAGCCTCCCAGTAATGTAGTATACATTCTGGATGTACCAACTGTGTGTGTGTAAACATCGAAAAGAGACCAGTAGCACCTTTAAGACTAACCAATTTCACTGTAGCATAAGCTTTTGAAAATCACAGTTCTCTTCGTCAGATGCATGGAGAGTAACAAAAAACTGGTCAGAAAATGGTCAGTGGGAGAACACTTCAATCTACCAGGACATTCCGTCAAGGACTTAAAGGTCACTGTAGTTCAACAGAAATCTTTCAAAAGCCGAATCCAAGGGGAAGCTGCTGAATTGGAATTCATATGTAAATTTGACTCAGTCAGACTTGGATTGAATAGAGACTATGAATGGTTCTCTCATTATCAGAAGTAACTGATTTCATTATCAGAAGCCAACTGATCCCATTATCAGAAGCTACTGATTGCATCTCCCTCCCCTCTCCACCTATAAATCTGACCAGTTTCTTCTTACTCTCCACGCATCTGACAAAGAGAAATGTGATTCCCGAAAGCTTATGCTACCGTAAAGTTGGTTAGTCTTAAAGGTGCTACTGGACTCTTTTTGATTTTTGCTACTACAGACTAACACAGCTAACTCCTCTGGATCTATGTATGTGTGTGTAGTCTCCGTCAGAAGTTATGCAGAACGCATGTAGGCTAATTGGCTCAATCTCCTTTTATTTGCATTGGTTGTCACATGAAACTCACAAGCGGCCAGTACAGTTCTGAGTATGTTTATGTTGCCAATCTGTTGAGGTCTAGCAGAATTTCAAGACTCTCTGTTAATCTGTTCTTGATATGTGTCTTTGTAAAACTCAGGTGCTTTTTACGGAAGTAGACATGCTGCCTTGTGGGAACTTTTATTGTGAAGAGAACCAGTTTGGTGTAGTGGTTAAGAGCACGGGACTCTAATCTGGAGAGCCGGGTTTGATTCCCCACTCCTCCACTTGAAGCCAGCTGGGTGACCTTGGGTCAGTCACAGCTCTCCGGAGCTCTCTCAGCCCCACCCACCTCACAGGGTGATTGTTGTAGGGATAACTTTGTAAACTGCTCTGAGTGAGGGTTAAGTTGTCCTGAAGGGCAATATATAAATCGAATGTTAATACTATTATTATAAATGTTTTTGTCCCTCTTTCCCTGTTTTAATTCTTAGAGGAGCCCTTTTTAGATGTGGTATGCGACAACACAGTAACAACGAGAGTGTGAATGGCTTCCATTTGCACCCAGTCACTGGCTAGGATGAATTTTACAACTCCTTGGATGAGTGCTATGCAATGCTTTCCTCAAGCTTTTTACACATTCTGAATTGTGCCTGTTATCCCCCCCCCCACCGCCCCCTCAAGCCTTGCACATCTTACTCTGTGTGAGTTTCTCTTGGTTTTTCCTAGCAATACTTTCTTGCGTCTTACCATCATGTCCTTTTAAGAACCACCAGGTTTGGATGGTTATAGACATTCACCTCATGCTATTCCAAATCTAGAGTTGTGCTGCTTAGCCGGATCCCCTAACCTCCCCCCCCGCACCTTTTTTTTTCTATAATAAGGCACCAGCCTGTCAGCCAAAATACATTGTATGGGAAAGACTTAATTTACCCACTCAACAATTCTCACTCACTGCCCTAGGAATACAGCTGCAGTGTTTAATCCTTGCTCTTAATCCTTGCCCTTCCTCCCGACTCTTTACTGAATTAGAATTGACTGTGCTCTGTGCAAGAAAAATAAAGACACCTTGATCCACACCCTCCATGGAAGAAAAAGCAGTGGAGGAGGGAAGCAATTTTGATTGAACAAATATCGTGATGGGAAAGGGTCAAGCTCTTCAGTAAAATGATCAGCTGGGGAGAGCCAGTCATAATTTTTCTGCATCATTTTTGGGTTAACCAGGTCTCCACAAGCCACCAAAGGAAATATAGAGCCTTGTGCTGGAGCTTCTTGGACTACCTCTCCTCAAGCCTCTCTGCTGAGGGCAGGAGTTATGCATAGTCACTGTAGATGCTCAAACAGACTTTTCAGTCCTGAATAGACATGGGCACAAACCAGAAAAAAAAATGAACCATGGGGTTCGTGGGGTTTCCACGAACCATGAACTGGCAAGGAACTGGCCCAGTTACGAACCAGTTCATGTTCGTGGGGTTTAAATGCCCCTTTCTGGCAGAGAAAGGGGCATTTAATCGTTTAAAGGGCCCTTTCCTGCCACTTGCAAGGGGCATGGCCCTTTAAACTATCAGCTGGCAGTCGGCAAGGGGGGATTCCCCCCTCGCCAACTGCCAGCTGATAGTTTAAAGGGACCTGCTGCTTACACACCTGCAGGGCAGTAGAAGAGGAGGAAAAGGGCCCTCCTGCCCCTCAAATGGCAGTCCTGAAACAGTCACACGTTACATTAGGACAGATCAAAGTGCAACTAATATTATAGAATCAAGAAATTTCACAGCATAGGCATTCACTAGCCACATTATCATACTTGGTTCCAGAACGGACCACACAGAAACCTGAAGTTTTATTGCATAGTGCTATGTACATATTTAGCAACTGTCTGGAACTGTGAAACAGCTTGAGAAAATGAGTTGCATAGAATTTATTGTTTATTTACTTCATTTATACTCTACTTTCCTCCCCGATGGGCATCCGGAGCGGTTTACATTATTCTCCTTTCCTCTATTTGATCCTCACAACAACTATGTAAGGTAGGTTAGGCTGAAGGTGTGTGACTGGCCCAAGGTCAATCAGTGAGTTTCCATGGCATAGTGAAGATTCAAACCTGGGTCTCCCAGATCCTAGTCTGACACTCTAACCACTATACAACACTGACTGTTATTAACAAGTTGGATTTGGAGATATGGGTTGTTCCATGTTAGCCATGGACTCGCTGTGTGACTTTGGGGCAAGTCACACGTTCTCAACCCTAGTTCTCTATCTGTCAAATGGTAATAGAGATTTTCCTCAGAGTATTCGACCAACTAATCCGCAGCTGAATTTATACACAAGCTAAGTAAGCGACAGTTTAGAGTGCCTGGTAATGTTTGACAAGGTTTGGGGCTTCAGCATGTCTTTGCAGGGCTTTTTTTCTGGGAAAAGAGGTAGTGGGTTGCCCTTGGATAAAACGGTCACATGGCTGGTGGCCCCATCCCCTGATCTCCAAACAGAGGAGATCGCTGAGTGGTGTGGAGGGCAATCTCAACTCCCCTGTCTGGAGATCAGGGGGCGGGGCCACCAGCCATGTGACCATTTTCAAGAGGTTCCGGAACTCCGTTCCACCGCGTTCCAGCTGAAAAAAAGCCCTGTGTCTTAGTCCAATGCTGGATCAATTCCAGTGAAGTAGCTGTGTTGATCTATAAGGTGTCACAAGGCTCTTTTGTCTGGGCTGCAGTAGACTTACCCGTTTATTGTGTTAACTTATACGTGTTTGTGAGCTAGAGCCCACTTTGTCAGATATGTGCATTAATACCCACACCCACATTTATGTCTGACACACACAAGCAGAAGAAGGGGCAGGATGGAGTGGATAGGGAGCTTTATTAGGAAGAGGCCAAAAGACCCACCAGCATTCCAGGACATGAACGTTTTGCATTACTTTGCAGAGGACAGATGGAAATGAATTCCAATCCAAGGAGAGTAAATGATCTAGTTATTGGGCCACCCCTAACTTTGATGAATTGACAAAGAGCAGTGTACTATTCTGGAATAAACGAACTACTCCCAGTCTGAGTTAAACCCAAATTTGATAGTGTCAGATCTGCATATGAATTCCATCTTGGCAGTTTCTACAGTAAAGATGGTAGGTAACACGTGCTGTAAATTAAAAGTTATATATGAATGATAAAGAATAATAAAAATAGTAATGGTAGAATATGAGCTCTTTCTCCATCTGCCTGATACATCACAATGCCATACTGAGTGGATATTCTCTCTCAATCTATATGTATTGCTGGCTTTGCTTTCAAGCCCTCTCTTGCTGTCCCCTTGAAAGCTCTAGTGTAGTTATAAAATTTGAACCTTGGCATGCACCGCTGCTTGTTGCTTTCCACATGGGAGCATCCATTATATTGAAATATTTGCACTTTAAAACTGCCTAAACATATTTACACAATAGCCAGGATAGTTCCCAGAGCAATTGTCTTTGAAGGTTTATTATGTTGAGCCAACAACAAAAAAGGGTGGGTTTTTTTTGGTGATTTCCTATGTGTACAGTAGCACCTTCCTTCTTTACTTACTTCCCAGCTCCATAAATTGTTTTGAATTGTCCATAAATACATTTTAAAATGCTTTTTAGCTCATTCATGCAGCATTTTCTTTTGCTGTTCCCCCTCCTTTTCATAGAATGATTTCCATGGGAGGGAAATGTTGGGCACTCATTAAAAGAAAAATAAATCACATCTCCTCACTTGGAACGCTGGTTGCCACATTCCAAGGAGGAGGCTTACAGAACAGTGCCAAGAGAACCTTGCAGTAGGAGGCAATAGAGACGCATTTAAAAAATAAATAAATA